>NC_136382.1:181329105-181954105 GCF_965140285.1 Lepidochelys kempii | reverse complement strand
AGGAGGGAGAGAAACAAAGGGTCTGTGTCTGTCTGTAGTCGTTTTGGCCAGGGACAGAACAGGAATGGAGTCTTAGAACTTTTAGTAAGTAATCTAGCTAGGTATGGGTTAGATTATGATTTCTTTAAATGGCTGAGAAAGGAATTGTGCTGAATAGAATAACTATTTCTGTCTGTGTATCTTTTTTGTAACTTAAGGTTTTGCCTAGAGGGGTTCTCTATGTTTTTGAATCTAATTACCCTGTAAGATATCTACCATCCTGATTTTACAGGGGGGATTTCTTTATTTCTATTTACTTCTATTTTTTATTAAAAGTCTTCTTGTAAAACACTGAATGCTTTTTCATTGTTCTCAGATCCAAGGGTTTGGGTCTGTGGTCACCTATGCAAATTGGTGAGGCTTTTTATCCAACATTTCCCAGGAAAGGGGGGGTGCAAGTGTTGGGAGGATTGTTCATTGTTCTTAAGATCCAAGGGTCTGGGGTCTGTAGTCACCTAGGCAAATTGGTGAGGCTTTTTACCAAACCTTGTCCAGGAAGTGGGGTGCAAGGGTTTGGGAAGTATTTGGGGGGGAAGGACGCGTCCAAACAGCTCTTCCCCAGTAACCAGTATTAGTTTGGTGGTGGTAGCGGCCAGTCCAAGGATAACGGGTGTAATATTTTGTACCTTGGGGAAGTTTTGACCTAAGCTGGTAAAGATAAGCTTAGGAGGTTTTTCATGCAGGTCCCCACATCTGTACCCTAGAGTTCAGAGTGGGGGAGGAACCTTGACATTGTTTGTCATTGTCTGTGACTCCTGTCTATTTAGGACCTGATCCTACTCACACTGAAGTCAATGGAAAAACTCCCATTGACTTTAACAGAAGCAAGATTAGACTCTTCAATTGCAAGCTGTTTGGTATAGAGACTATGTCTTCTAATGTGTTTATACAGTATCTAGAACAATGGGTTCAAGATAATGATTGGAATTTGTAGGTGGCTACTCCCATATAAATAAATATTAATAATTTTTTTCCTGCAGAAAAAGTCCAGTAATGTCACCTAAACATACATTACAAATCAACCTACAGTAAACAGCTAATGCTGCAGTAATATGTAATGCTCCTGCATTTTGACTCAGTTTAAATTAAACAATGCATGGGATAAATCTCTGGTTGGGAGGGTGCAGCTTCCATTTACTTTAGTAGGTATCACAGGGCAGAATTTATCCCATTTTGGAAACCTTATTATTCAGACTATACATGCTAACGGATCAGTGAGAATCAGAAAGCAGAATATCTAAAGATAATTTATAGCAACCTCTCTAAAAACTATATAAATGAATTATCTTTCAAATGATTTAAAATATATCTTCTGTCTTGTAGTTATTTCTATAGTCATGGCATATAAAGTTGCATAATTAAAATGTTTTATTATGTCTATTTCAAAAGATTGTAGTGTTGTAAGACCAAAATTATTGTATTTTAATTTTATAAAAAAAGACATTTAAGTGAATTTAGTACATGTGAAATATTCCAGATTGGCAGGCCTGGAAGCAGAATTCCTCTATCCACAGAATAGGAACAGTGCAAACAGTGGCAGTGCAATCTTCCCCATGTGGCCTCCCTAATGTGCTCTGTCCCCAGAGGAGCCACCGGTAGGAATAAAGGGACAGATGCAACCCTTGATCTCTGTAGACCTGTCAATATAGATGCTGATTAGATCCAGTGTTTGTGTTCTTATTTTGTGAAAGGGACATTTGTCTGTTAGGAATTGGACTCAGACTATAATGATTTCACATGAGCTGTCAAACAGCCATCAGACGGTAATAACTTTTGGTCTCTATTGACCCAAGTCTGAATTGAAAAAGTTGTTCAACATAGTCAGCAAGTTTGCTCCTCTGGCACAATGGAACTCTCTTAAAGCTTGTCTGTGTGTGAGACAGAATTTTCTGAGACTGTGGAATGAACTCCCCCAGGAACTAAGGACCACCACAATCCACACTACCTTCCACTCCAAGTGCAAGTAGCATTTCTTTGATCTTGCCTTCTCTAACAGAAACATATAGCAGCATGCATATTCTTTTCAAAAAACCCTACCAAAATATAACACTCCACTGCACACACTTCTCCTCTGGGGTGAGGATGACAGAACAAACAATATGTGCCATATGTGCAGTCACATTGCTTAAAGCACTACTGGAAGGCACTAAGATACTACAGCAATGAGTATGGTATAAGAACCTACACAGAATAGAACTGTAGTCTCTGAAGTAGGGAGTCAGTGAGGTCCAATGGAGAGAACCAGGGACTGGGACTCCGACTCAGAAGAGCTGGGCTCTGTTCACAACTGTGCCATAGAATCACTATGTCTCCTATGTTGAGGCTTTATATAGGACATAGGCATTGTCAGACCCTCTGCACAGAAATCAATTTCACCCTTTCTGAACAAATGTCAAGGATTGTTTATGAATTGTTAATTTTTTGTGAAATTCACACATTAATAGAGTGACCTCACAATGTCAATGAACCTCCTAAATTCAGCTTAAGTGCTCAAGATAAGCCTTAAGTGGCAGTTAAGGAAGGCAAAGGCCTTGTGCTGGACCTTTTGGCCGGGGGTGAATTTCACCCCTTGATTGGTTGGTATTTTATATTAGTTTCTTGTGGTATCTGATTAATCACCCTGAGTCCTTTCTTACTGTTTCTGTTCTTTAGTGAACATCTTTATTCAGGAAAATAAGTAACAATGACAGATAAATAGAAAATAATTAATAATGAATACAGAATAATTCTGTTCCAGCAGGAATAATCATTTGGGCTAGAGTTTGTGAAACTCCTGAGATTTGAAAATATTTCCATTAATAAACTGGGGATAGCCCAATTACCAACTAACAACTAATAATACGACCTTAATACTAATACCGGTGGAAGCCCTCCATGTTTATTCATGAAAGTATTCATGATTCACTTTGCATATTATGTTTAGTTCGCATTACAAATAAAAACTCTCCCTGTGTGATGCTGGCAAACGAGGTGCCAGCTTGTGCCACAGCTCCCAAAATCTCAACTGAACACTGACAAATACCTAGCTGGAATTAGTTTGTCTCACCTTGTGTGAGTATTGTTAAAATAGATATTAGAGTTATAAAAATGTGCTTAGTGTTTAGACTTTATGAAATGCTTGTAAATTGCTGCATGCATTAATCTCATTTAGCATATCCGTATTCCATGTAACAAGGTATTTTGCATTGTAGTCCTCTGTAACTGTAAATCACCAAACAGGAGAAAGACATTAACTAGTGTGAGATGCTGGCTTCCAGCAGAAGATGTTACATCCTGCCCAACAGAGAATGCCCATCAAAGCCAGATGAACCACTGTGGATCCTTAAAGGGCACAAAAGACTTCGTTGGTTGCTCTTCCCTTTCCCTTGGAGATGAGTCTTGCAAGTGAATTCCTCCTATCAACTGAGAAGCACAAGGGGGAAATGGGATAAAAATCCTTGACAAGAAGAAAATGTATCTCTATGCTGCTTGTGCTCTCGAAGGCAAAGTTTTCTAGGCGTAATAAAGACATACCTAGTGGTTAGCCTGGATTAGCCCTAAGGTGTATATATAGTGCTTGCTTATTATAAAAGCTTCTATTACCTTTTGAAACATAAGACTGTAACGCATCTGTGTGTGTGTTTATCTGCTTTAATTCTGTAAATAACTCTTTTATTGACCTCTTTCCTAGTTAATAAATCTTTAGATTGTTTATTATAGAATGTCTACAAACATTGTCTTTGGTGTGAGATCTAAGGGGCTATTGATCTGGTGTAAGTGAATGGGACTTGGAATAACCTGAATATTGTTGTGATATTTGGCATAAGGGACCATCTATCAGAAAGGCAATCTTGCCTACTTGACAAGATAGATCAGAGTACCCAAAAGAACTGTCTATGACTCCATGGTTAGGCTGTTATAGTGACTGAGTTTACACTTGATATTTGGTTGGTGAAATCTAAGTATAGATTTGGGGTTTGTGCCCTTCTTCTTATCAGTCTTCCCTGAGGTTGGTACTCAAACTCTTGAGCCACTGCAGGTCAGCTTGACACCCATACTAAATGAATTATGTAGTTAAAGGTATGTATTTTTAAAATATGTGTATATTTTATCACTTATTTTGGATGTGCAGCTTCCAAACTAGAGTTTAATGACACTCATGTGTAATACAGAGGAATGTACCATAAATCATTGTTTTCTCAAAGGGGTAAACTTGAGTAAACTAGTGTTAATAATTAGGTTACTATTAACATTTACATTAGTGAGCTAATTGAAAGATTAAATTACTTATGTACATTATGCAAACTTGATCTACACACTTTTAAACAGCAGTTATTGATTAATCCAGTGGTTCCAAGACTTGTTCCGCTGCTTGTGCAGGGAAAGCCTCCGGCGGACCAGGCCAGTTTGTTTACCTGCCATGTCCCTTGACCCGCGCTGCTTCCAGCAGCTCCCATTGGCCTGAGGCAGAGAACCGCAGCCACTGGGAGCCTCGATTGGCTGTGATCGGCCAAACCTGCGGATGTGGGAGGTAAACAAATTGGTCCAGCCCGCCAGAGGCTTTCTCTGCACAAGCGGTGGAACAAGTCTGGGAATCACTGGATTAATAAATTAGATGCTAACAGATCATGTGTAAATCAATGTAAGTCCTTCCTTTCCTTTCACATTGGTCATTTTGATGCTTCTCCAGCACCCTTAGTAATGTGTTTATAAGCAGCTTTGCTATGTTATGTTTGTCCTAAAATATCAGAAAGGGCTTTCTGTAGACAGATTACTATACTATCTAGTAATAACCTGAGTTTTATGTTTCAATAACAATAATTACTGTGTATACTGTATTTTCTATAGTGCCATTTTAATTTGAGTTGCTGAATGCACTTTACAAACATTAAATAGATCTCACAAATGTGAAAGGTAGGTATTTTGATTTCCATGCTGCAAATAGGAAAGCTGAAATACAGAGGTTAATGGGTACCTTTTTTAAAGGCCTCAGGCGAGTCCTCCCTTTTTGTGAGCAGTCTGGTACCACAATCACAATCACAAATCAGAATGTTTGCACGTGCGACAGCTGGGTTGAATCCACAGTCAGGCTATGAGAGGTGTGGGTATTCAAACTGGAGCTTGGAATTCGAAAGTGGGTGTATACTAGCACAAAATGACCCTTCAAAGGGTCACCCAGAAAATAAGCGTGAGAGTCTGAAATAAGATATTTAAGTCTTCACACCCTGTCCAGTTCACTAACCACTGGATAGCACTCACTCCTTGTCTAGCAATTGAGGGAACCTATATTTATTAAATTCTTAGACAAACAGTACAAATAGTTTTTTGGAATTTAATCCTTTCTTAAATACCAGTTCAATCTCTTTTTTTGGCAGGGGAACAGCGAGGCAGAGGAAGAGAAACAGGAAAAAAAATGTTGAGGGTGTTAAGGAATGAGTCATGCCAGAATGAATAAAAGGTTTGGAATCACTGGGCCTGATCCCACTCCCATTTGACTTAATTTAATGTCAGAATGCCCATTGATTTCAATGGAAGCAGAATCAGGCTGTAAGAAAGGATTAATTTTCCATTGAACTTGAATTGGAGACAGCTAGATTGGTATCTGAGGCATTAGGGAATGAGTTTTCACAGTTATTTAAAGTTTGCATGGGAAGGATATAGTAAGAACTGCAATGAGCTAAATTTCTCCATGTTTGCCATTACCACTTTAACAGTTAGCCCTTTTACCTAATTAGCCCAATCATTTATTATTAAAATATTGTTATTTAATAGATATTGTTATAATGCCCAAATATTCCAGTAAGGATCGGCACCATATTGTACTAGTTGTAAACAATCACATAGAAAAATATACTCCCTCCCTCAAACAGATTGCAATTTAATTATAGAGAATACTGTGGAAATGTGAATTGCTTACATATGAAAAATGCAAACCTTTCACTGGGGACCACAGCACAGACATTATAACAATAAAAGATACAGAGAGGGAATGGTATAAACAAAGGTGGGTTATGAATACTAAAAAGGATAAGCAATAACTTCTGGGGCCTCATAAAACATCTTGATATGCCAAAAGGAGTGAGAAGTAAATGCATTTCCATTATTAAATAACCTAGTCCCAACCTAGTCCCAATTATTAGTCCCAATCAGTTGCAAAATGGTCATTTGGGATATTATATATTATACAGCTAAGCAAAATAAAGCATTAGACCTAGAATGCACAGTTCTAGAAACATTTCATAGCGGATTTTAGTACCTTCATTATTAAAGTGTCCTCTGCATCTTTTCTTCCAGGTCCACTTTCATTTTCTTTTACACTTCCTGCATATGCTTGATTTAAAAACAAACAAACAAACAAAAAACAAAGGATGCCGGGTCATATTAATCAATATATTGTTTAAATAAGCTATTTTTAAAACTCCTGGGTAATTGTTTAGATTCTCCATTTCCGATAACTATATAATTTAGGAAGAATTGATTATGGACCATATGGATTGCGGGAGATTGTCAGTACTGGTTGTCACTGGATGCAGAAAAAGCCTTTGACTGTGTGGAGTGGCATTACTTATTTGAAGCTATTTCTAATTGAATTCTGCTTATATTTTCCTTGCTGATTGCATTCTCTGTTGTAAGTAGCATGACCTTGTGGTGCTCAGATAGGTATGATCTCAATCATAGTATAAAATTATTTAAAATAAGTAATGCCATTATACTATCCCAGGATACAGATAGCTCAAGATTACCAAAAGTTTTCTAACTCTAAAGAATATTTATATTTAAGAACATAACTGTTATACTGGGTCAGACCAATGGTCCTTCTAGTCCAGTATCCTGTCTCTGAGAGTATTCAGTACTAGAGCTTCAGTGGGAGTATAAAGAACAGGGCAATTTGGGGAGATCTACCCCTGTCTTCCCCTCTCAGCTTCTGGCAGTCAGAGATTTAGAGTCACCCCAAGAATAAGGTTTCATCTTGGCTAATTGCCATTGGTGGACCTTCCTCCATAGACAGTTTACCTACTTTTTTTAAAATCCAGTTATACTTTTGGCCATCACAACAATACATGCCAATGAGTTCCACAGGCTAATTGTGCATTGTGTGAAAAAGGACTTCCTCTTATTTGTATTAAACTTGCTTCTTATTAATTTCATTGGGTGATCTCTGGTTTTTGTATTGTGGGAAAAAGTAAATAACACTTATCTATTCACTTTTCCCACACCATTCATGATTTTATAGCCCTCTATTCTATCCCCCCTTAATCTTCTCTTTTCTAAGATGACAGTCCTAATCCTTGTATGGAAGCTGTTCCATACCCTTGATCATCATTGTTGCCTTTCTCTGAAGCATTTCCAGGGCTACTATACCCTCTTCAAGAGGGTGACCAGCACTGGACACAGTATTCATGGTGTGGGTACACCATGCATTTATATAGTTGCATTCTGATGTCTTCTGTGTTCTTTTCTATCCATTTCCTAATAGTTATAACAACAATCTAAACAGTTATCCAGGAAGTACTCAAGAAATATGTGGGTTATCATGATGTAGAGTTCGCTAGATGTTTTTTTCTGGTTTCACAACCACATAGTGGTGAAAGATGTCAAGAGTTTTAATAATGAATCAAGTACCAAGTGTCCCCTTCACTGCTTTTTCTCTCTGTGGTTATCCTGTGTGTGACTATTTATAATGCAGATGAGCATTTATAATGCAGAGATGTCATTGATGGGTGGGGATGTGTTATATGCTGATGATCTGTTATTTTTAAAAAATGTTCATTTAACTCTTTCATGCACAAACATTTGGAATATTGGATTCAGCATTCATTTGAGGACACCTGGAGTTATCTGTAATCAACTTTTTCCCCTGGGAACTGAGGCAGTATGACTTCCATTTAGGTTAGTGGTTATATGTATTAAACACTTAGACAGGGCTTCCAATTCCCTATCTGAAGGCTACAGATGAAGTAGCCACCCAATATTTGAAGGACATGGAAGGATGTAGGATGATAGTTTAATTTGGGAGGATTAGCCTGTGAATGTGTTCCCACATTTAGAACACTATGTAGGAGGATGAAGCATAATAATAATAAATGAATTAATAGTAATAATAATAAAAAAATAAGAAGTTATACAACAGTTTGCATTCTGGTGGGACTTAGATGCCCCCACTGAAATCAGGGCCTCCTTAAGACAGGCACTGGATAGTCATAGAGTAAGAGACAGTTTCTGCCCCAAAGACCTAGAATTTAAATACAGTCCCCTTTCCACAGACAGCTAGCTGGTATTTGGTGCTGAGGATAGTCACGTCTTTGCTTCCTTCTCACCCATCCCTGCACACTTTGGGATCTCCAGCTCTCCACTGACGGAGCTGGTAGGGAGCAGTCCCTAAGTGTTAAGGAGTGCAGGTACAGCAATTATGTCTGGTCCTTGTGTGGGGGAACAAAAAGGAAAGGCTCTTTATATGTTTACCCCCATTGACATCCATGCAAGAGCATACTACAATCCAAATGTTACCTTATTGCCTGCAGGTGTTGCCTATGGTCCTTAAGAGGAAGGATATTAAGGACACAGGGGAACTTTTTCCTGATTCATTCAGAGGGGGAAGTTGTCCATTTATTACCTGTAAAGCTTTGAAGTGTGCCAAGGTAGAAAGAAGGATTTCATTTTCATGTATAACAACGAGAGGTACATTAAAGACTAACAGATTTATTTGGGCATAAGATTTTGTGGGTTGAAAACCAACTTCTTCAGATTTATGCCCAGATAAATCTGTTAGTCTTTAAGGTGCCATGGGACTCCTCATTGTTTTCGTGGGTACAGACTAACACGGCTAACCCTCTGATACTTAGCATGTATAAAACTTTGACATTGCCTGTCAGGAGAGATTTGTTGAAGAGAGGCTGAGTGGAGATCCTTAGTATACACCAGTGGACCTAGAGAAAGGGAACATGTCAGACTAATTCTACCCCGCAGATTCCATTTTTTGAGTGATTCATATATTTTTAAGGAGGATAAAATTAAAGGCATGATTTTCAGAGGGGAGCTGAGAAGAAGCTGCATGGCCTCTTGGCCCCATTTATGTAATGACCTATAATTTAAACCTAATATATTCAATTCTGTTTTGATGTGTGCAGGTCTAGGGGCATCAAAGGCTTGGCAGATGTCATAGGGTCACAGGACCTTTACTCAGTTAAACAATTAAAATCTACTTTTGGCCTTCCCCAAGAGCACATTTTTGAATACCACCAGTTTAGAAACTGTACATGTACAGACATTTGTGAGCCTGGAATTAGTTGACCCTGTCACCCTTGGAGAAGATTATTAATTTTCCTGGGTTGCCTGAAGATTTGATTTCATCTTTCTCTAGAGTGTTAAGTGAGTCAGACAGCTCTATTGCAGGAAAAGCAGGGAAAGCTTGGGAGGAAATTTACAGATTGACATACAAGATGAAAGATGAAGGAATATGTTGAAAACTACTGATAAGATATCTGTAACAGCTGAGAATCATGAAGTACAATTTACAATTGTACATAAAATACACACTACACCAGCCATGAAGACTCAGTTGATGGGCACAAATCCTATATGTTGTAAATATGAACTAGCTGCCTATGTTCATTTATTCAGGACTTTAGGAGAAAATATGTGCTGATTTTTCTATTTGTTTGAACACAATTATTAAACAACTGACCCAGGTTTGTTATTTTTAAAAGAAATCACCTGATAGAATGGACCCCATACATACAGCACTATGATGTTTTAAATAGAGTTTATTGCTTGATCTCAAATAAATTCTTCCTTGTTGGACTACAGATCACACTACTCCAACAATGCTGAAATTCATGCTACTGGAAAAATTGTTAGGAAGAGGAAAGCTGGAGACCTAGGTTCCTAAGAGTTAACTTTTTCAGACAAGGCAGCTGAAACAGAAAACCTGTCCTATTGTCAGAAATTGTTTGGGAACTTTCCACTATTCCTCTTCCATTCTGAAGATCATGCTCTGTGGAGATTTTAATGACATTTTGAAAGAAGACTCAGAGAGCAGCTACTTTCAAAGGGTTGGTGAGTGTGAAACCCTGGCACCCCTTATTCACCACTATCATATAATTAGGATATGTTTTGCACAAAGTATGTTTTCTGAGGTATCATTGTAAAAGTCTTGATCTGCTAGACATTAATATCTCGTTGGATTGTAGGTGCTATCATCATATGCGAAGTTATGAAGTTTAGCTATGTATGAGTTACTGAAACATGTTGTGAGGTTGAAAACACCCACAAACAGCCTTTTGGGTGCAACAGTAAAAAGGCCAAACAATGTTAATGGCTTATTGAGGAAATGCACACAAGCACAAGGATTACCCAAGGAATTATGTACAATGGATAGCACTATACAATGGGAACTGTTTGACATAGGTCATGGTGAAAGAGCTTTCCAGCAAGTAGAAAGAAGATATAAAAGGTGGAAATGACATCATGATGGGACCTCTCTCTTCTACAACACACCTGGTACCATCTGAGGAACAAAGACTGAATTGGGGGAAATGATGGTCCCAGGCTAAAGAAATTTCTAGCCTGTGTATGAAAACCTGGGAAACCCAAACTGCAAAGCAAAGGCAGCTTGTGCCTTAAGAATCTGCCAGCCTGTTTATCACTCAGGGTGAGAATTTGCTAATTCATATCCTGCCTATCTAGTATGTTAAGTGGTTTTGTTTATTTAGTAGGTAATCTGTTTGATCTGTTTGCTATCACTTATCACTTACAATCTATCTTTTTGTAGTTAATAAGCTTATTTTATGTTTTAATCCAAACCAGTGTGTGTTTGACTATGGTGTCCAGGGAAAAATATCAGTTTAGTTACCACAAGTGTGCATGGTCCTCTTCACATGGAGGGAGAGGCAGAAAAGATATTAAATCCATATACTGGCCAGATTTGACTAGGCCAGGACAGTACTGCTCTGGGGTCCTAGGCTGGGATACTGGTGGTTAGAGCACCTGCATGTGACTGTAGCTCAATGTGTCCCTACCTGTGTGAATGCTGCTGAAAGGGCAAGCTTGGAAGGCTTTGCAACTTGTCACAACCACACAGTATGAATCATAGAATCATAGACTTTAAGGTCAGAAGGGACCATTATGATCATCTAGTCTGACCTCCTGCACAACACAGGCCACAGAATCTCAACCAGCCACTCCTGTAACAAACACCTAACCTATGTCTGCACTATTGAAGTCCTTAAATCATGGTTTAAAGACTTCAAGGTGTAGAGAATCCTCCAGCAAGTGACTGTGCCCCACGCTGCAGAGGAAGGCAAAAAAAACCCCAGGGCCTCTGCCAATCTGCCCTGGAGGAAAATTCCTTCCCGACCCCAAATATGGCGATCAGCTAAACCCTGAGCATGTGGGCAAGACTCACCAGCAAGACACCCAGGAAAGAATTCTCTGTAGTAACTCAGATCTCACGCCATCTAACATACCATCACAGGCCATTGGGCATATTTACCGCTAATAGTCAAAAATCAATTAATTGACAAAATTAGGCTATCCCATCATACCATCTCCTCCACAAATGTATCAAGCTTAGTCTTGAAGCCAGATGTCTTTTGCCCCCACTGCTCCCCTTGAAAGGCTGTTCCAGGAACTTCACTCCTCTGATGGTTAGAAACCTTCGTCTAATTTCAAGTCTAAACTTCCTGATGGCCAGTTTGTATCCATTTGTTCTTGTGTACACATTGGTACTGAGCTTAAGTAATTCTTCTCCCTGTGTGGTATTTATCCCTCTGATATATTTATAGAGAGCAATCATATCTCTCCTCAGCCTTCTTTTGGTTAGGCTAAACAAGCCAAGCTCTTTGAGTCTCCTTTCATAACAAAGGTTTTCCATTCCTCGGATCATCCTTGTAGCCCTTCTCTGTACCCGTTCCAGTTTGAATTCATCCTTCTTAAACATGGGAGACCAGAACTGCACACAGTATTCCAGATGAGGTCTCACTAGTGTCTTGTATAACAATACTAATACCTCCTTATCTCTTCTGGAAATACCTTGCCTGATGCATCCCAAGACCGCATTAACTTTTTTCACAGCATATCACATTGGCGGCTCATAGTCATCCTGTGATCAACCAAAGGAGCCCAGGCTGGTGTGTCAGGAAGGCTCAGTGGTACCCCAGTTTCAGAGGGTGTCCTGGGGAGAACCCGGCACAGCCAGGTCAGAGTGTTTTTGGGAGTGATAGAATATAATTTTTTTAAAGTCTGACCCTGAGAGATGGAATCCTAAAAATGTAGGACTGGAGGGCACTATGAGAGGTCATCTAGCCAATCACCCCACACTGAGGCAGGACTAAGTAAACCTAGACCTTCCCTGATAGGTGTTTGTCTAACCTGTTCTGAAGAAACCTCCAATGGGGGAGTAGGGGATTCCACAGATTCCCTCGGAAGCCTATCCCAGTGCTTAACCTATTCTTGTAGTTAGAAAGTTTTCCCCTAGTATCTAATCTAAATTCTCCTGCTGCAGACTAAGTGCATTACTTCCTGTCCTACCTTCAGTGAACATTGAGAATAATTGATCACCATCCTCTTTATAACAGCTCTTAACATATTTGAAGACTGTTAACAGATCCCCCTCTGTCTTCTTTTCTGAAGACTAAACATGCCCAGTTTTTGTTACCTTTCCTGATAGGTCAGGTTTTCTACAATTTTTATCGTTCTTCTGCTCTCCACTGGACACTCACCAATTTGTCCACATATTTCTTAAAGTATGGCACTCAGAATTAGATACAATACTCCAGCTGGGGCCTCAGTAGTGCCAAGTAGAGCAGAACAATTACCTTCTGTTCATACATGTGACACTCCTTTTAATACACCTCAGAATGATATTAGCCTTTTTCACAATGTATTACACGGTTGGCTCATAGTCAATTTATGATCCACTATAACCCCTACTTCCTTTTCAGTTGTATTACTGTTTGCCCAGTTATTCCCCATTTTGTATTTGTGCATTTGATTTTACCTTCTTAAATGTAGTGCTTTGAACTTGTCTTTTTTTAATTTTGTCTTGTTGGTGTCAGGTGCTAAGCAACTGCAACTCCAAAATGAAAAGAGTAGGACTTGCATGTGCTCATTACTTGATATGGGCTGAGCTCTCAATAAGAATTCACATTGTATTTTAGGCTCATATGTTTAACTAAATGTGAGGATTGTATGATTTTCTAATATTTCTTTTTAGGAATTAATGGTCATGAAACTTAACGTAAATTATTTCTTACACCTATGGCCCAATGCTAAGCATGTGTAACTCGGCATCCCTTTGTCAACCAACTGAGAAATATCCAAAGCTTTTGCTGAAGGTCTGTGTTTAAAGGTCAGTTTCTCAAACTGGCCCTTCAACTGTAATTTTTTGCATATGCTAACTGCAATGTAAAACATTGCATACTGCACACAGGTGGCTGAGAATATACTGTTATGATTCATAAACAGTAATACAGCAAATTTGTACATATATAGCAGTTTTCAGCCAGAGATCAAAGACTGCTTTAGAGGGTGATGAGGGAGAGTTATTAATTCCAGTTTTACAGAAGAAACAAGTGCAGTAACTTGCACAAGATCATATAGTGGTAAAGCTGGGAATAGAATCCAGGTCTTCTGACTCCCCTTTGGTCAGCCCACTAAACAATTGCTGTATCTTTTTACTATAATTAATACAAGCATTCCTTTAGAGTAGTCATTTGACTGTCTGGAATTTGGGCCGGTACTACTGTATTCTTATAGGTTTGACTGTATTCTTATAGGTTTCAGAGTAGCAGCCGTGTTAGTCTGTATTTGCAAAAAGAAAAGGAGTACTTGTGGCACCTTAGAGACTAACAAATTTATTTGAACATAAGCTTTCGTGAGCTACAGCTCACTTCATCGGATGTACTGAGTGGAAAATACAGTGGGGAGATTTATATACATAGAGAACATGAAACAATGGCTGTTACCATACACCCTGTAACCAGAGTGATCGCTTCAGGTGAGCTATTATCAGCAGGAGAGTGGGGGAGGGGATGGGGGTGGAAACCTTTGTAGCGATAATCAAGGTGGGCCATTTCCAGCAGTTGAAAAGAACGTCTGAGGAACAGTGGGGGGCAGGGGGGAAGATAAACATGGGGAAATAGTTTTACTTTTTGTAATGATCCATCCACTCCCAGTCTCTATTCAAGCATAAGTTAATTGTATCCAGTTTGCAAATTAATTCCAATTCAGCAGTCTCTCATTGGAGTCTCTTTTTGAAGTTTTTTTGTTGAAGTATTGCCACTTTTAGGTGACCAGATAGTGACCAGATAGATTGAAGTGTTCTCCAACTGGTTTTTGAATGTTATAATTCTTGATGTCTGATTTGTGTCCATTTATTCTTTTAGACAGAGACTGTCCAATTTGACCAATGTACATGGCAGAGAGGCATCTCTGGCAAATGATGGCATATATTACATTGGTAGATGTGCAGGTGAACGAGTCTCTGATAGTGTGGCTGATGTGATTAGGCCCTATGATGGTGTTCCCGGAATAGATATGTGGACACAGTTGGCAACGGGCTTTGTTGCAAGGATAGGTTCCTGGGTTAGTGGTTCTATTGTGTGGTGTGTGGTTGCTGGTGAGTATTTGCTTCAGATTGGGGGGCTGTCTGCAAGCAAGGACTGGCCTGTCTCCCAAGATCTGTGAAAGTAATGGGTCGTCCTTCAGGATAGGTTGTAGATCCTTGATGATGCATTGGAGAGGTTTTAGTTGGGAGCTGAAGGTGATGGCTAGTGGCATTCTATTATTTTCCTGGTTGGGCCTGTCCTGTAGCAGGTGACTTCTGGGTACCCATTTTGCTCTATCAACCTCTTTCCGCACTTCCGCAGGTGGGTATTGTAGTTGTAAGAATGCTTGATAGAGATCTTGTAGGTGTTTGTCTCTGTCTGAGCAAATGCGGTTGTATCATAGAGCTTGGCTGTAGACAATGGATCGTGTGGTGTGGTCTAGATGAAAGCTGGAGGCATGTAGGTAGGAATAGCGGTTAGTAGGTTTACGGTATAGGGTGGTGTTTATGTGACCATCGCTTATTAGCACTGTAGTGTCCAGGAAGTGGATCTCTTGTGTGGACTGGTCCAGGCTGAGGTTGATGGTGGGATGGAAATTGTTGAAATCATGGTGGAATTCCTCAAGGGCTTCTTTTCCATGGGTCCAGATGATGAAGATGTCATCAGTATAGCTCAAGTGGAGTAGGGACATTAGGGGACTGGAGCTGAGGAAGCGTATTTCTCAGTCAGCCATAAAAATGTTGGCATACTGTGGGGCCATGCGGGTACACATAGCAGTGCCGCTGATTTGAAGGTAAACATTGTCCCCAAATGTGAAATAATTATGGGTGACGACAAAGTCACAAAGTACAGCCACCAGGTTTGCCATGACATTATCTGGGATACAGTTCCTGATGGCTTGTAGTCCATCTTTGTGTGGAATGTTGGTGTAGGGGGCTTCAATATCCATAGGGGCCAGGATGGCATTTTCAGGAAGATCACAGATGGATTGCAGTTTCCTCAGGAAATCAGTGGTGTCTCGAAGATAGCTGGGAGTGCTGGTAGCATGGGGCCTGAGGAGGGAGTCTACATAGCCAGATAATCCTGCTGTCAAGGTGCCAATGCCTGAGATGATGGGGCGTCCAGGATTGCCAGGTTTATGGATCTTGGGTAGGAGATAGAATACCCCAGGTCGGGGTTCAAGGGGTGTGTCTGTCCGGATTTGTTCTTTTGCTTTTTCAGGGAGTTTCTTGACCAGATGGTGTAGTTTCTTTTGGTAACCCACAGTGGGATCAGAGGGTAATGGCTTGTAGAAAGTGGTGTTGGAGAGCTGCCTAGCAGCCTCTTGTTCATATTCCGACCTATTCATGATGACAACAGCACCTCCTTTGTCAGCCTTTTTGATTATGATGTCAGAGTTGTTTCTGCGGCTGTGGATGGCATTGTGTTCTGCACGGCTGAGGTTATGGGGCAAGCAATGATGCTTTTCCACAATTTCAGCCTGTGCACATTGGCGGAAGCACTCTATGTAAAAGTCCAGTCTGTTGTTTTGACCTTCAGGAAGAGTCCACCCAGAATCCTCCTTCTCCTTAAACAAAAAAACTTCAAAAACAGACTCCAATGAGAGACTGCTGAATTGGAATTAATTTGCAAACTGGATACAATTAACTTAAGCTTGAATAGAGACTGGGAGTGGATGGGTCATTACACAAAGTAAAACTATTTCCCCACATTTATCCCCCATCCCCCACTGTTCCTCAGATGTTCTTTTCAACTGCTGGAAATGGCCCACCTTGATTATCGCTACAAAAGCCCCCCTCCCCCAGCTCTGCTGTTGGTAATAGCTCATGTTAAGTGATCACTCTGGTTACTGTGTGTGCGGTAACAGTCATTGTTTCATGTTCTCTATGTATATAAATCTCCCCACTGTATTTTCCACTCAATGCATCTGATGAAGTGAGCTGTAGCTCACGAAAGCTTATGCTCAAATAAATTTGTTAGTCTCTAAGGTGCCACAAGTACTCCTTTTCTTTTTGTATGCTTACAGAAGCACATGATTCAGATTGTGGAAGGTTTGTAAGTTCACGAACACTGCTCCGACCGTCATGACTGTTTCCAATTGTTAACATGTTTTATTTATTTACTTTTCCTTCTATACTTTCTCTCCCTGTACACACAATGACCCAAAGCTTCCTTCTGTGGTATGAGACTGGATGAGTGAATAACTCCTTTTGAGAAAGTGATATGCCTCTCAAATTAGAACATCTCCATTTAGCAAAATCTATTGTACTGTACATATGCCCAGAGCATTTTCAACATGGTTCTTCTTGATGAGTGTGCATTCATAATTGTAGGTGTATGGATTTGAATCACACTGAGCTGGTTTGGGCATTCATTGAAGTGGTATATCATGATGCAAATACTCTTGATGAATGAAGATAAACTGGTTGCAGGAATTACAGCATTCTGGCAAGAAGTGCAATAAGTTTGCAGACCCCTCCCACTTGGAATGGGAAGGGAAGCAGTCTATACTGGGATTTAATAAACTTCAAGGATTCATTACTCTACAAACCAGACATATCATAAAACCATTGAATTAACATTTCCCAATAAAAGTCTATGGTATTGCAAAACTGTGCTTGTGTTTCAGTTTTAATGGCCCAAATATGTTTAGAAAAAAAAATTACTTTTCTGTAAAAGTGCAGTACATAATGCTGCAAATCCTGATAGTTTGATTTACAGAATTATCTCAAATGCACCCACCATTCTACAAGACCAGGACCATAAGCATGGACTGCAATGAAAAATTCCAGCAGTTTGGTATGCACTATACATAGTTGTATGCTGTAGCTGCAATCTGTAGCAAAAATTATTCTAAACAATAAAATGAAGTCACCCAGCTTCTGAGTTTCACATTGTGAACAAAGTTTGAAATGCCATCCTGATTCATTAAGAGCAGTATAAAGATTTCATAACATTTGTCATAAATATAAAGGGAAGGGTAAACCCCTTTGAAATCCCTCCTGGCCAGGGGAAAGCTCCTCTCACCTGTAAAGGGTTAAGAAGCTAAAGGTAACCTCGCTGGCACCTGACCAAAATGACCAATGAGGAGACAAGATACTTTCAAAAGCTGGGAGGAGGGAGAGAAACAAAGGGTCTGTGTCTGTCTGTAGTCGTCTTGGCCGGGGACAGAACAGGAATGGAGTCTTAGAACTTTTAGTAAGTAATCTAGCTAGGTATGTGTTAGATTATGATTTCTTTAAATGGCTGAGAAAAGGATTGTGCTGAATAGAATAACTATTTTGTCTGTGTATCATTTTTGTAACTTAAGGTTTTGCCTAGAGGGGTTCTCTATGTTTTTGAATCTAATTACCCTGTAAGATATCTACCATCCTGATTTTACAGGGGGGATTTCTTTATTTCTATTTACTTCTATTTTTATTAAAAGTCTTCTTGTAAGAAACTGAATGCTTTTTCATTGTTCTCAGATCCAAGGGTTTGGGTCTGTGGTCACCTATGCAAATTGGTGAGGCTTTTTATCCAACATTTCCCAAGAAAGGGGGGGTGCAAGTGTTGGGAGGATTGTTCATTGTTCTTAAGATCCAAGGGTCTGGGTCTGTAGTCACCTAGGCAAATTGGTGAGGCTTTTTACCAAACCTTGTCCAGGAAGTGGGGTGCAAGGTTTTGGGAAGTATTTTGGGGGGAAGGACGCGTCCAAACAGCTCTTCCCCAGTAACCAGTATTAGTTTGGTGGTGGTAGCGGCCAGTCCAAGGACAACGGGTGGAATATTTTGTACCTTGGGGAAGTTTTGACCTAAGCTGGTAAAGATAAGCTTAGGAGGTTTTTCATGCAGGTCCCCACATCTGTACCCTAGAGTTCAGAGTGGGGGAGGAACCTTGACAACATTAGTTCCAGGTGATATGGTACCAGCCTCTGCTATTGTCCTGTCCGCAGAAGCGCAGTGCAATTGGAAAGGGGGTACATGCTCACTCATGATACCAATCATTCCAAACTGTCACCTGGTGGGATTGAGCTCTAACTGCAGTAGAACTCTGATTTACAGTGCATCTTGACATGTTGATCTACTGTGACCGTGTCCTATTTTCTGGTTGCATGCCTAGCAGAGGATTTCAGGATAACAGGTGTCACCACCGCATAGGCCTCACTTGCCTTCCACACTGGTTGTCCTTCTCTTTGACCCTGGGGTTTTCATCAAAATGTTACATTGTGCACTGTCATCTACTACTCAGAGGGAAAAAAACATAATTTATATATATTATTCTAATATGGCCAAATTACAATACTTACTGTAGCATTTACAGTGTATAGTTTTTTACAGCTTTCATGTGCTATAAAAACATGGACTAGTTAATCCTCACATATCCCATGAAGTAGGTTATTAGTAGGGCCCTACCAAATTCATGGCCAAGAAAAACGAATCACGGACCGTGAAATCTGGTCTCCCCTGGTGAAATCTGGTCTTTTGTGTGCTTTTACCCTATACTATACAGATTTAATGGGGGAGACCAATGTGCCTCAAGTTAGTGATCCTGACCCAAAAGGGAGTTGTAGGAGGGTCACAAGGGTATTTTAGGGGGGGTCGCAGTATTGCTACCCTTGCTTCTGCGCTGCCTTCAGAGTTGGCCAGCTGTACAGTGGTGGCTGATGACTGAGGGCCCAGCTCTGCACGCAGCAGTGCAGAAGTAAGGGTGGCAATACCACACCAGACCAGGCCATTCTTACTTCTGTGCTGCTGCTGGCGGCAGCTCTGCCTTCAGAGCTGGGCTTCCAGCCAGCAGCCACCACTCTCCAGCTGCCCAGCTCTGAAGGCAGCGCCGCTGCCAGCAGCAGCGCAGAAGTAAGGGTAGCAGTACCACAACCCCCCCTCCACACACACACACACCCCTCCCTTTTGGGTCAGAATCCCTACAATTACAATACCATGAAATATCATATCTAAGAAGCTGAAATCATGAAATTTACTATTTTAAAAGTCCTATGACCATGAAATTGACCAAAATGGACCATAAGTTATTAGATAAGAAAGCTTACATGCTTGTGATGCATCCACATTTGCTTTCCATGGATGACCAAGCGCTTGAGTCCTTCCAGTGTGAATACTCATTAAAGTAAAATTTAATTATGAATGCTTGATTGTTCACTGAAAGTGGATTTTATAATTAATTGCAAAATTTGCCATGCTTGTTACTAAAGTAAATCATCCAGTCAGGGACCAGAAACAAAACCATGTGATTTGCATAATTAACTAACACATCACAAATTTCCAGTTACAGAATTCACAGTTCCCTATTTGTGAATGACCTGCTGACCAAGAATTATTTCCTGAAGAAATTTACAAAATATTTTAAACAACAAATACATCTGAAAAGTTCACAGACTGAGTGTGTGTATTTTAGCAGTATTGGGAGCAGCTGCAACAGGAGACATACATATTTATAGATACGCCATTCTGGGGAGCTATAAAACTCATTCAAACACCTTGTAGTTTCCAGCACCCAAAAGTCATTAATTTCACATTAATGTAACACATTTCTAAATAAATATTGTAGTATAATCTGTTAGTAACACCATGACACATATGCGTAAAGATAATGCTGCACGAAATGTAAGCATCACTATAAGCACTATCTAAATTTATTTAACTAACATATTAAGACAGACAACTAGTTGTTGTTTTTTTTATTTGAAAAAGTTCCTGGATGATCTGTTCTTGATTCCACAGGTACAATTTTTTGACCCTGCTGAACTATGCTGTCAGTAGTTATCTCAGAAGTTTCTGGAGGTAGTTCTTGCTCCTTTCTCCCAAACTTGCTTCCTTCACCAAGGAAGAATCAGTTGAAGACACTTGCTTTATTGTAGCTCATCAGATACTGTTGTGACTCTCTAGCACCCCAATATTCACCACTGTCATGTAATTAGGATATGTTTTGTACAAAGTATCCCTTGTGAGGTATCATTCTAAAAGTCTTGATCTGCTAGACATTAATATCTTATTGGATTGTATGTGCTATCATCATATGTGAAGTTATGAAGTTTGGCTCTGTATGTGTTACTGAAACATGTTGGTTTCAGAGTAACAGCCATGTTAGTCAGTATTCGCAAAAAGAAAAGGAGTACTTGTGGCACCTTAGAGACTAACCAATTTATTTGAGCATAAGCTTTTGTGAGCTACAGCTCACTTCATCGGATGCATACTGTGGAAAGTGTAGAAGATCTTTTATACACACAAAGCATGAAAAAATATACCTCCCCCCACCCTGGATTTGTGAAAACCTGGATTTGTGCTGGAAATGGCCCACCTTGATTATCATACACATTGTAAGGAGAGTGATCACTTTAGATAAGCTATTGCCAGCAGGAGAGTGGGGTGGGGGGAGGTATATTTTTTCATGCTTTGTGTGTATAAAAGATCTTCTACACTTTCCACAGTATGCATCCGATGAAGTGAGCTGTAGCTCATGAAAGCTTATGCTCAAATAAATTGGTTAGTCTCTAAGGTGCTACAAGTACTCCTTTTCTTTTTGAAACATGTTGGTGAGATTGAAAACACCCACAAGCAGCCTTCCAGGTAAGAACATAAGAATGGCCATACTGGGTCAGACCAAAGGTCCATCCAGCCCAGTATCCTGTCTACCAATAGTGGCCAATGCCAGGTGCCCCAGAAGGAGTGAACCTAACAGGTAATGATCAGATGATCTCTCTCCTGCCATCCATCTCCACTCTCTGACAAACAGAGGCTAGGGACATCATACCTTACCCATCCTGGCTAATAGCCATTAATGGACTTAACCTCCATGAATTTATCCAGTTCTCTTTTAAACCCTATTATATTCCTAACCTTCATAACCTCCTCAGGCAAGGAGTTCCACAGGTTGACTGTGCACTGAGTGAAGAAGAACTTCCTTTTATCTGTGTTAAACCTGCTGCCCATTAATTTCATTTGGTGCACCCTAGTTCTTATATTATGGGAACAAGTAAATAACATTTCCTTATTCACTTTCTCCACACCACTCATGATTTTATATACCTCTATCATATCCCCCATAGTCTCCTCTTTTCCAAGCTGAAAAGTCCTAGCCTCTTTAATCTCTCCTCATATGGGACCTGTTCCAAACGCTTGATCATTTTAGCTGCCCTTTTCTGAATCTTTTCTAATGCCAGTATATCTTTTTTGAGATGAGGAGACCACATCTGTACACAGTATTCAAGATTTGGGAGTACCATGGATTTATATAAGGGTAATAAAATATTCTCCATCTTATTCTCTGTTCCTTTTTTAATGATTCCTAACATCCTGTTTGCTTTTTTGAATGCCGCTGCACACTGTGTGGACGTCTTCAGAGAACTATCCACGATGACTCCAAGATCTTTCTCCTGATTAGTTGTAGCTAAATTAGCCCCCATCATATTGTATGTATAGTTGGGGTTATTTTTTCCAATGTGCATTACTTTACATTTATCCACGTTAAATTTCATTTGCCATTTTGTTGCCCAAGCACTTAGTTTTGTGAGATCTTTTTGAAGTTCTTCACAGTCTGCTTTGGTCTTAACTATCTGGAGCAGTTTAGTATCATCTGCAAACTTTGCCACCTCACTGTTTACCCCTTTCTCCAGATCATTTATGAATAAGTTGAATAGGATTGGTCCTAGGACTGACCCTTCGGGAACACCACTAGTTACCCCTCTCCATTCTGAAAATTTACCATTTATTCCTACCCTTTGTTTCCTGTCTTTTAACCAGTTCTCAATCCATGAAAGGATCTTCCCTCTTATCCCATGACAACTTAATTTACATAAGAGCCTTTGGTGAGGGACCTTGTCAAAGGCTTTCTGGAAATCTATGTACACTATGTTCACTGGTTCACCCTTGTCCACATGTTTGTTGACCCCCTCAAAGAACTCTAATAGATTAGTAAGACATGATCTCCCTTTACAGAAACCATGTTGACTTTTGCGCAACAATTTATGTTCTTCTATGTGTCTGACAATTTTATTCTTTACTATTGTTTCAACTAATTTGCCCAGTATTGTCGTTAGACTTACCAGTCTGTAATGGCCAGGATCACCTCTAGAGCCCTTCTTAAATATTGGCGTTACCATTAGCTATCTTCCAGTCATTGGGTACAGTAGCTGATTTAAAGGATAGGTTATAAACCATAGTTAATAGTTCCACAATTTCATATTTGAGTTCTTTCAGAACTCTTGGGTGAATGCCATCTGGTCCCAGTGACTTGTTCCTGTTAAGTTTCTCAATTAATTGCAAAACCTCCTCTAGTGACACTTCAATCTGTGACAATTCCTCAGATTTGTCACCTACAGAAGACGGCTCAGGTTTGGGAATCTCCCTAACATCCTCAGACGTGGAGACTGAAGCAAAGAATTCATTTAGTTTCTCTGTGATTACTTTATCGTCTTTAAGTGCTCCTTTTGTATCTTAGTCGTCCAGGGGCCCCACTGGTTGTTTAGCAGGGTTTCTGCTTCTAATGTACTTAAAAACATTTTGTTATTACCTTTTGAATTTTTAGCTAGCTGTTCTTCAAACTCGTTTTTGGCATTTCTTATTATATTTTTACATTTAATTTGGCAGTGTTTATGCTCCTTTCTATTTACCTCACTTAATTACCACAGGTGTGCATGTTCCTTTTCACATTGAGGGAGAGGTGGATGGTGTGTTAAACCCATACACTGGCTATATTTGACCAGGGTAGGATGGTACTGCTCTGGGGTCTAGGCTGGGAAGCTGGGTGTGTCCCTATCTGTGTAAATGCTGGTGAAAGTGCAAGCTTGCACCGCTTTGTAATTTGTCACAGCAGCACAGTGTAAGAGGAACCCATGCTGGTGGGTCAGAGGCTCAATGGCACCCCTGTTCCAGGTGGCACCCTGGGGGTAACCCATCTCAACTGTCACCAGTAGTGATAAAGGAGTCTCTGTAACAGGCTGATTTGAATTTAATTAAGTCCAAAGTTGACTGTGAAAAGTTAAAGAGGGATTGGGCTACAAAATGGCAGATGAAATTCAATGTTGATTAGTGCAAATTAATGCTCACTGGAAAAAAAATCCCAGTGACACATGCAAAATGATGGGGTCTAAAGCAGCTTTTACCACTCAAGCAGGAGATCTGGGAGTTATCGTGGCTAATTCTCTTAAAACATGTGCTCAGTGTGCAGCAGCAGTCAAAAACACAAACAGAATGTTAAGAACCATTAGGAAAGATACAGATAAATAAGACAGAAAACATCATAATGCCACTATATAAATCCATGGTACTCCCACACTGGGAATACTGTGTGAAGTTCTGATTGCCCCGTCTCAAAAAATATATAATAGAAATGGAAAAGGTACAGAGGACAGCAAAAATGATTAGGGGTATGGAACAGCATCCATATAAGGAGAGATTAGAAAGACTGGGATTGTTCAGTTTAGAAAAGAGATGATAAAGTTAGGATATGATCGAGGTGTGAATGGTAGGGTCATGAATGGTATAGTGAAAGTACATAAGGAAGTGTTATTTAGCCCTTCATATAACACAAGAGCCATGGGTCACTCAGTGAAATTATGGCAGCAAGTTTAAAACAGCATAGGGAAGTACTTCTTCACACAATGCGCAGTCAACTGTGGAACTCATTGGAAGGAGATGTCGTGAAGAACAGAAGCATAATTGGACAAGAGCGCCGGAACCTTTGTACAAGTGTGTGTGTGTGTTTGTGTGTGTGTGTAGGGGGGGAGGGCAAGGCCAAAGTGCTCCCTCCCTCTCCGTGGCTGGCTGCTCTGGTGGTAAGCTAGCTGCCCTCTCTTCTGGTGCCACATCAGCCCCTGGTAGGTGAAAGGTGTAATTGCAAGGCCTCCCCAGAAGAGTCTATTATTCTGCACGGAAAGGTTATTCACAGTCATGAATAATCTGTGGGGGACATGGATTCTGCATTTGCACAGTGATGCAGAATTCCCCTAGGAGTACATAGTGCATCTTGGCCTTTAGCAGTACCATCATGTTTTTTTTCCCCACAGAACACGTTTCTTTTGTTAAAAAGTTGTGTGTGTGTGTGTGCGAGCATGGCCCCCTAACTCCTCCTCCCCTCCGGGTCTGAAGTTGGTCTTCCTGGTTTTAAAAAAAGAATTAGATAAATTCATGGAGGATAGGTCCATCACTGGCTATTAGCCAAGACTGTCAGGACCACAATCCCATATTCTGGGTGTCACTTAACCTCT
The DNA here is from genome assembly GCF_965140285.1 of Lepidochelys kempii. Lineage (NCBI taxonomy): Eukaryota > Metazoa > Chordata > Testudines > Cheloniidae > Lepidochelys > Lepidochelys kempii. The sequence continues at coordinate 181,929,334 of NC_136382.1, read as the reverse complement.
AGCTGCCAGAAGCTGGGAGTGAATGATGAGGATGAATCATTCAACAATTGCCCTGTTCTGTTCATTCCCTTTGAAGCATCTGACACTGGCCACTGTTGGAAGATGGGATATTGGGCTAGACGAACCATCGGTCTGACCCTGGATAATCATTCTTATGTTCTTAGGGATTGGCTGTACACACGCAACTAACCTATGTATCTAAGCTAGTTTTTCCTCATCTTTAATTTTATATTGTACAATACTGCATTTAACTGTGACTGTTCTTGCCTAGGAACTTGTATTGGTTTCCATAAATGTCTCATGCATATTTTCAGTCCGAGGCACAATTACATAAGTTGGCATGTAAAGAATCTGATAACTGGATATATGGCATTAAACTGGTGCGATTTTTGGGGTAGTGGTGGTGTTTTTTCCCCCATTGTTGTCTGTTTTAAGCACCACAATAACCACAGCTGGTAACATGCAAGATAAATCTCTGTTAGACAAGGATACTATCTGACCTCTTGTCTCATACCACTCAAAGGACCCCTAAAAAATCATCTATTTGGAGATTTGCTACAAATTCTCACTGCTAGCTTATCTTCTTCTCTTATGCTGTATATGAATTTATGGACTCTTCAGGTTATTGACTCCATTTATGAAAATGGAAAGGTTCCCTTATAATGAGTCTTTAGATACAGGCTAAAATCTCAGCATTACTTTTCCCTTTTGGCTTCACAAGTGTTGCAAGGGGACAAAACAATCTATATGTTTTACTTCCCAGAAGGTTAAAAAATGATAGTATTATTTAGGAATCTGCTTCATCATTAGCAAGAGAAAACTGCTCCAGCCTTACATCATAGGATTCATCATAACAATTTGTATGTCCATTAATTAAACACAACCATTATGACTGTTCCCAGAATGATCTTTAGCATTGATTAAAATATTGCTTCACAAAATTGCTGCATTCAACTATTGTCTTCACTTGTTCACAGAGATGAATCATCAAGGGATTCCATCTTCATCCCATGATTGCAATATCTTGCAGACAAGATTCAGAAAAAAAACCCCACAAATACAAACCAACTCAAGTAGTACTGAACTAAATTTATTAGCAACTAATAGGAAGAACCGTTCACCTTTAGGACAAGCTCTCATGTTTTAATACCTTACAGCCTATTTGGCCAATAAACTATGAACAACAAATTATTAATTCTTCTATTTTACAAATGGAGAAAGGAAAAAACCTAAGGGTGAAATGACTTGCCCAAAGTCACCCACTGAGTCAGAGGCAAATCCAACATTAGAATCCCCAATTATTCACTCCCATCCCTAAATTCATTCCACCAGAATACTCTCCCTCACAAAGTTAATCAAAAAGTTAACATTTGTTCTAGAGTGCTAAATTGAGCCATAAAATTATATAATGCTGCAATCCCAGGAGAAGAGTTCTGAATCTCCATGAAAAAAGGACCTGCAAAAAATATTTGCAATAATTAGAAATAAAAATGATATGGTGTAACATGGATATTATATAAGTAAATATTATATATAATTAAAATCACAAGGATAACAAAAAGTATTTTACAGAAATGTGTATATTGCCTTTTCATGGGATTTGATTTTATTTTATTCCTGACATGAAAATTACTCTTGAAAAGATTGTGATAATGGGCCTGCAGCCTAACTGATGAGTAGTTGCATCTTTTAAAAAAAAATAATTCTCATCTTTTAAAAAAAAAAAAATTATCGTAAACACATTGCAGTTTTTAAACCTTGATGTTTATAATAGCTACCTTTCTTTTAACTATTTAATCTAACTCTTCTGAATTGTACATTTGACTTACATTACATCACTTTGTGCAGGACTGTTGCACTATCATAATAATCCCAGCAACACAACATGATGGATAGAATCTGGCTCATTACTGAGTAAAAAGCTGGAAAAAAATTATGCAATTTGGGAAATGTGAAGAAATTATCAATTTTGTGCAGAATTCTTCGTTAGCAGATGTTATAAGTGAGATCAATACATGCAGCATCCTGCAAGCATTTCATCAAGTTTAACAATGCTAATACACGGTGGAGCCAGACTGGTTTCCAGCTATGAATTTGTCAGTTTCAGTGAGGCCTATGGGCGTTGGCATGAGTTGGCACCTGGTCTGCCAGCATCATACCTGGTATGTGCGATAAAATGCACACCTTGGACCAGATTGCCAGGTCTGTTAAAACTGCCCCATTCTGCAACAGGAGAGTAAAGCAACGTTAAGGCCATCTTACTAAAACAATGGAGCTTTCCCCTGTGTAGAGGATTCCTTTCCTGCCTAGCTTCTCCTATACCACCATCCGCCACCACTCTGAACTCTAGGATACAGATGTGGGGACCTGCATGAAAACCTCCTAAGCTTACTTTTACCAGCTCAGGTTAAAACTTATCCAAGGTACAAACTATTTTACACTTTGCCCTTGGACTTCCACTGCCACCACCAAACTTTATTTGGGTTCCTGAAAAAATGTAGTTTGGACACGTCTTTCCCCCCAGAATCCTCCCAACCCTTGCACCCCACTTCCTGGGGAAGGTTTGGTAAAAATCCTCATCAATTTGCATAGGTGACCACAGACCAAATCCTTGGATCTTAGAACAATGAAAAAGCATTCAGTTTCCTTACAAGAAGACTTTTAATAGAAGTAAAAAAGAATCACCTCTGTAAAATCAGGATGGTGAATACCATACAGGGTAATTAGATTCAAAACATAGAGAGTCCCTCTAGGCAAAACCTTAAGTTACAAAAAAGACACACAGACAGAAATATTCATTCTATTCAGCACAGCTATTTTCTCAGCCATTTAAAGAAATCATAATCTAACACATACCTAGCTAGATTACTTACTAAGTTCTAAGACTCCGTTCCTGTTCTGTCCCCGGCAAAAGCATCACACAGACAGACACAGACCCTTTGTTTTTCTCCCTCCTCCCAGCTTTGGAAAGTATCTTGTCTCCTCTTTGGTTATTTTGCCAGCGAGGTTACCTTTAGCTTCTTAACCCTTTACAGGTGAGAGGATTTTTCCTCTGGCCAGGAGGGATTTTAAAGGGGTTTACCCTTCTCTTTATATTTATAAAAAGAAAAGGAGTACTTGTGGCACCTTAGAGACTAACCAATTTATTTGAGCATAAGCTTTCGTGAGCTACAGCTCACTTCATCGGATGCATGCATCCGATGAAGTGAGCTGTAGCTCACGAAAGCTTATGCTCAAATAAATTGGTTAGTCTCTAAGGTGCCACAAGTACTCCTTTTCTTTTTGTGAATACAGACTAACACGGCTGTTACTCTGAAACCTTTATATTTATGACACTTCTGCTATACCACCATCCACCCATCCCACCTGGTATAAGGGGTGTGGCTGCTCCTGTATTCAGAAGCTCCCACTTTGGCCTTCTAAACTGATCTGCAGGTTTTGCTCTTGTAGAGAAGATAAAGTTCAGCCCATTCCATGGTTAAAAGAACTAGGATATTGTGATTTTGAGTAATAGTCTCCTTTGCTTGTGTTATCCTGCTATATATAAACCCCTGTGGATCTTCTAATCTAATTGGGAAACACAAGAAGCCCAGACGTTATTCCAGTTTGATATATTGAGTTCTGTAGTTACTAGTTTTCATCTTTTTTCATGTCAATTTTTATCTCTGTTTAAAAATATGTTCAAAAGATCTTATATAGTTAACTAAAGCTATAGGTTTTATTTTCTACTAGATGTCTTTAACTGGAATACTGGCAAGTTTTAAGACATTTGTAGATCTGAAAGTGATCATTTCCCCATCATTGCTTCACTAAAAATAATCACCTAGAGTATGCAAGCTAAGCTTTCCAAATATCCCTTATGGGAAAGCCCAAAAGAAATGAACAGTGATGAAATAACTAGTTTTCTATAAAAGTTACTCTGAACGTTTGTAGATATAAAAGAGTATGTTTAAATAATCCTATGTGATAATTATTTCCATGTTAGTCTGTTCTATTCAGATTCTTATATTGTGTCATCGCAGAAATCTTTACATTATAGAATTTTGTCGGTATATTTAAACATTCTACAGAAGGTTAGCATTCTCTATTAAAATCTATAGGACTTCTTAATGAGGAAGCGTGATGCAGAAAAATGCACATGTAGATGTCTACTTACATTTGCCTTGATTTTACAGTAAAGAATGCACCCGAATGGCCAGCTGCATGCTCAGACAATCAGTTTAAATGCACAGTGACATTAACTGCACGTAAAACGGAGAGGCACAGTTGCCCATGCATTTTTATGGTGGACTTCCCTGTCTGAAAACGAGTCCCCATCAGACGATATATAATATATTTAGATGATAGGTGAAAGCATGGCTCCATTAAAATCAATGGGAGTTTTGCCTTTGATTTCACCGGAGCCAGGATTTCATCCAATAGCTTTTATTTGAAAAGAGGAAAAAAGCTGTCTGTGTTTTTGTATTGTCATTTGAGTTTTACAGGCCTTGTAAGAAATCAGGACATTACTCAATTTGATCCTCACCCCAGCACAATGGTTTTTTTTAAAGATGAAACTATGTATCTTAAGGATAGCAATATACATTTTGTGTTGCGTAGTGGTGTTGTTTTTAGAGCTAATTGGTAATGGGTTCTTGTTCCTTGTGTGCCAATCAAATCCTGGCCATAGCAGTATGCAATGCCACAAGCCTCCTGCAGATTCTTCATCAGATCCTGAAGAAAAAGTACCTGTCAGTGAGTGGGCCCATGTAATGTTTTTTTCCTCCAAACTTCACAGGGGTGGAGCCCTTGACTATGCCCAGTTAAATGGCCATATCTGTCAACTGGGTACTGGGGAAAGATGTCGAAAGCAGCAGTATCTGCCTGTGGTCTCAGAAAGGGGTGGGGTTTCTCTCTGGCTGCATGCCAGGTAGAGGCTGAATGAGCAGCCCACTGCAAGATAATGACCTTGTCTGGCAGCTCTGAAATTAAACTGTCAGCCAAAGAGATCAGATGGGGCTCATCAGGGCAAAGATCCTATCATGACAAAGTTCAAAGGAGGAGTGTTTCCTAAGGAGTAGAAGTGTTTCCTAAGGTCAGAGGCCAAGTCCCACTCCTTCTCTCTCCATGCAGGAGTAGTCTGGGGGATTTCTGCTGCATCAGACTCTTATAACCACTGTATTCCCAGAAAGAAGTGGGTAAAGATCCTTGAACGATTGCTGAGGGGGAGATAAGGAGCTCATAAGAAGCAGATTCACTCCTCTGTGTTTTGTACCAGACCAACCATCCACATGCTAGAGTAGCCTGGCCTATTGTGTAACCCTCTGAGACTCCATGCTTCTACTGATGCCTAAATGAGACCCAGGATTTGTACCTAAGAAAAAACAATCACACACTTCTTCCCTTGTGCTCTTATTTGCATGTATGGTAAGGAAACAATCCAGAGAATTAACCACGGCTATGAAAATCAGATTTTAATCATAGAATATCAGGGTTGGAAGGGATCTCAGGAGGTCATCTAGTCCAACCCCCTGCTCAAAGCAGGACCAATCCCCAATTTTTGCCCCAGATCCCTAAATGGCCCCCTCAAGGATTGAGCTAACAACCGTGGGCTTAGCAGGCCAATGCTCAAACCGCTGAGCTATCCCTATTTTAATAGCTGACAGGAATGTAGAAATGATGTAGCCAAGGAAAAACTAGATGTTGCATATAGAGATTTGCAAACCCATTTACATATATTCAAAGATGCAGCTCACAAAACTGGTGCATTAGTATCTTTTTCAGGCAGTACATCTTAGAAACAGGACAGAATTTCAAACTAATAATTTTTCAATTTTTCTTCAAGTTATTGAGCAACATGTCTGGCCAAAAAACCTCTAGCATCTACTAGAAATCTTTAGGCTTTTTTATATATCTTGGAAAGAAAGCTGAAACAGTGTGACGATTAGGTTATTTTTCTCCCTCTGCACAAACAACATGATCAGCATCTTATACAATTTGCAATGGGTATATTGTGCTGTGTTGTACTTGTTTACATGCTGGGTGTCTATCAGTTCAGTTGCCTTTGCTCATTCTATTTGCTTGATCTCCTTCACCTTGTGTTTTGAATGTTAAAATGCAATTAAGATCAGAAGAGGAACTGTAAAAATGGCATCCTTCTGGTACATTTTTACTCCCCATCAATGACTTCCATACTAAATTTGCTCACTTTAATCTCCCCACCTTCTGTTTTCTTATTACCAGTTCTAGCAAAGTCAATTTGGTATGGGGGAAAAAAAAAACCTTTTTCTGCCTCATAGATCATCAGGATCAAAGATGATTCTGTAACCAAAATGTATGAGGCAATTTTGTTGATGATGCATGAGGCAGAGTTGAATCCTCCTCACTGTTGACTGCAGTGGTAAAAATTTCTTTTTTGTCAGTAAACCAAGCAGATGCAATTTGGAGAACATGCAGTGAACAGAGAAGTGCAGCAAAAAAGTGCCATGTTTGCAGTCACTTTGCTGAGTGCATCACAGCCCTTTAAGCAAGCTGTCGGAGACTTGCATAACAGCATTGAACATTTGCAGCTTTCTCTTTTGTCACTCTTTGTGGACAGGGTTTGGGGATAATCTAAATTCTGTTCATTTGTCTTTCCTTCCATTTGCAATGTATTCTGTTAATCTATTTCCAGCTTTCTTAGTGGATCTTCAAAATTATAAATGCATGTCACAGTTGGCAAGTGCAAATGTTTCCCTTTGCTTAACTGTCATTTAGGAAGGAGATTGATATACACTTATGACAAGTGGATCATTATTAACCTTTGATTCCTGAATACTGGGGTGGGTTTGTTTGTTTTTTTGAGATATAGAAAGCAAGCCCATCTAAGACAATTTTAAATCTTTCATCCTTATTAACTTCCCACATTGCCTCTCTTTGGTGGATTAAGCTCTCTCTTTTGATTCATTTTACTTACATCACTGTTTTATTTCAAATCTCTAAAACGACATTTATTCTCTACAAGTTGTTAACCAAACTCCCTCTTTCTCTCCCTCTTTTTCAGTACTTGTAAAGTGCATTGGCCAGAGGTGCTCTGTAAAATAAATAACAATAAAATTCAGCAGTTGGAATTGCTCTGAAAATAAACAGTCAAGAGTACTAAGCACAGCTCAGATGCACTGTAGGAAATAAATGCAGATGTGTGGAGCTTCATTATTTGTTCATGGGCCTGATCCAAAGCACACTGGTCAATGGAGTCATTCCATTAACATCACTGGGCTTTCGTACTTGTCCAACAGGAGGAATGCAGGTGCAAGATAGAAGGAATACTATAGAGCAGAGAAGAAAGACATGCAGAGAGTTAGACTAATTTGATATCCATGAGATGTGCATTTTCAGCACATCCCACAGAATGCAAGACATTCACAGTCATAAACACATGCACAAATACTATAGCAGATGTTTCAAAATACATAGGCTGTAGCCAAGTACTTCATCTCTGATTAGAACTGAGCATAGAATGTTAAATAAAGTTTCAATAACTGCAGGAGAACAACAATCAGGAAGAATTGCCTCCAGTTTGCATAACATTTCTGGCTTACAAGTCAAAATAAAGTACAGTCTATTGAATCTTTAGTTCCTATTTAGGAAGATGACTACATAGAAAACAGCAAAGTTCTCTTTACCCTTTTGTTTGCCTTTTGAGATACATATTGGCAATTTCAGCTATGCATAGTCACATGCATTTGGTTGGAACTGTGTTCCCTTAAAATCAGTCACTGGACCAGAATTGACAGTCCTTGTGAAGTTGTTTTAAAATAGAAAAGAGGTATTACAAACAACATAAAATTTAAGAACTGAGTTCAATAACACAGTGACTTAAACTGTAATTTGTGGTCAAAAGTCTCAGTTTTTCATTCGCTTTTTTCCTAGGATTTTACTTTTGAGAGAGCACATTTAGATTACAATATAGCACCCTTGGATTGGAAAAAATGTTTGTATCTATTGTACACAGATATCCCCCCCCCCCAAGTTTTTCAAGTAAATTCTAAAATTCATATGATCATGTAAAGGGGAACTGTGACAGATATTGCAACCCCATGTACTATCTTTGGGCTCCATTGTATTAAATTTGTGAATGCTTTATGTATGATTGTGTTCTACTGCATGGTGGAAGTTACCACAGCTTTTACAGGAAATAAAACAGTGGAGGTAACTAAGGGGAGTTTCTGATACTAAACAAATTTAGAGCTACCACCCCCTGGGATTGTTTGTATATGATGGCTGAGACTGGGTTTTCTAGAGACACAAAGAAAAAAAGGGCTTTTGGTATAAAGGCTGCATTAAAACTGACACAGGGACATCTCTCTCATCCAGCAAATGAACAGGATCTTCTGTCCAAAGTGGGGCCCAACTAGGGCCCCATAAAACTAATGAGTGACTCTTCATGTTTAGTGTATTTTAAAATCTCTTCATTGTTTTTGTTGTTTTCTCTGTAATGCTTTTACCATAAGAATAAATGTGTTTGCTTAGAGCTGTGGGGTAACTTGTGACTGCTGGTAATACATTGTTCATAGCCCTTGGAAAGAAAGCACAGCACGGGTGCTGTCTCTTAGGGAGCTTGGTTTCTTAGAGATATTGCAATGTAAGGAAGTGAGCTGAGCGGCCTTAAAATCCCTTGGTTGAAGAGACTAGGACAAAGGTCCTTGCTCAGAGATAAGCAGAGTCTGGAGACTTAAGACCTGACTGGGCACTCATGGAATGGACCAAAGAGTTGGAGATACATGTGCAGTTATCCTGAAACTGTGATGGGTTCTTAAACTTTATTGAGGTAAAAAAAATAGAGTTTTGTTAAACTTTAAATTGGTCAGCTGAATTATACTTTAGGTTCTAACAATATCATGTTTGTTTGTACTTCCTGGAAATTTTTCTTTGGGGAAACTGCAGTTGACATTTAAATATGGAAAGATATTGGCATTGCTTCAGCATGTTATATTTGAACTGCATATTGTAGCTCTAATTTACTTAATGGATTGAACCCCTTGTTATTGCAACACAAATTTCATTTGATTCCAGCAAATCCAGAATCAGGGTGTAGCGAGGCGAGGACTCACTGGTGCAGCGCCTCCTGCTGGCCATCTTGGGAATTAGCTCTTTCTAGCCTTCAGAGCGCCCTCTGCAGGCCAGTGTCTTGCCTGCCGCTGGCCCCATGTCCCTTCCGGACCGCAGTGCCCCTTTACCTCAGGGTTCCCCCCCAGCAGTATTCCCACACTCTGGGTCTCCCCTCCATGGGGAGCCCCCCCAACCCTCTAAACCTACCTTGCCTCAGTGGCTACTGCCAGTCGTCATCTAACCCCCACTCACTGCGGCAAACTGCAGTGTAATGGCCACTCATCATTGGCAAGGAGGTTGGACCAGTTGCCTCTGCCTAACCCCGGGCTGCACCTCTGCAACTCCAATACCTTTGTAGGCCTTCATCAAGACCTGCAGACTGGGGGTTTACCAGGCGCGAGTGCCCGTGCCCATGCCCTGCTCCCAGGCAGCTAGCCCTTCCCACTCCAGGGCTAGAGTGAGACTCTTATAAGGGCCAGCTGTGGCCCTGATTGAGCTGGCCACAGCTGTGGCTGCTACTCCAATCAGCCTAGTTTGGCTGTTCTAACTCCCTTTTCCCCAGCTGCAGCCCTCTCCAGGGCTACTTTAACCCCTTCAGGGCCGGAGCAGGGTGACCATCCCACTACATAGGGCTTTTGATTTTATTTTTTAAATAAAATTTTGGAACAATATTTGTAATCTTCCCTGGATTAGTGTGTGTCTTTGTCCCATCTGAGCCTCATACTAAGATAAATCTACTGTAGATACCTGTTAAGTTTCTCCTTAACCATGAGCCTCTACTGCTTAAGTTAATAACCTGCAAGTTCCATGTTCAAAACATGCTGATGACCCAATAAAACATTAGAATTGGAGAAACTGGGCATGATTCCGTTCTCACTTTTGATTTTTTTTCAACAATGTAATTCCTTTGGTTTCAATGAAGTTTTTCCTGATTGGTGCCAGTGAGGTGAGATCAAAATCGAGCCCACAGTTTTCAAAACAAGACTTTCAAGCTTTCTGAACTTGTTGCCAGCGCTTCTTCTAGATCAACAAGCAATGACTATCTTTTGAAGAGCAATCTTTAAGAGGTTTGGAGTGGCAGTTCCAAGAAGCACTAAGAAGTGGGTGTTTATCTGCATCACCTGAACATCTTGCATCTAAAACATTGGGTATGAAATCTTCCAAGAAGAAGAAGTACTTAGTAGAAGCAATAGTAACATTGAGCTTTTAGTAGTGCCCAAAGGCTCCCATCTGGAGAAGGTCCCATTGTGCTTGATGTTGTTCAAGCAATAGATTAAGAGACAGTCCCTATTTTGAAGCGCTTACCTAATCAAACACCTTTAAAAAGTCTCAAAGTCAGCACACAAAAATGAAGGCAGCTAAAACCATGAATCACTTTGAAAAACGTAAACACTTGGTTCTGGAGATCTCAGGATGGGTAAGTTTATCAGGTCTCAGTGTTGGATGACTACTATTGGGGTCCATGGTTAAAGAAAGTCATTGGAGCTTGTCTGCTCTGCAAGACGCACCGATCCAGAACAGAGATTATGAGGTCTATTGATTAAGTTGGTTTGTAAATGCTGCAAACTGAATAGCTCTGATTTACCCAGTATTATTTTTTCTTTAAACACACTCACACCAAGGGAATGAAATGCAACAACAAACATTAATGAATTGTTAAGTTTGTGAAAACAATCTAAGAACAGTCAAGAAATTCTAAGAGTTGAGATTACTCTCAAAACATTAGCTCAAGCCAGGATGAACATTTGTAGTATTTTCCAGTCCTTTTTAAACCTGAGGGCCAATTCTCTGCTGGTACAAACTCGAGTGCTGCCAATTTATACCAATAGGAAACTTGTCCCTCAACCTTTGTGAGTTATTAATGCACAGGGTGACCATTTTCCCTATGCTGAACATGGGGCACCTGGTAAAATTACTCGTATTCAAGTGAGTTCAATGGCAATCAAGCAGAACTATGCAGTACAAACACTCAAATTAACATCATGTTGTCTGAGCCCCTGTTAAAGGAAAATATTGCATAGTTGGAGTCTTTTTATTTACCTTCTTATCTTTAAGGCTTTAGGGTTCACACGGGGAGAGGTGACATACACACACTCCCATTCACCTCTCTCAGACAGGGGGGTGACTGACCGACCCGACCCTCCCTGCCTTGCGCTCTCCACCCTCTCTGCCTGGCTGGGCTCCCGGGATGGACCCTCCCTCTCCTGGTACCTGGCATCACATCTTTCCGAGGCAACATGTAGGGTGAACATGCAGAGTCACATTCCCCTCTTCCCCCCGATTTCTGCCAGGGTCCACACCAGAATGTGGCCAGCAGCAGCCTTTCAGCTCCATGCAGGAGGAAAGGGATGGGAGCTGCTTCCAGCTGCAGGGTAGGGATGACCTGGCCTGTGTCTTTGCAGAGCTCATCTCTTCTTCCCACCTCCCTCCCCCAATGTGACTAGAAGTAGCTTGTCCCACCTCCAGGCTGCTACTGGCCACTGATATAACCCAGGCGCCTCCGGCTACAGCAGGGGCAGGAAGGGGTTAAACCCTAAGGATGCATTGTGCACCACGGCCCAGGAAACCTGACTGCAGGGGCTTCAGTGAACCTGGCCAGAAGGGTGACTCAGCAGGGAAGGATGCCTAGGGAAAGGAGCAGCCCTTGACTCCCTGGGGGCAGGACCTAAGGCATGTGGGGAGTGAGGGTGAAAGGGGTGCTAAGCCCCTGCCCTGGGGGCTGCTGTGGACCCTGCAGGGTTGGGGTGGGATCAGGCTGGAAATCACTTCCCCCTACCCTCCACTCTATATCTTAGCTGAGGGGCAGAGAGACTTCCCCATGCCAGCACTGTGCAGGGCTTAGCTCCTCCTGGCCAGCAGTGGGGGAAGGAAGGAGCCTGCCAGCCAGGCTGCTGGTGAGCTGAACACTCCGACCCGGGGCTGGTTCTCTGCACAGCGCCTGGGGGGATATGGAGTACCAGTGGGGGTGAATGGGCAAAGCTGGGACAGGACAGCAAGAGGTGGAGCATGTAAAAGGTCAATGGGTGGGCAGCAGAGGCGACACATAACTGGCCACTGCCTGGCACCTGCCCGCACTCACCGGCCACCGCAGCTCGCAGTGCGCAGCCAGCGCCGGATGGAAATGGGATGGGGTGGGGGGCCCTGCTGGCCGAGAGCCAGCAAGTAGCAGGCTGGGCTGACGGACCAGCAGGGAGAGCGGCCGGCCCTACGCGTTGCATCTTTGCCCCACCACCAGCCTTGCACACCCACCTACATTGTCCGCCACTGGAACCGCCTCTCCGCGACTCACTGCTGGTTGGCAGGTGGCAGGCAAGCAGGGATCTGGCCAGCAGCAGGACCCACCAGTACTGATGAGGGGGAGACAGAAAATACAGGACAATTTGCCTGTTTTTAAGAAAAAGTCAGGACACCTTCAGGAGGGCTTAAAAACGGCACTGTCCCTTTAAAAATGGGACATCTGGTCACCCTATTCATGTATCCTATGAAACGCATAGATGAGATTTTTGAAGGCTATGAGAGTTTTAACACTGACCTCAGGGAGCGGAGGTAGACCAATGCTGAGTGCTTTTGAAAATCCCACCCAGAACAGACAGTATAGCTGAGTTAACAATGTAGGAGGCACCTTAACTTCTGAAACAGTCTGATGTGTGAGGACTTAATTTCTCATTCCTCATATTGTATTAACACTAGTTTTCTCATTTAATATCTAATCAAGGTTGCTCTTAGGCAGTACTTTGTAAGTAATGTTTAAACAGTTTCCTGTACAACAGCAATGTAATCAAAAGCTAAATGGGTACCTCATTCCCAACAGGTCTTTCAGCCCCCAAAAATCATCCCACTAGAAAAGTGAAGCAAAGACTCTTATACAAATTTGGAATAAAAAAAATTAAACTTTATTCTTTGTTCAGTCATGAGCAACTACCCAACCAACTATAATCAAATATGATGAAAAAAAGTAATGAGGCAGAATAATGCCAAAACACATAATGATAACAGAATAACTGTATCAAATATTTTCAGAAATCAACACCCAGAAGAATTAGCCTGTCTGCATTTGGTTCATGATAGCAATATAAATAAATGTGCTTTCTTGAGAACTATGAAATTATTGATCACATGGAGCTAATTTGTTGGTGGCTTGGATGGCAATTTCTTTTTCAGTTTTGTAATACAGCTCAAAGACTCTTCTTGAGTGCCCATGAACTTTTCAAAGGGCTGCTCTCATAGACGTTAAAGTACAACATTCATGCCAATCAAGCATTCATCCATTTACTCACAAAAATAGGTATCCTTTTTTGGCTCCCTTGTTATATAATACAAATGATTATGACGCATCATGAGTATTTTGAAAACTGAGGACATGATCCACATGAAAATATAAACAATGCATAAGGGAAGAGGCAGTACTGGTGATTCTTTACTCTTCCACGCACCTTATTTTCTCATTCTGAGCTGGGAGAAAACTGGGTGTGAATAAATTCTGGGTTTATGCAAAGGCAAAAGGAGAAGGAGGACAGAGTTTGCTCTATCTCCTCTCTCACTTTACTTCTCTATATTCTGATTACAACAGCTGTGAAGAGTAGCTACACTACATTTTGTCAGGTATAAGTACTGATAGCTCCTCAGGAGGCACAACCAGGGCTTAGGATAAGAGTGGTAAGTAGAGATATTTGAACACATCAGACAGATGTCTAACAATTATAACACAATATCCCTACATCAAAGGACAGATCCTCAGCTGCAGTAAATCAGCATTGATCCATTAATTGTGTCAATTTATACCAGCTGAGGATCAGGTCCTAAGTATCACATGCAACACCAGAACAAAGTCACTTTATTCTGGGAATAACATGTTATCTCTTACCATCACGAAGAAGCAGGAAAAAGGAGTTTTGGACCCCATGCTCTACGGAAATTGGGGGCTACTGTGAACTATGGAAATTGTGGGCTCCCATCTTCGCTTGAAGTTGACCTAGATTGCCCCCCGCCCAATCATGATGGTAGCCGGGCCAAATTTGAGTGGCACTGTAACCCCACTCTCACTCTGCTCCAGCTGCTGTGCAGCATGAACAGGGGCTGATCAACAAAGCGCCCCCACTCCATACATACTCCATCCCACACACCAATCCCTGAATAACTGTCCCACCCCACCAGCCACAGCCCCCATTTCTCCCCCAACTCTGCTCAACCCCTTACCCTGCTACCCCTCCACATTCCCCTCTCCCCTCATAACCCACTCACAACTTCTGATCCAGTTCCTGATCCACCACCCCTGGGAGCTTCCTGGCCATGCATAGGAGCCCATACACCCTCATGCCAGCTAAGTGCTCCATTCCTGTCACAGGCTGAGGTGGCTCCTCCCAATGCTGGCAGCTCAATAGCTCAATTCTCTCCCATAACCCATCCTGCATTCACATGGCACAGGCCAAATTTAAGTGAGTGATGTTGCCAGGTCACAACTCCATTCAAGCTTTTTATGGTATATGGTCATGTTACATGTGGATGGCATTTGTTATGAGCATTCCAATTACAAATATGCCAGCTAGTAATATCGATATAATGTGTCCTTTTAATCTGGCACCCAATAAAACATTTTCCCACATCTACATTTCCTCTTTGAGAGATATTATCTGGTACCTACAATACACTGTAGTCATCTCCACAGGGTACAATATCTGATGCAGGACTGAGAAATTCCTCAGGAGAAGTGAAGATGCATTTCCTATTTTGGCAGTTGCAGAAGGAGGGGAAGAAAAGCTGATGTGTACAAACTTCTGGAGGCAGCATGGGCCAGTAGACTGGGTCCTGTACAGGGACTCAGTAACCTACATTCTATTTCTAGCTCTGTCACTAGCCTGTTGTGTGATGTTAGGTAAGTCATTTCAACAAACTGTGTCCCTGTTTCCCTTTGTATGCCTTATCTATTTTGATTGTTAGCTCTTTCGGGTAGGAATTGTCTCTTAGTGTGCGTCTGTATGACACCTAGCATAAAGGGGCTCCAGTCTTAGTTACAGCCTTGCGATACAGTGTATAAAGCCTACACAGGCCAAGAAGGCATTAATTGGTGCCCGTGAACTCTATTAACCCCATCTTGGTACACCTGGAGGATATGTAAGGCTCAGAGAGGAGTTAAAAGGAAGAAGTTTGATGCAGTTGGGGGAAGGAGATGCAGAAGAGGAGTGGTTTAGAGTTCCTACTCTGTGGGAAGTGAAGGAATCAGAGGGAGAGCTGTGGGAAAGCTGCAGGAGCAAAGCTAGCTCCTGGGGTGGGTCTTGAGAAGGAGCTAGATTCTAGGGAGGCAGCCCTGTGGGTGGGTGTGCTGTAGAAGAATGGGGAACTGGAAAGACTTTAAGATGGACTCATTCTCAAGGTCTGGTTGTGTGGATTGTTTCTTAGTTTGTATTTTTATCTGTTTTTTTTTAGATTTGCTGAGGGACTCTAGGGGGAAGCCCTACAATCCATTGTCCTGGAAGGAGACTGAGACTGTAGAGGAGCCTGGATGTGAGGAGGAAATGTTGTGTTGATTGCCTTTATTTTGTTGGTTGTGACTTATTTGGGACATTGATACTCAGAGGGCCAAGTCACCACCATATCAGATCACTGAACTCCAGAGGCGAGTGAGGCAGAGTTGCTGCAATGCTGGGTCATGCCACAAGGGGGCACTCTGGAGTGATGAGTCAGTGAGATGCTTCTAGACATTACTTGAATACAAATAATACAAATAACAAACTTTAGTTAGGATATAGACCATAAGTATAGGATCTGCTTTCACATTTGCAAAGTAGAATATGCATTTGCAGAGACAACAAAGGTATAATCTTAGACATTAGTGATGCTATGACATCTCAACTCTGATTCTTACTAAAAGGATGGCCCCCACTTTCTATGCAGGAGAAGAGGCCTTGTGGATGTAGGTTGTTTCAAAAAGTTACATTAGACATGACAAGTGTCAGTTGGGTCTTTTTCCAGGTGCCAGAATCTGTTCTTGAGTACCAAACTGACATATGTCTACGAGTTTGTGCATTTTCCTAATACAGCTGAAAATATTCAGGAGGTAAAGGATAGATTCTCCTGTGGTCTTTCCCATTGAGCTGATATTCTTAGATATCTGGGCAAAACAAAGGCAACCTTCCCCTTTTTCTCTGCCAATAAATGTAGGGTGTTGTCTGTTTCACAACATAGCTCTGAGAAATGACCTTGCCCAGATTCCCATGTGACGAGATCAAAATCCTCCCCTTCCCACAGAACCCATTTTTGCATGCATAGGTATGCTGAGGTGAGTGAAATCACTGTCCAATTTATTTTCACAGGTTTTCTGGATGTAAATTTAAAAAGTACATGAAAGTCTAAAGACTTGTCTACATAGCAAGCCAGGGTGTGAATTTACAGCATATTAGGTTGCCTTGCAGTAACATCCCATGTGGGCACTGCTACAGCTCACCGAAAGGGCTTGGCTTTCTACTACTGTAGTACCGCAGGACATTCAATGCTCTGCAGCAGTGTCCATATGGGATGCTACTGTGCAGCAAACTGATATGCTGTGGAGTCACCCCCTGGATTTCACACACACAGTATCTTGTGGTGTAGACAAGCCCTATGTAACAAAATAAATAACTCTCAGGCTCACATAACTATGTCAAAAATATATGGATGTTCCCACTTCAGTTATGGAAACACATTCTCAAAACAACAGCCTCTAGTCATCAGTAAATAGACTAAACATGTTTAGATATCAATGAAATATGGGAGCAAAAACTGTTTTGTTTGGATTTTAATTGTATATCAAACTGAGTGTCTACAGTTAGGCTCAAAATTGTACTCTGGTGTATAAATAAAAGTGTCCTGGTGTAAGAGGTCTGTGGCTGACCTTCCCCATCAGTCTTGGGGAGGCCATGCCCCCTTGCTGCTACATATCTAGAAAGACACTCTTTATGGGGAAGAATTAGCAGTCGTTGGAGCTCAGGCCCTCTGGGCAGGGTGGAGCCATAAGCAGTTTCTGACACTCAGGCCCTCAGGCAGGGCAGAGCACCAACCAGTCTAGGGGCTTAGGCCCATTGGAGAGGGCAGTCTAGAACAGTCAAGAAGCTCAGGCCCTCAGGCAGGGCAGAGCATCAAATGATCTGGCGTGCTAACTCTGCCAGACAAACTCAGGCCTCTTGCGCAAAAGTGAGGAGGCTGTCATGCCAGAGGGACATTGGTAGTATGGGGGGAGAGGGACCTGGGTCCACCCTACTCCACCGAGTCCCAGTTCAGGGCCCTAACAGTGATGGCATCTTCTTCCACTGGGTCACCGGGGATCCAGTTGAAACATGCTGATGTTGATTCAGGTAACAACCCACCTGGACTAAAGTCTGGTTTCCCTGGGCCATTTCCTGTGTCTCCCTTGCTGGGTACCTGAGCTCCATAGGTGTCCCCCGTCTCCTGAGGGTCTGTGGCAAGTGGCAGTCCCAGCAGCTTCTTAGTGCCCCTGTCGGTAGACAGCTCTGGCAGTTCCTCAGCACTGCAGGGATCCTCTTCAGGTTCCTGCTCTAACAGCAGCTTGGAGATGTCTGGCTCCTTTGGCATCTCTAGCCCAACTGAGATGCTGGGCCCCCCTTTATACTTCCTATCCCACCCCTCTTCTTCCTATGGGGCAGGAATATCTTGCTTAGCTCCACCCACCAGTATGTGAGAGGCGGTACCTCCGATCATTCTCAGAGGGAGGCCCACGCCCCCTTGCTACACGTGTTTGAGGTACCCCAGCTCACAGTGAGGTCGGTGAACTCAACTTCAAAGCCTGTTAACATAAGAGAGGACTCCTAGATGTTAAGTACCATGTAAGTGCACAGCATTATTATTGCTGTAAAGGACGTCAGAGCAGGGATGATTTTCTCCTCCTGAACAACTTCCTTGTATTTATCCATGGAAGATACTTAAGTGACACAGGAGCATAATGTGCCCGTCCCTTTTCCTCTTTGCATCAGTGCTGTATGAGGAAAGAGCAGCAATATTTGGTATATGACAGGAGAAGATGGGATACACTGAAAATCTCATGTAATTCCTGACACAGAGCCAAGAAGACCTGACTTAGGCATTATGAAGCCTCAACAGATTTGTCATCCCATCAAGGGAAGGAAGGAGAGCAAAACCCTTGTTCCAGAATAGGTATGCAGTTAAGACAGCAATCAACTCCTGATGCACTGGATTCTGAGGGAATAAATACCAAAGATAGAATAATAGAAATAATACTTTGCACATACGGGGTACTTTTCATCCAGGGTTCCAGAAATGCTTTGCAAGGTACAGAGACCAAGAACGCACCTGATGCAAACATGTAACCCACTTGTACGAAACACAATTGCACTTTCGTACAATTGCTCAGTGCTGTGGCAACTGGATTAAGTTTAGAAGTGTGTGCAACAAGAGTGATGTAGTGGTGGGAGTCTGCTATAGACCACCGGACCAGGGGGATGAGGTAGATGAGGCTTTCTTCCGGCAGCTCGCGGAAGCTACTAGATCGCATGCCCTGATTCTCATGGGTGACTTTAATTTTCCTGATATCTGCTGGGAGAGCAATACAGCGGTGCATAGACAATCCAGGAAGTTTTTGGAAAGCGTAGGGGACAATTTCCTGGCGCAAGTGCTAGAGGAGCCAACTAGGGGGGGCGCTTTTCTTGACCTGCTGCTCACAAACCGGGTAGAATTAGTGGGGGAAGCAAAAGTGGATGGGAATCTGGGAGGCAGTGACCATGAGTTGGTTGAGTTCAGGATCCTGACGCAGGGAAGAAAGGTAAGCAGCAGGATACGGACCCTGGACTTCAGGAAAGCAGACTTCGACTCCCTCAGGGAACGGATGGCCAGAATCCCCTGGGGGACTAACTTGAAGGGGAAAGGAGTCCAGGAGAGCTGGCTGTATTTCAAGGAATCCCTGTTGAGGTTACAGGGACAAACCATCCCGATGAGTCGAAAGAATAGTAAATATGGCAGGCGACCAGCTTGGCTTAATGGTGAAATCCTAGCGGATCTTAAACATAAAAAAGAAGCTTACAAGAAGTGGAAGGTTGGACATATGACCAGGGAAGAGTATAAAAATATTGCTCGGGCATGTAGGAATGATATCAGGAGGGCCAAATTGCACCTGGAGCTGCAGCTAGCAAGAGATGTCAAGAGTAACAAGAAGGGTTTCTTCAGGTATGTTGGCAACAAGAAGAAAGCCAAGGAAAGTGTGGGCCCCTTACTGAATGAGGGAGGCAACCTAGTGACAGATGATGTGGAAAAAGCTAATGTACTCAATGCTTTTTTTGCCTCTGTTTTCACTAACAAGGTCAGCTCCCAGACTGCTGCGCTGGGCATCACAAAATGGGGAAGAGATGGCCAGCCCTCTGTGGAGATAGAGGTGGTTAGGGACTATCTAGAAAAGCTGGACGTGCACAAGTCCATGGGGCCGGACAAGTTGCATCCGAGAGTGCTGAAGGAATTGGCGGCTGTGATTGCAGAGCCATTGGCCATTATCTTTGAAAACTCGTGGCGAACCGGGGAAGTCCCGGATGACTGGAAAAAGGCTAATGTAGTGCCAATCTTTAAAAAAGGGAAGAAGGAGGATCCAAGGAACTACAGGCCAGTCAGCCTCACCTCAGTCCCTGGAAAAATCATGGAGCACGTCCTCAAAGAATCAATCCTGAAGTACTTGCATGAGAGGAAAGTGATCAGGAACAGCCAGCATGGATTCACCAAGGGAAGGTCATGCCTGACTAATCTAATTGCCTTTTATGATGAGGTAACTGGTTCTGTGGATGAAGGGAAAGCAGTGGATGTATTGTTTCTTGACTTTAGCAAAGCTTTTGACACGGTCTCCCACAGTATTCTTGTCAGCAAGTTAAGGAAGTATGGGCTGGATGAATGCACTATAAGGTGGGTAGAAAGCTGGCTAGATTGTCGGGCTCAACGGGTAGTGATCAATGGCTCCATGTCTAGTTGGCAGCCGGTATCAAGTGGAGTGCCCCAAGGGTCGGTCCTGGGGCCGGTTTTGTTCAATATCTTCATAAATGATCTGGAGGATGGTGTGGATTGCACTCTCAGCAAATTTGCGGATGATACTAAACTGGGAGGAGTGGTAGATATGCTGGAGGGGAGGGATAGGATACAGAAGGACCTAGACAAATTGGAGGATTGGGCCAAAAGAAATCTGATGAGGTTCAATAAGGATAAGTGCAGGGTCCTGCACTTAGGATGGAAGAATCCAATGCACCGCTACAGACTAGGGACCGAATGGCTAGGCAGCAGTTCTGCGGAAAAGGACCTAGGGGTGACAGTGGACGAGAAGCTGGATATGAGTCAGCAGTGTGCCCTTGTTGCCAAGAAGGCCAATGGCATTTTGGGATGTATAAGTAGGGGCATAGCCAGCAGATTGAGGGACGTGATCGTTCCCCTCTATTTGACATTGGTGAGGCCTCATCTGGAGTACTGTGTCCAGTTTTGGGCCCCACACTACAAGAAGGATGTGGATAATTTGGAGAGAGTCCAGCGAAGGGCAACAAAAATGATTAGGGGTCTGGAACACATGACTTATGAGGAGAGGCTGAGGGAGCTGGGATTGTTTAGCCTGCAGAAGAGAAGAATGAGGGGGCATTTGATAGCTGCTTTCAACTACCTGAAAGGGGGTTCCAAAGAGGATGGCTCTAGACTGTTCTCAATGGTAGCAGATGACAGAACGAGGAGTAATGGTCTCAAGTTGCAGTGGGGGAGGTTTAGATTGGATATTAGGAAAAACTTTTTCACTAGGAGGGTGGTGAAACACTGGAATGCGTTACCTAGGGAGGTGGTAGAATCTCCTTCCTTAGAGGTTTTTAAGGTCAGGCTTGACAAAGCCCTGGCTGGGATGATTTAACTGGGAATTGGTCCTACTTCGAGCAGGGGGTTGGACTAGATGACCTTCAGGGGTCCCTTCCAACCCTGATATTCTATGATTCTATGATACAGTATATGTCTGTTTAGGCAGCTGCATGTTATGCATGGGCGGTGGGTATCAAAGGCAGAGGAAGACTCAGCCTACCCAAACTGCCCACACTCCACTCCCAGGCCTCCTCCTCCTTCCCGCTGGGCTCTGTCGCGGCTCTTGGCCAGGGCCCGGGCCAGTTGCACCGGAACCAGGGGGGATTAGGGGGCCATAGCCCTCTCCTCCCACTTTTCGAAAGTGGATGGGTCTGCCCCCTGGCCCTTCCACTTTTCGCCAGAGTGGACCACAACCCCTTCCCCTCCTCTTCCATCCAAGGCACCACACCCTGGCCAGGCCAGCGTGGAGCCCGGTCAGGGAGCCCGGGCAGCTGAGGGGAGCCATGGCAGACCCTCCACCTTCCCAAGGTGCGGGGTGGCGGGAGGCTGATAGCAGCCCCTGGCCCATGTCACCATCCTCTGGGCTTCCCACATGCCCAGACAGGAGGAGGGTCTGCGACTCCATGCCAGCTCCCCACAGCTGCCTGCATGGCTCTCCCGACGGGGGTCTGGCCTAGACGTGGGGTGGGGCTCGGAGCCACAGCCTGGCCATAGTAAAAGGCAGCTGTGAGGAGTCACGGACCCTCCACCTGCTTCAGGTGGGCAGGAAGCCCAAGGGATGGGCTGAAGGGGGAAAAGAAATTGGAAGGGAGGAGCTCTGGGCAGAAGGAGCAGGCTGGCCAGGGGCTAGCCTCCCCAAGCCCGTGGTTCACCTGCTGTCCATGATGCGATGGCTCCTAAATCTCCATCTTCCCTTCTTTTACCTAGGCTCCTGGCTTTCTTTATAGATTGGTGAACTGTGCGCCAGGCTGCTAGATTCTCCTCTCACCTGTAGGAATACATTTTATCCCAGCTAATACCCAGTTTAATTTTCAAGGTGCAGTTCTGAACAACAGAACAACAAGTTTCATCTTGCCTCTTAAATTTATTAGCAGCATGCCACATTCCTCTTAGTTTGACTTTAGATTTCTATCTTAAGTTAGAAGGGCTCCACTGATTCTCAGTTTAGGTTAGTATCTTGGTTTCTTAGTAAAATAACAAGAGTTCAAACAGGAGAAAACACTTAGTTTAAATTGATGTATCTAAAGCTTTGTATTTGCAACTTTATGTGTATTATTTTTGAGAAAATCTATAGAGGCAAATTAGATAAGAAAATGAAACAAAACATAAGTAGGCAAGTTGATAATTCATATTCTAGACTTGATTATTTTGGCTTCAGTACTTTGGTCCACAGGAGTTTTGGGAAATCATTGTTTAATGATGGTTAAAAATAGATGAACCTTAAACAATATTTTAAAATGTACATCTTGCCCTCGATAAGGCTTATCCTGACTGCAGCAATATATATTGCCTCACCTGGTATGTAGCCCACCCGTGGCTGATTCCTAACAATCTGTAGCAACTGAAGCTCTAGTGATACTTCTACATTGGATTATATGGGAATTCAAAAGGATTGGTGAGGACTTCAGGGAGAGAATGGTCATCCAGTTCAGCACCAGCTCATTTAAAACTGGGTTCCCATTGAAACCATCCAATGCTACTCCATTGTATAAGGCCTAAAATTCATGTTGTGACTAACTTAGTCACCTGTCCCAAAGCTCAATACCTTGCAAGTGTGGACTAGGGGAAGTAGTTTCCAAGTCTCTATATATGTTCAACCTCACAGGTAATGGTGGGAACAGGTCATCATCATCATCATCATCATCATCATCGGCGATCCCTCAAGGTCGAGGATCTCTTTCATGGGTTTTATTTTTTATGGGTCTTTTTGTGTCTGAGGAGTATGATCCTTGAGCCACAGGCTCATTGGCAGACATTGCAAGTGGTGTTGGAAGACACAGTTGTGCCATGATTGCTGAATGACAGTTGTCATTCCTTTCTTTTCTGGCATTTTTCTGCAACCAGGGCAAGGTGATTTTCTTCAAAAGTGAATGCTCCCTCTCTGACAAGTCTTTTCCAGTTATCCCTGTCCTGGGCTGCTGTCTCCCAGTGTGTGATGTCAATGCCACATCTCTTGATGTTTATCTTGAGGGTGTCTTTAAAGTGTTTCTTTTGGCCTCCCCATTTCCTTTCTCCTTTGGTGAGTTGGGTGTACAGCAGTCATTTTGGTAAGTGTACATCAGGCATGCACACACAGTGCCCGCTCCAACTCAGCTGGTGCTGGATAATCAGGGCTTCAACACTAAAGATGTTGGCCTCTGTGAGGACACTGACATTAGTGTGATTATCCTCCCACTTTATGTTGAGGGTCTTCAGAAGAAAGTGCTGGTGCTGGCGTTCTAAGTTTTTCAAGTGTTTTCTGTAAGTCACCCAAGTCTCAGAGCCATAGAGGAGAGCTGGGATTACCACCGCTTTATAAGCTAAGATTCTGGTATGTGTTTTGATGTTGTGATTGTTGAACACCCAGTGAGACAGTGTGCCAATGGCAAGGCTGGTGCAGCGGATTCTGTACTGAATCTCAACATCTATGTCTGCCCTCTGTGAGAGATGGCTGCCAAGACAGGCAAAGTATTCTACATTTTCCAGTTCTTCTTTGTCAATGTAGATCTTCCTTGCTGGGTCTGATGATTGACTGAAGACTGGCTGGTGGAGAACAGGTAATGATGAATCCAACATTAGAATATATATTTGTGGAGAGGGTCAAAGAATAGAGGTTTCAGAGACAACCACATTTGTGGTGTGCCACAGTCAGAATAAGGAGACAGAAGAACGTCCTGATCCCCAGAGTTTTCATTGTAGAGGGTGGTTGACATGAAGCAGATAGCACTGTTGCTACATGGCACTGATGTGTACACTTTACACTAACTGATGGGTGAGCAGACTCTGCTCTACCTGCAGCCATGACTCAGGAGCCCCTGGCAGTAACAAGTTTGGCATCTTTGCCTGTGCATCTGCTGAAAACAATGGAGAATGTCTTGAAGCAAAAGACCTGGAATAGTTCATAGATTCATAGATATTTAGATCAGAAGGGACCATAATGATCATCTAGTCTAACCTCCTGCACAACGCAGGCCACAGAATTTCACCCACCACTCCTGCAAAAAACCTCACACCTATATCTGTGCTATTGAAGTCTTCAAATCATAGTTTAAAGACTTCAAGGAGCAGAGAATCCTCCAGCAAGTGACCCGTACCCCATACTACAGAGGAAGGCGAAAAACCTCCAGGGCCTCTTCCAATCTGCCCTGGAGGAAAATTCCTTCCTGACCCCAAATATGGCAATCAGCTAAACCCTGAGCATATGGGCAAGATTCATCAGCCAGATACTACAGAAAATTCTTTCCTGAGTAACTCAGATCCCACCCCATCTAATATCCCATCACAGGCCATTGGGCCTATTTACCATGAATATTTAATTACCAAACCAATGTTATCCCATCATACCATCTCCTCCATAAACTTATCGAGTTTAATCTTAAAGCCAGATAGATCTTTTGCCCCCACTGCTTCCCTTGGAAGGCTATTCCAAAACTTCACTCCTCTGATGGTTAGGAACCTTTGTCTAATTTCTAGTCTAAATGTCCTAGTGGCCAGTTTATATCCATTTGTTCTTGTATCCACATTGGTACTGAGCTTAACTAATTCCTCTCTCTCTCTGGTATTTATCCCTCTGATATATTTATAGAGAGCAATCATATCTCCCCTCAACCTTCTTTCAGTTAGGCTAAACAAGCCAAGCTCCTTGAGTCTCCTTTCATAAGACAGGTTTTCCATTCCTCGGATCATCCTAGTAGCCCTTCTCTGTACCTGTTCCAGTTTGAATTCATCCTTCTTAAACATGGGAGACCAGAACTGCACACAGTATTCCAGGTGAGGTCTCACCAGTGCCTTGTATAATGGTACTAAAACATCCTTATCCCTACTGGAAATACCTCTCCTGATGCATCCCAAGACTGCATTAGCTTTTTTCACGGCCATATCACATTGGCGGCTCATAGTCATCCTATGATCAACCAATACTCCAAGGTCCTTCTCCTCCTCCATTACTTCTAATTGATGTGTCCCTAGCTTATAACTAAATTTCTTGTTATTAATCCCTAAATGCATGACCTTACACTTCTCACTATTAAATTTCATCCTATTACTATTACTCCAGTTTACAAGGTCATCCAAATCCTCCTGTAGGATATCCCTGTCCTTCTCTAAATTGGCAATACCTCCCAGCTTTGTATCATCTGCAAACTTTATTAGCACACTCCCACTTTTTGTGCTCAGGTCAGTAATAAAAAGATTAAATAAGATTGGTCCCAAAACCGATCCTTGAGGAATTCCACTGGTAACCTCCCTCCAGCCTGACAGTTCACCTTTCAGTAGGATCCGTTGTAGTCTCCCCTTTAACCAATTCCTTATCCGTCTTTCAATTTTCCTATTAATCCCCATCTTATCCAATTTAACTAATAATTCCCCATGTGGCACTGTATCAAATGCCTTACTGAAATCTAGGTAAATTAGATCCACTGCATTTCCTTTGTCTAAAAAATCTGTTACTTTCTCAAAGAAGGAGATCAGGTTGGTTTGGCACGATCTACCTTTTGTAAAACCATGTTGTATTTTGTCCCATTTACCATTGACTTCAATGTCCTTAACTACCTTCTCCTTCAAATTTTTTTCCAAGACCTTGCATACTACAGATATCAAACTAACAGGCCTATAATTATCCGGATCATTTTTTTCCCTTTCTTAAAAATAGGAACTATGTTAGCAATTCTCCAATCATACAGTACAACCCCTGAGTTTACAGATTCATTAAAAATTCTTGCTAATGGGCTTGCAATTTCATGTGCCAATTCCTTTAATATTGTTGGATGAAGATTATCTGGGCCCCCCGATTTAGTCCCATTAAGCTGTTTGAGTTTCGCTTCTACCTCAAATATGGTAATGTCTACCTCCATATCCTCATTCCCATTTGTCAAGCTAACATTATCCCTAAGATCCTCTTTAGTCTTATTAAAGACTGAGGCAAAGTATTTGTTTAGATATTGGGCCATGCCTAGATTATCCTTAACCTCCACTCCATGCCTCTTGTTTGGACCAGCCCTGAATAAAAACGTGATAATTTCAGATGGCTGATCTCCTCATGCATGTGCCCTATAAAATCGTGAGATAACTGCTGTTGTCTTCCTCTTTGTTGTTTAATTTCCATCCCTGTCAAGGTCCCTGGATGCCTGAGGAGCCTAAGACTTGGTCTACACCACCATCTTATGTCTGTATAACACCTCATTTAGGGATCTGGAAAACAGGAGAGGGCTTCTCCTGTTGACATATATGCTACCTCTGAGGGAGGGAGTGTATCTTGGCTGATGGGAGAACCTCTCCAGTCAGCGTAGGTAGTCTTCACTAAGTGTTACAGTGGCATAGCTGCAGCTCTGCAAGTGTAGACAAGCCCTAAAATTTACCACCAGAAATATAGTCTTTCTAGCTAAGATTTATCACATGCTTAATCACCAGTCACCAGGCCTTCATCAGCCATGCCCGTAAATGAGGAGACATGTAGAGATGTTTTACTAGCTGGAGGGCTCCCAACCCAATCAAATTTCATAGCTGCACTTCTGGATGGTGTAAAACATACAACTAATGAAGGGTGTATAACTTTCAGATGCTAAATTTTACCAACTTTCAGACCAAAGTGTTCAAATTGAGCAAAGATTTGAGGATCTGGAGCAAAAGATTGTGCACTTGGGAGCAAACCTGAAGGAATAAAAATGTAAACAAAAAATGCTCTTGCATCTATCAGTTTAATAGAAAAATCAAAAACTCACAGAACAAAACAGATTTGTTAGAAAACCAGTCTAAATCTCACCATCAAAAGCTGCCAGACTGGACTGGAAGGCAAGGACTTGATTGCATTTTTTTGGAATGTTGTGTTACCAGCGTTTATTCTGGAATGAATAGCAAGCAGATCAATTATATATTGAGAGTGCCCACTGAGTGCTCAGGAGATACATGGAGAAGAATACAGAACTAGCTAAACAGTGATTACTTGTTTATGAAACTTGCAAGGTAAAGAGAAAAATTCTCAGGCTAGCTTGGGGGCCCCCAGGTGAACTGTAGAGTCCTACTACCGTTATTTACACTGATCCATTGACAGCTGATCCATTAAAGTACACTTGTACCCTAAGGAGAGGCAATACTTGCTATGGAATGCTGAAGTCATTCAAACAATGCTAAAATAGGTGGGAAAAGACACAAATGTTTTAGCAGATTTAAACACACCTGAAATTTTGTTTTCTCCATGAAGAAAAAATATCTTTTTTTAGAAAGGTATTTTATATCTCAAATGGTACATGAATGTGTGTAGCATTTTTATAGTACTTTATATGGTAAAAACATTGCACAGACAACACTTCTGTGAGGCATATGCGTATGTTGGGTTCTTTAACAAAGTTGTGAAACGGAGGAAGTTAAATATTGAACCTGCTGAGACTGTGTAGTATTAAATCCTAGACACTAATGTATGTTTCTATTTTATATTTACATTAACTTTTTTCTTTAATTCCCACACTTATCTGTTCTTTAGCTAATATATCTCTTCGTTTAAAACCCATGCTTGACTTGTGGCCACATCCTTACTATGTAAATCACAGGGGAAAGTCAGACTTAATAGCTGTCTTTATTCTGAAGTCACCCTTGATGGAAGCAAAAGTACATAAATGTAAAAGAAGCTGCCGCTCCATGGCTTTTCCCATATTATTCTTTAGATGAAAGAGCTGTGCTAGATACAAGTCTAACTTAGGGAGACAATAGCATTTCATACAAATGTGGACCTGTTGACAATTATTTTGTGCAAAATAGTCTTGATGGGAAAAGCACTTCTGCACTGTGTGTTTTTGTAGATCATCTTTTCCTATCCACAGCTGCTTGGAAGAAAGTATTCAGGGACAGCCTATACAGACTAAACCGTACAGGGACAGACAGCGGCAACTATTTACAATGTGGCACAATTCACAACGCTTCCTCAGCTCTCGTCCCCTAACACCCCTACTCTACTGGCGCTACATTGGTGACACCTTCATCATCTGGACCCATGGAAAAGAAGCCCTTGAGGAATTCCACCATGATTTCAACAATTTCCATCCTACCATCAACCTCAGCCTGAACCAGTCCACACAAGAGATCCACTTCCTGGACACTACGGTGCTAATATGCGATGGTCACATAAACACCACCCTATACTGGAAACCTACTGATGTTTATGCTTACCTACATGCCTCCAGCTTTCATCCAGACCACACCACACAATCCATTGTCTATAGCCCAGCTTTACGAGACAACTGCATTTGCTCCAACCCCTCAGACAGAGACAAACATCAACAAGATCTCTATCAAGTGTTCTTACAACTACAGTACCCATCTGCTGAAGTGAAAAAACAGATTGACAGAGCCAGAAGAGTACCCAGAAGTCACCTACTACAGGAGAGGCCCAACAAAGAAAATAACAGAACGCTACTAGCCATCACCTTCAGCCCCCAACTAAAACCTCTCCAGAGCATCATCAAAGATTTACAACCTATCCTAAAAAATGATCCCTCACTCTCACAGATCTTGGAAGACAGACCAGTCCTTGCTTACAGACAGCCTCCCAACCTGAAGCAAATACTCACCAGCAAACACACACCATACAACACAAACACTAACCCAGGAACCTAACCTTGCAACAAAGCCCGATGCCAACTCTATCCACATATTTATTCAGGTGACACCATCATAGGACCTAATCACATTAGCCACGTCATCAGGGGCTTGTTCACCTGCACATCTACCAATGTGATATATGCCATCGTGTGCCAGCAATGCCCCTCTGCCATGTACATTGGCCAACCCGGACAGTCTCTACGCAAAAGAATAAATGGACAGAAATCTCACATCAGGAGTCAAAACATTCAAAAACCAGTAGGACAACACTTCAGCTTCTCTGGCCACTCAATAAAAGATTTAAGGTTGGCAATTTTGCAACAGAAAGCTTCAAAAACAGACTCTAACGAGAAACTGCTGAGCTTGAATTAATAGGCAAACTAGATACCATTAACTTGGGGTTGAATAGAGACTGGGAGTGGCTGGGTCATTACACATATTGAATCTATTTCCCCATGTTAAGTATCCTCACACCTTCTTGACAACTGTGTAAATGGGCCATCTTGATTATCACTACAAAAGTTTTTTTTTCTCCTGCTGATAATAACTCATCTTAACTAATTAGCCCCTCACAGTTTGTATGGCAACTTCCAACTTATCTGTATGTGTGTGTGTATATATGTGTGTGTACTATATGTTCCATTCTATGCATCTGATGAAGTGGGCTGCAGCCCACGAAAGCTTATGCTCTAATAAATTTGTTAGTCTCTAAGGTGCCACAAGTACTCCTGTTCTTTTTGCGGAATCAGACTAACACGGCTGCTACTCTGAAACCTGTCAAAAAATTCACATTTTGTTCCTTTTTAGTGTGTTCTCATCCTTTGCTCTGGTGGTTAGATATTAGTTTCTTTAGGGCAGATTCTACCTGGCTTTAGTAGGCATGCATGCATGCACTTATAGAGTGCATCAGTGCATGAGTGTTGGGGGGAGGGGCAAGAAGAGTTTCCCCTATCCCTTGTGCATAATCAAGACAGATTCTCAGCCCCTGTGAATGTGGGAGCTACTCCAATCCATTCTCCGCTGCAGGCATATGGAACACCACATGGGATAGGAAGGAGGTGCAGCTACGGCTCCATCCATACTCATCAGATGTTTGGCTGTGCAAAAGTGAGGTTTCCAACTCTTTCAATTTTTTTTTAATCATGAATCATGATTATTATCATGAATCTCATTGTAGTTGGTGTTTTCTCTTTAATTCCCAATTTATGGAGTTCAGTTACTATGGGGGAAAAATCAGTTTTCATTTAAAAGAAAAGTCACTTTCTAACCCTTGTGACTGAAGAGAAAAGGTTAAAAGTGTGACCTGAATGTACCCTAAAGGCTCACAAAGCTGGAAGACAAATAAAAAAACCCCAAATGTATTTTTTTTAATTCTGCCAATCTTATGATTTTGGGAGGCTGAAGTCATCATTTTTGAGTAGTTAGGATTTGCAATATTGGAGCAGTAAACCACTTCCAAGTGCTCTCTATGGAGTGGGATAGGACTGAACCACACTGACACTTCCTAGTGTGGACTGCTCCTACAATCAAGTGTTTTGTTCTTAAGTCTTTTTGATGCTGAAAGTCCTATTTGCTACACCAAAAATTCCATCTGTTAGGAAACTGACACTTTCAGAAGTAATCTTTGCCTGGAACCCAGGACGTACTGCACTCTGTATCGGGACTAAAAGTCACCCACAAAAACAGTACAGAATCCTCATGCAGTTGCACGATAGCTAAGCCAGCTGATTGCCTTCAGTTAAAGTTTTTGCATTTATGTCTAACATCTGATTAAGGACTCACTTTAACCTGTTGCTCTACTATCATGTGGTGTTATTGTAATGGATTTGTAAGGAGATGGTTAGAAAGAATATAACATAGCCAGACAGAGATGTGTTTATTTTTAATAATTGAGGGTGGAGGAAAACTTCACTATTATTAGAATTAATGTCAGCACAAATAGACCACAGTTGTTTCTTCTGTAATATAATCAGTAGTGTGCTGTGCAACAGATAACTCCAAAGAGAGTTTAAAAAATTAAGTCAATCCCTTGGTTAGATATGTGATTGTTGCTTGTGCATTTAGCCTTGCAGTAGTACCAAGATGAGTTGAGAAGGATTTACTGACTGAGGCTAAGTCTTGTCAGAGCAGCCTTTCCAGGTGTAGATTACTGTGGAAATGACTTTTCCATGCCTCAGGAGGCTAGTGCATTAGGAGCAGAGAACTTGCTAAAATGCATTGCAAAGGTCATTTTGCCTAGTAGTGGAGAGAACACGTTTGCTCTTTCAGTGGTGGATGCTGCTAGAGATTGCCCCATTGATTGCACTGAGATTTGACAAGTAAAGTAGCTAACAATGGTGGTAATAAAGCTACACATAGTGTTTTTTTTAAAAATATATGCTAAGATGTATGTTATTTCAAATTATATTAGGTAAAAGATTATAGAGCCTTTTGCAGATTCAGTATACAATGATTTATGATATAAAAATACTTATTGTAAAGTGAGTTTAGGGCTAATCAAAGGGGTCAGCCTATCCGAAATTCCAAAAGGGTGGGTGGAGCCCACCAGAACCAAAGGGCCACCCTCTCAAACAGGGAAGGGGCCATGGAACCTGGAATCAACACAGGATGCACAAAATGATAAAACAGGAACAGGAGCTGGGGGCAAAGGTATAAAAAAGGGAACCAGATGGCGACACCAAGCACAGAACACCAGACAATGCCCACTGCTCTGGGAAAGAGTCCAAGGAATCAGTGGATGTGACCATAAGTCCATTACATCAGGAATCCACTGTAACAGACTTCACTCTAACAAGGCTCTGCTCTATTGTCACTGTAGTCCCTTGCATGGCTAATCTTCCACACTTTGCTTTATGGGTGAGAGGTAAACAGATAAGATGGAACCATGGCTCCACCCCTCCTACGCTGGCCTATAGACCAGGACTGTGGAGAGGGTAGTACATTGCACCCCTTAAAGAGATATAGCAGATATTTATATTCTGGGCTCCTCTGGGATGCATTCAGTCTCTTGATGATCTCCCAGAAGTATGGGAATACTGCACTAAGCTTTGCTATGGGCTGTTTCTGAAAGCCATGATCTAGTTCTCAGGAAATAAAATATGAAGGTGCCACAGCATTATATTAATCTGCCCCTCTGCTCTTTGGGGTTAATTAGAATAAATCTATAAAGTCCATCCACATGAAATGTTAGTAAACAATAAAAGGCAAAGGGAATTAATCTAAATTGAAGATCAGAAATTTATGGTGTGTGTGTGTAGTTAATAGCATGTGTCCTGTAAGAAGAGTTGCTTTTGCTAAGGGTATTATTGGAGAAGTGCATAGTCCCCATTTTCCCCTTTCATCATGCACAAAGAGCTGGGCTTGGTGCAGGGGGGCTAAGAATGACGTGGAGCCACCTCCAAAGAACTACTGCAACTCGGAAGCTGCAGAACCTTCAGCTGTTTCCATTCCCCATTGATGTGGGGAGGCAATAGTCAGTGGATACATGCTCAAGGAAGTCCACCACCTGAACCTGCCCTCCCTCTTCTTGCCCGTTCATACACTCCATGGAGACATGGTTGGGTAGAAGCCGCTGAAAAGTTCCTCCAGAGCTTCAGAAATTCTGTGTTCCCCATGAAAGGAACCATATTTGTTCCACTTCTTCTGAAACCCTCCATCTCCACAGAGAAGAGCATGAGTTTCAGTCTGTGGCCCTTCCACCTTACTCATTTAATTTCATTTGTCTATCTGTAGGACTAGCACATGTACTGAAGACGTTGTACAAGTATTTCTCTGTGAATAAAAGCAAATTAAAAGAAGCCAGCTTGCTAGACTTTGTTACTTGAACATTAGTATCTTTTTGCCTCTAAGCAATGGGAATAGCAAAGATAATTTGCAAGACAAGGGGGATCATTTCAATACTGTGCAGTGATGCTGCAGTTACGGATGAGAAATCATGTCCATTATAACTCTCGTTTTCAGGCACTTGAAATATACTATGTGGTGAAAATGTCAGACTTTTTCCTTTTTCTCCTCCAAAAGGTGATGACCCCCAATCCCCTTCGTGGAAGTTTTGGTAAAGTATCGTTCTTGCTTTTTTAAAAAAATGTGATCCCATCATGTAAATATGGTGGGTTTTCCTAAGTTATTAAATGTCTCAAGTCTTTTTCAGGTAACTCTCAATGATGACTGTGTCCTTTACCAGATGGAAGAAATTTGGTTTAAAAATAACACAATTAAATGTATTTACATATCACATATCATACATGTCCAGTATGATATTTTCTATGAACATTTGAACAATCTACTGAAATATACTTCATTTGAACTACTCCATATATATCCACCCACAAGCATATGCAAGTATGATTTATTTGCAATACTGCCAACTCCAGAAATTCAAAATTCATAAATCAGACCCCAACAAAGTATGAAATGAGGCCAAATGTCATGAGAGTTTTTTTAGAAGACTGCATTGTGGTGTTTGGTCTTTTGATCTATAGCTTCCCCTGAGCACGTGTGGTAGAACCAGTCTTGCCAAGTCACCCACACTTGCAGAGAAACGTAATGAGGGCCCCCACTGCAGGAGCTCTTACTGGCTGCCTGATGGTTCGGAGCTTCTAGCTTCTCCTCAAACCCAGCCTAACTAGTTCTGTGCCACCCATCCCCACCCCAGCTATTAATTATGCATGCTCGGACTCCACATCAGCCTTTTGCTCCCAGGCCCAAATCTGCTCACTCTGCAGCTGTGGGGGCTCTTCATCCCCCCGTTCTGGATCTGGATGGCAGTGGGGTCCCTTTCTGCCTCCTGTCATGCCTAGGGAAGGCAGTTCCAGGGGTTCTTCGTCCTTCCCCCTTCCCTCCGCCTTTCCCTTTCCCAGGCCTGGAATTGCAGGGTTGGGGGTAGGGAGCAGACTGACACGGTTTTCCCACGAGGACAGTGGTGAGCAGGGGGCCTAGCTGCACCGAGTTCTTTTTGCTGCCTCCTTTCCTATACCCTGGTGTGAGAATAAAGTTGGCTGCTTCCTCTTTCCTATCCCCTACTGAGAAACAACTCGCAGAGCTTGAGAGGCTGGGAGACATGGCTCCTTCAGCAGGTCAGACTGGCTGCTTTTCCCCCAGAGGTGAGGAAGTGGGGAGGAAATGGATTTCCCTTGCGCTGTGCTGAAATCCATGGTGAGGGCTGGAGCTCCTTAGTGTCATCACAAGACTGGCTCCAGCAAGGTGCCAAAATTACGAGTGGCAATTACATTCTGAGTGTTGGCAGCACTATATTTACACTCAACTATACTACTGTTTGTAACCCGAAATAAAATTGTCTCTGTTATTTCAATGAGCACACGGAATGTGATCACACACATTGGGATTTTTTGAATCTGACATTGAATATTGAAATAAATTTACAATGTGTGTTTATCTGAACAGGTGATCAAGGTCTATTCCTCACACACACATACCCCTTTAGAGCAAAGAAGAACAATAGACTTTTGTTTTTCCCAGAAGGTTTCAAAAGCATCCCAAATATTTGGAAAAGTGGGTTTAAGATAAAGGGATATGCAATATATGATGTGCTTTGTTGTTGGGACTTGACCAAACTTTTGATAGCCAGGAGGCCTGGTTAACTGCAGGTTTGTTTAATAAGGCTATCCTATGCAAAGAAACGAAATGCAACTCTGCCTCCTCCCACCAATGCAAAAACAAACAAACAAGCAAACAAGAACAAAAACCAAAACCAACCAACCAACCAAACAAAACAAAGTCCCTGTGATTTAAAGGCACAAAAGTCAGAAAAGACAAAGTTCATACAATTGTAACTTGGCCACATAATATATTAAAGCATGATCTGGCAGGGAAGGGTTTTGGACTGACAGTAAGGAGCCCTGGATTCTATCCTTTGCTCAGCTATTGATTGCTATTTGAGCAAGTTGTTTGACCTCTCTGTGCCTCAGTTTGTCACTTGAAAACAGGGTATCATAATGCTAATAAACATTTGCAAAGTGCTTTGAAATCTATGAATGAGAGGTGCTGTATAAGTGAAAATTTATGAAACAATGAAGAAAAAACATTTTGCAAATATAGTAATGAATAAACTACATGAACTTGTTTCAGTATTATTTGAAGCACCATGCCATTTGTCATTTGCAAATATATGGATCTCTCCTGAAACTTTAATGAATTCAGGTTTCAGAGTAACAGCCGTGTTAGTCTGTCTTTGCAAAAAGAAAAGGAGTACTTGTGGCACCTTAGAGACTAACCAATTTATTTGAGCATGAGCTTTCGTGAGCTACAGCTCACTTCATCGGATGCATACCGTGGAAACTGCAGTAGACATTATATACACACAGAGACCATGAAACAATACCTCCTCCCACCCCACTGTACTGCTGGTAATAGCTTATCTAAAGTGATCATCAAGTTGGGCCATTTCCAGCACAAATCCAGGTTTTCTCACCCTCCGCCCGCCCCCCCCCCCCGAAACTCACTCTCCTGCTGGTAAAAAGAAAAGGAGTACTTGTGGCACCTTAGAGACTAACCAATTTATTTGAGCATGAGCTTTCGTGAGCTACAGCTCACTTCATCGGATGCATACCGTGGAAACTGCAGCAGACTTTATATATACACAGAGAATATGAAACAATACCTCTTCCCACCCCACTGTCCTGCTGGTAATAGCTTATCTAAAGTGATCATCAGGTGGGCCATTTCCAGCACAAATCCAGGTTTTCTCACCCTTCACCCCCCCACCCCCCCCCCATACAGACTAACATGGCTGTTACTCTGAAACCTGTCTCCTGCTGGTAATAGCCCATCCAAAGTGACCACTCTCTTCACAATGTGTATGGTAATCAAGGTGGGCCATTTCCTGCACAAATCCAGGTTCTCTCACCCCCTCACCCCCCTCCAAAAACCACACACACAAACTCAATCTCCTGCTGGTAATAGCTTATCCAAAGTGACCACTCTCCCTACAATGTGCATGATAATCAAGGTGGGCGATTTCCAGCATAAATCCAGGTTTTCTCACCCCTCACCCCCATACACAAACAAACTCACTCTCCTGCTGGTAATAGCTCATCCAAAGTGACCACTCTCCCTACAATGTGCATGGTAATCAAGGTGGGTCATTTCCAGCAGAGATCTAGGCTTTCTCACCCCCCCCCCGGGGGAACACAAACACACACACACACATAAACTCACTCTCCTGCTGGCAATAGCTCATCCAGACTGACCACTCTCCAGGTTTAAATCCAAGTTTAACCAGAACGTCTGGGGGGAGGTAGGAAAAAGCAAGGGGAAATAGGCTACCTTGCATAATGACTTAGCCATTCCCAGTCTCTATTTAAGCCTAAATTAATAGTATCCAATTTGCAAATGAATTCCAATTCAGCAGTTTCTCGCTGGAGTCTGGATTTGAAGTTTTTTTGTTTTAAGATAGTGACCTTCATGTCGGTGATTGTGTGACCAGAGAGATTGAAGTGTTCTCCGACTGGTTTCTGAATGTTATAATTCTTGACATTTGATTTGTGTCCATTTATTCTTTTACGTAGAGACTGTCCAGTTTGACCAATGTACATGGCAGAGGGGCATTGCTGGCACATGATGGCATATATCACATTGGTGGATGTGCAGGTGAACGAGCCTGTCATAAATATAAAGGGAAGGGTAAACCCCTTTGAAATCCCTCCTGGCCAGGGGAAAGCTCCTCTCACCTGTAAAGGGTTAAGAAGCTAAAGGTAACCTCTCTGGCACCTGACCAAAATGACCAATGAGGAGACAAGATACTTTCAAAAGCTGGGAGGAGGGAGAGAAACAAAGGGTCTGTGTCTGTCTGTAGTCGTCTTGGCCAGGGACAGAACAGGAATGGAGTCTTAGAACTTTTAGTAAGTAATCTAGCTAGGTATGTGTTAGATTATGATTTCTTTAAATGGCTGAGAAAAGAATTGTGCTGAATAGAATAACTATTTCTGTCTGTGTATCTTTTTTGTAACTTAAGGTTTTGCCTAGAGGGGTTCTCTATGTTTTT
Source organism: Lepidochelys kempii (assembly GCF_965140285.1). Lineage (NCBI taxonomy): Eukaryota > Metazoa > Chordata > Testudines > Cheloniidae > Lepidochelys > Lepidochelys kempii. The sequence goes on along the minus strand of NC_136382.1, from coordinate 181,892,661 downwards.
GAATCTAATTACCCTGTAAGATATCTACCATCCTGATTTTACAGGGGGGATTTCTTTATTTCTATTTACTTCTATTTTTTATTAAAAGTCTTCTTGTAAAACACTGAATGCTTTTTCATTGTTCTCAGATCCAAGGGTTTGGGTCTGTGGTCACCTATGCAAATTGGTGAGGCTTTTTATCCAACATTTCCCAGGAAAGGGGGGGTGCAAGTGTTGGGAGGATTGTTCATTGTTCTTAAGATCCAAGGGTCTGGGGTCTGTAGTCACCTAGGCAAATTGGTGAGGCTTTTTACCAAACCTTGTCCAGGAAGTGGGGTGCAAGGTTTTGGGAAGTATTTTGGGGGGAAGGACGCGTCCAAACAGCTCTTCCCCAGTAACCAGTATTAGTTTGGTGGTGGTAGCGGCCAGTCCAAGGATAACGGGGGTAATATTTTGTACCTTGGGGAAGTTTTGACCTAAGCTGGTAAAGATAAGCTTAGGAGGTTTTTCATGCAGGTCCCCACATCTGTACCCTAGAGTTCAGAGTGGGGGAGGAACCGTGACAGAGCCTCTGATAGTGTGGCTGATGTTATTAGGCCCTGTGATGATGTCCCCTGAATAGATATGTGGGCACAGTTGGCAACGGGCTTTGTTGCAAGGATAGGTTCCTGGGCTAGTGGTTCTGTTGTGTGGTATGTGGTTGTTGGTGAGTATTTTCTTCAGGTTGGGGGGCTGTCTGTAGGCAAGGACTGGCCTGTCTCCCAAGATCTGTGAGAGTGTTGGGTCATCCTTCAGGATAGGTTGTAGATCCTTAATAATGCGTTTTAGGGGTTTTAGTTGGGGGCTGAAGGTGACGGCTAGTGGTGCTCTGTTATTTTCTTTGTTAGGCCTGTCCTGCAGTAGGTGACTTCTGGGAACTCTTCTTGCTCTATCAATCTGTTTCTTCACTTCCGCATTTCTGTATTTATTACAACTACAATACCCACCTGCGGAAGTGAAGAAACAGATTGATAGAGCCAGAAGAGTTCCCAGAAGTCACCTACTGCAAGATAGGCCTAACAAAGAAAATAACAGAACGCCACTAAACTTGGAGAGTGGTCAGTTTGGATGAGCTATTGCCAGCAGGAGAGTGAGTTTATGTGTGTGTGTGTGTGTGTGTGTTCCCCTGGGGGGGGAGGGGTGAGAAAGCCTAGATCTCTGCTGGAAATGACCCACTTGATTACCATGCACATTGTAGGGAGAGTGGTCACTTTGGATGAGCTATTACCAGCAGGAGAGTGAGTTTGTGTGTGTATGGGGGTGGGGGGGTGAGAAAACCTGGATTTATGCTGGAAATGGCCCACCTTGATTATCATACACATTGTGAAGACAGTGGTCACTTTGGATGGGCTATTACCAGCAGGAGAGTGAGTTTGGCGGGGGGGGGGGGTGAGAAAACCTGGATTTGTGCTGAAAATGGCCCAACTTGATGATCACTTTAGATAAGCTATTACCAGCAGGACAGTGGGGTGGGAGGGGGTATTGTTTCATGGTCTCTGTGTGTATATAATGTCTACTGCAGTTTCCACGGTATGCATCCGATGAAGTGAGCTGTAGCTCACGAAAGCTTATGCTCAAATAAATTGGTTAGTCTCTAAGGTGCCACAAGTACTCCTTTTCTTTTTTTAATGAATTCAGGCATTTTATCTGTATTCCATATCTGTTCACTATCCCAGTAGTTTTCAAATCACATTCTGTAGATCACTGATGATCTGTGGAGCACTTGCTGAGGTTTGGAGGAGAAAAGTCAAGTGGCATAGTGCTGGCACTTCCTATTCTTTTCAGTTGCTTTAATATCTGTTAAAATTGCTGGTGATAAGGAGGAGGAACCACTCTCTTCTTTAGGGTTGCTGCTACATAGGAAGAAAGAAAACAGGAGCTGCTTTCAGGAACAAGAGCACCCAACTAGAGCTGCTCGCCACCATCAGAGAATCCCAGTGGGAAAGGAACCAGAAGTCACCAGCACAGTAATACACAGATATAGAAAGTTTCATACTAGTATTACAGAGAAACCCCAAGGCCCTGATGCTGCATGGTAATCGAGCATATGACTAACTTTAAGCATGGGAGCAGTCCCACTGAAGTCAAAGAGACTACTCGTGCTTAAAGTTAGGCATGAATTTAAGTACCTTGCTGAATTGTGGCTTCAACATAGCTCTGATGTGGCTAGTGAAATACACTTACAAATAATTTATGGTATTGTGATTAAAGCTTCATTGGAGAGAATAATTTATAATAGGAATTAATGGATTTATTTTTCCAGAATTAAAAATCTTTGTGTATTTGCTGCTAACACCCTCTCTAAATTGCATCCCCTCATTACAATTAAATGATAAACTTTTATTATGTTTCTTACTAACATGTTTCCAATTTCTTTCAAGAGAGAGAAAGAGACATCCTCCCCTTCAGATTCATCAGCAGTTTGTTAACCACTAGAATACCTACTAAAAACTTAATTTCAAAAGAGACAACTTTTTACTGGTGGAGAATGCAGGCAGCTTAGTGGAGGATTTGACCCACGAGTAGGGGCCTCCTGGTGGCCCCCATTGGACTCTTGAGCGGGTCTGGCTCGAGCCTGCGTGAATAAGTGGTAGGCTAGCAACCCACTGCAGGGAGAAAAGGACACCACTGCTAAGTATGCCTCTGTGGAGCAAAGGGAAGGAAAAGGCGAAGCAGCCCAAGCGAGAAGACACCCTCCCTCTTGGGGAGTAGCACCGCCACCCGGGGTTTTGTTAGAATGACTCCAGAAGAAAGGGGTGGTTCCACCTGGGAGTACAATTCACGAGTTGGAGAAGGAACAGGATATGTGGAAGAAACAGGCTCTGACTGCTAGAGCCCAGGCGTCTTCCCTCTCTATAGCTGCAGTGCAGGTAGTGGCAGCAGAGGAGGAGTGGGAGCAGGGGAAAGTAGAGAATGCCGCTCTGAGCCAGGCAGTTACCTGCCTGAAGGATCTGGTCCTGGAGGGGTCTGCCCAGGAGAACAGGGTCTGGGGGGCTTATTCAGCCCGGGTTGCCACCATTGGGGTGAAAGTCCAGCGGGGTGCGGGACCATATGATGATTGGGACAGGGATATCTGTATGATCCGGATCCCCAGATCTGGGCACCGGATGGCCAGACCCCAGACACCATGTTGTGGCAGTCCAGAGGGTGGTCTGAAACCATGGGCCTGTGCCCACAAGGGGCAGGGCAGCCCCAAGTACCGAACACACTGTGGCAGAGACTGAGTTAACTTTTGCGCAAGCAATAAAGTTAGCAAAAACCCTGGAGGGAAAATGGGTACACCGCAGACAACTCAAACGAGCAGGGTCTGCCGCTCTGGGAGCACTGTGCTAATTTTTTTCTAAGCTTCTATCTTTCAGACTCTGAATCAGAATATCAGGAGAGCTGATACCAGCTTACTGAATGCATCCAATGAAGTGAGCTGTAGCTCATGAAAGGTTATGCTCAAATAAATTTGTTTGTCTCTAAAGTGCCACAGGTCCTCCTTTTCTTTTTGCGGATACAGACTAACACGGCTGCTACTCTGAAACCTGTCATTATGCAAGGCACATCATCTTCCTTTCCAAATGCAAACAGATGGACATCATACCAAAAGGACTGAAGCTAAAAAATCCATTACAATGTACATACCACACAGACTTTGCTGACAGCTTGTGCCACACGCTCTCAAAGAAACTGCGGAACCACCTGATCAACATCCTTTACAGCAAAGAGGGAAAGATTAAGAATGAGCTCTCAAAACTGGATACTCTCATAAAAAACCAACCTTCCACACAAACTTCCTCATCCTGGACTTTACAAAAACTAGACAAGCTATTTACAACACACACTTTGCTTCTCTACAAAAGAAAAAGGACAGTAAACTATCTAAACTACTACATGCCACAAGGGGCCACAACAGTGGTTCCCTTAACCCACCCAGCAATATTGTTAATCTATTCAACTATACTCTTAGCCCAGCAGAAGAATCTGTCCCATCTCGGGACCTCTCCTTCTGCCCCTCCACTCCCATGAACATGATACAGTTCTGTGGTGACCTAGAATCCTATTTTTGACGTCTCCAACTCAAGGAATATTTCCAACACACCTCTGAACAACATACTAACCCACAGAGACCTTCCTACCAAGACTACAAAAAGAAGGATTCTGGGTGGACTTCTCCTGAAGGTCGAAACAGCAGACTAGACTTCTACATAGAGTGCTTCTGCCAACATGCATGGGCTGAAATTGTGGGAAAGCATCATCGCTTGCCCCATAACCTCAGCCGTGCAGAACACAATGCCATCCACAGCCTCAGAAACAACTCCGACATCATAATCAAAAAGGCTGACAAAGGAGGTGCTGTCATCATCATGAATAGGTCGGAATATGGACAAGAGGCTGCTAGGCAGCTCTCCAACACCACTTTCTACAAGCCATTACCCTCTGATCCCACTGAGGGTTACCAAAAGAAACTACAGCATTTGCTAAAGAAACTCCCCGAAAAAGCACAAGAACAAATCCGCACAGACACACCCCTGGAACCCCGACCTGGGGTATTCTATCTGCTACCCAAGATCCATAAACCTGGCAGTCCTGGATGCCCCATCATCTCAGGCATTGGCACCCTGACAGCAGGATTGTCTGGCTATGTAGACTCCCTCCTCAGGCCCTATGCTACCAGCACTCTCAGCTATCTTTGAGACACCACTGACTTCCTGAGGAAACTACAATCCGCCGGTGATCTTCCTGAAAACACCATCCAGGCCACTATGGATGTAGAAGCCCTCTACACTAACATTCCACACAAAGATGGACTACAAGCCGTCAGGAACAGTATTCCTGATAATGTCACGGCAAACCCGGTGGCTGAACTTTGTGACTTTGTCATCACCAATAACTATTTCACATTTGGGGACAATGTATACCTTCAAATCAGCGGCACTGCTATGGATACCCGCATGGCCCCACAGTATGCCAACATTTTTATGGCTGACTTAGAACAACGTTTCCTCAGCTCTCGTCCCCTAACGCCCCTACTCTACTTATGCTACATTGATGACATCTTCATTATCTGGACCCATGAAAAAGAAGCCCTTGAAGAAAGCCACCATGATTTCAACAATTTCCATCCCACCATCAACCTCAGCCTGGACCAGTCCACACAAGAGATCCACTTCCTGGACACTGCAGTGCTAATATGCGATGGTCACATAAACACAACCCTATACCGGAAGCCAACTGACCACTGTGCTTACCTATATGCCTCCAGCTTTCATCCAGACCACACCACACAATCCATTGTTTATAGCCAAGCTTTACGATACAACTGCATTTGCTCCAATCCCTCAAACAGAGACAAACACCTACAAGATCTCTATCAAGTGTTCTTACAACTACAATACCCATCTGCTGAAGAGAACAAACAGATGGACAGAGCCAGAAGAATACCCAGAAGTCACCTACTACAGGACAGGACTAACAAAGAAAATAACAGAACACCACTAGCCATCACCTTCAGTCCCCAACTGAAACCTCTCCAACGCATCATCAAGGATCTACAACCTATCCTGAAGGATGACCCATCACTCTCAGAGATCTTGGGAGACAGGCCAGTCCTTGCTTACAGACAGCCCCCCAACGTGAAGCAAATACTCACCAGCAACCACACACCACACAACAGAACCAGGAACATATCCTTGCAATAAAGCCCATTGCCTAACTGTGTCCACATATCTATTCAAGGGATATTATCACAGGCCCTAATCACATCAGCCACAATATCAGAGGCTCGTTCACCTGCATATCTAGTAATGTGATATATGCCATCATGTGCCAGCAATGCCCCTCTGCCATGTACATTGGTCAAACTGGAGAGTCTCTACGTAAAAGAATCAATGGACCCAATCAGATGTCAAGAATTATAACATTCAAAAACCAGTCGGAGAACACTTCAATCTCTTTGGTCACTCGATTACAGACCTAAAAGTGGCAATTCTTCAACAAAAAAACTTCAAAAACAGACTCCAACGAGAGACTGCTGAATTAGAATTAATTTGCAAACTGGATACAATTAACTTGAATAAAGACTGGGAGAGGATGGGTCATTACACAAAGTAAATCTATTTCCTCATGTTTATTCCCCCCCCACCCCACTGTTCCTCAGACGTTCTTGTTAAGGGCTGGAAATGGCCCACCTTGATTATCACTACAAAAGTTTTTTTCCCCCAGCTCTCCTGCTTGTAATAGCTCACCTTACCTGATCACTCTCATTACAGTGTATATGGTAACACCCATTGTTTCATGTTCTCTGTGTATATAAGTCTCCCCACTGTATTTTCCACTCAATGCATCCGATGAAGTGATCTGTAGCTCACGAAAGATTATGCTCAAATAAATTTGTTAGTCTCTAAGGTGCCACAAGTCCTCCTTTTCTTTTTGCAGATACAGACTAACATGACTGCTACTCTGAAACCTAAAAATACCATGGTTATAGTGTCGCGTCCAAGTCTGTGTTCTGTGTTGCATGTTCTGTGTTGCATGTTCTGTGTCTATCTCTAGTGGGTGTCCTGTGCTAGCACTGGGTCCAGAGAGAGAGGGGGGATACCGTATTAGACAGGGTAAATGCCTTTTCCTCTGTCTACTTCCCCCATCTCCAACCAAATGATCAATCACATTCACCTCTGTCCGAAAGACTTTCGTCCCCAATGCATCAGGTTTATTTTTTGTTAGTTTCTCTAATAATCATTTTGTTGTTGAGTTTTGTTATTGATAAATTTGTATTGTTAGTTACATTTTCTTGTATTGTTAATTCCATTTTCCCCTATGCACCCTGGTTCTACTTCCCCAAGCCCTGAAGGGTAGTTCATCGGCCCCCATAACCTGTACAGCTAAATGTCAGTTTAAGTATCAGCAATTTCACCAAGTTCTCTGTTACTATGTATCTTCCAAATCAGTTTAGCCTTGCAAGACAACTGTGGTACTCCTACAAATCTTATTGGTTTTGTGTACTTAAGTCGGTCCTGACCTCAGTGACTTTTATTGTTTGATGGCTATTGCAGCATCAAACTTGGGCCTCATTTTGTTTGTCGATGTACACAATTATTGTGATGGTGTTGGTTTTATTGTATTCCCAATTATTATGATTGTGATTGTTTGCATTTGTGATTATGTTATATCTGGTGTTTAGTCAATTGTAATGGATTTAGTTATATTCACCTGGTTATATTTGGTTTGTTTGCAACAGATCACATGTGCCCTATACTGACAACAACTATTGTAATGATCATAGATCAAGGGGCAGAGTGTTGTAGGAGCAGCAATGATCTGTATGCTCTGTATAACCTGTAGGTTCAAAAGGTCTGTTATACTCCCCCCTTTTTGTCTCCTCTTCCTCTTTGAATACCTGTGAAGTGGCTTTCCCCCTCCTCTCCCTCCTGGATGCTTGTGGGATGAGTGGGCTGCTTGAGCAGCTGGAAGATCAGAAGAGCTCCCAGGTAGACAAGGTGTCTGGCACTCTAATTAGGCAGCCAAGGTGTCTGGCACTCTGATTAGGCAGTGATCACATACCAAATACATGGACACTGCATGGACACTGCCCGACATGAATTGTGACCGCCTAGACATGGCCAAGTCATCTCTAGTTGCAGGCCATGAGGAGCAGGTCCTTAAAAGGAGAAGGGGCCATGTGCTCAGGAGTGCACTAACAAGACTGTATCTCCTGTAAAGGCCCTTCGCCTGGACTGCCTGGCCAGTGGTTCACCACATTGCATTCCATAATGCCTTGGGAAGACTTACCTTCATTGCACTGACCATCACTGCACTGTGGGACACTTACCTTGAAGGATCCTGACATCTCCAGTGCTGTGCCTGTCCTGGGAATGTGAGTATGTGAGTGTGAGTGTGACACCTCTCACTTCTTTTGAACTTAGCTATCAGTATAATAAACATGCTTCTTTCTGCAGAACTCTGGTGGGTCATTAGTCCCCCCTAAACTTACTAGCTGGCCCAATTTTGGGTAACACTTTATTATGCTTCTTACTAACATGTTTCCAATTTCTTTCAAGAGAGAGAAAGAGAGATCCTCTCCTTCAAATTCAACAGCAGTTTGTTAGAATACGTACTAACATCTTAATTTCAAAAGAGACAACTTCACCCATCTCAGGTGGCCACATCCCCATATCCACATGTCTGAGACATGTCTAAGTAGGAAGATACATATTAGGGCTGGCCAGAAAAAAACAACAACAAAATTTGTTTTTAGTTCTGCGGGAGAAGAAAACCTTTTGATTTGTTTTCATGAGATAATACAAGCAAAATCAACCAGAATAGTAAATAGCTCAGTGGTAAGGGTGCTTGTCCAGTTTATGTGCCATACAGGTTTAGGGACCTGTGCTGGCTGACTCAGAGCAGCAACTTGAATGTGAATTTCCCCAGTGAGTGCCCTAACCTTCAGGTACCTTATCTCCACCAGTTTTTGCAACTGTTTCAATTTTTATAAATAATTAAATATTGATCAGTCTACAGTGCAGGAGACTGGCTGTGTAGCCTGTTGATTAGGGTACTCATCTAGAATGAGGGAGACCCACATTCAAGTCCTTGTAATTGGACTCTTTCTTTTGTTTTGACCAATAATTCCCCACTACTAATACAGATGGACTAAAAGGTAAATGAGAGGGATTCCTTATGAGACTTTTTGAAGGTGTTTCAGACTTTCTTTACCTGTTAGAGTACAGCCCAAAACTTACACAGGTTTAAACAAGGAAACCAGTCCTGACAGAGGTGGATGAGAAAACATTGCACAACACTAGTCGCTGTCACTGGATGTAGTTGCATTCCAAAATCATGTATAGCTGATGCTGATCAAAGTACAAAACTGAGAAGAAAGAGTTGGTATCATCAGGTAGTTTCAAATCTATCTGAATTATTATGTGCCTGTAGCAGCAATGGTACTCACACCATAGCCCTAGTGAAGGGAGCTAATCCTGTTGATCAGGAATATATGCCTTCAGGGTATGACTATTTAGGTGAATCAACTGAGTAAAACCCTCCTTAAGTATAGAAACTAGGCACGTGCTGAAACTGGTGGCATTTCTGGATAATAATTTGCTATTAAATAATCTTTTTAAAGATATTTCTATATGAACAAGGGAGGTTTTTTAAAATATTTGAGGATGTGTGCTATTTTCTTAAAACCGTAGCACGACGGGGTTTGGAGAAGTTTCTAGGCTCTGCAATGAACCAGTGAGTTAGGCAGAATACTTATAGTGACAATGTCATTTGTTAGTCTCTAAGGTGCCACAAGTACTCCTTTTCTTTTTGCAAATATCATTTTAATTATTCGAATGAAGTGCCTTGTTTGGTTTTAGTAGAAAACAACTCTTGCTGCAATTTGCCATTTCACCGGACAGTAATAGTTACATTGGTGTCTTTGTGGCACTTTTTGGTAGGCTGCCTATGACAATCCAGCTGGCAGCAGAGGTGTTGGTAACTTACCATGACCCAGCAAGCAATGAACAGGTATTTACATGCCAACAATCCATTACCTTCATTGTGAAGAGTTGATGCAACTCCTAACTAGTCAGGTTTTTTTTTTTAAGTACAATATATTATTAATTATAGTTACATATACACTAGTGATGCCAAGATTGTGCTGGGTGTTTTCCCATTTAAAATGTATACATTTAATCAGCTGTAGACAAATTGCATATTCTATCTTTGTGCCCTCTCCTCCTGCCCCCACTTAGAGTTTGTGAAGGCATTGGGATTTATGATAAAACCATATTTAGGATATTAGGCTAAATTTTCTTTTCCTAAGTTATTTGTGTAATCCTGTGAGAGAGAATTAAGTCTTGTCTGACCTAAATATTTTTAAAAAAATATACTATGCATATATAACTTCAAATATAACTGCTTATTGTTCTATTTTAAGTCCAATGTTTGCATGCTTATTGCCATGAGCAATTTCAATATAAAGTATAAATGGGGAAAACACATCAGAAAGATCAATCGGGAATACTCTTCTCTCTTCTGTTAAGGAGAGCTACCATGCACTTCATTCCATTAATTTTCAATATTCACCTTCATTTAATTTTAATCTCCACCATTCCAGGTTGTGTGTGTGTGTGTGTGTATACACCTATTAACATGCTAGATTTTTGTATATAATTTATGAGAATCAGCTACCACTCACCACACTGTAACTGATTATCTACATCCACAGAAAATCCATTCTGATACTGATGGTGAGATAAAAGTCATGCAAAGTCATGATCAAGACTGTGATGGGTTTCCGCCCCACCCCACCCCGGGTGCCACCTGGAACTGGGGTACTACTGAGCCCCGCAAACCACCAGTCTGGGCTCCCATTACACTGTTGTGACCAGCCTGCCATGCCCTCTCCCAGGCTCCAGCACACATACAGGTAGGGACACACACAACTGCAGTACATACAGATGCTGTGATCAGCTCTGCATGGGGATGCTACAGCTAAGGAACTGCCCAGCTACTCAAGTGTACACCCCTCTCTGGAGTGTAAACCCAAAATTATATTGTCTTGCGCTACACAGAGATCTGTACAGTGTAAGCTCATGAAATTTGCCCCCTCCCTCAATGTGGAGAAGGATATGCAACAGCTTTCTGCCCCAAGTTAGGACTCCCATACACTGGTTTTAGACAAAGCAAAAATAAGTTTATTAACTACAAAAGACAGATTTTAAGTGATTATAAGGGATAGCAAACAGATCAAAGCAGATTACCTAGCAAACAAACAAAACATACAAACTAAACTTAATATACTAAACAGATTGGATATGAGTAGCAAATTCTCACCCTATTATTCAAGCAGGCTGCAGAGATTCTTAAGGGGCCAGCTGCACTTGCTTACAACTTAAAAACCCCAGGTGTTCCTTTCACAGGCTAAAAATCCCTCTAGCCAGGGTCCAGCACTTTCCCCCAAGTTCGATCTGCATTCCTCAGTTATTTCCAAGAGTCTCTTTGGGTGGGGATTCAAGAAGAACCACAGTGATGTCACTCCCCTGCCTTAAATAGCTTTTGCATATGGCAGGAACCCTTTGTTTCAAAGCTTGGTTCCCATGCCAATCAGTGGAAAAAAACTGGTATTCCAAGATGGAGTCCAGCCCAGATTACCTGGTCACATGACCCTGTAGTGTCGTATGAGTCAGAGGCTGTTTGTAGCATCCTCAGGAAGGCTCCCTGGTGGGATATTAGGTTCTCTATGACCTATTGTTTTCTCCTAATGGCTCATCAACCTGAATGGGCCCTTCCCAGCCAGCCATCTAGACCAAGGGTGGCCAACCTGTGGCTCCAGAGCCACATGCAGCTCTTCAGAAGTCAATATGTGGCTCCTTGTATAGGCACCAACTCCGGGGCTGGAGCTACAGGTGCCAACTTTCCAATATGCTGGGGAGTGCTCACTGCTCAACCCCTGGCTCTGCCACAGACCCTAACCCTGATCTGCGGGGATGCCGGTGGGTGGGAGGTGCTGGAAACGGAGGGAGCAGATGTATTACTGTGACTCTTTGGCAATGTGCATTAGCAAATTCTGGCTCCTTCTCAGGCTGAGGTTGGCCACCCCTGATCTAGACTGAGTGCATTCTGCCTAGTGGATGCTCCCCATGTGTAAACAGATTTGTAATAGATACATAGACAATATTTCTAACTTCAGATACAAAATGAAACATGCATACAAGTAGGATAATCATATTTAATAAATCATAACATTTCCAATGATATCTCCCATGACCTATCTTGCATAAAATACATCATAGTTATGTCATAATCATAACATAATAATATTTTATGAAGAATATGGGGTGCAGTGTCACAAAGACTATTTCATAAATCAACTGGGAGATGATATGGGGGTCATTCCTTTCCTATCTTCTCAAAGATACATCAGCACATCTCCACAAAAATGAATAATCTTCCAAACTGAGTTTCCAAAATGCCATTGCTATACTAGTCATACATTTCTGACATACAGCATTTCTGAGAGAAAACAAATGCAATAACACTGGAAAATAATTCCCAGTGACCTATTTTCCGGTATAGTTCTTCCAGTAATACTGATCCTGGGCAATCCATACACATGTATGCTGAGGGAAAAGGGATAACTGAAAGTAGGTATATGTAGGACAAACATAAATTTCTACCCAGCCATCTTGTCTGTCTTGTGATGCCTAGTATCTTTCAGTAAGGATGACTAAAAACTTCATGTAGTGAGTATAATACACTTGCATTTTGGCCAATGTCCCTGTTCTCTGTGTAATTGCCCTTTAGTTTGGGTTGCTTACGTTTAATGTGATTCAATATTTTAATCAGTTGAATCAGTTTTGTGTTCAAATAGATTTAAATTTTTAATCAATTTATTGTGTACACAGATTAAATCTAAAATTAATTCAGCATCTAGATTGGATGAATTCTAAATTCAATTTAGTGCTTGATCAAATTTTACTTTTACATTGAATCACATTTTTATGTACCCATGTTGAGGCAGATTTTATTGATTAATAAAACCATATAACCCCATAAATCAATCATAATTGGCCAAGGTGACTGGAAATAAATCACATTAGAAATGACACCAGGCTATTTTATATATAATATTCCCCTAGCCCTTTATCATGCTGTTCTGGTCACATTCCCAGCACATGTTTTTCACTTTGGTAGACTTGAAAGTAGGAATTCTTGTTGACCTGGTTTAGACATTCTTCAAACTAGGCCTGATTCTTATTTTCCATGATGCTGAGACCTTTCAACTCCCACTGAAGTCAGTGGAAACTGAGGACATGCTTAGTACTACTCAGAGTCTATTATAGCATTAAGCCTTGCAAACTCTCACAACATGAAATGACATTCCCTACTCACACAAAAACACATACAAAAAAGATAGTTCCTGCCCCAAAGAGTTCACCATTTTAATATGACAAGAGACAACAGATGGATACAGACAGACTAGGAAGTGTAAGTCCTGGTCTATGCTAGGAGTTGAGGTCGAATTTAGCAGCGTCAAATCAATTTAACCCTGCACCCATCCACATGATGAAGCCCTTTTTTTCGACTTGAAGGGCTCTTAAAATCGATTTCCTTACTACACCCCCGACAAGGGGATTAGCACTGAAATCGGCCTTGCTGGGTCGAATTTAGGGTACTGTGGACGCAATTAGACGGTATTGGCCTCCAGGAGCTATCCAAGAGTGCTCCACTGTGACCGCTCTGGACAGCACTCTTAACTCAGATGCACTGGCCAGGTAGACAGGAAAAGGCCCGCAAACTTTTGAATTTCAATTTCCTGTTTGGCCAGCATGGCAAGCTGCAGGTGACCATGCAGAGCTCATCAGCAGAAGTGACCATGATGGAGTCCCAGAATCGCAAAAGAGCTCCAGCATGGACCAAACAGGAGGTACAGGATCTGATCACTGTGTGGGAAGAGGAATCCATGCTATCAGAACTCTTTTCCAGTTTTTGAAATGCCAAAACCTTTGTCAAAATCTCCCAGGGCATGAAGGACAGAGGCCGTAACAGGGACCCGATGCAGTGCCATCTGAAACTTAAGGAGCTCAGGCAAGCCTACCAGAAAACCAGAGAGGTGAATGGCCGCTCTGGGTCCTAGACCCAAACATGCTGCTTCTATGATGAGCTGCATGCCATTTTAGGGGGTTCAGCCACCACTACTCCAGCTGTGTTGTTTGACTCCTTCAATGGAGATGGAGGCAACATGGAAGCATATTTTGGGGATGAGGAAGATGATGATGATGATGATGAGGTTATAGATAGCTCACAGAAAGCAAGCGGAGAAACCGGTTGTCCCAACAGCCAGGAACAGTTTCTCACCCTGGACCTGGAGCCAGTACCCCCCGAATCCACCCAAGGCTGCCTTCCGGACCTGCCAAGCGGAGAAGGGACCTCTGGTGAGTGTACCTTTTAAAATACTATACATGGTTTAAAAGCAAGCATGTTTAATGATTAATTTGCCCTGGCAATTGTGGCTCTCCTGGATATACTCCCAAAGCCTTTGCAAAAGGTTACTGGGGAGGGCAGCCTTATTGCATCCTTCATGGTAGGACACTTTACCACTCCAGGCCAGTAACACGTACTCGGGAATCATTGTAGAACAAAGCATTGCAGTGTATGTTTGCTGGCATTCAAACAACATTCGTTCTTTATCTCTCTGTGTCATCCTCAGGAGAGTGATATCATTCATGGTCACCTGGTTGAAATAGGGTACTTTTCTTAAGGGGTCATTCAGAGGTGTCCGTTCCTGCTGGGCTGTTTGCCTGTGGTTGAACAGAAATGTTCCCCGCTGTTAGCCATGGGGAGGGGGGAGGGGTAGGGGCTAGCCACGTGCTGGGGGGAGGCAAAATGCAACCTTGGAATGAAAGCACATGTGCTATGTATGTAATGTTAACAGCAAGGTTTACCGTGAAAGAGTGTACCCATTGTTCTATAAAATGTGTCTTTTTAAATACCACTGTCTCTTTTTTTTTCTCCACCAGCTGCATGTGTTTCAAGGATCACAGGATCTTCTCCTTCCCAGAGGCTAGTGAAGATTAGAAGGTGAAAAAAATGCACTCGTGATGAAATGTTCTCTGAGCTCATGCTATTCTCCCACACTGACAGAGCACAGACAAATGCATGGAGGCAGACAATGTCAGAGTGCAGGAAAGCACTAAATGACTGGGAGGAGAGGTGGCTGGCTGAAGAGAGTAAGTGGTGGGCTGAAGAGAGGGCTGAAGCTGAAAGGTGGTGGCAGGTTGATGAGAGGAGGATTCAATGCTGAGGCTGCTGGAGGATCAAACCAATATGCTCCAACGTATGGTTGAGCTGCAGGAAAGGCAGCAGGAGCACAGACTGCTGCTATAGCCCCTGTGTAACCAACCGCCCTCCTCCCCAAGTTCCATAGCCTCCTCACCCAGACACCCAAGAATGTGGCAGGGGGCCTCCGACCACCCAGCCACTCCACCCCAGAGGATTGCCCAAGCAACAGAAGGCTGGCATTCAATAAGTTTTAAAGTTTTAAACTTTTAAAGTGCTGTGTGGCCTTGTCCTTCCCTCCTCCACCACCCCTCCTGGTGCTTCTCTCCTCCACCACCCCTCCTGGTGCTTCTCTCCTCCACCACCCCTCCTGGGCTACCTTGGTAGTTATTCCCCCTATTTGTGTGATGAATGAATAAAGAATACATTAATGTGAAGCAATTATGTCTTTATTGCCTCTGCAAGTGGTGATCAAAGGGAGGTGGGGAGGGTGCTTAGCTTGCAGGGAAGTAGAGTGAACCAAGGGTCGGGGGGTTTCATCAAGGAGAAACAAACAGAACTTTCACACTGTAGCCTGGCCAGTCATGAAACTGGTTTTCAAAGCTTCCCTGATGTGCACCGTACCCTGCTGTGCTCTTCTAACCGCCCTGGTGTCTGGCTGTGCGTAACCAGCGGCCAGGCGATTTGCCTCAACCTCCCACTCCTCCATAAACATCTCCCCCGTACTCTCACAGATATTGTGGAGTGCACAGGAAGCAGTAATAACAGTAGGAATACTGGTTTTGCTGAGGTCTAACCAAGTCAGTAAACTGCGCCAGTGCACTTTTAAATGTCCAAATGCACATTTTATACCACCATTCTGCACTTGCTCAGCCTGTAGTTGAACAGCTCCTGACTACTGTCCAGGCTGCCTGTGTATCGCTTCATGAGCCATGGTATTAAGGGGTAGGCTGGGTCCCCAAGGATAACTATAAGCATTTCAACATCCCCAACAGTTATTTTCTGGTCTGGGAATAAAGTCCCTTCCTGCAGCTTTTGAAACAGACCAGAGTTCCTGAAGATTCGAGCGTCATGTAACTTTCCCGGCCATCCCACGTTGATGTTGGTGAAACGTCCCTTGTGATCCACCAGTACTTGCAGCACCATTGAAAAGTACCCCTTGCGGTTTATGTACTCGCCGGCTTGGTGCTCCGGTGCCAAGATAGGGATATGGGTTCCGTCTATGGCCCCACCACAGTTAGGGAATCCGATTGCAGCAAAGCCATCCACTATGACCTGCACATTTCCTAGGGTCACTACCCTTGATATCAGCAGATCTTTGATTCCGTTGGCTACTTGCATCACAGCAGCCCCCATAGTAGATTTGCCCACTCCAAATTGATTCCCGACTGACCAGTAGCTGTCTGGGGATGCAGGCTTCCACAGGGCTATTGCCACTCGCTTCTCAACTGTGAGGGCTGCTCTCATCTTGGTATTCTTGCATCTCAGGGCAGGGAAAAGCAAGTTACAAAGTTCCATGAAAGTGCCCTTACTCATGCGAAATTTTCGCAGCTACTGAGAATCTTCCCAGACCTGCAACACTATGTGGTCCCACCAGTCTGTGCTTGTTTCCCGAGCCCAGAATCGGCATTCCACCACTTGAACCTGCCCTATTAGCACCATGATGCCCACATTGCCAGGGCCCGTGCTTTGAGAGAAGTCTGTGTCCATGTCCTCATCACTCACGTCACCGCACTGATGTCGCCTACTAGCCCGGTATCGCTTTGCCAGGTTCTGGTGCTGCATATACTGCTGGATAATGCGTGTGGTGTTGAATGTGCTTCTAATTGCCAAAGTGATCTGAGTGGGCTCCATGCTTGCCGTGGCATGGCATCTGCACAGATAAAAGGTGCGGAACGATTGTCTGCCATTGCCCTGATGGAGGGAGGGGCGACTGACGACATGGCTTACAGGGTTGGCTTACAGGGAATTAAAATCAACAAAGGGGGTGGCTTTGCGAGAAACTGAATGGCCCCCTCAAGGATAGAACTCAAAACTGGGTTTAACAGGCCGTTGATTTCACAGAGGGAGGGAGGGAGGGAGGGAGGAGAAAATGAACACAAAACAAATCTGGTCTATTTCTTGTTTTGAGCCACTTCATCTATCTTTATACATCTTGCTGGCTGCAGACTGTGCAGTATGATTGCTAGCCATCGTCAACACCTGGGTGCTCGGCAGAAAACGGTGCAGTATGACTACTGGCAATCATCTTCTGCTAGTTGCAGATTAAAAGACTCAATCGCCATGAGACGAAACAAGGGAAATGACCTGGCTGAGTCACTCCCATGTTTGCCCAGGTGCATGGTTAAAAGAGCACCCAGGACTACACTGATGATTTCTACCAGTCATACTGCACTGTCTGCTGCCAAAAGGTAATAAACTGCTGCTGTGTAGCAATGCAGTACCACGTCTACCAGCACCCAGGAGACATACGGTGACAGTTAGCTGAGCCGGCTCCATGCTTGCCGTGGTATGGCGTCTGCACAGGTAACTCAAGAAAAAAGGTGCAAAACAATTGTCTGCCCTTGCTTTCACAGAGGGAGGGAGGGAACGGGGGCCTGACGATATGTACTCAGAACCACCCGTGACAATGTTTTAGCCCCATCAGGCACTGGGATTTCTACCCAGAATTCAAATGGGCAGCGGAGACTGCGGGAACTGTTGGATAGCCACCCACAGTGCAACGCTCCGGAAGTCAATGCTTGCCTTGGTACTGTGGACACACTCCGCCGACTACATGCACTTAGAGCACTTGTGTGGGGACACACACAATCAACTGTATAAAAACGCTTTCTACAAAACCGACTTCTATACATTCAACCTAATTTCATAGTGTAGACATACCTAAGGAAATAATGAGACACTACTGGTCAGGATGAAAGGCAGTGGTCTCAGCTGAGTGTCCTAACTTTCATTGAAGTCAGGGTGTATTGTGAATGCCCAGTGATCCTTCAATTTAGGCACTTTGGGCAAAATTGGTCCTGCAGGGAATGGAAAGAGAATTATTTTTGCTTTTCCTAGACAAAAATCCACCACTCTTGTAGCATCTGCTGTATACGAGTAGCCTAATTTAAAGCAGTGCTCAGTATTTACAGTTCCCATAGACTTCAGTGGGAGACTCCAATGCTCATCCCTTTTGAAAAACTTTCCCTTGTCCCAAACACAGGTCTAATCTGCATACTGTTCAACACACAGTATACCTAAATATATTCCTATGCCCTGTAATCTTATGTGAGAAGGAAAGGTTGTCCTGGGATGTTAAATAATTGACATTGATTAATAGGTTCAACATGTGATAAACTTTTTCAGTTTAGTGTTGGATCTGAGAGACATTTTAGAAGTGCAGTATAAGGAATTGGACTCTTGTAAATAATTAAATTAATAATAATTAATAGAGAATTGAAGAACAGAAAAACTCTGAAAAGTCTAGACAACTGTAAGAAACTTTGAAGACAATTTTTGCCATTGGTTTTCTACTATACCTCAAAGGTAGGCTGGACTGAAAGAAAATGTGCCACATTTAAAAAGGTATCTGGAGGGTAACTATGGTAGTGAATAAGATTAAAGATTACAAGAAGTGATTAACTGCAGAGTTCCATGATTTTTGTTGAAATATAGAAGGAAGTTATTATATTAATCAAGATGACAAGGTATGTGAGCCTTGGGATCGCCACAAACATGCTTACAATACATCAAACTATGACACATCTGGAAGGCTCATGTTGTAGGTTGCCCACTCAGACCATAGGCAAAATTGTACTGCAGACTACACCTGACAGGCTTCTTTGCAAATCTTTCCTGGTCTTCAAAGGAAAAAAAAATCGATCTCTAGCTTATTAAAGGCTGCAGTGTAAAAATCTGTGTAAAAAAATGCAAATGCTTTGGAATAGAAAGAAGATTGCAGCTTAGAGAGTCTCAAAGAATAGTCCTCAATGATTTGTTGTCAAACTGGGGAAAGTTTCTAGTGAGGTCATTCAGGGTTCAATCCTGGGTCTGGAACTAGTCAGTATTTTAATTGATGACTTGGATAATAGATAATATTCAGTATAATAATGCCTGCATCTGTAATTTTCACTCTATGCATCTGAAGAAGTGGGTTTTTTACCCATGAAAGCTTATGCCCAAATAAATCTGTTAGTTTTTAAGATGTCACCAGATTCCTTGTTGTTTTTGTTGGATAATAGAGTGCAGAGTATGCTTACAAAATTTGCAGATGACATCTAATTGGGAGGGATTGTAGCACTTTGGAGGATAGGATTAGACTTCAGAACTACCTTGACAAATTGGAGAATTGGTCTGAAGTCAAGGAGATGAAAGCCAGTAAAGACAAGTGCAAAGTACTACACTTAGGAAGAAAAAATCAAGTGCATAACTATAAAATGGGGAATAACTGGTTAGGTGGCAGTACTGCTGAAAACAATCTGGGGGGTTATAGTGGATCCTAAGTTGAATATGAGTTAACAATGTAATACAATTGCTAAAAAAGTTAATATCATTCTGGGTTGTATTAACAGGAGTGTTGTATGTAAGACATGGGAGGTAATTGTCCTGTTGTACTCAGCACTGGTCCAGTTGTGGGCACTGCACTTTAGGAAAGATGTGGACAAATTGGAGAGAGTCCAATGGAGAGCAACAAAAACGATAAAAGATTTAGAAATCCTTACCTATGAGGAAAAGTTAAAAAAACTGGGCATGTTTAGTCTTGAGAAAAGAAGCCTGAAGGGGAACCTAAAGTCTTCCAATATGTTAAGGGTTGTTATAAAGAGGACAGTGACCAATTATTCTCAATGTCCACAGATAGTAGGACAAGAAGTGAAGTGCACTAAAGGTCTTGAATGCTGGTCTACAGGGATCTTTGGTGTCAACATGCTCCAACCAGTCACCCAGGAACCTACTAGCTACTGTTGAAATAGGAGCTGAACTCAAGACAGATGACCCCAATCCTGGGAGCTGATTGGCTGAACTCTGGGGGCCCTGATTGGCCACAGCCCCTATTTTAATCCAGCAGAGGAAGAGGAAGTTGTCTATGCAACTGGATTCACCTTGCTCTGAACTGTGTGTCTTATGCTTCCTGCTCCCTCTCCTGGTCCCCTGACTTGACATTCTGGTATCCTGACCTGGCCTGACTTTGATTACTGATCCATGGTTCTGCTCTCAAGTTGGTCCTCTGCTTCTGATCTCCTGATTGCCTGACACCTAACTCTCAGTTTTGCCTCCTGGCCTGACTCCTGCTTTGCCCCCTAGGTCAGACTGCCCATGTCCTGGTTGTGACAAGGGCTTAATCTGCAGTATGGTTAGATTTAAGTTAGATATTGGGGGGGGGGGGATTCTAACTATAAGGGTCATTAAGCACTGGAATAGGCTTCCAAGGGAGGTTTTGAAGAACAGGTTAGACAAACACTTATCAGGGATGGTCCAGTTTTACTTGGTCTTACTTTAGCACAAGGGGCTAGACGAGTTGACCTCTTGAAGGCTCTTCTTGCCCTATGTTTCTATTATTCTTAAACTTGCCTAGGAAACATGGCAAAGCATAAAATGGAGCTTTGATAGCAACCTAGGACTTGCTATGCTGGCTTGCTTTGATAGCAACCTAGGACACTCATGCTCAGTCTGACCCACTATCTTGAGGTTTTTATAACTTTTCCAAAACTCATTTTAGAATTACCTGTTAAACTCTGGATATTCTTGTTATCCATGTAAATGTCCAGCTCCTCTTTGAATTGTGCTAAACTTTTGGCCTGAGCAACATCCTACGGCAATGAGTTCTATAGTCTAATATGCATTGTGTGAAAAAGTCTGAGTATAATGGAGTCTTATACACTTAGACATCAGATCACCTCTGATTTTCTTCCAACAGACATCATCCCAAGCAGTGCAGGAGGATTATGTCGGGGAGACATTGCACATCTGGAATACCTCTCTGCCTCTGCATACACAACAGAGAGACTGAATAGGCCAAGCAGTCCCAACAGGAATTTTTCAGACAATTGATCTGAAATACAGCAGTAAATTCCAGAGAGGGAAAGAGAGAGACGATCAGGACCACCAAGTCAGCTCATTTCTGCAGAACAATTATTACATAAATTTCTTTCCTCTCCAAAGTATCTCTACATTTGCCTGTACTGGAATATATGCACTGGAACAATATGCACCAGAATGCAAGTGCCGTTGATGTGCTTTGGTTAGATTAAGGGAGGATTTTCCACTGTTTACAATACATTACATAGACTAATGAACTCCAAAAGACCATTTAAATATGTAACTGGTGTGCAGCAGAGAATCTTTAGTACAAAGACCAATCTTAAGGACTTTTTAATTTTATAAATGTTACATTGCTGTAAAGCTTTTAAAAGTGAAAATGCCCAGATTCAAGTTACAAAAATTGAGGTTTTAAAAAAAGTCAAAGCAATTGCTAGCCTAACATTAAATTGTGTGCTGCTATTCACAACCGTAGGCATTTGAAACTCTGACACTTTCAAAAATGCCTTGGGAAATAAATGTTGCTGTTAGGAATTGAGGGGCAGATTTGTTAGCTGTGACTTTCAGTGTCTTGGAACTAAGGCTGTCTGAAGTAAGAATGTTACAGAAAATCATTCTCTTTCCTGTTGGTGATTTTGACCTAAAGGAAGATCATACTGGCTTTTAAAATATCATAAGTAAGAAGGGCATTCTTGTACCTCCCTGTGGATGGTTTTTCTAATACTTCGCTGCAGAGTTAGCTAGTATATTGCGGCACCAATGGTTTCAGCTGAAGATAACCAATAATGGGCAATAAATCACAGAAAAATAGCAGTACAGTGTAGAGTTTTTTAGATGGGATTGGCAGAATAAAATGGGTAAAATATTGCCCATCTTAATCTATCTTCTGTACAAGAACCTTTTGGTTAGGAAATAAGTTACTTGATGCATCACTTGTAATTATGACTTAATCACAGGACAGAATAATCAATTTTAAAATGTAAAATGGAACCTTAGAATGGGAACCCTGTAACTTAGATTGCTGGTTAGCCACATGGCTGAGGAAGCTCTTCTTGATTTTGTAGCTGATTCTTCATCTACTGGAACAGACATGAAAGGCTGATAGAGGACTCAAAAGGGAAGGGAGTTTGAGTGATGATCACATTGCTAATGTTTTTAAACTGTTATCTTAAAACTGGTGCTTGTAGAACATTGACATGAGTTAAATCAATGCTTATAAAATATGTGTAGTCTTCTATAGGACAGTGAACCCTGACAACTAAAGATGCAGTAACAAAGCAGGTTAGATGACTTCTCCAAAATTCAGAAAAAATGACTGTGAGGACTTGATGAAAAGGAGCACAAAGCAATGACTAAGTAGGTCAGCACAATCAAAGAAAGGAGGTCAAAATCTGGACATAGTCAGGAGGAGGAATTATAGGATTATAATGTCAAGTTCTCTCTCTCTTGCCATTTCACTCTTGTGGGTCTCTATCATGCATGGAATTGTGAAAAAAAAATTAATTTTTTTCAGTGAAAAATGCAGATTAGGGTTAACTCAAACATTTTGCAAGTTTGTGCTAATTTCAATTGCATTATTTTGGTTGGGAAAAGCCCTAAGAATTCTGAAAATCAAAACATTTAGTTTCCACATTTTTGAACTGGTTTTAATTTTGCTTTGGAATGACTTTGTTTCAAAATTTCCTTCAATTTTATTTTAAAAACATAGAATTCAAACTAAACATTTTAATTTACCCAAAAGATCGTGCTTTCCTGAATATCTGGAACAGACAGCAAACTGCAAAATCAGTTATTTGCACAATTCTCATAATGGATCATAGAGATCTTTTTCAATGGTGACCACAATATAGAGGATCATTGATATGATATATTGGGAGATAGAAGATGTCAGAAAGACACTTAATATTAAATAAAAAGAAAAGGAGTACTTGTGACACCTTAGAGAGTAACAAATTTATTTGAGCATAAGCTTTCGTGAGCTACAGCTCACTTCTTCGGATGCAGCCACTGAATGCATCCGATGAAGTGAGCTGTAGCTCACAAAAGCTTAAGCTTAAATAAATTTGTTAGTCTCTAAGGTGCCACAAGTACTCTTTTTCTTTTTGAGAATACAGACTAACACAGCTGCTACTCTGAAACCACTTAATATTAAATAGACACATTCAATCTAATGTTTTATTAGTAACGTAACAAATTACATCAACACTTTTTGCCATAACAGCTTGGGTAAAAGCCCACTTTTCCATAACTACTGTGCAGCAAGATGGGGTCTAAATCTAACAAGTCTGCCACACAGTAACTGTTCATGTGGACCCTGCTCCTACTCACTAAAAGTTTGTAGTGTGTTTTGATCTAATCTGCTTTCAGTTAGTGCATCGGTGATAAATTTACAGCTGCCCTTGCTGCACAATTTGTCTAGAAAAGCCCTAACTTTCATGTTTATTTCGGACATTTTGTCATAGAATTTTTTTCTTTCTAATCATTAACAAAGCCCCTTAACAGGCACAATCCCTGTTTCAATGTTCACTGTTCTTTTTTTCCCTGTTGATTTCTAAAACTCTGTTTTTCATGTTGGTCAGCTGATGAAATAAATATGAACAAAAAATAATCACTGTGAATTTCAGACTACTGGAAGCTACACTGTTTACTTTTCAGTAAAGTAAAGGAATGTTGCCTTATTACAACCATTACACATCTGATGTTTTATTCCAGAGAAAGAGGATTTTGTACTGTATTTCTATAATATGTGGTGTTGGGAAACTCAGTATAATTTCTTCTTTCTTGCCAATGGCTTCTTACTGAGATGATGCTAGTCCACACAAGTTATCTTTGTTATATCTTTGGTAACAAAAGATCTGAATAAACTTGTTTGTTGTTTTTCCATGTTTGGAGGTAATGGGCCAGAATCTGATCTCAGTTAGCTCAAAGGAGCTAGCCCATATTTCATTTAGAGTGGCACAGTCTAGTGCCCTCGCTATACAACACAGAAAATCTTTGTGCATGTGCTGCCTATTTTCCATAGTTCACAAGATACAATCTGGCAAGTTTGTGTGTGATGTTGCATTTTGAGGCATATCTAAGTTTTCTATAGTATAGATCCCATGATTCATACAGTTTCTTTAACTTGATGTCAATATCTAAACCATTTGTACTACTCAGATATTGCACATATTATGGCAACCAATAAAGAACAAGGGCTAGATCTTGTAGTCCTGATTCAGGTAAAATGCCAATGGGAATTGTACGTGAATCAGTATGATGGGTTTGAGTTCCAGATTTTTTAAGAATAAGCCATGAGTTTCACATATAGGACTTTGGACTGTCAGTGACATTAGTGGTGATAAAATACAACCTTCAACAGAACTAGTAAAAATGGGGAGATTTTGGGCTTCATTTCTAAGGAGCCCAAGCACAGCTCAATAGAAAGGAAAGGCAAAGATGGCTTTGTATCCTCTGAATTCTGGGCTGCTGCAAGGGCTGGTACATCCCCCCTCCCAATGTAAGTTAGAGTATTCCCTGGGGGTGTTCTAATTTGCTTGCCTTCCGGGTCTAGGGCTTCAAAGGAGACCAGACATTCCCACAGTGCTCAGGGCTATGTTACTCCCACTCCTGGCATGCCGGTATGCCAAGAGCTACAACAAAGGATGTATAGGGCCCCTCAGATTGACCCTATGAAGTCACTGCTCCAGAGGAGTTGTTCCCCAGCCACTTGTTGACTTCTTTACAGCCCACAGCTGGGACAGAATTCATCCTGCTGTTTCTAAAACTTGTACATCATCTTCTCCATTTTGTCTTCAATTCTGCTTCTTACCTCTGCAGGAACTTTGCTACAAACTGAAGCTCTGAATAATGGACTGAATGACTCATCCAAGCTGTGGATGTACTCCAGAGACTTGACTTCACTTAATTCTCAGCAAACAGGTACTGTCTGGGGATGTAGCGCAGTGGTAGAGTGCATGCTTAGGGAGGTGGTGGAATCTCCATCCTTAGAGGTTTTTAAGGCCTAGCTTGGCAAAGCCCTGGCTTGGATGATTTATGACTTAAACCAGCAGCTTATTCCAACACTGCTACAAGCCTGAGCCAAGAACTTTGCCACTACTGTTGTAATTGATTCCTTTATCCAATTTTAACTCTCACCTTTCTTTCTTTCTTTCTTTCTTTCTTTCTTTCTTTCTTTCTTTCTTTCTTTCTTTCTTTCTTTCTTTCTTTCTTTCTTTCTTTCTTTTAATAAACCTTTAGATTTTAGTTAATGAGAATTGGCTGTAGAGTGTATTTGGGTAAGATCTAAAACATTTGTTAACCTGGGAGGTAATGTGTGTGGCTAGTTGGATCACAGAAAACCCCTTGGGAACTTCCAACTGATGTGCTGATACGACTACTTCTAAGTATGTTTCCCCTGGAGGCTTTGGACTTCAGTGCCCTGCCTGGTTTGAGCCAGACCCTCTAATCAGTTGCAAACCCAGACCCAGATCTGAACCACGTCCCACAAACTGCAGGCTTAACTGAAAGCAGCTTAAGAAGTGTTCTTGTCTCTAACACTCAGACACCCAACTCCCAATGGGGTCCAAACCCCACATAAATCCATTTTACCCTGAGGGTAAACATATAAATTGTTCACCCTCTATAACACTGATAGAGAGATATCCACAGCTGCCCCCGCATCCACCCCCCCCCAGGTATTAATACGTACTTTGGGTTAATTAATAAGTAAAAAGTGATTTTATTAAATACAAAAAGTAGGATTTAAGTGATTCCAAGTAGTAACAGACAGAACAAAGTAAATTACCAAACAAAATAAAATAAAACACACATGTCTATGCCTAATACAGTAAGAAAGAGATTACAGATGAAACCTCACCCTCAGAGATGTTCCAGTAAGCTTCTTTTACAGACTAGTCTCCTTCTAGTCTGGGTCCAGCAATCACTCACACCCCCGTAGTTATTGTCCTTTGTTCCAGTTTCTCTCAGGTTTCCTTTGAGGGTGGAGAGGCTATCTCTCGAGCCAGCGGAAGACAAAATGGAGGGGTCTCCCAGGGCTTTAAATAGACTTTCTCTTGTGGGTAGACACCCCTCCCCCCCTGTGTAGAATCCAGCTACAAAATGGAGTTTTGGAGTCACATGGGCAAGTCAAATGTCCATGCATGACTGAATTCCCAAGCCACATTCCTGGGAAAGCTCAGATGTGGACTGGCATCTCCAAGTTCATTGTTGACTTAAGTGTTTCTTGACTGGGCACTTACTGAGAATAGTCTTTTCTCAGGAAGCTGACCAACTGCTTCACTAAGGCTATTTAAAATTAAACAAGTAAATAGCCAATATTCATAACTTTGAATACAAAAATGACACATGCATATAAATAGGAGGAATATATTCAGTAGATCATAACCTTCGCAGAGATATGTTACATGGCATATGTAGCATAAAACATATTTCAATCATTTACATTCATAAGCATATTTCCATAAAGCATTATGGGGTGCGATGTCACAATGTGTCTGATCCTTTGGGATTGGTAGAACCTTTTCTTTTATATGATGAAATAAGATTTACAAAAATTGTCATAATATTTGATGTGGGTACCTCAATGGAGGCCTGAGGCTTGATCACTTTAAGGGAATTGTGTTGTTTGGACTTCTGAGTAACAAGTGAGGTAATAAAGAAGCTGATTATGCTGGCTTGGTAAATCTAAGTATTGGAATATCCACCAGCTTTTTGGGGTTTGGCTGCCCCATTCTTTGCAGTTCACCATAACTGAGTGACCATAGGTGTCTCCCAATGAGGACCCTGGTCACAGCCAAATACACAGAAAATATAATATCTGTACTCCTACTTGAGATCCCCCTGCTTACGTAGCCAAGGTTTGCATTAGTCCTTTTAGCCACCATGTGACAACAAGAGCTCATGTTCAGCTACTTATCACTTGCTCAAAGTGTCAGAGGGAGTTAGGTGCAGAACTGGGAATAAAATGCAAACTTGCTGACTCCTAGGTCCAGATTCTTAACGTGTATGAATTCTCACAGTTCATTTGAAATCAATGAAGTTCTAACAATAGGACCTAGTTCCCTAGCCTAATTACTAGATTCCACTCCTTTCCTATAACCTTAGATTTAAACATTAAAGCTAAACTTTGCTAGTCATCTCAGAAAGCCTATGCAATACTGTTATCCCACTGAAGCCCTCCAACTGGAATTAAGTGGGACTGAATCAACACATGGGCCTTCTTCAGGCTTATCCGAAGAAGGTGAATTTCACCCTCCTTTCCTAGAGTTGCGCTGGAGGAGCCCTACTTGGGAAAGTGGCAGTAGTGCAGCTTCTTCAGCTGAACTTTCAACCTGGTGAAACTTTCAACCAAAGTGCTAACCAACGATAACATAGATTTAATACTTCACTGCTTAACAGAAAGTGTACAGATTTCAGAACACGAACAGCAAGAAGAGATCCTAATGGGAATTTTCAGAATAATTATGTTGATCACTTAATGTATTGTTTCATGTTAAGTGAGTGAAAATGGATTCATGTATTTTAATGAAACTTTATGGTAATAGAGGTAATTGAGAAGGAATTCTCTCAGTTTTCAGGCAATCTGTCTCTGAAAGTTTTAAAATAGATGATCCACTCAAATGTCTGATTCATTTTAGAAAAATGCCTTTTTACACAAATGAAAGTCATCTTGAACTGGACAAAAATATTTCAGTCTGTCAGCTAAAGATAAAACTGATTGAATTTTTTTTAAATCTTCCCTTCTATGTTCTAAGATAGCTAAAGTATATGATATGATAAAATAGAATTTCACAAAGACTGTATTTGATGGCTTTTAACCATCTGCAATTATCAGTCTAATATTACCAGATACTTCACTGTAAAGGAAACAACATAATTGGAAAAACCTAATTAAATACTTCTGTTAGTCTATCTCAATAAACCTGTTCAGAGACTGTTTGCTGTGTATCCATATACAAAACTTTGAGACAGCAAAATCATAATGATAAATTTTTAAAGTCTGTTATAAAATGGGCTTGAAGAAATCCAGGATTGTAACTGGCTATATCAATTTAAAGACAGCATGTTTAATTATTAGTGCTGCATGGTTTGGAAATCTCTTTTCAGAGTGGGGAATTTCATCAGAAAAACAAACAAATATGAATCAACATACTAAATATACATCTGAATAAATCACAAGCTTTAAAATCCCTAAGAAGGATTTTAAAGCCTCTTTCAGGCAATCAAAAGTACAACTCCAGTGGTTTGCACCTACAGACAACAGGCTCATTCATTACCCCACCCTGATGCATTCTCACTGTACATCCCTGACATCAGGCTGACTCCCCTCCGAAATTCCAGATTCCTGCTCTAAAGCAGGGAGCTGCTAGAGTTTCTCAAAATGGCTGTCTGAATTTCTTGAACATGGATAAAAGAACATATTTTCTGGGTCTGCGAAATGAAAACGGTTTTAGCTGAAGGTTCCAAAAGAAAAATTTCAGCCGAGGCAGACACCCAGCATAAACTATGTGGGCTGAAATGTTCTAAGTTTGGAAAAGTTGTAAGTAACTGAAAAGAGTTTCTTATGATGGTAAGTGGAGCAACCTTAACTATAGGTGGCACTGTTTATAATAAACCTATTGTATTCAGTAGCACTTTCTATGGGCATCCTTAACCACTAGTAGGAGTGATGGCTGCACAAAGAATCCAGTATTGGGCCTTTAATTTCTGTAAAATTATAGCACATTCCCCTTAGTAAATTTCTGACACATACACATACGTCTGGATTTATTGAAATTGTGCTAAGAAAGAAGTGACTCTCTATACCAAATAAGCCTGCTTGACTGCCAGTGCTGAATGGGCCTATGAAATGAAGTTTTTCCTCAATGTTGCTTCCTTTTATAAAGTACTTTAATTAATATTTATTATTTATCATAAAGGAGACAATTATTTAATGGCAGAGTTTATGAATTATGATCTAGGTAGCATCTGCTAAAGATATTTGAATGAATCAAAGTGGAGAGGGTCTGATTACAAGGTGCTGAACACAGAAATAGAATAACCATGAAAATCAAAAAGATGAGGTTATCCCTTCAACCTCAAATGACTTTATAAAACATTAATTACAAGACAATCAACATTTCTGAAGCATAAGAGGGAACAATCAGTAAAAAGTGATCACAGAACATGCAGTCAGGAGACATTAATCTTCCTCAGCACTTGACTTTGGGCTGGAAAAAACATTCACAAACCAAAAAAAAAAAAAAAAAGAGCCATACGGATATATCTTGTGTGGGAGGAGATTTTCAGAAAACATAAATGAAACAGGTGAATCGTTTTCATTTACATTGCCTGGCATCAATGACCAGTTTTCTTTTCTGCTCACAGAGTTCTGGGGGATATAGAGCAAGGGAGCATAAGTCAGAAGGGACTTCGTAGGTCAAGTATGGTGCCCTGCTATTGCAAGCAGCCCTGTCATATAATCCCATTTATAAATTTATCAAATTTCAAGTTTAAACAAGTTCAGTTGTTTGCCCCCACTACTCCTATTGGGTGGCTGTTACAAAACCTCATTCTTCTGATGATTAGACACCTCCTAATTTCCAGACTACATATATTCATGGACAGTTTATTGCATCAACATTTAATCTTAAAAAGCTCTTCTCCCTCCCTGGTATTTACTCCCTGCTGTATTTTTAGAGAGCAGTCCTCTACCCTCTCAGACTTTGTTTGTCTAGGCTAGTCATAAGTAACCTTTTGTCCCCCACCCACCTGAGCCAGATTTTCAGGAGGTGTAAATCATCTTAGCAGCACTGAAATCAATCCTGCTGGGAATCTGTATTCCTCTTTTATCTAATTTCATCTATTGAGGTTGGATACAGCAATGTAACCTGTTAGAGTTTAATATAACTTCATAATTTAATAACTAATCCCTTCAATTTTTGTGAAAGAAAAAAATAAAACAGTTCCTAGAGGAAAAAAAGAGACAGCTTAATATGTACAACTAAATATCTTTCACCAGATATCAAAGTAACCCAAGAATGTTTAAAACTGCATTTCTAAGGAAAAACAGGAATGATTGTTGGTTAAAGGTTCAGAATAATGGGCAGGAAATCTAGGTTCTAGTCCTTCTACTCAGAGCTACTGCAAGTCACTTAAAGTCTATGAATTAAATTCACCCATGTAGAGAAGACCAATTCAAGACACACCATACTGTTTAAATTCCACAACAGAAGGCCGTGCATGGTTTCGTTATCTGATCGGGAATTGATTGTCCGTATCTCCATTTCCCCCTAGTCAGAATGAGAGCACTGTTCTACTGTTGCAAGTTTTATTGATGATTGTTAAGAATCAGTTAACTACTTGATGAAAGACATTATAGAAGTGCCAAGTGTTATTAAACAGCACACTGTACAAAGTATATCAGTTGGTATATAAAGGTTGCTAGATACCAGATCTGCATTTACTGTTAGTAGTTCAGTTCACGCACACCGCTGTTCTCCATGACTGATCATCTGTTCTTGCTGCACTGCAGCTTTCAGGGCTTTAAACATCTTCTGTTACAGCCACTATCAGTTCTCTTCCAGCAAAACAGGAGCTATACAACTAGTTGCTGCTTATATTACTTCAACACAACAGCATAATGCACAGTTGCCTACTCTAACCCAGGGAGGGTGAGTGGGGGGAGCTTTTGCAGTGGTAAACATACCTGCTCACTGAGCTGAAACACTTAGTCAATGCTTAGCACATTCCATTTTTAAGACTTTTTTTCTAGTCTTTTCTCCTCCAAGCCTTAAAAGAAAAGATGATGGGCAGTTCCCC
Source organism: Lepidochelys kempii (assembly GCF_965140285.1). Classification (NCBI taxonomy): domain Eukaryota; kingdom Metazoa; phylum Chordata; order Testudines; family Cheloniidae; genus Lepidochelys; species Lepidochelys kempii. The sequence continues at coordinate 181,862,070 of NC_136382.1, read as the reverse complement.
TCCTACCAATTAGTGAACGGACTCTAGCACAAAGGGGAAAAGCTAAGCTCTTCCTCATTGTGGAACTATCCCCTGCTGAGCTCTTCCCAAGGCTTCCACAAAGCACCAACAGGTTAGTTTGCTACAGCCCTAACCACAATGAGTCAACACTAACTTCCCTTCAGGGGAAAGATGTTTCATTCCAATGATCTGTGCAAGAAGAAAATACAGTTTACAGAGACTACATCTGTTTCTTCTTTTCCCTTTATGTCACTCTTTCAAAAATAGGTATCGGAATGTTTCCAAACTGAAAATGTCTTAATTGGATCTAAATCCTAATATCTGCCCTGTAGTGAAAAAAATTATCCAAATCACTTTGTAACAGTTAAATGTTTTCGAACAGAGGGAGTAAATTATGAGTGACCTATTTTCAGGGTGACAAATCATAATGTTTTATTTTGTATCTGGAGCTAAGGTCCTGATCCTCCAATCAGATCTGCATGGGCAGACCTTTCACGCTTGCAAAGACCCATTGGCTTAAATAATAGATTCATAGAAATGTAGGACTGGAAGGGACCTCAACAGATCATCTAGTCCAGTCCCCTGCACTTAAGGCAGGAGTAAGTAATAATTAGACCAATCCTGAGAGGTGTTTGTCTAATATGTATTAAAAACCTCCAGTGATGGATATTCTGCACCTCCCTAGCCAATTTTTTCCAGTGCTTAACTACCTTAAAGTTAGAAAGTTATTCTTAATGTCCAACCTGAACCACGCTTCCCACAGTTTAACCCCATTGCCTCTTGTCCTAACCTCAGAGGTTAAGGAGAATAATTTTTCTCCCTTCTCCTTACAACAATCTTTTATTGAGAACCAGGGGTAAAAGTGAGCTGGTACGGGTCTGTAGAGTGTACCAGTAAGAACCTGCACTGGTCCGTACGCAGCCCACATTAAAGTGCTGCCACCGCAGCGCTTTAATGTCCCTGCCCCTTTGCCTCCCCCACCGGTGGCCCTCCTGGTAGGGTCCATACTGGCAGGGCGGCCGATGGGAGGGCTGGGAGAAGGGGCAGCAACGTTAAAGCACTGCCGTGACAAAGGACCATCCTTAAAGCACTGTTGTGGCTTTAATGCTTTAAACGCTGCTGCGCTTTAACATCTCTGTCCCTTCCTCCCCATTGGCGGCCCTGCTGGTAGGGTCCGTACCAGTAGGATCGCCGATGTGGGAGGTCAAAGGGGCAGCGCTTTAAGGATGGTCCTATGCCACGGCAGCGCTTGAACATTGCTGTACCCCTCCCACTGACGGCCCTACCAGCAGGGCCACTGACGAGCGGGGGCGGGGGGGGGGAGCAGCAAAGACCCTGCAGCGCTTTAACGTCCCTGCCCCTTTTGCCCCGCCCCCCCAGGGCATTGACGGGGGCGGGGGAGACACAAAGGGAGCAGCTGCCCTGGAACCAGAGATTTAAAGGGGCCCGGGGCTCCGGACACCTCTGCCGCTACCGCAGTCGTAGCATCCAGAGCCCCAGGCCCTTTAAATCGCCACTGGAGCCCTGGGCGACGTGGGCCAGGCAGCCTGGAAGGGCGGACTGGGGGATGCTGACTCCCAGCCCCACCCCTTCCATCCGAGACCCCCCCCCCTTCTGGGGGACCGGAGCCAGCCCCAGCCCTGTACTGGTAAGTGTCTGGAGTTACTTTCACCCCTGTTGAAAACTGTTATTATGTCTCCCCCCTCAGTCTTCTCTTCTTGAGACTAAACAAACACAGTTTTTTTCAGTCTTTCTTCACAGGCATTGTTTTCTAGAACTTTAATCATTTTTGTTGCTCTCCTCTGGATTTTCTCCAATTTGTCCACATCTTTCCTGTGATGTGGTGCCCATAACTAAACAGTACTCCAGCTGAGGCCTTATCAGTGCTGAGTAGAGCAGAAGAATTACTTCTCATATCTTACTTACAATATTTCTGCTGATACATCCAAGAATGTTTTTTTCCCAACAGTGGAATGTCTTGCTTGCACAGGGATCAACCTGCCCTGGTCCAAGTGTAACACTGGGGGCCTGAGTGAGTTGATTGTGATTGGTTTAGATTGCTCTGGAATTCTAGAGCACTTTAGTTGTGGAAGGCATTAATGTAATAAGGGTAAAGAACACAATATGCATTTTATTTGGTGACTTCTGTAATATGTTCCTATTTGTTAATTTCATTTTCTCATCCTGCTCTACACGTTAGTTATATTGAGCTGATCATTGCATGATTATATATAAACATTTTTCTTCCCAATTATTCATCTTGATACTAATAAAGATATTAAACTGAACACAAAATATCCCAATAAAAGCATAGTTAACTCAAAATTAAGAAAAAAATCATGAGTAGTGATAGGAGCAGAAGAGAAGCTTTTTAAAAATGCATCTACGTAATCTGGATAAGGTGTATGTACGTATCTGTATGGTGATACATGATTGATTTATTTTCATGGGACCTACAGGTTGCTCATGCTTTAGACTGGTGTTGCCATTTCATTGCAGGCTCATGCTTTTGAAAGGTTGAAAATGGTCAGCCTAAATTTCCGCATGTGTGTTTGTATTTACAGACAGAAACTCAGTAAGCAGAATCTCCCTTTTTGCCTTCTGCACCTGCATTGACTGAAACTGTAGCCATGAGAGCCAAGTACAGCTCATTTCAGCTTCAGGCATAGGTTTGGAAATCAGACCATTTCCTAACTCTTGCATGCACTGAAGCAACTGTTCTCAATTCTGTCATGAATATCATATTGGGAAATCACCAGTGTTAATACATTTCTTCTGGGATATTATTCTTCACACAGAATATTGCCTGGTGTCATGACACAGCAATGACATGTGGAGTGTTGAGTGTCAATCTGATTTGATTTCAGACCGCTACAGATATAGAAATTAATGGAGAAGCCAAGGATTGATCCCAGAGAGCCATATTCTCAAGGGGACCTTTCAGGCACAGATCACACATCATACAGATACCAACACTAAACTGGGGGAAGAGGTAGATATGCTGGAGGGTAGGGATCGCTTCCAGAGTGACCTAAACAAATTGGAGGATTGGGCCAAAAGAAATCTGATGAGGTTCAACAAGGACAAGTTCTCCACTTAGGATGGAAGAATCCCATGCACTGCTACAGGCTGGGGACTGGCTGGCTAAGCAGCAGTTCTACAGACAAGTAGGTGGGGATTACAGTGGATGAGAAGCTGGATCTGAGTTAACATCGTGCCCTTGTTGCCAAGAAGGCTAATGTCATATTGGGTTGCGTTAGTAGGAGCATTGCCAGCCGATCAAGAGATGTAATTATTCCCTTCTATTTGGCACTGGTGAGGCCACATCTGGAGTATTGCATCAAGTTTTGGGGCCCCCACTACAGAAAGGATGTGGACAAATTGGAGAGAGTCCAGCGAAGGGCAACGAAAATGATCAGGGGGTTGGGGTACATGACTTGCGAGGAGAGGCTCAGGGAACAGGGCTTGTTTAGTCTTCAGAAGAGAAGACTGTGGGGGGATTGGATAGCAGCCTTCAATAACCTGAAGTGGGGTTCCAAAGAGGATGGAGCTAGGCTGTTCTCAGTAGTGGCAGATGACAGAACAAGAAGCAATGGTCTCAAGTTGCAGTGAGAAAGGTCTAGGTTGGATATTAGGAAACACTATTTCACTTGGAGGGGGGTGAAGCACTGGAATGGGTTACCTAGGGAGGTTGTGGAATCTCCATCCTTAGATGTTTTGCAGGCTTGGTTTGACAAAGCCCTGGCTGCGATGACTTATTTGGTGTTGGTCCTACTTTGAGCAGGGGATTGGACTAGATGACCTTCTGAGGTCTCTTCCAACCCTAATCTTCTATGATTCTATGATCACATCCTTTATATTCAGAACTGGTCAGGTCAGTTGCCTTCATGGCACTATCCTTAGACAGGATGAAAAGGCAGGGCCTGAGGCTGAGAAGTCTCAGAGTACAGCTCCACTGTACCCACACTGCCAGGAGCCAAGAAGAGATAAGGGAACCAGGACTTATGTGTAGCAGCAGCATAGGGCCTCAGGACATCCTGGAGAGGGACAACCTCCTCTTCCTCCAAAATGTATTCAAAGTAAATTCCAAGAGGGAGTGTTTTTCAGTGGGAGTGGAGATCTTCCTCCCTGTCCCCCATGTAATTAATGTCTGTCACAGGATATTGGTCAGTTTTACAGTACCACCATGTTTATCTCTAAAGTGCTCTGTATCATGCTATGTGCAGCAGTATTTACATGTTGGTCAAAATGCAGCAATGGTTGCACATACTTATCTGCAGGCCTCTGAACCATGGATTGGTATTTTGCTTGTAGCTATTTATCCACCTTTGTGAAACACTTTGGCATCTTTTTATGATCTATTGCAAACTATTCAATATTATTATAGAGATTGAGGAAACTGTAAGAACAATAACAACTGAAACAAAGCAGCAGACAGAAAATAATGTCTTTTTTGTATAAAGAACAGTAAATGGTTCTACTCTAACAAAGGGATCCTGTGAAAAGGAATTGTGGAGTTCGATATTTAAATGATTTCTGTGTAGCAAATGTAATCAGTTTACAAGTAAAAAGTCATTTTTTCCTAACTACCAGCCCTGAAAACTCAATATGGGATGTGACATTCAAGCTGGGTTCTTTTACCTATAATAAAGGTTCTGAAGGAATTCGTGCCCCAGGTTACACTTGTGTAACCACATTACCTTCAGAGGCATGGCATGGGTGTGACTGAATGGCCCTTTAATTGAAATGTAGGAAAACAGTCAGTGTACTGACCAGAAAAAGAAGGGAGCCCAGCTTTTTCTCCTTCAACTGTCTTGGCTCTAAAAGGTCACAGGAGTAAAAGCAAAAATATATCTCCTTCAAGTAGATAGATATACTTTCAATATACACAGGGAACAGATCTGATAAATAAGGAGATAGTTTTACAAATTCACTTGTTTTTTTTTTTAATTTAATTTTGTTAAATTAATTAATTTTGTCTCCTGTGCTCTGCAAATCTTTGTTTTGGATTTTACCCTATTTTAGCTCTGGTCTTCCAAATGTTAGATACAATAGCTAAGCTAACTCTTGACCTATTTGATAAGTCTGCCAAAGATATCATTCCTTTTTCTGCTAAAATCTTATTTTATGTAGCCCTTTCAAGTAAGTTACTAGGGCTGTCGATTAATCACAGTTAACTCACGCGATTAACTAAAAAAAATTATTGCGAGTAATTGCAGTTTTAATAGCACTGCTAAACAATAAAATACCAATTCAAATTAATTAAATATTTTTGGATGTTTTCTATATTTTCAAATATATTGATTTCAATTACAACACAGAATACAAAGTGTACAGTGCTCACGATATATTATTATTTTTATTACAAATATTTTCACTGTACAAATGATAAACAAAATAAGTAGTATTTTTCAATTCACCCCATACAAGTAATGTAGCGAGATCTCTTTATCATGAAAGTGAAACTTACAAATGTAGATTTTTTGTTGTTACATAACTGCACTCAAAAAAATCCAATGTAAAACTTTAGCGCCTAAAAGGCCATTCAGTCCTACTTTTTGTTCAGCCAATCACTAAGAAAAACAAGTTTGCGTACATTTGCAGGCGCTAATGCTGCCCACTTCTTATTCACAATGTCACCTGAAAGTAAGAACAGGTGTTCGCATGGCACTTTTGTAGCTGACATTGCAGGGTATGCTAAATATTTGTATGCCCCTTCATGCTTCAGCCACCATTCCAAAGGACATACTTCCATGCTAATGATGCTCATTAAAAAAAATGTGCTAATTAAATTTGTGACTGAATTCCTTGGGGGAAAATTGTATGTTTCCTTCTCTGTGTTTTACTCATTCTGATATATATTTCATGTTATAGCAGTCTCGGATGATGACTCAGCACACGTTGTTCATTTTAAGAACAGATTCACTGCAGATCTGACGAAACTCAGAGAAGGTACCAATGTGAGATTTATAAAGATAGCTACCTCACTCTACCCAAGATTCAAGAATCTGAAGTGTCTTCCAAAATCTGATCAGGATGGAGTGTGGAGCATGCTTTCAGAATCTTAAAAGAGCAACAATCCAGTGTGGAAGCTATAGAACTTGAACCACCAACAAAGAAAATCAACCTTCTGCTGGTGGCATCTGACTCGATAATGAAAATGAACATGCATTGTCCACAGTGACTTTGGATCGTGATTGAGCAGAACCCGTCATCAGCATGGACACATGGTGGTCGAAGCATGAAAGGGGACATATGAATGTTTAGTGAATCTGACACATAAATATCTTGGTATATAAACAAATAAATGGTATTATATTATGGTTTAACAGAGCAATTAATCACAATTCATTTTTTAATCACGTGATTAATCGTGATGAATTTTTCTAATTGCTTGACAGTCCTATAGTTTACCTTTAAATGATTGCTAATCTGAATTTTCACGTGTTTTGGGGGCTGACATACTGCAAAAAATGTTTTTCTTTCTCTGAATAGTAGTTGGTACCTGTAAAGGTTCAATTCCTGTATATTTGTCAGTGTGGCCTCCTTACCTTTTGACATTACATCATGAATTAATGTCACAGACCCACATTCTTATAACCAGATAAGGCTACATTAGCTCTTCTATTTTAAGGTTTTGGTACAGAACATTGCCAACAGATTTCAGCTGAGTGGATATACCCATCTTAGTCAATGCAACACTGAGAGCTAGGAATTGACTCAGAAACTAGTCTTATAAAAACCAAATTAGAATTTAGGATTTTGCATTCTACAGTCATGCATCTGCAAAAGGAACTGAAGACTTGGGTTTTTTTTCACTAAGAAATTCCAGCATGGAGATTTACTCTTCACAAGTATACCTATAAAGGGATGTCATTCACTGTGTATGCAAAAATGATTAACACTAGCCTGATCTCTGTCCAAAAGCAGCTATTCTCTTCTGCATTATTTAGTTTCCTTTCAACCTTGTCATCATGATTAACTACTCTATAATAAGGATACACACACACACACACACACACAAATAAAGATCTGTATGTAGTGGTGAAAGCATGGCGAACAGGTGAAAGGTAACCTCCAATAGTAAGAGGGAATCAATAAAGTAGAGTGTGAGTTACCTGTACCAGTGTGTAGAACCATTCATCTGAAAGCAATATATGTCCTAGTAGAAATAATGGCTTGTTCTTGGGTGCATTGGAAATTTCAGGCATTAAATCTGTCTGAACACATAGAGACCTGGGTCTAAACACTAAATATTCCAAGTTGCATCTTGACCTTTTTTACACCTTTCACATGTGCTTCTCTTCGGTTACAAAATGCTACAGTGAATGGAAATGTTGTCAATTAAGGAAAAAGGGTGTTTGTATCAACCTTTTCATGTGTGGAATTTAATGACATTTTAAGGTTAAAGTAAAAGTCAAACATTGATTTGTAGTGCCTGCATTTAATGTGGCTAATGAACAGAGAATTCTACAAAAACCTTTTAATCCTTTTTAAACTTTTACCTATGAAAAGACTTCTTCCTTACAAAGCTTTTTGTTGACAAAGTATTTTAGGACAGAGGAGAAACTGAGCACAAATGTACTCCAATGGGAAACAATCCAGGAAAACCTAGTTTATTTCATTTTAAATTGTATTTATTTCATTTTAAATTCATTGTAAATCTCTTTCATAAGTTGCATGAATGAAAGAAAGGTGATACAAATTGGGATCTTGTTATGCATAACCCTAGATTTTTTTAAATGCTCAGTCTCAGATAAATGCTATCAAGCCTTTCCTCATCTTGATAATGAGATTATAACATTTTTATTTGGTTTATTATTCTACATTATCATGGAAAATGGTGTATACGAGACAAGAGTCAATCTAATGGAAGATAATGGAAGAACTGTATGCAGGAGTCTACACTTATTTATCAAGCATTGTGAGCTAGTATGGTCATATCAGAAGTAAATTAATAAAAGATGAGCCAATGAAATAGCACAGCTTAATATTTCACAATATGCCACATAGCAAGAAGGACCAGATTAACCCTCTGAACAAAAATCAGCAATTTTTGCTTTATATCACACCATTAGAAAAAGCATAAATCATCTATCATACAAAAGGTAAGGAACACTACTATTTACCTAGAGCCTGATCCTTCAAAAATTGATGCATCTGCTCAGTGTTATAGTGCGTAGTTCAATTGTCACTTGCAGTGCATAAACATGTCTTTGCAAAGTTGGGGCCCCTATGTGTAAAGTTTTCATGTATTTTCATCACTCTCCTTATAGTGTATAAAGCTAAGCATTTGCATTAGTCTTTGCAGGATCTGGGCCACGGGTTGTAAGATCTTTGGGGCAGGGACTGTCTTTTTATTTATATGTGAGTGCAGCACCTTGCACAAAGGGGCCTTATCTCTACATGCCACTTCAGTGCAAACAATAATGATTAATATTTCAAGGAATTTCTACCAGATAAATGCAAATATAGACATTTTGCATGTCCTTTATAAAACCACAAGACTTCAGATTCCCTCTTTTGTTTTATCTATTGTTAAACATACTGTATCTGGTATCCACTGATATCACACACTTATACTAGAAGAAGAGAAGATCTGTTGTACCTTTGGTAGCATTGCTCATTGCTTAGGTAGCATGTGGACCCTCTGAATATTTAGGGACAGATATCCTTGATTTCACTGGACTACTTGTGGAGCAAGGTACTACATATTGTGAGTAAGGGTATCAGGATCTGGTTCTTAGGACCTCTTAGATGTGATTAAAATCATTGGATCTAATTCTAATCTCCAGAGTAACTCCACTTAAATAATTGTTACCCTTAATGACATTGGGTCATTATTTACTTTTTGAGATGTCTCAAATGGGGATTCCAAGGAATCAGACACCACACAATGTGAGTAGGGGGAGGCATTTTGCCCCACAAACAATTATGTTTCCTCTGTGCTAAGATCTACTATGTCATCAAGAATATTGTAGTAGAAAGAGAGAGCCTGAGACATAAGGCCTGGTGTAAGTCCTAAGGCCTGAACTAAAGTCAGCCCCTGCTGATATAAAGCAAAGTTAGCAAAAGTCAAGCTATGAGCAAAGTCAGGCCCAGTTACAAAACATACCTACTTGCAAGTTCACAAAACATGGCAAGAACAGGGCTAGTATTGCAAAAATGCAAACACTCCTAAGAAGTGCTAGGCACAGAATACTCATGTAAACACATTCCAGAAGGGTAGTACCAGAACACCCCAATACCAAGCATGGCATAAACACACTCCCTGAAGATAACAGGGACACCTTGACCCCTCCTAAAGATTAGGTCAGGGTGACAGGGGGATGGATAGAGATGTTTTGATTGAACCAACATGTACCAGATAAAGGGTGGTAACTAACTACGTCAGTTGAGAGCCACAGCACTAACACATGTATGCTCATTGCAATGGTCTTGGTTCAGTGAATGGTGGGCCTTTCCATTCTCCAGTAGGCAGGACAAAGATACTCCTCTGGCCCTCCTCTTTATTCACTGATACAACCAAGTTGTCCAACATACTGGAGAATGAAAAGGCCTGCCATTCACTGACCCAAGTCCATTGCAATGAGCATACATGTGTTAGTGCAGTGGTTCTCAACCTTTCCGGACTACTATACCCCTTTCAGGAGCCTGATTTGTCTTGTGTACCCCCAAGTTTCACCTCACTTAAAAACTAGTTGCTTACAAAAATAATTCTTCTTACTTTCCACCCTGCCTCCATACATGCCTCCCAAACCATCTTGGAGCTTTCTTCCTGAGAATGCAGTCATTTTTTTTCAAATAACAGTATAACCTCTGTACTAAATTGAAGCCAATCATTAGATGTCAAAGGCATATTTATAAGACCAAGATATGAGTAACGTTTTTCCAATGCCATCTCCTCAAAAATAGAAGGACAGAGACAGGTTGGTATTTGGTAAGACTGTTAATGTCAAACAATGGCTTCTTGTGCAAAAACTTCAATAACGTATTATTAAAAGCTGGTGGTGTCCTGCCTTCTGAGTGGGAAATATTAAAAATTCTTCTCAATAATGAATCCAGAGCTTCTCTTACACTCTTTGCCAGCCACAGAGGGTTAGAGTCCTGTTCACAAGTAGTTGAAAACAAGTCCATGAACACATTCAAGACCTCAAAGCTTGATAAACATCACCCCAAGAAGGTGATGCAGTTATAAACACCTGTTCTGATACCATTACCTAGTATCTGCAATCTCAGCCTATACGTGAACAATGTTATCTATAACAAGAGAGAAAATATCTGATGGTGAAAAATGCTACTTTGTTGTAGCATTAAGTAAATTCAGATTCACTAGACTACCCTTGACTTTGAATAGTTCTTCTGTATGAGACTTTACTAATGCTATAGCAAGAGCAAAGAATTACTCCTTTGTCATACCCACAGAACAGGAATATAAAGCTTCTCTTTTCCGCTATTGATCTTGATAGGAGTAATATTTTTCTGCACCTTTCCTTTTAATTTATCAGTTGCAGGTAATCGATAAATCACAATGGCCTGTGAGAATGATACAAGATAGTGTCTGTGAATAAGTCTCTCAGTGTTTGTGTTTAAAAGTTCGCCATGGCACTATATTCCGTAGAAACATAGAATCATAGAATATCTGGGTAGGAAGGGACCTCGGGAGGTCATCTAGTCCAACCCTCTGCTCAAAGCAGGACCGATCCCCAATTAAGTCATTTCAGCCAGGGCTTTGTCAAGCCTGACCTTAAAAACTTCTAAGGAAGGAGATTCCACCACCTCCCTAGGTAACTCATTCCAGTGTTTCACCACCCTCCTAGTGAAAAAGTTTTTCCTAATATCCAACCTAAATCTCCCCCATTGCAACTTGAGACCATTACTCCTTGTTCTATCATCTGCTACCACTGAGAACAGTCTAGAGCCATTCTCTTTGGAACCCCCTTTCAGGTAGTTGAAAGCAGCTATCAAATCCCCCCTCATTCTTCTCTTCCGTAGACTAAACAATCCCAGTTCCCTCAGCTTCTCCTCATAACTCATGTGTTCCAGTCCCCTAATCATTTTTGTTGCCCTTGCTGGACTCTTTCCAATTTTTCCACATCCTTCTTGTAGTGTGGGGCCCAAAACTGGACACAGTACTCCAGATGAGGCCTCACCAGTGTTGAATAGAGGGGAACGATCATGTCCCTCGATCTGCTGGCAATGCCCCTATTTATACATCCCAAAATGCCATTGGCCTTCTTAGCAACAAGGGCACACTGTTGACTCATATCCAGCTTCTCATCCACTGTAACCCCTAGTTCCTTTTCTGCAGAACTGCTGCTGAGCCATTCGGTCCCTAGTCTGTAGCGGTGCACTGGATTTTCCATCCTAAGTGCAGGACTCTGCACTTGTCCTTGTTGAACCTCATTGGATTTCTTTTGGCCCAATCCTCCAATTTGTCTAGGTCCCTCTGTATCCTATCCCTACCCTCCAGTGTATCTACCTCTCCTCCCAGTTTATTGTCATCTGCAAACTTGCTGAGGGTGCAATCCACACCATCCTCCAGATCATTAGTGAAGATATTGAACAAAACCGGCCCCAGGACCGACCCTTGGGGCACTCCACTTGATACCGGCTGCCAACTAGACATGGAGCCATTGATCACTACCCATTGAGCCTGACAATCTAGCCAACTTTCTATCCACCTTATAGTCCGTTCATCCAGCCCATACTTCTTTAACTTGCTGGCAAGAATACTGTGGGAGACCGTGTCAAAAGCTTTGCTCAAGTCAAGGTACTGAACACGTCCACTGTTTTCCCTTCATCCACAGAACCAGTTATCTTGTCATAGAAGGCAATTAGATTAGTCAGGCATGACTTGTCCTTGGTGAATCCATGCTGACTGTTCCTGATCACTTTCCTCTCCTCTAGTGCTTCAGAATTGATTCCTTGAGGATTTTTCCAGGGACTGAGGTGAGGCTGACTGGTCTGTAGTTCCCAGGATCCTCCTTCTTCCCTTTTTTAAAGATGGGCACTACATTAGCCTTTTTCCAGTCGTCCAGGACTTCCCCCGATCACCATGAGTTTTCAAAGATAATGGCCAATGGGTCTGCAATCACATCCGCCAATTCCTTTAGCAATCTCGGATGCAACGCATCCGTCCCCATGGACTTGTGCACGTCCAGCTTTTCTAAATAGTCCCGAACCACTTCTTTCTCCACAGAGGGCTGGTCACCTCCTCCCCATGCTGTGCTGCCCACTGCAGTAGTCTCGAGCTGACCTTGTTAGTGAAAACAGAGGCAAAAAAAGCATTGAGTACATTAGCTTTTTCCACATCCTCTGTCACTAGGTTGCCTCCCTCATTCAGTAAGGGGCCCACACTTTCCTTGTCTTTCTTCTTGTTGCTAACATACCTGAAGAAACCCTTCTTGTTACCCTTAACATCTCTTGCTAGCTGCAACTCCAAGTGTGATTTGGCCTTCCTGATTTCACTCCTGCATGCCCGAGCAATATTTTTATACTCATCCCTGGTCACTTGTCCAGTCTTCCACTTCTTGTAAGCTTCTTTTTTGTATTTAAGATCAGCAAGGATTTCACTGTTAAGCCAAGCTGGTTGCCTGCCATATTTACAATTCTTTCTACACTTTGGGATGGTTTGTCCCTGTAACCTCAATAAGGATTCTTTAAAATACAGCCAGCTCTCCTGGACTCCTTTCCCCCTCATGTTATTCTCCCAGGGGATCTTGCTTATCAGTTCCCTGAGTCAAAGTCTGCTTTTCTGAAGTCCAGGGTCTGTATTCTGCTGCTTTCCTTTCTTTCTTGTGTCAGGATCCTGAACTCGACCATCTCATGGTCACTGCCTCCCAGGTTCCCATCCACTTTTGCTTCCCCTACTAATTCTTCCTGGTTTGTGAGGAGCAGGTCAAGAAGAGCTCTGCCCCTAGTTGGTTCCTCCAGCACTTGCACCAGGAAATTGTCCCCTACATTTTCCAAAAACTTCTTGGATTGTCTGTGCACCGCTGTATTGCTCTCCCAGCAGAGATCAGGGTGATTGAAGTCTCCCATGAGAACCAGGGCCTGCGATCTAGTAACTTCTGCGAGTTGCCAGAAGAAAGCCTGGTCCACCTCATCCCCCTGGTCTGGTGGTCTATAGTAGACTCCTACCACAACATCACCCTTGTTGCTCACACTTCTAAACTTAATCCAGAGACTCTCAGGTTTTTCTGCAGTTTCATACTTGAGCTCTGAGCAGTCATTCTGCTCTCTTACGTACAGTGCAACTCCCCCACCTTTTCTGCCCTGCCTGTCCTTCCTGAACAGCTTATATCCGTCCATGACAGTACTCCAGTCATGTGAGTTAACCCACCAAGTCTCTGTTATTCCAATCACATCATAATCCCTTGACTTTGCCAGGACTTCCAGGTCTCCTGCTTGTTTTCCTGCTTGTTTTCCAGGCTTCTTGCATTTGTGTATAGGCACTTGAGATAACCCGCTGATTGCCCCTCTTTCTCAGTATAAGGCAGGAACCCTCCCCTCTCATGCGCTCCTGCTCATGCTTCCTCCTGGTATCCTGCTTCCCCACTTACCTCAGGGCTTTGGTCTCCTTCCCACGGTAAACCTAGTTTAAAGCCCTCTTCACTAGGTTAGCCAGCCTGCTTGCGAAGATGCTCTTCCCTCTCTTCTTTAGGTGGAGCCCGTCTCTGCCTAGCACTCCTCCTTCTTGGAACACCATCCCATGGTCAAAGAATCCAAATCCTTCTCTCTGACACCACCTGCGTAGCCATTCGTTGACTTCCACGATTCGACGGTCTCTACCCAGGCCTTTTCCTTCCACGGGGAGGATGGACGAGAACACCACTTGCGCCTCAAACTCCTTTATCCTTCTTCCCAGAGCCACGTAGTCTGTAGTGATCCGCTCAAAGTCATTCTTGGCAGTATCATTGGTGCCCACGTGGAGAAGCAGGAAGGGGTAGCAATCCGAGGGCTTGATGAGTGTTGGCAGTCTCTCCGTCACATCGCGAATCTTAGCTCCTGGCAAGCAGCAGACTTCTTGGTTTTCCCGGTCGGGGCGGCAGATAGATGACTCAGTCCCCCTGAGGAGAGAGTCCCCAACCACCCCTACCCGCCTCCTTCTCTTGGGAGCGTGGACAGTGCATCTCATGCCTTCCAATCGGCGGAGTCTCCTTCTGCTCCCTTCCCTCAGACGTATCATCTGGTCCACTCTCCGCATTAGTACCTGTGGAGAGAACATGAAAACGGTTACTTACCTTTATCTGTGTTGCTGGTACATGGACGTTCCCCATAAAGCACTGAAAAAGTGGTTTAAAGATAAGTACATCATTCTCCCACCCCAAACATCTGGAACTAAGATGTGGCCATCAGCCTGCTTCAAAAGTCTCAAAAAGTTCTTCTCACCAGAAGTGAGGATAAGACATGAACCTGGATAGCAGGAGTTAATGATCTAGCCTGGACAAAGATATTTTATTTCAATCCTAAAGATTATTTTCAAAGCTGTCACCAAACCATGAATTAAATCTGATTTAACTATCTGCAATAGCTCCACAGTTAACTTGGAAGCAATGTATTCCATGCTGAACATGCAAGAGCAATCATCAAAATAGACATTGACTTCACAAGAACAATGTCTTCATGATTCCATTCAGTACTGATTCTAATACAAACAGAGAAAACACCTTCTAATCCTAAAGTAGTGACATGCAATTACAGCTGGTTGAATTATCTGTTGCAAATAATTTATCCATTGAATTTTGGAATTTTGCATTGAATGAATTATTTGTAAGGTATTTTTTTTTCAATTTGCCAACAGAAAGTCAAATAATTTTCTATGAATAACTCACTTAACACACTTTTCTCATCAAATGTTGAATAAATTACTTGTTTCGACCAATTCATCATTAAATAGCTCCCATAATAGTGGGAAAATATTGCAAAATTACTGTGCATACAGAAGTGCATACAGAATATTTTCTACTGACTAGAATTCCTGTCTACTGCTCCAGTAGGATCGCAACAACATGTGCTATATTGCTATGTTATAACATGGGGCAGCACTTTGGTCCAAATCTAGTGCTCCTGGTGAATCAGTTAACTGTCCTTTAGGCTTGATCCTAATCCCATTGAAGTCAATATGGAGTATTATGCTTCAAGGATATAAATGATAACTTTTTTTTCTTCTATAACAAAAATATTTTCTGGATCCTAAAAAAAAGGCTCTCAACTGGGATGCACAATCTACTTATGGTTTTGCTTCATTCTGATATTTATGAGAACTATACAGTAATCTCTATCTCAAAAACATACATCTACATCTATATATCCATACATATAATGACTCACCTACATGTAATTTCTCTCCTTGGGGAATAGGACAGGTGTGTGGAAGGCAAGGTGGGAAATACATTCATTCCTTTGTGTTGGTAAAAAAGTTTCCTTAGACAATTGTCACCATGCCTTTGTGGGTCACAACTGAGAATACCAAATTCAGGACAAACTGCTGAAAAATAGGGCAGACACTGGTGGTTATTCTCTCATAAGATATACCAAACCAGCAACAAAAGTAAACCTCTGTTTCACCACACTGGCTGACAAGAAGTCAAAAGAGCAGTTTTCTTAGGTATTCCTCTCCTTGTGTCACCACCAAAACCACTAGACTTAGAGATGAGTGGTTCTTTAAAACCAGTTTAATCAAATAAAAGCTTATTCTGATCCCAAAGGACCAGCCATACACCCAGGTCAATAAACCACTCAGATCCTACCCAATAATCACGCTGTTGCCAATCCTTTAGTATTTAAAATTTAAATGTTTATAGAAAGAAAGAAAGAAAGAAAGAAAGAAAGAAAGAAAGAAAGAAAGAAAGAAAGAAAGAAAGAAAGAAAGAAAGAAAGAAAGAAAGAAAGAAAGAAAGAAAGAAAGAAAGAAAGAGTTAAAATTGGTTAAAAGAATCAAATACATACAATAAATGCAAAGTTCTTGGATCAGGCTTATAGCCATGATGGAATAAACTTCTGGCTTGTTAAGTCTCTGGTTGCTTCCAAATCATTGGAAGGTCCTCAGTCCTTTGGTTAGAATGGTCCCATTAGTACAAGTTCATCATAGTCCAGAGGTTTGAGCAGGAAAGAAGCAAAATTACCAGACTTCCTGTGGCTTCTGCCATATGGAGAGAAATCGATTGTTTCAAAGAAAATCCTGAGCACAGCTAGTGGAAAATCACAGGTGACAAGATGGTGTTTGGAGTTACATGAGCAAGTCACATGTCCATGCATGATTTTGCTTAGTCACAGTAGAGGCCATAACCTATACTTCAGATGGAATGTTCACAGGAAAGTCCATTCAGTGTATATGGGCATCTTCCATTATGAGTTAAGTATTCTTTTGTTGGGCCACTTAATTTGAATAGTCCCTTCAAGATGTGCAGGCTAAATACCTTGTGGATGCTACCACAGGAGCAAACATATTTAAAATACAGGTATGAAGGCAATGCTCATAAACTTCAAATACAAAAATGATAAAGACATATAAATAGCATTATCGTATTCAGAAAATCATAGATTTCCATAGACACCCTACTTGACCTACTTTTGTACAAGGTTTGTTGCAATTAAATAACAGTGGTAGCAACAATGATCTACATGGTCATATTTTAATCAGATAACATTACAACAATTACAGAGCAAAATACAGCTAAATTATTAATTCAGATAGGATTATCCTAAAAAGAAAGGTCAAGATTTTTACAGAATATACAAACCACTTTTGAACCACGTCATTGATAATTAATATTAAAACCATATTATCCACAGGCATTTACCAAATGTCAGCCAATCAGTCTTCCATGCCATAAATATATCTATGCCATATTCATCCTCAGTGAATGACAAAGAGACATCCACAGACTAACTTAGATTCATGCCACTCATGAATCTTCTGACTGGAGTATATAGATTGCATAAGTACAGAACCTGCAAGAGTAACAAAAGATCTCTAGGATACAGCGGATATATGCATGTGGATCATTTTTAGAACTCTAAGAAAAAGCATCTGGAAAATTCTGGCAGGCAGGAAAAACATTGTCTAATTCTTATTGAAAGGAGCAGGGCAAATTAACAGCTTTCTTCTATTTCTGTATTTCAATTCACAAGATAAAACATACAGGATACATCAATTTCTAACATCCCAATAAAAGACACATCAGTATTTCTGCAAAAAGAAAAAGAGGACTTGTGGCACCTTAGAGACAAAATTTATTTGACCATAAGCTTTCGTGA
Source organism: Lepidochelys kempii (assembly GCF_965140285.1). Taxonomy (NCBI): domain Eukaryota; kingdom Metazoa; phylum Chordata; order Testudines; family Cheloniidae; genus Lepidochelys; species Lepidochelys kempii. The sequence continues at coordinate 181,844,805 of NC_136382.1, read as the reverse complement.
GCTACAGCTCACTTCATCAGATGTAGTTCATGAAAGCTTTTGGTCAAATAAATTTGTTAGTCTCTAAGGTGCCATAAGTCCTCCTTTTCTTTTTGCAGATACAGACTAACACGGCTGGTACTCTGAAACCTATCAGTATTTCTCTGGCACTGCTTTTCAGAGCTATTGAGCATCCATATTTCCTACTAATTTCAATGGTAGCAGTGAGCACTCAGAATGTCAAAAAATCAGGCTGATACATGTGCTGACAAATGACTAGTTATCACAGACAAGATGGGAGAGGTAATGTGTTACATTGGACCAGCTTCTGTTGGTGAGAGACAATCTTTTCAGCTTACACAGAGCTATTGTTCAGGTGAGATTTTCAAAAGCACAAAGGGGAGTCTTTCAATAGAAATTGGGCACCTGACTGTCATCTTTGAAAATCTCCCCTACAGTCACTTAGATTTTGAAAATATAACCCTTGAAAATTCTAAATAAATGTAATAATATAATTATTTAAAAGGAATTTTGTCTATTGATATGTGCTGCTATACCTTATTGGTCTGTAGATTATTCCCTTTTAAGGGAGAGATGGGGAGGCATAGACTTACCACCTCATCCCCATGGGAGTGTAGAGAGGAAGCAGGCCTTGCACTCTCCTGAGCACTGCAACATATGACCTTCAATTAGTGTTTCACAGGGGTACTTGACCTCATTTATTATTTGTTGAATTCTTTTGTAAGTTTCACTGTGTCTGTCAGAAACTGTGATTAGAATGATCATGCCTAATGTTCAGAGCCAGGGAGTCAGGGCCAGACTCAGAAGTCCAGAACAGGGTTGGAATAAGGCTGGAGTAAGGTTTGGAACAGGGCTGGAGTGACAGCAATACTGGAGAAGACTAAGACTTATGGGGTCTGTTACCATTATCAGGCTGGGGAGAATTCCAGGTCATGAAGTGACACCGAACAGACTGGCTGCTGTTTCACCTGTGAGGCTTATTCGCCTTGAGTCACCAGACTAGCCCTTGTCTTGTGGAGTGGCTGGAGATTAGCACAAGGATGTCTCAATACATGTGGCTCAATCAGTCGCTAGTTCAGGGATAAATCATCACCTTACAGTCTGTGATTAGGGAAATATGTAAACACCATAAAGTGCGAACTTCTTCCTATATGACAGTGGGTGGGAGAATCCAGCCCAATGTGGATTAGTGCGGTAGTCAAAGCAAATTGGAATCTGGCTTTTCCATGGCTGAAATGGAGCCACTTCAGTGGTGAGATGTAACAGATCTCTACAGTAGTTTAGAGACTATCTTATCTAATTTAGGAAGGCAGAATATCATTGCTGACAAAGGAATCTGGCAAAGTCATTAGAGTTAATACCTATATTTTTCAGCTAGGGAAATGGGATCTTTAGTTTTCATTATTTGTGGTCACTTGTGGTGGCTGAATTATATATTATATATTTTGCCAAAACAGGTTTCCACTGAAAAATGCAATGTTGTTAGCATCGACATGTTCCCATGGACTGTGTCAATTTCAATTAAAGTTTTTGATGGGGAAAATGTTAAAATATTTCCTTTTGACAATGTAATTTCAATTCATTTCATGTTGACGTTTACATTATACTTAATATATTACTTATATACTATATTTAATAATTTTCTATAACACATCTAAAGGAAATTAATCAAAATGATTCTATTGAAACAACATGTTTCAGTGGTCTCAAATTATATTACTTACTTATTTACTGAATTTTTGTTTTGTGAGAAATTTGAAATTCTGGCTTTTTGTTCTAGCTTGGAATGAAAAAATATTCAGAATGTCAGAATTCCCAATGGAATGGAAATTCTGGGTCCTGATCAGCTCTAGTCATGACTTTGTTTTCTCTCCCATCTGAAAGAGGTGTTTCCAACAGTACAGCCCCTCCAATCAATCCTAAGAGGAAAGAGAGTCATATGCCTATTTAATCATCATTGCTTCCTGTCACACCTAGTGCTTTTAGAAGCATTTAAGCAGATAAGAATCTATATGTGCTGCAAATGCTTTACTGATGCTCAATGCACCAGGTTTTCTGTGTGTTGTTGAGCAAACTGCACCTTCCCAGCTGTCTTGGGAACAGTTTCATATTTCACCTGCATGTTGGGATATAATTGAAATGCAGTGATGCTGCAACATACAGTGGGAATAAGCAGTGAAGTCATTAAAGTATGATGGCTCAATTCTGACATGACATACTTCGTGAAGTCCTTTTGATCTTCATGGAGTATATAAGTCAGGTCTTAAGGTTAAAAAAGATCTGTGAGTTGTGAGCTACTTACTAAAATGTAGGACTGAGAGAGCATGGAAAACCCACTTGATATACAAACTCTTCTAGTTATCCAAGCTAATGATCCTTGTAGAGAGTATGGGGGGAAAAAACAAACAAACAAGCAAAAAAAAAGCAATCCCTGTAAACACGCTCTGCTTGTTCTGTCCTCACAAAGTCTCTCTTTTCCTGACTGATACATCAGAACTTGCAAGTATAAATTCATGATAACTGGCAGCTTCTTTTTTTTTTTTTTTCAGATTAATCCCTACTGGACAAATGGCAGTGACATTGCAATCATTTCCAAGTGAGTTCTAGAAAGAGGGTAGAGAGCAAATTCATCAACATTGGGATTCTGACAAAAATCTCACTGCTGATTTTCACTATCCACCATACTGCAGCTATTGCCTGAACTATGTAGACTATTGTTATAACAGGATTTAAGTAATTTGACCCAATTGTGAGATAAAACTCCCATTTGTCAGTTTCAATTGAAACAATAATTTTTGCTTAACATGAGATTATGCAAGCTCTCATGCAAGATTTCACAATGGCCTTCTAAATGCATTAGCTTGCCACTCGCTGCTACAACAGACCTGTAGGGTTTAAATAATTGCCTCATTTATAGACATCACAGTGCACACAGAATTGTATGACACTATGTGATACTTACATAAGAAATACTTTCCGTTCTTCATATTTGGAATTTTTCATATTTGAAATGTGGAAATTACAACCTTTTTAGACACTTAATCTATAAAAAAGCAGCAATTGGGAACAGAGACTTTTCTCAGAGATATACTCTCCTTTAGGGGCACTTTTGGTCACATTGTTGCTATGGTTATAACTGATTTGCTGGAGGTTTATTCCAATAAACCATAGTTCGGTGTCATATCTGTACAGCTGCAATAATAAACATCACGGCCTCTGATCAAAGTGCATTAGATAGCAATTACTTGATCAAAAAATTGTGTTATAGAAAAGAACACACATTCTGAAAACCTTTTTAATAACTTCTGGCCTTCCGTTTTTCATCTTCGTCCTGCAGCAAGTAGAAGATGTCAATTAAAAAAATATTGACTGAATGTATCTGAATTTTAAAAGAGGGTTCATATAGGAAAAAAAAATACTTGAAAGAACACTCTCAGAAGCACTGGAGGAAATGCAAGCTGTTGTATACATTGTTAACTTAATTAGTCTTTATCACATTTAATTTGCTATAACATAAGAAATATTCAAATGAACCTGAAGAGTCATACATTGTTAATGTTAACATAATTATACTACATCATGTGTTGTGATTGTCAGAAATGCTGCATAAATAACTAGTGCTTTACAGACTAACTGAATCAATATATTTAGATAGCAACTTACATGCTTCCTAGAATTCTTCTGATACAGTATTCAATAGACTGTTGGCTTAGTTTGTTCCACTTTTAACTACAGATGTGAACAGAAAACATTCTTTATCCTTTCTTTCTTCAGTGATAGGCTTGCTGAAGAAAATGAAAGGCTGAACATTTCTATAGTGTATTTTCTGTTTGATTATTTCTTTAAACACCTATTTGTACAACATGCAACGTTCTCCATGCACCACCAATTTTATGATTACTATTTAAAATCCCTAATTACCATAGGTTTCAGAGTAACAGCCGTGTTAGTCTGTATTCGCAAAAAGAAAAGGAGTACTTGTGGCACCTTAGAGACTAACCAATTTATTAGAGCATAAGCTTTCGTGAGCTACAGCTCACTTCCTCAGATGCATATCGTGGAAACTGCAGCAGGCTTTATATATACACAGAGAATATGAAACAATACCTACTCCCACCCCACTGTCCTGCTGGTAATACTTTGGATGGGCTATCACCAGCAGGAGAGTGAATTTGTGGGGGGGGGGGTGGAGGGTGAGAAAACCTGGATTTGTGCTGGAAATGGCCCACCTGATGATCACTTTAGATAAGCTATTACCAGCAGGACAGTGGGGTGGGAGGAGGTATTGGTTCATATTCTCTGTGTATATATAAAGTCTGCTGCAGTTTCCACGATATGCATCTGAGGAAGTGAGCTGTAGCTCACGAAATCTTATGCTCTAATAAATTGGTTAGTCTCTAAGGTGCCACAAGTACTCCTTTTCTTTTTGCTAATTACCATAGTCACTATTTTGTTCCACTGTAACTTCTGGGCTAACAAGCTACAGCTTTGCATCCAAAAAAAAAGCAATGAAAGTGTGAGCTAAGCATTAACTATCCTTAACTTACTCTTTTCTGTCTGGTTGTTTAGGATTATTTCAAAATAGTTACTATAATTGGCAGCTGTAACTGCCTGTAGGTATATAACAGTAAGTTAATGGGACACTGCCAACCTTCACTCTTTACATCTGCCTAAAGTTAGATGCTTATCGTTCTTGAATGTTCTTTTCTATTTCATTTCTCTTTGGTGTCACTGTGATAGAGGTGTATGCCATGCATTTGGAATGTTGCTTTATTCCGGTCATCGATGCAGCTTGGAGGGGTCCATCCACTAAATTTACCTCAAGTGAAAAGAGCACATTTAACAACTTTCAACAGCATATAGAGCTAGACTGGTCCTTGGCTTGTGCACCCACACATGGGAATAAAGGTGAGTAGAACCTCCATTATGCTGTGTCTGGGATACATGAACCTTGGGTGTAGGCGTGCAGGAGTAAGTGGGCACTGCTGGCACACTACTTCATTTTTGAGCCAAGGGTAGGCTTTAGGTATAAAGGGGCAGAAAGGGGATGTAACTCCGGCTTTGCTTACCCTCCTCAAGTAGCTGGCCAGCACAGCTGAGTCAGTATGGTATATTTCATAATTTTCTGCTGTAATAGCTCAACAGCAATATTCCAATTCAGGAAAGCAATTAAGTCATAAGCGCTTAAATATAATAATCTCTATTGAGGGTAGCAAGCAAGCATATGCTTAATTTTAAGCATGTGCTTAAAGTCCTATTGGCAATTCCCTAAACAAGAATGCTTTCTAGAACTGGAAACCAAATAACTACTTGCCATGTCTGCTTGCCCAAACCGAAGCGAGGAGGAAACAGGGCGGGAATTGGGCTGGACACAAGGCATGTAACAAGGGAAAGATTTAGCTTATAATATGGGGTGCTTTACCTCAAGTACATGCCTTTTTGAATACTGAAAACACTATTTATATATGAAATATGGCATGTACTGATGTAATCATAGGCATTTTTCATGTTATTTTTATTGACCCAGATTAGATTTCTTTAAGGAAAATGTAGCTGGGAACGCATACAAAGGGAGTCACGTGAAGCAGCAATCTCTTGGATACAGCACACAATTACAAACCTTAATGTACAAACTATGTATTTTAAATGCTTCATTTAACGGATTTTTTACAAACAGCATCTGAAAGGTAAGGCAGTAAAAGTTAACTGATTAATGTACATGACCTTTTAAAGAGTTGATAATGAAGGGAGTTAGGAAGTTTAAGACCAATCATGTGAAAGTATAGTTATGTTCATTAATGAACCCAGAGGTGATAAATCACAATATTAAAGAACCTAAAGCAGTGTTAACATTGTATCCTCCTTGTGCAGCAGCTGCCATATTTGTGGAACAATTTGTGTGTAAATGTGTGTGCACCTGGGGGTGGGGGTGGTCACCATAAATTGACATTGAGGTTTTCTGAAGATTGCTACTTTATTGTCATCAATCTGTTGTGAGTGCAATGTTTGTCACAGACAAGAGGAGTGAACTGAGCAACCTGTGGAAATCTTCATATGAAAACTGAGCAAAATCCGAAAGAAAGAAAGAAAGAAAGAAAGAAATCAACAAATAAATATCCTATTCTATACATGCACACTAGCATATTTTCTGTTCATTAAAAAAAAAATACTTTATATGTGCAATGTGAACTGTTGTGTATTTGCAACATGTATAATGAGCTTTCCCATCTGTTTCAGAGTAGCAGCCATGTTACAAGTACTCTTTTCCTTTCCCATCTGTAAAAAGAAAAGGAGGACTTGTGGCACCTTAGAGACTAACCAATTTATTTGAGCATAAGCTTTCGTGAGCTACAGCTCACTCCATCTGTGTTTTTTTCATGGGCAGAAAACCTTATTAACATTCAATGTTAAAATACATCCCCAATTTATAATGAAATGCACTGATAAAACATAAACTACAAATATATATTACCATTGCTTAAGATATGAAAAAGAATGGAGGGGCATAGAATGACCATCAGATCTGTTTTGCTTTTCAATACCCACAAAAGGCACCAGTCATCTAGAGCAGTGGTTTTCAAACTGCGGGTCATGACCCAATACTGGGTCGCAGAATGTAAGGCATTGGGTCACGGCCGCTCTGGTCAGGACCGCTGACTGGGCCGTTAAAAGTCCCTTCGGCGGTGCTGCCTGGATAAGGCAGGCTAGTCCCTACCTGTTCTGACATCGTACTGTGCCCCAGAAGTGACCAGCAGCAGGTCCGGCTCCTAGGCCTGCAGGCTAGAGCTGCATGGATCCACTTGTGCACCTCCGCCTAGGAGCTGGAGCTGCTGCTGGCCATGCAGTGCGGTCCACGGTGCCAGGACAGGCAGGAAGCCTGCCTTAGCACCCCGGCTCTGCTGCTGAGTGGGAGCCGCCTGACAGGGCTGTCCTTAGGCATACGCAGCATGCGCGGCTGTGTAGGCATAGGAGCCAACTCCGTGGGTGCTCCAGGGGTGGAGCACCATGGGGAAAAATTGGTTGGTGCTCTGCACCCACAGGCAGCTCCCCGCCCCAGCTCTCCTCCACCTCCGCTCTGCCTCTGCCTCCTCCCCTTAGCATGCCACGTGCCCACTTTCCCCCCCTAGTTCCAGTGCTTGCGCCATGAAATATCTGTTTTGAAAGGCAAGCACTGGGAGGGAGTGGGGAGGTGGGGGGATGCAGCACGCTTGGGGAAGAGGCGGGGCCAGGGCGGGGGTTTGAGGAAGGGATCCCATAGGAGCAGGGAGGGGGCAGATTTGGGATGGGGACTTTGGGGAAGGGGTTGGACTGGGGGCAGGGCAGGGGCGGGGAAATGGTGGAGTCGGGACAGGGCCACATAGAGGAGGGGCACGAGCACCCACCGGCGCTGGGGAAAGTTGGTGCCTATGGCAAAGGGCACCAGAAAATTTGGGGCACCCCCGAATCTTAGTGTCTACCCTCCCGCCTCTTCCTATCCCTGTTCTAATCTGACCCTTCCTGCAGGCTCTCACTAGAGCTGGCTGCTGCAGCCTGGTGAGCCTTGCTCTGGAGGGGATCTAGTACTTAAAAGTGAAAAAGCCTTCTGGCCTGCCAGACCTATTAGCACAACACTGAAACTGTTAAAGAGCCATTCAAGTGGTAATGAAGCCATTTAACAGGCATTTGCCAACCCCCAGGTATATACTGTCAGTTTCTGAATTTACTGACAAAAACAGTTTGCATCACTGTAATATTTACTCACAACATGCTAGTCTACAGGACCTTAGTTTAAAATTTGCTTTAAAAATATGTCATTAGAGTGTTGCTGAAGATAATAAAATCACATCTTTAAAAAATCTTTGCATAGATTTTTAGATGCACAATCTGAGTATTCATCTTTAGCCTTAAATGCTTGCATCTTGAGACATATAGTTTTCAAAATAAATCCATAGAAGACCATCCTTATCTAAAATACACATGCAAGCCCAGGCTGCCATTGGGCATAGAGGCACCAGTTTAATAATACTGCATAAAGCCCCATAAATCTTGAGCACAGCTCTGCCACCCAGGGTAAGACCATGTCCCAACACCACACCCCAATCTCCTGCCCCAGCACTGAACTCCCTCCAAACCCAGATCCCCTTCCTGCACCCCAAACCCCTCATGCCCGGCCCCATGCCAGACCCTGCACTCCCAGCCCAGAGCTCTGCCTCCCTCCTGCACCCCAACCCCCTGCCCCAGCCCTGAATTGCCCCCCAAACCCAGAGCCCCCTGCTGCACCCCAAACCCCACTCTGCCCCAGCTGTGAGCCCCTCCCACACCCCAAACCCCTCATCCCCAGATCCACTGGGTCATGGGCATCCACAATTTTCTTCAACTGGGTTGCCAGAAAAAAAGTTTGAAAACCACTGATCTAGAGAGCCAACCCTTTCAAGACTTACAGCTTTTGGAGAACACTTCAATCTTTTTGGTCACTTGATTACAGACCTAAAAGTGGCAATTTTTCAACAAAAAACTTCTAAAACAGACTCCAATGAGAGACTGTTGAATTGGAATTAATTTGCAAACTGGACACAATTAACTTTGGCTTGAATAGAGACTGGGAGTAGATGGGTCATTACAAAAAGTAAAGCTATTTCCCCATGTTTATTCCCCCCTCCACCCACCACTGTTCCTCAGACATTCTTGTCAACTGCTGGAAATGGCCCACCTTGATTATCACTACAACAGATTTTCCCCCGCTCTCCTGCTGGTAATAGCTCACCTTAAGTGATCACTCTCGTTACAGTGTGTATGGTAACACCCATTGTTTCATGTTCTCTGTGTATATAAAATCTCCCCACTGTATTTTCCAGTGCATGCACCCGATGAAATGAACTGTAGCTCACGAAAGCTTATGCTCAAATAAATTTGTTAGTCTCTAAGGTGCCACAAGTCCTCTTTCTTTTTGCGAATACAGACTAACACGGTTGCTACTCTGAAACCAGCGTTTAGCTTGTGGACCTGTGAAGATACAGAGTATACCATTATGAAGTCTCTTCCTTTTCTGTTGTTTATGCAGTTGTTTCTGATGGCTCTCAGATTCTGTTGTCAATAGAAGTCTTTCGTTAGTTATTATGTCAGTCTCTTGCAAATGTTATTTTCCTGATGAAAGTCAACTCCCGTTCACCTGAAGAGTGGCAGTGCCCACAGTCTGTCTTGAAAAATGATGGTGTAAGGGCCAAAGCAGTTAAGTTACTGTGTGCCATGCTGGACCATTGCAAGTGACTAAAAAGTCCAATTCTTGAGTGACAGTCCTTGCCACTGGTAAAAAGCACATAGCCAGATGAAGCCAGCACCCTGCTAGAGCTTGAGGCCTGCTGTACTTTCCTCTTCACCGTCTTCACTTTTCTTTCTCTGAACCACTTCTTTTCAGATTCGTTGACTCCCTTGGTGCAGCAGAGTCCTCCAGTATAGCCTGTTGCTTGCCTCATCTTCCCAGCTTGCAGTATCAATGCTGAAAGTTGTCAAGACCCTCTTGAAAATGTCCCTGCAACCTGAGTCTAAGTCAGCTCAGTGGCCTTGGAACATGCAAGTTCTCCATTCAGAAGAGCCTTTGGAATGCATTTATGCAATGCAAATGACCAAGCCAATGGATATGTCTGTGTTTGAGAATTTTGATTAAACTTGGCAATTTCACTTTCTCAAGTTCTGCAGTGTCAAGAACTTTGGTTTCCGACTTATTATTTATAGTATGATGAAGACTTCAGGTGTGGAAGATGTGTAGCCTTCTCTCATGCCAGCTATAGGTGGACCAGATCTTGCTACCATATAGCAGGGGGACAAAAAGCGTGTCTGGCAGACCTGTATCTTAGTGTTCAATGTCTGTTTCCTGTTATCCCATATGCACTTACTCAGTTGGCAAGATGTGGTGGCTGCCTTTCTCGTGCAAGAATTAAGCTTATGATCTAGAGATAGGATATCCTATACATTTGATCTTAGATAGAAGAACATGTGCACAACTTCTAGCATGGTGCTAGATTCTAAAACTTCTGTTGTAGTCTACACATTTTATGCCGTAATCATTGTCTTCATTAGACTGATGGTTAGTCCAAATTCATCACAAGCTCGTACAAAACTATGACAAAGTTCTAAACCTCTTCTTAACTCAGTGTGATGTGCACTGCATCACTGGCAAAAATAAACTCTTTTATCAGCAAGTGTTTAATTTGCTATTAAACATGAATTGTTGAAGAGTTTTCCTTCTACTTTTGTATAGAGATGTACACCCTCAGTGCTAAATGAGAAAGCACAATGAAGAAGCAGAGAGAAGAAAAAGTCAAAGAGTGTTAATGTCCAAAGCATATTCTTATTTGACACCACTGTGTACTTCAAAGCTGTCAGACTGCTCACCATCATACTAGACTGTAGTCTTCGTACCATTGTGAAAGGATCAAATCAAACTGAGGAAGACTGGAAGGCAACCAATTCTCTCTAGCTGCTGGAAGAGGCCCTTTTGCTGGCCAGGTCAAAAGCCTTTGTAAAATCTATGATGGTCATGGAACGAGCTTTTTGTTGCCCTTGATACTTTTCTTGCCATTTCCTTAGTGCAAAGACCACATCAATAGTTGGTCTACTGGCAAGGAAGCTGCACTGACTCTCTGATTCTCTGGATATGCACATTCAGCAACAACTTAGCAGGTTTTTTTTAGAATGACCCTGGTCAGTAACACTTAGGAGAGAAATTCCTCTGTACTTGTTGCAGTCACTCAGATCTCTCTTGTTTTTATGATGTTGGCAACCTTCATGTCTTGTGGTACCCCTCTTTCCCTCCAGCAGGCAAACAGGACATTGTAGAGACTTTAAGTACAACCTATCTTCCTAGTTTCAGTAATTCAGCTGTAATTCCATCTTTTTCTGTGACTTTCATGGTGTGAGAGCTGATTGTCTTTTCGTGCTCAGTTATCAGTGTCTCCAATAGTCTAGAGCTCGGGGATCACATTCAGTGCTGCTTCAGAAATAGTGGTTTCATGTGAATAGACTTGTTAATATGGTAATGTTCCACCCAGCTTTGCATCTGTTTGTTTTTGTCAGTGATGATGTCTCTCTTTAGAGATCTGAATGAGGCAGTCTTCTTTGCTGAAGGACCAATTGCTTTCTTGACTCCATCATACATCTACGTCATTAGATCTCCATTCTCAAAGGGCTTTTGTAATTTGTCACGCAGATTGAGCCAGTACAACTGAGCACATTGCCTTGCTGTTCATTGCAATGTGCTCTTGGCCAACCTAAGGTTAGAACATGTCTTAGGAGAGGGGTTCACATTGTGGCAAAGATATGTTGTGTGTTTTACTTCAATAACTGGAAACATTTCTTCAGAATATGCTGCAGAACAGTCTTTATCTTGTACAACCTTTTCACCAAAAGCTGAGGTAAAAAAAATGGATATTCATTCTGAGTGTGTTCCATTCTGTATCAGCATTTAAGAGAGATGGAATCAATGACATAGCTTCCCTATAATTGATAGTGAACTGAAGACACGTTCCTTGGTCTTTTATATTATCAATGTTAACACAGGGGCAACAGCTTTATTTGCTACAATGGAATTTCGATAGTGAAAGCCTTATTTTTGCAGTGCATGTACATGGTCTGTGTCAGTCCGCATTATGAAAACTATGAGTATGGAGAACATCCTGTAGGTGTTCCTATGGGGGACAATTAAATGCAGTTAGTGCGAGTGTTCAGATCTGGGGGAGGGGTCTCCTTGAGACCTTCTAGTGGTGACCACCTTAGAAGTAGGTGTTGGTAATACACAGTTACTGGAGGTGCAGAGCTCCAGTAGTCTTTGCCCACTGTCATTCATCTTTCATGCTCTATGGTGGCCAACGCATAGTAACCACATCTCATATTATGAGCCAGCTCCAGCATTGAAGTCTCCCAGTAGACAGAGTCATTCACTTGATGGCAGCTTACTGATAATGGTTGCTGATAGAACTAGTCATTAGATGGAAGAAAGTGTTGGAGAGTAACACAATAATAAATTAAATCTATTTGCATTTATATGCTTGAGAACACTATGATTTAGCTTCAGTGTGTGTTGTCTAAGTCCCAGAACATCAATAATATATCCAGATCTTTGAGGATCTGGACCTAGGGATCCAGTTTTGTTCTTCTTAATTTATGAATATAGCTTACTTTTTCACATGGGAGTCACATGAGCTGATTGCCTTCTATGATGAGATAACTGGCTCTGTGGACATGGGAAAAGCGGTGGATGTGATATTTCTTGACTTTAGCAAGGCATTTGATATGGTCTCCCACAGTATTCTTGCCAGCAAGTTAAATAAGTATGGATTGGATGAATGGACTATAAGGTGGATAAAAAGCTGGCTAGATTGTTGGGCTCAATGGGTAGTGATCAATGGCTCGATGTCTAGTTGGCAGCTGGTATCAAGCGGAGTGCCCCAGGGATCGTCCTGGGGTTGGTTTTTTCAACATCTTTACCAATGATCTGGATGATGGGATTAATTGTACCCTCAGCAAGTTCGCAGATGACACTAAACTGGGGGGAGAGGTAGATATGCTGGAGGGTAGGGATAGGGTCCAGAGTGACCTAGACAAATTGGAGGATTGGGCTAAAAGAAGTCTGATGAGGTTCAACAAGGACAAGTGCAGAGTCTTGCACTTAAGAAGGAAGGATCTCATGCACCGCTACAGACTGGGGACTGACTGGCTAAGCAGCAGTTCTGCAGAAAAGGACATAGGGATTACGGTAGACGAGAACCTGGATATGAGTCAGCAGTGTGCCCTCGTTGCCAAGCAGGCTAATTGCATATTGGGCTGCATTCATAGGAGTATTGCCAGCAGATTGAGGGAAGTGATTATTCCCCTCTATTCGGCACTGGTGAGGCCACATCTGGAGTATTGTGTCCAATTTTGGTCCCCCCACTACAGAAGGGATGTGGAGAAATTGGAGAGAGTCCAGTGGAGGGCAAAAAAAATTATTAGGGGGCTGGGGCACATGACTTACCAGGAGAGGCTGAGGGAACTTGGCTTGTTTAGTCTGCAGAAGAGAAGAGTGAGGGGGGATTTGATAGCAGTCTTCAACTACCTGAAGGGGGGTTCCAAAGAGGATGGAGGTAGGCCAGAGGTGGGCAAACTATGGCCTGCGGGCCACATCTGGCCCGCGGGACCCTCCTGCCCGGCCTCTGAGCTCCTGGCCTGGGAGGCTCACCCCCGGCCCCTCCCCTGATGTTCCCCCTCCCCCTCAGCCTCAGCTCACTGCGCCAGCAGCACAATGCTCTGGGCAGTGTTCCTGTGAGCTCCTGGGGCAGCGCAGCTGCAGAGCCCGGCCTGACCCAGCGCTCTGTGCTGCGCGGTGGCGTGGCTGAGCCCGGCGGTGCGGCTGTAGCACCGCCAGCCACTGGTGTTCCAGGCACTGCGGTAAGAGGCTAGGGGGGTGGGGATGTGGATAGGGGTCGGGGCAGTCAGAGGGCAGGGAATAGGGGGGTTGAATAGGGGCAGGGATCCCGGTGGGGCAGTCAGGAACGAGATGGGGGGTTGGATGGGGCAGCGGGGGGCAGTCAGGGACAGTCAGGGGACAGCGAGAAGTGGTGGTTGGATGGGGCAGTGGTCCCAGGGGGACAGTCGGGATTGACAGGAGGGGTTGGATGGGGCAGCGGGGGGCAGTCAGGGGTGGGTGTTCCGGGGGCGGTCAGGGAACGGGAGGGGGGAATGGAGCAGGGGTCCCAGGGCGGGGAGGCGTCGGGGGGAAAAGCAGAGGACAGGGGCAGATAGGGGGCAAGGGCCGGGCCATGCCTGGCAGTTTGGGGAGGCACAGACTGCCCTAACCGGCCATCCATCCAATTTCCAAAACCCGATGTGGCCCTCAGGCCAAAAAGTTTGCCCGCCCCTGAGATAGGCTGTTCTCAGTGGTGGCAGATGACAGAACAAGGAGCAATGGTCTCAAGTTGCAGTGGGGGATGTCTAGGTCTCGGTCTATTTCACTAGGAGGGTGGTGAAGCACTGGAATGGGTTACCTAGGGAGGTGGTGGAATCTCCATCCTTAGAGGTTTTTAAGGCCCGGCTTGACAGAGCCTTGGCTGGGATGATTTAGTTGGTGTTGGTCCTGCTTTGAGCAGGGGATTGGACTAGATGACCTCCTCTGGTCTCTTCCAACCCTAATATTCTATGATTCTATGATTTCAAAGTTTGTCCAGGGTGAAAACTATAGATTTACCAAGGATATGCTGGATTCAATTTTGGTATTGTAATGCAGTGGTTTCAACAAGGGGTACACATACCCCTGGGGGTATGCAGAGGTCTTCCAGGGGGTACATCAACTCATCTAGACATTTGGCTACCTTTATAACAGGCTACATAAAAAGCACTAGTGAAGTCAGTACAAACTAAAATTTCATACAGCCAATGGCTTGTTTATACTGCTCTATACACTGAAATATAAATACAATATTTATATTCAAATCCATTTATTTTAGAATTATATGGTAAAAATGAGAAAGTAAGCAATATTTCAGTAATAGTATGCTGTGACTTTTTTATTTTTATGTCTGATTTTGTATGGAAGTAGTTTTTTCAGTGAGGTGATATGTGGGGTACGCAAGACAAATCAGACTTCTGAAAGGGATACAGTGGTCTGGAAAGGTTGAGAACCACTGCTGTAAAGCTTGCTTATAATACACTTTTACATGTACTTTTCCTTTGGGGAAGCTGGTATACAACATGTATTTACAGGTCTTTGTGCAATACTGAAGTTGGCTTGCTATGTGTCTTTGCATGTAGTTTTGTTACAGGGATCTATTGTGTGCTTGTGTGTGCAGTTTGGTTGTGTTAATACTTGGGGGGAGGGGTTATATATTTTAATTTTGTTCCCCAGTTAGTGTCTGCAGGTCATAAACATTAGTAATGATGTCAGAACACTATGGGTTCATGGTGGGAAACAAATTAAATTACCTGCTTCCCACAATCACTACAACATACAGTAATCATTATATCTGTCACACCATTCTCACTTCTCTTGCTCCAGCATATTAGTCACACCACTCCTCAAATGGCTCCCTTCTGGGGAAACTGCCTTAATCTCCATGGACTGCAAATGGGGAAGGCAAAAGAAGAGCTAATTATTAGTGATTGCAGTTTGCTAGAAAACTGAGATTTTCTTGTGAAATCTTTGATAGGGAAAATCCCCTGTCAAAATTTCCTGTTGGAAAATTCTTGTTTTCCAACAAGTAAATTCAATACTCTGTGAAAATGTTTCCCTCTTCCCTCTCCACTTTGCTACATTTTTAAACTGTTTCCCAACTTTTTTTCAAGTGTGAAACAGTAAGAAACTGTGGGGAAATGCCATTTTTCACTTTTAAAAGCAACACTTCCACTTTTAAGTGTTAACACTTAAAGTGAACATGTTGCCTTCTGAGCAAAACTATTAAGGTTGAAAGTGTTACTTTTAAAAGTGAATGTATTACTTTCCCAAGTTTCAGAGTGTTAGACGTGTTAGTTTGTATCAGCAAAAAGAACGAGGAGTACTTGTGGCACCTTAGAGACTAACAAATTTATTTGAGCATAAGCTTTCGTGGGCTAAAGCCCACTTCATCAGATGCATGCAGTGGAAAATACAGTAGATAGATAGATAGATAGATAGATAGATAGATAGATAGATAGATAGATAGATAGATAGATATACACACACAGTGTTGATCTCTTCATCATCTGGACCCATGGAAAAGAAGCCCTTGAAGAAAGCCACCATGATTTCAATAATTTCCATCCCACTATCAACCTCATCCTGGACCAGTCCTCACAAGAGATCCACTTCCTGGACACTACGGTGCTAATAAGCAATGGTCACAAAAAAAAACACCCTGTACTAGAAACCTACTGATTGCTATACTTACCTACATGCCTCCAGCTTTCATCCAGACCACACTACATGATCCATTGTCTACAGCCATGCTCTAAGATACAATCACATTTGCTCCAACCCCTCAAACAGAGACAAACACCTACAAGATCTCTATCAAGCTTTCTTACAACTACAATACCCACCTGCTGAAGGGAAGAAACAGATTGACAGAGCCAGAAGAGTACCCAGAAGTCACCTACTACAGGACAGGCCCAACAAAGAAAGTAACGGAACGCCACTAGCCATCACCTTCAGCCCCCAACTAAAACCTCTCCAGCGTAACATCAAGGATCTACAACCTATCCTGAAGGATGATCCCTCACTCTCACAGATCTTGGGAGACAGGCCAGTCCTTGCTTACAGACAGCCTCCCAACCTGAAGCAAATACTCACCAGCAACCATACACCCCACAACAAAAACACTAACCCAGGAACCTAACCTTGCAACAAAGCCTGTTGCCAGCTCTGTCCACATATCTATTCAAGGGACACCATCATAGGACCTAATCACATCAGCCACACTATCAGAGGCTCGTTCACCTGCACATCTACCAATGTGATGTATGCCATTATGTGCCAGCAATGCCCTTCTGCCATGTACATTGGCCAAACTGGACAGTCTCTATGCAAAAGAATAAATGGACACAAATCAGACGTCAAGAATTATAACATTCAAAAACCAGTCGGAGAACATGTCAAACTCCCTGGATACTCAATTACAGACCTAAAAGTCACAATTATTCAAGAAAAAAACTTCAAAAACAGCTTCCAACGAGAAAGTGCAGAACTGGAATTAATTTGCAAACTGGACACCATTAAATTAGGCTTGAATAAAGACTGGGAGTGGATGAGTCATTACACAAACTAAAAACTATTTCCCCATGCTACATTTCCCCCTACTGTTACTCACACCTTCTTGTCAACTGTTTGAAATGGGCCATCGTGATGATCACTACAATTTTTTTTTCTCCTGCTGATAATAGCCCACCTTAATTGATTACTGTCGTTAGAGTTGGTATGGCAACCCCTATTTTTTCATGTTCTCTGTATATATCTTCCTACTGTATTTTCCACTGCATGCATCTGATAGAGAAAATTAATAGAACATAATTTATTTAAATATTTTTGCATGTTTTCTACATTTTCAAATATAATTATTTCAATTACAACACCGAATACAAAGTGTACAGTGCTCAGTTTATATTTATTTTTATTACAAATATTTGCACTGTAAAAAATAAAAGAAAGAGTTTATTTCAATTCACCTACTATAAGGACTGTAGTGCAATCTCTTTATCATAAAAATTGAACTTACAAATGTAGAATTATGTACAAAAAATAACTGCATTCAAAAATAAAACAATATAAAACTTTAGAGCCTACAAGTCCACTCTGACCTACTTCAGCCAATCGCTCAGACAAACAAATTTGGTTACATTTGCAGGAGATAATGCTGCCTGCTTCTTTACCTGAAACTGAGAACAGGTGTTTGCAGGGCACTGTAGTAACCAGTGTCACAAGATATTTACGTGCCAGATGCGCTAAAGATTCATATGTCCCTTCATGCTTCAACTACCATTTCAGAGGACATGCATCCATGCTGATGATGGGCTCTGCTCAATAATAATCCAAAGCAGAGTGGACAGATGCATGTGCATTTTCTTCATCAGAGTCAGATGCCACCAGCAGAAGATTGATTTTCTTTTTGGTGGTTCAGGTTCTGTAGTTTCTGCATCAAAATGTTGCTCTTTTAAGACTTCTGAAAGCATGCTCCACACCTTGTCCTTCTCAGATTTTGGAAGGCACTTCAGATTCTTGAATCTTGGGTAGAATGCTGTAGCTATCTTTAGAAATCTCACATTGGTACCTTCTTTGCATTTTGTCAGATCTGCAGTGACAGTGTTTGTAAGTCAAACAACATGTGCTGGGTCATCATCCGAGATGGCTATAATACAAAATATATGGCAGAATGCAGGTAAAACAGAACAGGAGACATACAATTCTCCTCCAAGAAGTTCAGACAAAAATTTAATTAACACATTATTTGTTAACTAACATCATCAGCATGGAAGCATGCCCTCTGGAATGGTGGCTGAAGCATGAAGGGCATATGAATGCTTAGCATATCTGGCATGTAAATACCTTGCAATGCCAGCTACAAAAGTGCCATGTGAATGCCTGTTCTTGCTTTCAGTTGACATTGTAAATAAGCAGGCAGCAGTATCTCCCGTAAATATAAACAAACTTGTTTGTCTCATTGACTGACTGAACAAGAAATAGGACTGAGTGGACTTGTAGGCTCTAAAGATTTACATTGTTTTGTTTCTGCAGTTATGTAACAAAAAAAAATCTACATTTGTAAGTTACACTTTCGCAGTAGAGATTGGACTACAGTACTTGTATGAGGTGAATTGAAAAATAGTATTTCTTTTATCATTTTTACAGTGCAAATATTTGTAATAAAAACTAATACAAAGTGAGTACTGTATACTTTGTATTCTGTGTTGTAATAGAAATCAATATATTTGAAAATGTAGAAAAACATCCAAAATATTTAATCAATTTCAATTGGTTTTCTACTGTTTAATTTTTATAATCACAATTAATTTTTTTGAGTTAA
This sequence comes from Lepidochelys kempii, assembly GCF_965140285.1. Classification (NCBI taxonomy): domain Eukaryota; kingdom Metazoa; phylum Chordata; order Testudines; family Cheloniidae; genus Lepidochelys; species Lepidochelys kempii. Next base: position 181,826,305 of record NC_136382.1, on the reverse strand, counting down.
TCACATGAGTTATCTGAGATCAATGGACAGCCCTAGAAATAACACTAGTTTTTTTTCTAGAAATGGTTCCACTGTAAATGTTTAATTACCAAATTCTTAGTCCACTGAGCAGCCATCTTCTATTAATTTGCAGGAGGACACCTAATGGAAACTAGTGTTAAAAGAGAGACACATCTCACATTCAATTGCTGGTACCTCTCATTCATGCTATTTTCTCTTTACTCTTAACCTTATAAAACTACACAAAACACAATCACGTAACTTTTTAATCATTTCAACCCACTGATGGTCTATGCCAGATATATGCATTTAATGAAGTAACACAGCCTGCAGTTCTTAATGCAAAAATTCCTCAGTCTATTTAGGGACAGATTGTGGAACCCTTGCTCACTTTGTTGAGCTTTCCCACTGATGTCAACTTGACATTTCTTTTTAATCTCCCTCAGTTGGTTGTTGGCTTATATATTGAACCAAGAGAATTTAAATCCTGTATATATCTTTTTTATTCTATGTAATGTAATTGTGGATGTTTTTTTATTACCCAAGAATGCTGGACTTGCCATACAACTCTGCTTGCATTGCCAGGTCATCCACATATGCAAATTTGCACAACTTCATTGGCATCAATGTCGCTCGTGCAGACATTGAAGAGCATCAGTGTGAGTAGTGAGTCTTGTGACAGACCATTGTTGAGAAACCGGGGTGAACTGACTTCATTGCCCAAGTGGGCAGGTAGCTGCCTATTGCTCAGCATCACCCATAGAAGGAGTAGTGTTTTGAGGCAGGGAATCATCCTTGCGAGCTTCAGCATCAGGCCTTTAATCCAGACCATATTGCAGGCCAATGATAGGTTTACAAAGTCTGCACTGGTCTTAGATTTCCTCTGGAAATGGGCCTTGGTGTGCATTACAAAGGCCAAAATTTGTTTGCAGCAGCTGTGTTTAGGCTGGAATCCCATTTGTTCTTTTGGGATCACTGACTCAACAAGAGACTGATTCTCCAGAGGATGATACATTCCAGGAGTTTGTAGGTTGTGCACAGGAGCAATATGTTGTTGCCCAGTTTAAGTATGGTAATGACTATCATCTCCCACCAGGCTTTTGAGATGTACCCAGATTCCATGGTTATAGTGTACAGTTTTGCCAGCCATTGGTGTCCCCTGGGCCCTAGTTGATGAAGATATTCTGGAGGGATAACATCTCTGCCGATCACCGTACCTTTCTTCATTGCAGCTAAACCCTCCTTCACTTCATCTGTACTGATGGTGATGGGGTCTTGTGGAGAGATTGAAGTTACTGTCCAATGTAAAATGGATCTGTCACTTGGTGTTTTTGTCAAGTGGTTCTTTTATGCTCTCCACCAATTTGGAAGCTATAGAGTTGGGCTGGACTTTTGAGGTCCGATATTCCATCAGATCAGTGGCTCCAAGATGTTGTAGTAGGGCCCAGGCAGAGTGACTAGAGTGTGTGAAGTTCAGATCTTCAACACACTCAGTCCACTGATGGCATCCGTTTGAGCCTAGAGACTCTAACAGAGCCTTCACAACCTCTGGTCTACCAGATTGGTTGTACTACTGGCAATGGTCCTGGGTCTCTTTTGTCCATCAGAGAATGTATTCTTCCTGGGAGCCCCAGAGGATACTCTTCTTGGCAGCAGTGGTAAGGAGGTCAATTAACCAGTGATAACATTCTGGTGTTGTGGGGATTCAGATCACCACTTTTTTCATGGCTTCTCTATAGCAGTCCCAGTCAGCTTTGATCAACACAGGTTTTGATGCTAAAGTGGGTGATGACGGGCCAATGTTGGCTGTTGGGAAAGTCAGGAAGTAGTTTGTGGGATGCATGAAGTTTATGCCTGTTTTGATCTTTGGAAACAACAGGGAGGTCTGGATTGCCATGAAGCAGAGTGGAAAGTTGCTCACTGTTTGGGATCAAAAACCATTTGCAGTTCTTCCATGGACATCCAGTCCATGAGGTCTTTGCCATCATGTTCATTTACTTCATAGCCCCATTTAGTGTGGTGGCTGTTAAAGTTACCAATGTACAGGACTGGGATTGGCGCACTTGGGACCAAGTTATAAGACAATGAGTTTCAATTTAAAGGACTGATATTTCCTATGCTAAATTTATTTCACATTGTCTGGAGAGGCTGATAAGTGAAAATTTGAATTCTGATCAGCTGCTTGAGGCAAAGAGAGGCAGTAGATTTTGTTTGTTTAGGGAAACCCTGGGAAACAAAAGTCTAATTACAGCTCCAGTGGTTGATGAGTGCATATACTGGGTTCACTGAAAATGCTATTTGTTTCTATATTCTCGTTTAGATAAAGTTACAATTTAGGAATAATTTTCAGGTTTTGTACCTGGTTAGGGTACAGATAATTTTCTTCTGCACCATCATAAAAAAGGAAGGGAGAGACTTATAATAAATATAATTCAAATAAAAACAGCAGGGAATCAAAACAGGGATTTTGTAGTGTGCCAGCAAAAATAACTGGAGAAGTGGATGAGGCAGGGGAAGAAGGGAATGTACTTCTTGAGAAACAGTGTGAATTTCAAGTGTGGAAATTGAAGAAAGTGTTTGCAGGAAAGGCTTGAAGGATGCTTGGGGATTAATATGTGTGCTACAATTATTCACTGTCCTGTGGCTCAAGTGCACTACTATTGGTTATATTTTAGGCTGCTTCTAAAGGTAGGTCAATGCGGTTTGTAAACATTGAGCATACAGACATAAGGATGTGTGTTCTTTGTTCTAATTATAGGCCCAAATTCTGTCATCACTTACATTTGTGTAATCCCATTGGAGACAGGCTGCACATGTGTAACTCAGAGCAGACTTTGAAGACAGTTGTACAGGTGTGCCAGAAGGCTGCATTTGGTCTATTGGATATTTATTATTGGTGATAATGTGTAAACAGGAATGACTGTAGTTAGAGTTTCTGCTCTAGTGCTGGGCTGGCTGTTAGAAAATCTACCTTTCTACTAGTAAACTGAGCAAATTTCATGTGGAAACCACTGAGATATAATAAACAAGGAGCTCAACTATGCCATTTTCATAGTTCATTTTAAGGGCATTACTACCCCTTAAAGATAACTAGATAAGGATATGCTAAGTTTATAAAGAAAGCTCTATATAGCAGAATTCTAAGCAATCTAGAAATTGAACCCAAGCAGCACTTATGGATGCAAATCAGGGATATATGTACATTACTCCAGAAGATAAGAATAGTGTTATCTGTTTTTCCACTGCTTAGAGCTCCTCTCCTAAAAGATTAAAATGTGAATGCATTAGCATGGCTATGAGCTGCTGAACTTGAATGGGATTGTTTATCTGAGTTTTAATAGCTGGCTCCCTACTTTGTTTTGTAGGAATTCCAAGATTTCCAATGGGAGTTCAGGACATTTTTTGTTATTTCTTTCCAGATTGCTTATTACTCACTGATATTTTACTCACTCTACAGCAAGACATTTCAGAAGGAGACATAGCTCAGTGATCAAAGAGCTTAAAAAGTGGAGTAGCGAGCTAAGCAAGACTCATGAGCCTTGTTCAAATTTAAATGCATTTCTACAATTCTCCTGTGCTCTGAAAAATAACTACTGCATGTAAAAGATGTCACTGATGTATAAAAAGATGACACCCTCTTTTGTCAAGAGAAATAGTACCTATGTGTATTCAGAATACTTTCTCTTTACTTCAGTGAAAAATAAACCTCTTTTCTTCTTTTTATTCCTGTTACTTCTGCAGATCCAACAATTTAATGCGAGGGCAAGTTTGACTGCAAAACAGCAACAGAATTGTTAACTCAGGGGCTGATTCTTCACCCCATTTACACCAGTTTTCTGCCAGTGCATCATTGCTGAAGTCAATGGAGTCACACTGGTGCAACAAAGATATAATAGAGGTGAGAACCAATTACAGAGCAAAATTCTGCTTTCACTTTTCCCAGTGAAGACTATTGTTGACCATTCACCCCTGACCTGATCTTAAGGCCTAAAGAGAGAACCCTAGGTCGTAAATTCTACAGTCTCACTCTGAGAAGACAAACAAGTGGCTGGGATGATTTAATTGGGGATTGGTCCAGCTTTGAGCAGGGGGTTGGACTAGATGACCTCCTGAGGTCCCTTCCAACCCTGATATTCTATGATACCATAAAGTGTGTAGTACACTGTAGACATCTTTAAGAAGGTGATTTGTCAGGTCCCAGAGATGGTGTAAACTGAATCAGGATCTCCCTTCTGATGGGCTCCACTTACTTTCCCTTCTATCTTTATTTCTAATGCTCTCCATAAATTGTAAGTATACACAATGTAAGACTGCAAGTATGAACAATGCAGGAAACCAGTTTATTGTGCTTATCTTGGTCTTAAGTTTATTCATATTGATTTCCTATTATTTCACTTATAGTTGTCTGTATCAAATAAGATTTTGGTGTGTTTCACCAAATTTTATCTTCTCAGATAACTCTAAGTAGCTTCCTAGAAAAATAAACTATCATCTGTGACAAGTACATGTTGCAACCCCAATAAATAATCTCACAAGTATAAAAAGAAAAGGCATACTAGTGGCACCTTAGAGACTAACCAATTTATTTGAGCATAACTTTCGTGAGCTACAGCTCACTTCATCACTTCATCATTCATTTCTTTTTGCGAATACAGACTAACACGGCTGCTACTCTGAAACCTTACAAGTGTAGTAATTGATCAGGCTACACTGTTCATTTACACAGGTGTGAGTAAAGGAAGGGTGAATGAATTGCTTTGTCTATCCTTATAGATGTAATGTACAGAAAGAAAAAAAATAAGAAGGCCCTATGCATCCGGCAGCTTGAGTTCTCTCCAAATGCTTAAGCAAAGAGAGATGTTGCAGCATGTCCGGAAGGTTAATAACTTATTCAGGTTCTGAGCAGCCTTGAGGAGATTGAGAGTGAATTCCAGGGTCACAGACCATCACTGTGAAATAGCTACTTCCTCGTGATTAAATCTACCTAAATCACTTCTACTGAGGGTCATAAACAATTCAGGGTTTCACATATATCTTGCATTCTACCTTGAAACCTACACACAGCCACTGAAGATACTGTCATAATGGGCTCCTAGCATAGCTGCCACACTGTATATTAGCTTCCTCTTTCCCTTCGCACTGCTCCACCGTAATGTAATTAATGAGAAAGGAGTTTTGGGGGCAGGGCTGTTGTGTCTTTGTTGCCTGGTCTTTAGATTATGTATTAATTATATTGATTACTTAAGAATCCCTAGTTATCACTCTGTGGGTTGACAGGTTCTTGTCCCAAGATCAGGCCCAGTATTATTCAAATTATTATATAGTTGGAAACCCTGATGTGTACAGCTGCAACACTCATACTATATGAACTCTTTTATATTTACAAATATAGTTTATTAATACATTCAGAACAGTCACAAACACCCCAACTTAGTAAGATAGATAGAAATACTACAGAATGTACATCTGCACATCTGTATACTCACACCATCTCCTGTAGAACAAGAGCCGTCATCTTCCTCATCATTCCCCATCATCACCAGTGGCCATTATTCTGGCACCTCCCAAGAACTACATATCTCTCTACTATGGCCCCTAGACTGGGATGCCACTTTTATAATACATTACGCGGATGCCGCTATGTTTGATGCATATTCAGTAGGTGATTTCCCCCTTTTCCTTATTTGTATTTCCTCACTTTACTAATGTTTGAGTGTCTTTTTCCTATAGGTTAGTATATCAGTGATCTCAACTTTTTATCATATACATCCCTTCATTACCATGCCCCTTTTGTGGTTTGGCACCACATTTGTTATTTTTGTCCTCACTGGTTATTTCAGTTCTATCAAAGTTCCAAATTGTGATGTACCTGTTAAGTTTAAAAGGGTATGAATCTCTGAAAGCCCCTATACCAACCTGCTTTCACATATCCTCTATGTTAAATATCACAGCCATACCTGGATCTTATGCTTTAGCTCATCATTATCTGTCTCGGTGAAAGGTCCCAAACATATGTATACTAACTTTGCCTTAGCTCACCGTACAGGATGTGGCCTGCAGGTCCCTTGTGTTGTAACCAAAATATACTCTAATATAGACCTACAAACCTATTATAATAAAACAAATAATCAAACCCATAAGAAAATAAGAAACTTATAAGAAAAGATATATAGGCAAGCAAGCAGGCTAGCCTTAGATGTATCTCATGTACCTGTTACGTATGTCAGTTCGTTGCCAGGACATTTCTGTGGCTGAATTATTTACCTATGGTCAGAACTTCCCCTTAAACTCTATTTTCAGCTCCACAAATACTTGCGGATTTCCTTTGGGTCATTTATCTGTGCAAAGTTTATCTGTTCAAAGTTCATAGTCCTCAAGCCTTATGCTAACGTGCTGAAGCTAATGTCTTACAGGATACAGGCCTGTAGGTTTCTTGCATTACTGCTGAATATAATGCAAAGCAGAATATAATGCAAAGCAGTAAATATAATAAAGTCAAGCTAGCCCACTGGGCTACAGCTTTGAACTAAATGAGACACTGGCAAAGAGCCCATGTGGACAGCATGCAGTGGCTATATTTTTTACTACCTTTGCCACTGGGTTGAGGGTGAAGAGAAGGATTTTGTTTGTCCCCTTAATAGGTCCCTGTGCCTAGCCCCTTTCTCTGGGTGTCCACAGAGAACCAGCATTTGTCCATTTCTTTCAAGAGAGCAAAAGGAATTGGTATACTTGGCAAATAGCTCAGAGCAGCTCTCATTTGGAAAGATGCAGTACATTTGGGTGGTGGATACGTAGGGGGAGAGGAGGAGAACATGCCTTCCTATGAGGAGTCCGGTGGCACCTTAAAGACTAACAAATGTATTTGGGCATAAGCTTTCGTGGGTAAAAAACCCGCTTCTTCAGATCCATGGAGTGAAAATTACAGATGCAGGTATTATTATGCAGACACATGAAGAGAAGGGAGTTACCGTACAAGTGGAGAACCAGTGTTGACAAGGCCAATTCACTCAGGTTGGATGTGGTCCACTCCCAATAATTGATGAGGAAGTGTCAATACCAAGAGGGAAAGTTGCTTTTGTAGTGAGCCAGCCACTCCCAGTCCCTCTTCAAGTCCAAATTAATGCCCCTCCATCCCCACGAACATGATACAGTTCTGTGGTGATCTGGAAGCCTACTTTCACTGTCTCTGGCTCAAGGAATATTTTCTACACATCATTGAACAGTGCACTGACCCACAGGAAGCCTCCTACCAACACTACAAGAAGAAGAATTCTGTGTGGACTCCTCCTGATGGTCGAAATGACAGACTGGATTGCTTCATCTTCTTGACCCCTGGGAAGGAGGCCCTTGATGAATTCCACCAGGATTTCAACAATTTCCACCCCACCATCAAACTCAGCCTGGACCAGTCTACACAAGAGGTCCACTTCCTAGACACTACAGTGCAAATAAGCAATGGTCACATAAACACCACCCTCTACCAGAAACCTACTGATTGCTATACTTATCTACATGTCTCCAGCTTTCATCCAGGACACATCACACAATCCACTGTCTACAGCCAAGCCCTTAGATACAACCAAATTTGCTCTAATCCCTCAGAAAGAGACAAACACCTACAAGATCTTTATCAAGCATTCTTAAAACTACGATACCCACCTGGGGAAGTGAGGAAACAGATTGACAGAGCGAGACAGGTACCCAGAAGTCACCTACTACAGGACAGGCCCAACAAGGAAAATAACAGAACACCACTGGCCATCACATACAGCCCCCAGCTAAAACCTGTCCAGCATGCCGTCAGCGATCTACAACCTATCCTGGAAAACGATCCCGCACTCTCACAAATCTTGAGAGACAGGCCAGTCCTTGCTTACAGACAGCCCCCCAACCTGAAGCAAATACTCACCAGCAACTACATACCACGCCACAGAAACACTAACCTAGGAACCAAACCCTGTAGCAAGCCCCATTGCCTACTCTGTCCCCATATCTTCTCTAGCAACACCATCAGAGGATCCAACCACATAAGTCACACCATCAGGGACTCATTCACCTGCACATTTACTAATGTGATATATGCCATCATGTGCCAGCAATGCCCTTCTGCCATGTACATTGGCCAAACTGGACAGTCTCTACGTAAAAGAATAAATGGACACAAATCGGACATGAGGAATGGTAACACACAAAAGCCATTGGAAGAACACTTCAATCTTCCTGGACATTCTATAACAGATTTAAAAGTAGCCACATTTGAACAAAAAAACTTCAGAAACAGACTTCAAAGAGAAACAGCAGAACTAAAATTCATTTGCCAATTTAACACCATTAATTTGGGCTTGAATAGGGACTGGGAGTGGCTGGCTCACTACAAAAGCAACTTTCCCTCTTGGTATTGACACTTCCTCATCAATTATTGGGAGCTGACCACATCCAACCTGATTGAATTGGCCCTGTCAACACTGGTTCTACACTTGTAAGGTATCTCACTTCTCTTCATGTCTCAGCATAATCATGTCTGCACCCGTAATTATCATTCCATGCATCTGAAGAAGTGTTTTTTTTACCCATGAAAGCTTACGCCCAAACAAATTTGTTAGTCTTTAAGGTGCCACCGGACTTCGCACCATTTTTGTGATACAGACTAACACGGCAACCCCTCTGATACATGCCTTCCTATATTGCCTGCCCAGAATTTAATTCTTAACATGTTAACAACAACAACGACAACAAAAAAAGAAATTGCTGTCAAAATATGTGCTCTGCTTTTAATTTAAGCCAATCGATAGCATTCAAAATAATTGATCTCCTATAATTCATTCAAAAAAGCTGAACTCATTTACTTCTTTGTGATTCCCTTTAATGTAAAATACTCGGAGCTCACTATCATGAGAATGCATTACTCTCTTTCGAATAAGAAAGGGAAAATTGTGTATTTCTTTTTGCAAATCTGCCTAGGGTAAAATTTTCTCTTTGCTTACCATTAGGGCTGTCAAGTGATTAAAAAATAATCATGATTAATTGCACAATTAAAAATAATCGTGATTAATTGTGCGATTAATTGCACTGTTAAACAATAATATAATACCATTTAAATAGTTTTGGATGTTTTCTATATTTTCAAATATATTGATTTCAATTACGATACAGATCACAAATTGTACAGTGCTCACTTTATTTTTATTGCAAATATTTGTTTTATAAAAATCAAAAGAAATACTATATTTCAATGCACCTTATACAAGTACTGTATTCCAATCTCTTTATCATGAAAGTTGACCTTACAAAATGTATAATTATGTAGAAAAAATAACTGCATTCAAAAAATGTAAAACTTTAGAGCCTACAAGTCCACTCAGTCCTACTTCTTGTTCAGCCAGTCACACAGACAAACAAGTTTGTTTAATTTTGCAGGAGATAATGCTGCCTGCTTCTTGTTTACAATGTCACCTGAAAGTGAGAATAGATGTTTGCATGGCACTTTTGTAGCTGGCATTATAAGATATTTACATGCCAGGTTCATATGTCCCTTAATACTACCACCACCATTCCAAAGGACATGTGTCCATGCTAATAAGGGGTTCTGCTTGATAAGGATACAAAGCAGTGCAAACCGGCACATGTTCACTTTCATCATCTGAGTAAGATGCCACCAACCTGAAAGCTGATTTTCTTTTTTGGTGGTTCAGGTTCTGTAGTTTCCACATTGGAGTGTTGCTATTTTTAGGACTTCTGAAAGCAAGCTCCACACCTCATCCCTCTCAGATTTGGGAAGGCACTTCAGGTTTTTAAACTTTGGGTCAAGTGCTATACCTTTCTTTAGAAATCTCACACTGGTATCTTCTTTGTGTTTTGTGAAATCTGCAGTGAAAGTGTTCTTAAAATGAACAACATGTGCTGGTTCATCATCGGAGACTGCTATAACATGAAATATATGGCAGAATGTGGATAAAAAAGAGCAGGAGACATACTATTCTTGCCCAAGGAGTTCAGTCACAAATTTAATTAACACATTTTTTTAACAGCGTTGTCAGCATGGAAACATCCTCTGGAATGGTGGCCAAAGCATGGAGGGGCATACATATGTTTAGCATATCTGGAATGTAAATACCTTGCAATGCCAGCTACAAAAGTGCCATGCAAATGCCTGTTCTCACTTTCAGGTGACATTGTAAATAAGAAGCCGGCAGCATTATCTCCCATAAATGTAAAGAAATCAGTTTGTTTTAGTGATTGGCAGAACAAGAAGGAGGACTTAGTGGACATGCAGGCTCTAAAGTTGTATATTGTTTTGTTTTTGAGTGCAGTTACATAACAGAAAAAAATCACCATTTGTAAGTTGCACTTTCACAATAATGGGATTGCATTATGGTATTGTATGAGGGGAATGGAAAAATAATATTTATATCGTTTATCATTTTTATAGTGCAAATATTTGTAATAAAATATTAATATAAAGTGAGAACTGTACACTTGGTATTCTGTGTTGTAGCTGAAATCAACATGTTTGAAAATGTAGAAAATCATCCAAAATATTTAATAAATATCAATTGGTATTCTATTGTTTAACAGTGCGATTAAAACTGTGATTAATTGCAAGACCAGTGTTTCTCAAGTTGGGGGTCCTGACCCAAAAGAGAGTTGCAGGGGGGTCACAAGGTTATTTTAGGAGGAGTCACAGTATTACCATCCTTACTTTTGTACTGCCTTCTGATCTGGGTAGCTGGAGAGCAGCAGCTGTTGGTCAGGCACCCAGTTCCAAAGGCAGGGCCCCGCCAGCCGCAGCACAGAAGTAAGGGTGGCAATATCATACCATGCCACGCCACCCTTACTTCTGCGCTGCTGCCTTCAGAGCTGGGATCCTGGCCAGCAGCCGTAACTCTCCAGCTGCCCAGCTCTGAAGGCCGCGCCACTGCCAGCAGTAGCACAGAAGTAAGGGTAGCAGTACTGCAACCCTCCCCCCAATAACCTTGTGACCCCCCCCCCCCCCACAACTCCTTTATGGATTAGGACCTCTACAAGTACAACACCATGACATTTCAGAATTAAATAGCTGGAATGATGAAATTTACGATTTTTAAAATCTTATGACAGGGAAATTGATCAAAATGGACCCTGAATTTGGTAGGGCCCTAATTATGATTTAACAATCTAATCCAGGAGTTCTCAAACTTCATTGCACTGCAACCCCCTTCTGAGCCTCTTTGGACTTTGGCTTCAGCCCTGGGCAGTGGGGCTCGGGCTTTAGCCCCAGGCCCCAGCAAGTCTAAGCGAGCCCTGGCAACCCCATTCAAAGGGGGTTGTGACTCTCTTTGGGGTCCCAACCCACAGTTTGAGAACTGCTGAATCCGAGCAAGAAGCACATCGCTGTGTTTCCTCCATAGCAAACCAGAGAGTAAACTGTGATTCTCACTGATTTCTCCTCCAGAGAAATACCAGTAACAAATTACCTTTCTTTCTGTAGCAGATCAGCTCAACTAGCTGGCATGCTTAGGGGTACAGTTAAGGTTCTGTCCTCTGTCCTACCAGTTTCTTCCATCTCATGGAAGGTGCAGTAGCAGCCCTTCAGAATCTGCTCTCCCTTCATACTGTGACCTACAATGTGGTTAGCCCAAACTGGGATTCCTTATGCTTATTTACTTCCATGGGCAGGTGTATAGAGCATCTCAGGATCTTGCACAATAAGGCTAATTTAATACTGTGAAGGAATGACATTCTTCCTCTGGGTGTTAATGCTGACCACAGCACCAAAAAAATCAGTACTTTATCTGTGGAGCCTTGTGATTGAGCAGAAGTGTGTTTTAATTCTTAAAAATGTACAAGATAGTTCTTACTTAACTAGCAAGACTCCATGCAGCTGTCTTGGGATAATACCACATCTCGGATCTGTTATGCAGCATGAGAGAAAGTTGGGGAGAAGTGGACTTAAAGTGGCTGTAGAATTAATAAACAAGAGGAATAATGTCATCACTGTGTGGCAGTTGCTGGTAAATATTGACTCTAATTGCAGCCACAGTTGTGTGACTAACAAAGTAAAATAAAAGAAAAAGATTCTTGTTTGGAAAAATTAAAGTCAAAATTTCCACTTGTTTTATATTATTTGTATACCAGTAAAGCCCAGGGAGCACCCTTCTGTGTAGAAGTCACTTTTCTATTATAACATCCACATTGCCATGAGTTTAAAACATGCGTGACAAACAGCATTAAAGAGGCATTATTCTTGGAGTGGAGGCAAGTTTTTTTTTTGTTCACAATTTACTAAATTGGCACTATTATTAACTTCCTGCTTAGAATCTGTGTTCATCAGAAAGGCTCCTAGAGCCTTTCCTGTGTAAAACACAGAATATTGGAGGCTTGGTTTCAAAGCTTGGCAGAGAAATTTATCAGGAAATTTAGCCAGGGCATGCAAAGCACTGAGGATGTGTTTCTGGGATTCTTCCCACAGAAAGTAAGAAAGGGTCATGAGACTAACTATTGTCACACTTCCCTTCATGTGGATTTGGGGTGTGCAAAATGCAGGATCATTTTTGTTTGTTTTTGTTTAGGGGGCTCAAGTTAAGTCAGATAGAACCTCTCAATATTCAGGCAAAACCAAAAAACAGGGTATTTGTCCTCACAGAATTTTGCACCAGTATAATTAAATTGGTTGGTGTAGGGAATACATTAAATTATCCTTAGAAAATATATTAACTTTTACTGCAAAAGAGGATAAACTATCATTTAGATATACTTCGATTTATCAAAGGCAAAGTTTTGTAACAAATGTAGTTCAATTAACTGAAAATCTGAATGGACTAGAAAATCTGAGGTCCATAAGGCAATCTATATTTGACATATTATCTTGTTTCTCATTTTCTTTTGCATGTTGCCATAGCTGTTTGTTCACTGTTTCTTCTGTTTTCCAGACTCTTTCTGTGATGGTAGTTTGGGTTTAATTCTCCAGTATTTTCTGAAGGCAACATTATCACTTGCCCTGTGAGGCTGCTAAGGGAAGTAAGGGGGCATAAGATATATCAGTACTGCCCTGTGTGGAGTCTCCACTTGGCCAGTGCATAGGGAGAACACCTTCTGTGCAGGCACTACTTTGCCTCACATATGGCAGGGAAAGGGTGAAATGGGGTGGAGAATAGGTGAAGAGTTGACCCCAAACCACAATGTACTGGCCGGCACATCTGAGTTTGTGTGGAGGGGGAAGTAATCTTTTCATGATATGAACCAGTAGCACTTTTACACTACAGCAAGAGGTGAAGCAAGGAAGACGTCGATTCTCAGAGTTGTCTTTTTGTTTCACGGCTATTCATAAGGTGGCACAGCTGTGTATTGCCCCTCAATGGTATAGTGGTAAAAACAGAAGTGGGTCAACTAACCTAAACTCCATGTCCCCAGAATGAAAAGTTACTCAAGTTTACCCTTGCCTGCACTACTGGTGCCCCTTATTCAGGGATAGAAGGGGAGTGGCACACTAGCCCAGAATGAGTAAGCTAATTTCTGATTACACCATGTGGAGGAAGTGAATGAAGCTGCAAAAAATCTATGTGACATTACTTTTATTAAAAGGTATAAATCACAGCTAGAAGGCTAATTACTTCCATATTTTTGGCAGACATTAATATTTTATGAAGTATTAAGTTCACTAACATAAGATTTAGAATAAAATTTGCAAAATCACCTAAGTGACTTAGACTCTTAAGTGTCATTTTTGAAAGTTACTAGGCACTTAGAAGCCTAAATTCTACTTTCTTTCAATTGGATTGAGGGTTCGAAATGACAAAGATTATTTTGAAAAAAATTACCCGCAAATTCTCATGTTTAAGTGGACTTTCTGTGAGTGACGTGTAATATTTAAATATGGTGTGATATTTAACATGGCATTGCCATGTTCACAGATATGATTTTTTTGTCTTTTTGAATATCATTACTACCATTAGAAAGAATATAATTCATTGACAGAAATGAGACTTTTTTTAGATTACCCTCTGATACTAAAATATTTCAGGATATCTTTTTAAATAAATCCAATACAATATTGCATAGAGTCCCTAGAACTGAATCTTAGTATTTTCAGCTATGGCTCAGTCAGATATCTTTTTGCTCTCACTGCATGTTTTGAAGGGAAAGTTCCTCACAGCATCATTTTTCATCCTTCGTTTGCATATTGAAGGTCACTGTTGGAACAAGACACATCAAGTAAGGAGTTGTTTTGTTGGCAATAACAGTAGCTGAAATTGTTGGTAGAATACAAAAAGCAATATATAATTTGGAGTAGAACAGTATTTTAAATAAATCAACTGTTTTAAACTACACGGTCATTATTCTTGAAAGCAAAGTAAATCAATGAATAAGTACTAATGAAGCATTTCTAGCAGGTGGGCTTTGAGGGATTTGTTTCTAAGATTCTGGTGTACTTAACAGGATACTCCCCTCAGTGGCTCATCTGCCCCTAGGCACAAGAACAATAACAACAAAAATCATCAACTGAAATATGACCATAATAGCTGAGCACAAAATGCCTGCTTTTTTATAAACTTCATTCATGGTCCATAACATTGGTAAATAGATTAATAATTGTCAGTGGAAAAGGCTTTTTTTTACTTTCTGCCACCACAAGTAGCATCAGTGTAGTCAGTGCAGGGAATATGAGGATAAAAGAAAAAAGAGAAAGAGGGAAGAACAGTAACAGAACATATGCACAGATAGAGCAGCTTGCGTATGAAGTCACTGCACAAAAGAGGGAAGAATGATTTATAGTTAGTGAATTCTGCTGTAAGGAAGCCTTTACTGGTATATGGAGGGGATGCAGAGCTTAGGAAAGGAAACTGGGGGATTTAAAAAATAGTGTAATACAGTAAACTATGAACGGCAACATAATGTTACTCCAGAGGGGGGAAAAAGCCTGATATTCGACTGTAGGTTTAGGGAAACGTTGTTTCACATATGGGCGATAATTTCAAAGGCCAGCTAGCACATGCACAGACACAGCATGACAGATTAATCATGTGCATGCGCTCAGGACAAGTTGCTAATTTGCAGAGGAGAAAACACATATAACACTTAGGGAAAAAATAGTAAGCACACACTGTATTGTGGGTGTAACACTAAACTGCAAAACCTGGTTATAGGATAAACAACTTGGGCCTGGCATTATCCACAAATCTGCCTACCTCAGATTCAGAGGAAGTCTGGAAATGATGGATATACTGAATGTGGGACAGAGCACTTGCAGATATGGGTGGGAGGAGAGGGATGCCAGGCTTTAGCTAAAGAGACCCAACATTTTGGCTATATTGATCCTACCGCAACTCCTGTATGTTTGAACCAATGATGAATTTATCAAGCTTCAGAGGGATCTGCGATAAGATAAAGGAGAAACATAAAAACAAAATAGTGGTTCCTCACACATAAATACAACTTTTAAAAAGTAGGACTTGAGTTGTTGAACCTTATTAATGCTTTAGTTATGCAGGGAACGGCTAATGAAGAATGACATTTATAAGCATCTACATATTCCATGCTAGCACTAGTATCAATAACTAATGCAATGTGATGATCAGTGTGGGGATAGGTGCACATGTACAGATTCTTACGTATGTGAGGTTTCACTTGAGTCCAGAAAATTAAATGCTTATAACAAAGAACAATGAAGTGGATGGTCATTGGGTGAAAAATGGTTTCTGAAGAAGAGATGAAATAGTGGTTTATAACAGTAAAATTTATGATCCCTCATCAACAAACAATCCAGCTACTTGAAAAGTATCAATTGCTGAGTCATCTCTGAATTTTCTCTCTATTTAGAATCATAGAATCATAGAAGATTAGGGTTGGAAGAGACCTCAGGAGGTCATCTAGTCCATTGAGTGTTTCCTTCATTCTGCAGGGAGGCTTCTTTTTTGATGGCAGTGAGATCTGATTCCTTATTGCTAAAGTCATCCTGTAAGCTATTGTCTGGGGAAACCATTACATGAACAATCAGAGTGACACACATGCAGTAAGGTGGTGAAGAGTTAAGAATACCAAACACAACAAATAATGTTCTGTACCACAGATCTTCAATACAGATATATGCATTATTGTAGGAATGGAGAAATAGGTGGATCTAGATGATATTGACATGGAGAATCACTGTCTATTGACCAGCACTGAATAGATCCAAGAAGGACTAAACATAGACAGCTAGGGTGGGAGTGGGGCAACTGTGTTTGTAATGGCTGCCATCCTGGCTGATACCAGGGATTTCCAAAGATAAAAGCATGAGTATCTTAGCTAAGAGTCAGCCTCTCTAGCTGACAGCTACAGCAGACTCTCATACTTTGTGGAGGGGGCACCAAGTGGAGGACACGTAACATACATTGATCAGTGAGTTACATGCTTAAGGAGAACCAAATAACGAGAGGGTGCAAAGATGGCTACTATCTGGCAGTATTGGATAAGGTTGCTACTGAGTGATAAGAAACTCAAGTCAGAGGTGAAGGAAAGATCCAGATGACTGATCATATAATTTGCCACTTATGCTCTGTTGCAGACAGTGTGGGGGAGAGATATACTGTGTGTGCACAGAGATATCTGGGAAATATAAATCCTGATTAATTTAGCAATTTTATCTCCATTTGTTTGGTACAATAGCCTTAGGCAAATGTGGGAAATAAGGAAGGAAAACAATGAAAAAAGGAAGGCTGAGTGCAGGGTTTGGGAAAAGGAAGAAGGGTTAGTAAAGTGCCACTTACCCACTGACTGTATATTAATACTGGCAGGATAACATACAAATTTTTGGAGATTTGATTCAGACAAACATGCTTAGATGGTTACTCATATTTTGTTGGAATATCTTGCCTCTTATGGCTGTAAACTCCAAATATAAATAGGCTTTCTTGTAAAAACCAATAAATAATGTAATATAGTATTTCCTGCTTCTAGTAAGGCCAGAGACACTCTGACTGGTACAGGTGGTGAGCAAATGCAGTATCTGATTTGTGTCCATTTATCATTTTACATGGGGACTATCCAGTTTGGCTGATGTACATAGTAGAGGGGCATTGTTGGCACATGATGGCATATATCACATTGGTGGACGTGCAGGTGAATGAACGGGTGATGGTGTGGCTGATCTAGTTAGGTCCTGTGATGGTGTTGCTTGTGAGAATATGCTTCGGGTTGGCAGGTTGTCTGTGGGCAAGGACTGGCCTGCCTCCCAAGGCCTGTGAAAGTGAGGGATTGTTGTCCAGGATGGGTTGTAGATCACTGATGATGAATTGGAGAGGTTTTAGCTGAGGACTGTATGTGATGGCCAGTGGAGTTCTGTTGGTTTCTTTCTTGGGCTTATCTCGCAGCAGGAGGTTTCTGGGTACACGTCTGGCTCTGTTGATCTGTTTTCTTATTTCCTCGTGCGGGTATCATAGATTTGAGAATACTTGGTGAAGATCTTGTAGGTGTTGGTCTGTGTCTGAGGGGTTAGAACAAATGCGGTTGTACCTCAGCGCTTGGTTGTACATCGGCCAAACTGGACAGTCCCTATGTAAAAGGATAAATGGACACAAATCAGATATTAGGAATGGCAATATACAAAAACCTGTAGGAGAACATTTCAATCTCCCTGGACACACAATAGCAGATTTAAAGGTAGCCATCCTGCAGCAAAAAAGCTTCAGGACCAGATTTCAAAGAGAAACTGCTGAGCTTCAGTTCATTTGCAAATTGGACACCATTAGCTCAGGATTAAATACAGGCTGTGAATGGCTAGCCAACTACAAAAGCAGTTTCTCCTCCCTTGGTGTTCACACCTCAACTGCTAGAAGAGGGCCTCATCCTCCCTGATTGAACTAACCTCATTATCCCTAGCCTGATTCTTGCTTGTATATTTATACCTGCCTCTGGAAATTTCTACTACATGCATCTGAAGAAGTGGATATTCACCCACGAAAGCTTATGCTCCAATATGTCTGTTAGTCTATAAGGTGCCTCAGGACTCTTTGCTGCTTTTGGAGAAGATAAGCAGTCTGAGTAACCTAATACAATACTACTCTCTGGCTATATTCTAAACTGCCAAGAGTAGTAGCAGTAGCATACACTGTTTCCAAAATGGAGAGTAATTAGGTTGCAGTAGATATTGCATCAACAGGGATTTAAATAAAAAGAAACCTGACGTGTGAGGCTGACAACCTAGTGATTTCTTATAATGCTGATGTACATTTAGTGCTTTGCAAAGAGATTTTACTACTATCTGAAAGAAACTCCCTATTAAATCCACAAATTAGCTTCTGTTCTGTTGGAATCTAATTACCTTCTATATAGGGCAAGAATAAAGGAAAACGGGGAAAAACATGGATTTTAAAATTAAACTTTAAATTAAAAGTTGTGATGGACACCTCAGAATTATACAATATATTTGCTGGCTAGCATTCATTTGGGGTGATTTATACAGAGTTGATGCAAGAGCCCTGATGCAAAATTCTGATTAGCTGAAAACACAGTCCACCTCCCCTAGCCCCTATGTTTTGTGCAGTTTTATTTCTCATTTAATTTCTTGCAGTTTCTTATTTCCTGGATACCTTCATTAATTTACTTCTGGGCTTGAAAGCACCAGAAATGTTCAAGTTTTATGTTCAGCATCACCTGCTTCTGTCCATGGGGAATAGAATATACCAATTATGCCATTTTAATGCTCAGTTGGAAATCTTTCAAAGTTATATATCAGCATGCATTACTTGTGAACTTACATGTGATTTATCTGGCCAGAGCTTCTTGGGTCTTCATTCTGAAAAGAGAGAGAGAGGGGTTGCACTTGCTGGGTGGGAGGGCGGTATAAAGACAGAAAGGGCAGATAGGAATAGGAAAAAGGCTTCTCTGAACAAAAGGATCCCAGGATAGGGTTTCCATGTTTCAGGGGCTGGGGGAGTGTTGTCTCCCAATTCATCACTCACTTTTTGGTCCCCTCAAAAATTTGCATGCTTATTCTGGTGTTCCACAATAGCAGTACACCACTTCTTTTCTTAGATCAAGAGCTGAATGGTTAGTACCATGTGATGGCAGTTGGCTCTTCTGCTCCTCCCCTACATATCACTCAAATAGAGCTCATCAGTAAATGGATTTTTTTCTGTAGAATAATTTAACTTTTCCATGAAATCAAAATATTTCTATTTGGAAATGCTGTGATGGTAACTTATTCTCTCATTCTCCTCTGTGAGCAATGGGAGCTGCGGCCAATGGGAGCTGTGGGGGCAGTGCTTTCAGTCAGGAGCGGTGCGTGGAGCCACATGCCACCCCCTCCCCCAGGGGCCGCAAGGGCATGTTGGCTGCTTCTGGGAGCAGCATGGGGCCAGTCAGGCAGGGAGCCTTCCTTAGTCCACTGCGCCACCGCCCGGGAGCCACCCAAGGTAAGTGCCACCCAGCGGGAGCCTCCATCCCAACCCCGAGCCCCCTCCCGAAACCAGCATCCCATACCCAATCCTGAACCCCCTCTGCTCCAGCCCTGAGCCCCCTCCTGCACCCTAACCCCCTGCCCTAGCCAGTGAAAGAGAGTGAGACTGGGGGAGAGCAAGCGATGGAGAGATGGGGGAAAGAGTGAACAGGGCCAGGCTTTGGGGAAGGGGCGGGGTAAATCCTGGGATTCACTTAAAGTAAAAAAGTGATCTTGTGCGTAAAAGGGTTGGAGACCACTGTCATAGAAGTTCATGACTGTGGTGCATCATGAGAGATGTAGTCTGACTGGGGAGCCCAGTACATAGAGTAGTATAGAGATATGAGGAAACTGAACTATAACTCCCATGAGATAGCAGAGCAGTATATCTGAATCAAGATATTTTTGGTTCTTGAGCATTTGGTTTGTTGAATGAAAAAATAAAGAAAGGAAGCACTAGTTTTGAAAAAAAAATGTTTAGTTGAAAACTTAATTTTCTCTTGAGAAACAATTTTGATAATGTTTGAACAGCCCTGCTCTTGGCTGGACCTCTTTTTCAAGGATGTCACTCATGTGAGCCCCCAAATTAGCTACATGCCATATGGATTTGGTTCCCCCTCACTTTCAGCTGCTGAAAATTATTTACATCAGAAACAAAGAATAATGAAGCTGAGGGTATAGGAAGAGTCACTCACACCAAAGGAAGGAATCCCACAGCACTGTGTTTTCTGTGTTAATATTTTTGTTTCCCTCTTTGTGGATGTCTGTCACAAACTGCATCCTACATTTGGGCCATTGGCAGATTGAGACATATGATTCCCTGGCTACCACTTGGTTTTCCTCTCCCATACTTCAACTCAGTGCTGTCTCCTCCTTGTTTTGATTATGCTGGAGAGAGATGTGGAGGGAGAGAGTCCAGCAAGGAAAGAAAGGCAAGGACAAAGGAAGATCAGAGAAATAAGGCAACGAAGAAGCAAAGATCAATGACTGGGGAGAATGGGAGGGACTCACAGGTTATAGAGGGGAGGTAGAGGTGGAGCATGTTTTCCAAAAAATTACCTTAATTGCACTGTGGACCTCCCCTCTACTCCTGACCAGATCTTTGAAAAAACCCAAGGATGGACAAACTCCTGGAGACCCATGCCAGGTTTTAAATTTGGGCCCAGTACAAGTTGAGACAGAATTTTGGGAAGTGTGCGTATGTGTGTGTGATCAATAAAAGCTACCTCACTGTCATGTCTGAGTGCCTCAAAGTAAGGAGCTCCCAGGAATCCTGGGAAATAAAGTTAACCACTACAGGAATGCATTGAAAAAAGAGTTCTGACTAGCTACGAGGATGACCTATGTCAAGCCAAATCCTTTTACTCCACTTTCCTCTGAGCAGCAGCCTCTCTGTGGCTGCTAGCCTATAAGAGCAGGTGGGACCTCAGCCTGTCTTCTGTGGTGGAGGAGGTGGCATTTAGGCCTCAGGATTAGAGTAACAATACAAATCCCCCTTAAGTGCTGTTTCAGAGAAGTAAGGCACCCAGGATGTGTGGAATTCCCCTGGATAACTTTTCTCCACACCTAAAACACAGGAGTTTTGCATTTAGGATTTACCAAGCTGCAGGGCCCCAAGGAAAATGGCATTTAGCTATGTATGTGAAGAAGAAGAAGAAGATACACATGAAGATATGTATATTTAAAAGTAGTCACAGCAAAAGCACCACACAGCTGCTGTTGTGTTCATTGACTGAAGAGCTAGAAAGAATTAGGTACCCAGGGGAGTAAATCCAAAACTTGTGCAATGATCTTGATGATGGTCACTCAACCCTTGTTTTATGCTATGGAGGGAGAAGTCATCTTAATTAAGGAAAAATTAAGGAATAATGTGGTTAAGCAATATTGTAAATATTAACAGCTGTAAATTGTAGGTGTGTGCCTGAAACTTCTGTTCAGAATGTTTGGATACAGTACCTGTTTTACACCAGCTTTCTGTGGCGGACCAATCCTGAACTCGGTGCACAGCAAAATTCCTGGGGGCTTGTGCAGGTGAACGGAGGGTAGGACTGAGCTCTAAACAGGATTCGGAACTTAAAGTGGGAAATCTTTAACTAGTTGATGGTTGCCACTCATGAAGAATAAATCTGCTGTGCTACTTTAAATCAACTGCACTTTGGGGTCAGATCATATATTTCTGAGATAGAAGATAACGGCACAATCTGTTGTGTGTGTAAGGGATAGTGCCTTGGCACGCTGCCCCAGGATAAGACTAAGAGAACTGAGACTTAGTCACAATTCTGGAGCTTGCTCCCTCACTTGAGCGGAAATAGATGCATTTGGTGATCGGTGCATGCTGCACAAGACAGTTGTTAAGGTTTTTTTGAGAAGGCTGAGGGTGTGCTTCCCACAATGATGAAGAGGTGGGAAAGAGATGTTGAAGGTGGTGGACTGGCTGAGCTCCTGTTGAACTGAATATTTTAATGCTGCTTGACATGTCATTGTATTGTGAATTGCATGTTAGGGGTCCTAGAGCTTAGGGGAGGCATCTTTTTTAGTTATTCTTTAACCTGAGATAAAATTAATTCAGTCCTTGGTTCACCCTAATAACTTTGGGGGAAGAAATCTTCCCCGGTCCTTTCGAGGCATGTATCTGGCTTCCTCCTCCAAGCCAGTTCATCTGTATAAGCTGGCACATTGGAACAGGAAGCTGTGGAAAGGAAGCTCTTTTCAGTGCACAAGAAATTTTAGGGATCCTATAAAACCCCAGAACAATGTTACATACTATTAAAGGTCGTCTACTGGGTCTTGGTCTAGGAACACACATACAGACACAGCACTTTTGTAACACTGCCCCCCCCCCTTGCAGGAAGGGGCACAGACATTCCACGAAGGCTGATCTTTCTCCGTCCAATGACTTGCAATGCAACTTTACTCCCTAGCGTGGATGTATTGGGCAAGTAACAATCTTGCCCTTAATGAACAGCCAGCCAAAGGCGGAAGGAGGACATTGCATTCATTTCAGTAGAACACTGGTGGGTAATGTTAGCATAGCTGGTATGGTGAAGAGGACCAGCAATGAAAGGCTTAAAAGCCAGTTCTTCAATAAAGGCTATCATTTCTCTATACAGATGTGTCACCCTCTCCTAGACCCCCTTGGATAAAAGCCTAAGGGTTTCACAAAGGCTATTCTGTTGGGATTTGATAATGACCTTAACTTTAGAGAGGCTTAAGGCTTTAGCATTAAAGTGTATACGGAGACCCTAAATAAAGGTTTTTATTTTAGAGCATTACAATAGAATGGAAATATGTTACAAAATTAAACCAGAGAACCAAAGAAAACGATACCAAAAACTATGAACTGGAAAATGTCTTAAACTTCCCATTAGAGAGACAAGGTGGGTGAGGTAATATCTTTTATTTCTGTTGGTGAGAGAGACAAGCTATGATCTTACACAGAGCTCTTCTTCAAGTCTGGCAAACTTACTCAGAGAGCTCTCCTGCCAGCAAAATAGAACCATACCCAACGAAGGGCGGTTGCTTTTTCCGTCTGAGACACTATCCTACTGACGAAATGCTGTCCACACCGGCACTTTTTGTTGTTAAAACTTTTGTGAGTCAGGGGTGTGTTTATCCTTCTGTGGAGAGCCAAGAGTCCTCCAAATAATAAATTGGAGTTTTGCCTTATTTCCAGGGCTAATTTGTAGAGCCGACACTAGTAGCATTTGCAGTGCAGACACAATAATAGTAAAGTAAAATTTTAATTTAATACTGTATATATGCATAAATACATTGTATGCACCCATATACTATATATTCACCCTTATATCCATGTCAGAGATAAGATATAAAGCAAATGTTAAGAGCAAACAGGAGTATAAATGAACAAAATAACAGCAAACACTGGCGTGGTGTTTCAGCAGTCTAGATGGTAATTTATTGATCTTTCTGCACATCTGAGACCATGGTTTGATTTCCCACATCACCAATTAAATTGTGAATTGAAACACATAGTAATTAGCAGCCAGTTTTCAGATCTCTGTGTACCAAGCAAGCAAGACAGAATAGTTGTCTTCTGGGAAAATGGAAAAACTAGGAGAAGGAAATTATGGAGACACTCTTGAATTATATCTCTGGGAAGATTGGAAAGGCTCTTATTTACAGTTCTCATGGTTGAGTTACTATAGTCATTATACTAAAGCATTTCTGTGATTACCATAACCTTAAACAACCCACACCCTGACACTTAATGCTTGCATAGTATTGCAAGCCTCCTCTGTCTTAGGCCAGTTTACAGAATGGACACTGATCTAAACTGTTTTTATTAGCTTGTTGAGAGCAACAGGGCAGACTTGAAGATATTCTATGGAATCCTGTCCCTACTGAAGTCAATGGGAGCATTGCCATTGACTTCAATGGGGCCAGAATTTCACCCACTTTTTATAGAAACATACTGGAAAAGATTTGTGTCCCCTAAAACTGGTTCATGATGTGTGAATTTTAATCATAATGAAAAGTATATTGCAAAGGATCCTGCAAGGCCTACATTTCTCTTTATCCTATGTCAGAGGTGAAATTCACCCCAGTGTACAGTGCTCTTGCCATGAGGTTGAACTAGAGAGTGACATATTTGTGCAGATCATTGGAGCTGGGGTGAATTTCACTCTCTGTACATTAAATAAGCCTTATGAAAGAATACCTGCAAAACAGAAAATTGATTAAAAGAATAAACTTCTATGAATCAAAAATGAATATTATATCAGTGTCTGTGTTATGTATTATTTATAAGCTATTAGAAAGGATGATTAACTCTAGGACTATGTTTGTTTGTTTTAAATTATATAGCCTGATTTTCAGAGCATCCACAGCTCTGACTGACATCAATACAAACTCTAGTGCTCAATATCTCTGAAAATCTGGCCACTTACGTTTGGATACATAATGATTGCCTGATTGTCTTACATCCTTGTTTTCCTTCATGATGGATTAAACATATGGCAGCTGTCCCCAGAGCCTATCCAAAAATAAGATGTTGCAGCTTGTGACCAAAGGTGCAGATGTCTAATAAATTCATGGAAAGAGGTACAGATCTGGTTGTATATAGCGATTATGATGCAATAATGTCAATTATATATTGAGAACATTTTTGACTACTGGAGCTTATTATAAAAATGAGGAAGTTGAGGTATATATTGGGTACTGATAATAGGAAATCACCATGGACACCAGTGCAGAGAAGTCAAATATGATGAAGAAAAGAAAATAGAAAGACGACAAGACATGGTCTCCATGGCAACAAGTGGAAAGAAATAACTTCAAAAACTTGAAACCCCTATGCTTGTCAGTGTTATTAAAATGAAATTTGCAAAGTTATATACACATACAAAATTCTTCCTGAGCAGTTGGATTTTGTGTCAGCTGTTAGTGTCACACAGGTACGAAAGGATCAAATGACTTATAGATCATTTGTGTTATAGTATTTTACCCTTACTGATCTGCTTGTGAACAATATAACATCCGGATTTGGAATGAACACTGGAGATCTGATCTCTCTCTGTGTATGTATATAAAGCTCTGTACTGTCTACACTTCTGCATCTACTAATGATGTGACACAGCATACTGCAACTGTGTACAACAGCATGTAATTTGATGAAGCACAACATATCCTGAAGTAAAACAATGTGATATGGGGGAAAAGAATAAGAAATACAAGTTCCTTCTGATCTGACACTAGCTCTCATTTCGAATATTGAACATATGGTTTGAAGCTAATGTAATGGGCAAAGGAAGAGTGACAGGATAAGTGCTTGTGCTACCTGACACTCAGAGGATACAATACTGTTTTCTTTGCCTCAAATATTTTGGGGTACTTTGGCAAACATCTAAATAAAATAGCCCTGCATTTGCTATATCAGATTTGATTTTCTTTTGTTGAAGCACTAATGTTTACTCTGTGATATTACAGTACCTGCTTTTAAAGGAACATGGTTTAGGATTTGAATAGATGTTGCTGTCAATATACTATATCATGGTAGATTTTTTTTTCTAAAGTGTAACCATATTTTAAGCGGAAAAGATCCATGTGTATGTAAACAAGGGCAGAATTTTCATTTTTGATTCGACTGAACCTTAATGTGGAAATAATTTATAAATATTATCAATAGAGAAAGAAAGGTGAAGTAAATGAAGTTCTCTATAAAAATGTTTTCATGCCTGGATGTCTAAAATGAAACTCCTATCTCGATATTAAGGCAACCATAAAAAGTGACCTGATTTTTCAAAGATTTTGAGCACCTGGAGCTCCCATTGGTTTCAAAGGGAGCTGGGGTTGAAAGGCACTTCTGAAATTCAGGCCATGTTTATTTAGGTATTTAAGTGTAATTCCACCAGGGCCAAATACAAAGCTCCCTGAAGTCAACAGGAATATTTCCAGTGACTTTTACTCGGCTTTTGTTCAGGCCTTAAGCTGCACAGTAAATTTATGTGTGTCTGAAAGAAAGAGTTTTTATCATAGCTCAAAAGGTGAGGGGATCTAAATACAGTGATTGGACAAAATATGGCTTCAGAGGCAGATTTATGCACTGATTTCATGTTTTATTGTTTACTAGTGAATAACCTTTCTTCCTTTTGTTTTAAAATATTTCAAACTGAAAAACTATTACAGAAATTAAGTCAGCTGTGAGCCATAACTAGGAGATGTGGAGGGACTACTTAAATATATACAGATACTGTAAGGATACACTATAAATGCAGACAGGCATATTTACTAAAATAATCCATTATAGCAAAAAGAATATAAAACCAAATTTAATCCTGGAGTCCTTTAATTTACAGATACAGCCTGGATAAAGTTCTCATTATGTGTATTGTTAACATGTCTAATTATATACTTTCAGTAATGCCAATTGTGCTACACAAGCTAAGCAGGCTAAGATCAAGTGAGTTCTTTAATGAGAGACCTTAAAGGAAACCCAGGAAGTAGTGCCGATAATTCAGGGTTTGACATTCTCTCTGAATCAATATGTTATGAATATATGATAAAGCCGTATCCTATTCCTCCTAAAAGGAGATTGCCATATAACCAATTTATAAAGGTCCTGGAAAATGTTGAAATGAAATTTAAATGTAGAAAATTTAATTAAATGGAAAGCAGATTTGAAGAAGACAGGAATGGGAAGCAGGAATCCCAATTCTGTAAAACAGCAAGCAGCAACAAGAGCAACAAAAAAGAGAGAAACTTTTCAAAATTTGAGCGGTGAAGTGGTGCTTCTTACACAAGAAGATTAGAAAGTTCATAATGAAATCTTGAAAATGAGAAACTAGGAGACCTTTCTAATTATCTCTGTGATTCAAAGGTAAGAGGAGAATGAATCCAAGAGATTTATTAGTCCATTCTAATTTTTCAGACCCATATGAAAAAGAAAGCCTTACTCTTAGGCAGAAATACCACAAGGGAACTACCTATGATTGACTTATCTTTGTTACACTGAGATGAAAGAAGAGACACATTTTATCATCCACACTATGTAGAAGGATAACATAGAAAGTTATGGGTCATATGTGGAGCTGCTGTATGCTAGCAGAAATGAGTGCTCATTTTGTTCTGTGTATTTGTCTGAAAACCTGAAAGCTAATGAGCAGTTTTCCCCAGGAATAAGCTCAAAAGCAAAATATAAAACTGTGTTTTAGAGTTGACGTTGATAAGATTATTATAGTAACAGAAGTGGCTGTTTTGCTAACAGAGGAATGTTTGTCATAGAGTTGGGAACCTATCCTTGCAACAAAGCCCAATGCCAACTCTGCCCACATATTTATTCATGTGACACCATCATAGGACCTAATCACATTAGCCACACCATCAGGGGCTCATTCACCTGCACATCTACCAATGTGATATATGCCATCATGTACCAGCAATGCCCCTCTGCCATGTACATTGGCCAGATCAGATAGACTCTACGCAAAAGAATAAATGGACACAAATCTGACATCTGGAATAATAACATTCAAAAACCGGTAGGACAACACTTCAACCACTCTGGCCACTCAGTAAAAGACTTAAGGGTGGCAATTTTGCAACAGAAAAGCTTCAAAAACAGACTCCAATGAGAAACTGCCAAGTTTGAATTAATATGCAAACTAGATACCATTAACGTGGGTTTGAATAGAGACTGGGAGGGGTTGGGTCATTACACATATTGAATCTATTTCCCCATATTAAGTATCCTCACACCTTCTTGTCAACTGTCTAAATGAGCTACTTCAAAAGGCAGTGAGATATGTAAACTCCAATCTTAGTGTCTGAAATGTAAAATGTAGTAAAAATATTACACACACACACACAATATTACGAGGATGCATATTGGATGTTAGATTAAGATTTAAGTGATGCACAGGCTTTATGATAGTTTTCTGCACAAAGCTAAATTTCACCAATTGTGATGACTGGGTTTTATTAAAGTGATAATAGATGGTGATATTTTTGAAAATCAATAGGTTAAAATGCTACTGTTAAGTGCTTTCCAGAGTTTTAATTCTTTTTTACCATCTTCTTGAAATATATTCTTTATAAGCTTGTAAAATACCTAAGAACACTTTCCTTTTTAGTTCTTGTCTTTATTACTATTTACTCAGTGCCAACACTGCATATGAGGCATTGCAAACAAATAAAAAGACGTCCCCGCCCGAAGCAGATTACAATATACACTATCTTAGACCCAGACAAAACAGATTAGGAACAAAACTTGAGGAGAACAGTGTTAGCATCTAGCAGTGATCGTTTTTTGAAAGACTATTGAAGCAGAGTATTTGTGAACGAATTTTTGATGGACGTAGTTTGGCAGAAGAAAACGAACATGGGAAAGGAGAGGTTAAGCAGAGCAGGGATGGGCGAATTGTGGAGGGGGAGTCAATGGATGGAAGGTTTCATTCTAATAACTGACTTTTTTTCTTGTGTTTTGAATACGGGTGAAATTAACATGGCTGTATTTGTGGTCATGCTCCAGCATTGCTGATTAAATCAGGACAGTTTCCAGAGAATAGTGATCAGTGTTTAACTGCTTAAGCAGACACTGCAAATACAGCACAAAACCTTTGTTTTGGAAGGTTCCCCAAAAGCTCGCTTTGGGGATTTGGGTTTGGGCATTTTGTTTTTGTTTTGTTTCAGTTGCATTTTAGACCCTAAATTCTGTAACCTAAAATACATGGCAATGTCTCCTTGAATGCAGGAGGCATAATTCAGCTTGATAAAACAAACAATAAAATTCCATCCTTCAAAATAGCATATCACACATCATATTTTAATTAGTAATTTAAAAGCAGACTGGTACCGGATAAGCATGGAAGAATAATTAATACACAAGGGAAGTATACATGGAACATGGCAAATAATGTTAATCGTTGTTTCAATTCAGAAGCCTTATCTGGGCTGTAGAAAAATAGATCAGCCTTGTTCCTCCTTTGGTTTCATAGATGAAACTTTGATCTTATTTTCTGTTTCATGAAATATGCTATATTTTATTAACCATGGGTTGCTTTGTACTAAAAATTAAGGTTCAGATTCTGCTGCCTTTACTCATGTTGGGGCAAATCCTCAGCTGGTGTAAGCTGTTAGCTTCATTCACTTCAATGCTGCAGTGGCGGTCTGCCCCACTGATTTATTACCTTACTCCACATATAGTCCCATCATATTTAAAGAAACTACTCACAATCATGGTATAAACACGCTATTGTACCAATGTAATTGTTTTGGTTAAGGAGGTGATTTCTTTTTAACTGATGTGGTTAAATTGGTTCAGACTCTAGTGTGAGTGTACCTATACTGATATAAAGATGCCTAATACCAATATAGTTTAGTCTTCTTCTTGCATGGGACTAAAGTTTACATGTGGAATAAGGTATAACACAGGTATAACTCTGTGTGTGTATGTGTGCGTGTGTATGTTTGCGTATACAACTTTCATGTGTAAATAAAGCCTAAGGTATTACACAGCATAAGGACATGAGAATCTGGCCCTAAACCTATAACTTAGTGGAGCCATATTAACTCCTAACCTATGCCAGCATAAACCAGATATATCACAAGGCCCAAGCAGCAGAAAGACTAGCAGGTAGGAGGCTGCCCAGACAAAAAATAGCTGCAGTTTTTCATCTGTTGTGGCAGGAGGGGGATTCATTCAGCTCAGCAAGTGAGACGTGAGCAGAAAGCAAATGTGGGCATGGAGGCTGGGATATGCACTGTCTGAGTGTGCCCCTCCTCCTCCTGGTAGAGTCCCTGGTGGGAACTAAAGCTGCTATAGCTCATTGTAACAACTGACTTTTTTGAAGCTTAAGGTGCCTTCCAAGATGGAAAATGCAATTACTTCTTCGGGAAGTCATCAGACCTGTCTGGAGTAGGGAGGTTCCCCTCTATCCAGTCTGTGATGGTTCCAGCTGAGCACAGTCCTACCTTCCAGCTCCAGAATCTGCACTGTTCCTACCTGCCTTATTTGAAGCTGCTGATAATAATAATTACATTTAGAGATGGTCAGCAAATTTTTTGTCTTGTTTAGAACAAAAACAAGTCAGACATTTTGAAATTTCCCATGAAACACATTCTGAGGTTTGACCAGCTCTAATTGCCTTTTTTCTTATTATTTTAAAGAATAGCAGCCTGTAGAAAGGCTACTGCTTGCTTGTGCAACCTTACATAAAAGTGTTCCATTTCTGTGTTAACACTTCTGTTTTTTCTTATTCTGATATGAGCCCTTAGTTCTCATTGTTGCCAACAGAGCAGAACATTTTGTACAGATGTTCCAATACTGGAAAAATAGGGCCTGATCCAAAACCTACTGAAGCCAATGGAAAGTTTCCTGCCATAACCTGGGAGTTACCTTGTAAATTTTGGCATGACTGTTTCAGAACTTAGACGGTGTCTGTTCATGTAGATCACTTATGACAGATGTAGACAGTTTAGTGAGGTAGGTGGAGGCAGTGTGGCCTATTAACTAGAGCACTGAATGTGAGTCAAGATCTGCATTCTATTCCCAGATCCTCAAGTAGACTGCTGGGGACTTTGGGCATGTTCCGCCTATGTGCCTCAGTTTCCCCATCTGTAAAATGGGGATAATGGTACAGCTCTCCTTTGTAAAGGACTTTGAGATCAACTGATGAAAAGTACTATACAAGAGTTAGGTATTATTATTAATAAAACTCTTGCTGCTTGGAAGATGCCTGGAAAATAAAACTAGTGTGTGCTCTCAAAGAGCTAAAGTGGTTCATTGGCCTTGTACACAGTGGTGAATTTCACCCAAAGTTTTAACGATGATGCTCTTCCTTGCCAACTGATTATTTGTTATCGCTAATGGAACTATTTGTCACCTGACAAGCTTGGAGATAATACCATTTACTAAGCACATATTTGTTTGTAAATTAAATGATACAACTGTACTTTTAATGAATGCACCCCATAGCAACTAATTAAATATCTGAAATATGTCTTTAAAATAAGATTGGATTTGCAACAGACTACAAGCAGGATTTTGGATTTTATTACCACCAAACCATTAGTTTCTCTACCATTTCTTTTTCTAATCAGAACACATAATGATTCCTATAGAAAATAACTTATTTTTGAGCAAGTTTTTTAAAGACAACACACAGAAATACAATGATTTCTAGGCATAATAGAATAACATTTTTCTGGGAACTGTCATACAGAGCATCATTTTGTGTCACAGAGAGACAGGAATATGATGCAGGTAAATGATGCCATGTATTTGAAAGTCACTTTTTTTACTGACAGATTTTACAAATGAATCTCCTACACAGATAGTTCTCAATGGAAAAAAAAAATAATATCCCAGGCATTGGCACTTCTTTAAGAATAATAGATGAATGCTGCTTAAATAAATGAATTAACTGGAAAACTGTGCTTTTCATATTGTAAACAAAGACTAGCCCAGTCCAGTGTAACAGATTTCATAAAACTGTGGGATTTTCTTTTTCTCCTAATGAAGAACGATTGTAAAATCAATATGTGTTCTGTCTCAGAACAAACAGGATGATCCATCACTCTAACTCCAGCACCTGACACAGGTTATTTTATCTATCTTTATGTGGGAGATCTTGTATCATATGATTTAATTAGCTCTACCGAAGAATAAAATAAAATATCCTAATAGTTGTTTATAATATTATAAAACCAAGACTGGATAACCGTGCTGAGTATAATGGGATTACTGTGCAGAGTACAAAATGGAGGCTGGATTAGAAACCCTTAGGGTTCACACATGTCACCTGTTGAGCGCAATCGTTCATCCCCCAAGACTGAGTACTTTATAGGACTTTCCTTTTGTGCTTGATGCAGCTCAGACCGTACAGAAAAAGAGATTACTCTTGAGATTCATGTAACAGTACTAATTAATCCCAACATGCTTGAGTAGACAATTTATAAAATGGTAATATAGGCAGCAATGTCAGTTTTGTAAGAGGAAACGCAGAATTTCCATTTCTATTCCATGTTCCTGAAAGGTGAACTTAACAAAAGTTAGCAATAAATACATCCATGCTAAACAAATTGTTTAAGATCCCAGATCCATAACACAACATGGGCCTGATCCTGCATTTCTTATCCATCCAAAACTCCCATTGACTTCAATTTTTTGACACACAATTCAGCCACATGAATTAGATGAAACACAGTGCATATTATGCCATTGGTTTTATTTGAGTCATTACCCATCATAAGAAGACAAAAGCTTCTGGCCTAAGAACCCTGGCAAAGCAAAAATGGAGCATGGTTACTCAGGAGAGCAGGCTGGATGTCTTAGAGTGCAAATGTCAATCTCAGGGGTGAAATCCTAACCCAATTAAAATTAAAAAAAACAAAATGTCTATTGACTTCAGTTGGGTCAGGATTTCACCCCACTTTGCAGTGAAAATGCTCACATTTACAAAGATAAAAATAATTTTCCACAAATATTCTTTAAGACTCATTGTATACAGGGAAAAGGGGCACAAACTCAACTGAGACAAAACAGAATTTTTATTAGGGCTGTTGATTAATAGCAGTTAACTCAAGCGATTAACTCAAAAAAAAATTGCGGTTAAAAATTAATTGGGATTAATCACAGTTTTAATTGCACTTTTAAACAATAGAATACCAATTGAAATTTATTAAAAATTTTGCATGCTTTTCTACATTTTCAGATACATTGATTTCAATTACAACACAGAACACAAAGTGTATGGAACTCACTTTATATTATTTTATCACAAATATTTGCACTGTAAAAATGATAAACAGAAGAAATAGCATTTTTCAATTCACCTCATACAAGTACCATAGTGCAATCTCTTTGTTGTGAAAGTGCAATTTACAAATGTAGATTTTTTTTGTTACATAACTGCACTCAAAACCAAAATTTAAAACTTTAGAGCCTACAAGTCCACTCAGTCCTACTTCTTGTTCAGCCAATCACTAAGAGAAACAACTTTGTTTACATTTATGGGAGATAATGCTGCCCACTTCTTATTTACAATGTCACCAGAAAGTGAGAACAGACATTTGCATGGCACTTTTGTAACCAGCATTACAATGTATTTACATGCTAGATCCGCTAAACATTTGTATGCCCCTTCATGCTTTGGCCACCATTCCAGAGGATTACACTCGTTAAAAAAAGTATGTGTTAATTAAATTTGTGACTGAACCCCCTGGGTGAGAATTGTATGTCTCCTGCTCAGTGTTTTCCTAGCATTGTGCCATATATTTCATGTTATAGCAGTCTCAGATGATGACCCAGCACATGTTCATTTTAAGAAAACTTTCATAGCAGATTTGACAAAACGCAAAGAAGGTAACAATGTGAGATTTCTAAAGATAGCTACAGCACTCTACCCAAGATTCAAGAATCTGAAGTGTCTTCCAAAATCTGATCAGGATGGAGTGTAGAGCATGCTTTCAGAAGTCTTAAAAGAGCAACACTCCAGTGTGGAAACTACAGAACTCGAACCACCAAAAAAGAAAATCAACCTTCTGCTGGTGGCATCTGACTCAGATGATGAAAATGAACATGTTGGTCTGCTCTGCTTTGGATCATTATAGAACAGAACCTCTCATTAGTATGGACACGTCCTCTGAAATGGTGGTTGAAGCATGGAGGGACATATGAATATTTAGTGCATCTGCCATGTAAATATCTTGCAACTCGGAGTACAACAGTACCATGCAAATGCCTGTTCTCACTTTCAAGTGACACTGTAAAAAAGACATGTGCAACATTATCCTCTGCAAATGTAAACAAACATTGTTTGTCTGAGTGATTGGCCGAACAAGAAGTAGGACTGAGTGGACTTGTAGACTCTAAAGTTTTACATTGTTTTATTTTTGAATGCAGTTGTTTTTTGTACATAATTCTACATTTGTAAATTCAATTTTCATGATAAAGAGATTATACTACGGTACTTTTATTAAGTGAATTGAAAAATACTATTTCTTTTATTTTTACAGTGAAAATATTTATAATAAAAATAAATATAAAGTGAGCACTGTACACTTTGTACTCTGTGTTGTCATTGAAATCAATATATTTGAAAAAGTGGAAAACATCCAAAAATATTTATACAAATAGTATTCTATTATTGTTTAACAGCACAATTAATCATGCGATTAATTGTAATAAAAAGCTTCTGGCCTAAGACCTGCATCCAAACCGAATATTCAGTTATTCAAATAGTCATACTCCAAAGTCCCATTTTCCAAAAATAACTTGGGTATTTAAGTGCCTAATTTTCATTTGAAAATAAATGGAATTTAGGCTCTGTCAGAACCTAAGTCATCTTTAAACATTGGACTTGGAAGCCTAAGTTACTTAGATGCTTTTGAAAATTGTATCCCTTGTCTTCAAATGCTTCTGTAGTTTTATGGAGCCATAGAGTTGAAAAGGACTTATGGGTTAATCAAGTTAACCAACCCCACTTCTGTCAGCTCAGAACTTCCACGACACTTTATTTGCACTGAATTTTGTAGTTCCCAAGTGAAACGGTTTAAGAAATGAAGAACATTCCAAACAGTATTGGAGATCTCCTCACCAGCCATGTTCCACTTTAGCTTTTCAAAGGTTCTTGGGCCAGAAGCTTTTGTAGATGGCAAGGCATTTAATGTAAACTATACGTAACCAGTTTTTACGGTGTGGATTAGGCCCAGAATTAGGCCCCTTGCAAGAAGCATCAGGGTCTTGCTATATCAGCCCAAGGAAAGGAGCAATAAAGGAGTCTTCCAAGCCACCGAGAGTGACTTCAGGTGAAGCAGCCAGTCAGGACACAGGAGGGACCCATGTAAAAGGAACTGCAGTGCCACAACCAGTAAATTCTTTTCTGGAGCCAGAGGAGCACAATTGGTGCTTCTGGCTTGCCAAAGGGAGCTGCAGCACCATCGGCAGCTCAGTGCCCGCAGGGAGTGGGGCAATGAATAAGAGCTCCTGGCTGGCTGCTGGGCATGAACTTAGATGAGTCCTGAGGTAATGGTGAAGCTTTGGTGAAGGCTTGGGCTGTGGGGAAGTGGCTCAGGTAACTGAAAGCCATGTAGTTAAAGGGACATGGTAGCATGTGGCTGCTATTCTTAGGGTCCCTGGGCTCGGATCTGGAGTAGTGGGTGGGCCCAGTCTAATAGAATCATAGAATATCAGGGTTGGAAGGGACCCCAGAAGGTCATCTAGTCCAACCCCCTGCTCGAAGCAGGACCAATTCCCAGTTAAATCATCCCAGCCAGGGCTTTGTCAAGCCTGACCTTAAAAACCTCTAAGGAAGGAGATTCTACCACCTCCCTAGGTAACGCATTCCAGTGTTTCACCACCCTCTTAGTGAAAAAGTTTTTCCTAATATCCAATCTAAACCTCCCCCACTGCAACTTGAGACCATTACTCCTCGTTCTGTCATCTGCTACCATTGAGAACAGTCTAGAGCCATCCTCTTTGGAACCCCCTTTCAGGTAGTTGAAAGCAGCTATCAAATCCCCCCTCATTCTTCTCTTCTGCAGGCTAAACAATCCCAGCTCCCTCAGCCTCTCCTCATAACTCATGTGTTCCAGTCCCCTAATCATTTTTGTTGCCCTTCGCTGGACTCTTTCCAATTTATCCACATCCTTCTTGAAGTGTGGGGCCCAAAACTGGACACAGTACTCCAGATGAGGCCTCACCAATGTCGAATAGAGGGGAACGATCACGTCCCTCGATCTGCTCGCTATGCCCCTACTTATACATCCCAAAATGCCATTGGCCTTCTTGGCAACAAGGGCACACTGCTGACTCATATCCAGCTTCTCGTCCACTCTCACCCCTAGGTCCTTTTCCGCAGAACTGCTGCCTAGCCATTCGGTCCCTAGTCTGTAGCTGTGCATTGGGTTCTTCCGTCCTAAGTGCAGGACCCTGCACTTATCCTTGTTGAACCTCATCAGATTTCTTTTGGCCCAATCCTCCAATTTGTCTAGGTCCTTCTGTATCCTATCCCTCCCCTCCAGCGTATCTACCACTCCTCCCAGTTTAGTATCATCCGCAAATTTGCTGAGAGTGCAATCCACACCATCCTCCAGATCATTTATGAAGATATTGAACAAAACCGGCCCCAGGACCGACCCTTGGGGTACTCCACTTGATACCGGCTGCCAACTAGACATGGAGCCATTGATCACTACCCGTTGAGCCCGACAATTTAGCCAGCTTTCTACCCACCTTATAGTGCATTCATCCAGCCCATACTTCCTTAACTTGCTGACAAGAATACTGTGGGAGATGGTGTCAAAAGCTTTGCTAAAGTCAAGAAACAATACATCCACTGCTTTCCCTTCATCCACAGAACCAGTAATCTCATCATAAAAGGCGATTAGATTAGTCAGGCATGACCTTCCCTTGGTGAATCCATGCTGGCTGTTCCTGATCACTTTCCTCTCATGCAAGTGCTTCAGGATTGATTCTTTGAGGACGTGCTCCATGATTTTTCCAGGGACTGAGGTGAGGCTGACTGGCCTGTAGTTCCCAGGATCCTCCTTCTTCCCTTTTTTAAATATTGGCACTACATTAGCCTTTTTCCAGTCATCCGGGACTTCCCCGGTTCGCCATGAGTTTTCAAAGATAATGGCCAATAGCTCTGCAATCACAGCCGCCAATTCCTTCAGCACTCTCGGATGCAACTCGTCCGGCCCCATGGACTTGTGCACGTCCAGCTTTTCTAAATAGTCCCTAACCACCTCTATCTCCACAGAGGGCTGGCCATCTCTTCCCCATTTTGTGATGCCCAGCACAGCAGTCTGGGAGCTGACCTTGTTAGTGAAAACAGAGGCAAAAAAAGCATTGAGTATATTAGCTTTTTCCACATCCTCTGTCACTAGGTTGCCTCCCTCATTCAGTAAGGGGCCCACACATTCCTTGGCTTTCTTCTTGTTGCCAACATACCTGAAGAAACCCTTCTTGTTACTCTTGACATCTCTGGCTAGCTGCAGCTCCAGGTGCGATTTGGCCCTCCTGATATCATTCCTACATGCCCGAGCAATATTTTTATACTCTTCCCTGGTCATATGTCCAACCTTCCACTTCTTGTAAGCTTCTTTTTTATGTTTAAGATCCGCTAGGATTTCACCATTAAGCCAAGCTGGTCGCCTGCCATATTTACTATTCTTTCGACTCATTGGGATGGTTTGTCCCTGTAACCTCAACAGGGATTCCTTGAAATACAGCCAGCTCTCCTGGACTCCTTTCCCCTTCATGTTAGTCCCCCAGGGGATCCTGGCCATCCGTTCCCTGAGGGAGTCGAAGTCTGCTTTCCTGAAGTCCAGGGTCCGTATCCTGCTGCTTACCTTTCTTCCCTGCGTCAGGATCCTGAACTCAACCAACTCATGGTCACTGCCTCCCAGATTCCCATCCACTTTTGCTTCCCCCACTAATTCTACCCGGTTTGTGAGCAGCAGGTCAAGAAAAGCGCCCCCCCTAGTTGGCTCCCTACCGCATAGGCCACTGGGGAACTGGCCTACAACTGAACAGCAATAAACCCCCAGAAAGGAATCTATTTAGTGGCTTGAAGTCAGTGGAGCAAAGTCAATTTACAACCGTCCGTGAACATTTTTTCAGCTATTGTTTTGCACAAACGTAAGCATGTGAATTTAATTTTGGTTTAAGGCTTCACCCTGCACTGGTTACTCTGGCAAAACTCTCATTGACTTCAGGATAAGACATACAAAGGGTTAAAGTTACACATTATAAAAGAAAAAGCAGAGAACCAGAATGACTTGTTAAGCAAAACACCCAGGCCTGAACTAACATGCCCTGCTTCCTAATCCTAAAAGCAAGTCAAGGACAACAATAATTGCAAGTTAATTGAACTTAGTCATTATTCATCAAGGTGAAAACAGCTGGGTTGATTTTCTTTTCTTCTTTTTTCCCAAACAATAGAAATGATTTAAAATGTTCATGTTAGGAAGGCTGTTTGATAGAGATTTGAAGTCTGGCAAGCAGGAGAAAATAGCCTTAAACATAAAAATTGGTTTAGTTTTCTGTTTACTGGACTCATGGTCTCAATGTATGTGACCTTTGCTTTAAAATGCCCTCAGTCCTGCTATGATATAGCCCATCTCAGACTGCAAGTATGGACAAGGAATAAATTATATTAACTGGGAATAGAAGAGAGATATTTTCACAGCTGTGATAAATCACACACACACACACACACACACACACAAGTTAAAGTCTGGAAAGTAACTAAAATGGTATCAATTTTTTAAATGTAGCTTAAGGAGACCCCAGGAATTACATACTTAACACACAGAAGGAGAGTTTCCTTAAGGGTAAAATAGTACAGTGCAACATTGGGATGTAAATAGACAATAGTATCAAACTTGCACTGTTCTTTAAAGACAAATTGTGGCCTATTTAACCTTCTAAGATTCCCAGAAGATGTTAATAAAATAGTAATGAAAGATGATCCAGTGAGGATAAATTACTTGGATGTTCATAAACCTTTTGTGATGGTCCTAGAAGACTTCAACTGCAGCCTCAGTTGATGTAAATCTTAGTTCCAATGAAGTCAATAGAGCTATGCCATTTTACACATGCTCAGAATGTGGGCCAGCAGATCTTTAAGGGAAATTAATAGAGTAAGGAGCAACTTCTTGCCATAAACCACAAACTGACAAAGCAATAGGAAACAAAGGGTTGACGTGATCAGGTTTCATTCTTGGAGAGAAGTGATTGTATTTGTGTCACTGGTATTTAGTTTAAGCCAAATTGTTCTGTCATACAGAAAAAAAGGCCTTTTAAAAATGTATTCCTGAACTTTGGCTCTCTCTCTATGTGCTGCAGATCCTGGTAGATTATCTAGCAGTGGCTTAAATCAAAATTGTAGCAAAAAAAAATTGTAGATGACCTCTCAAGGTCTCTTCCAGTCCCAAACATCTGTGAAAAATATATAGAAAGGGCTAAAACTTTCCAAATGTTAATATAGGTCTGAGCTGTGAAAGTAAATATTTTGCATGAGAAGTGGAAGCTTTGCAGTGGTCACAGCTTAGAACATCTATTGAGGGCTGTGACTACTGTGTTGGGACTGCACCGCTATACATACAGCAGAATCCATATTAAGGAGCCACGGCATATGGACTGTGCAACAAATTTTTGTAAGCCACTGGCAGCTGGAGATGTAAGCCCTTTGGAGCAGGCACTGTGTTTATTTTATGCTCTTTGCAGCATAATAATGCCCTGACTCTTAATAATGCCTGCAGGTGTTATCAGACTATTAATAATTAAGAAAGAAAGCACTCCTATGCAATCCTGCCATCATTTATAGTGACCTAGTATGCTTAGGCATCAACCTAAAACTTTTCTTTTACCATTCAGAGATGGAACTCAGGGCATCCAGGGCATGAAGTCTTGGAGTCACTCATAGTAGTTCTAGTGAGTGGCCATGAGGGGGTACTTGCTAGGATGTGTGACCTTGTAAAATAGGGGTTGAAATAATTAATTTTGTGCAGTTGAAATAACTGGGTGAAATTTGGAAAGGGAAAATTTGAGAAGAATCCCAGGATAACCTTCTAGAGAATAAAATGTTTTAGGATGTGAAATCTCTCTTGGGAGTTGATGAAATCTCTAAAAGACTTAGGATGTTTAAAACTACACTCGACAGAGCACTAGAAAATGACAGAGCATTTGGGATGTAGGAGGGAACATAGACTATTGGAACCCTTCCCCGCCCCTCCAAGTTTGCTGGCAGTCATTCCACATATCCTACACTTTGATACTCCCTATCTTGGTGTGAGGCTTGTGCTTCAAGTAATAATATCATTGGCATATTTAGAAGCTTTAGATAATCACCTAACAATTTGTCAACCTCAGATTGGCATCAGAGCAGAATCTTGTTGCAATGTTAGTGATGAGTGTTGTCCATATTTTAAATGACAATCTAATTTTTTAAAATATTATCTGAGAGCCAGATTCTAATTTGTTTACATTACTCTAAATTGATTGGGCGGGAGTGGAACCATTCTCTCTAGGGTGAAACTCCTCCTACTATTCCGGAGGAAGGTTGGGGACTGCCCCCTTTGTAGCACACTTCTTTCGCACTGTACATAAAAGCCTTCTCCTTGAACATCACACGGAAAGGGCTCTATCCCTGCTCAGCTAGTGCATTAATTTAACTTGGAGATAATAGAGCTCAAAGATGGTATATAACCTCCCTCTAGTCTCCTCCATGGCTACTGCTGATCAAATGCCAGAATGACCCAGCCTCACTGAAGACATGCTTCCTTGGGTGGAGTGAATAGTGAAACAACACAGAGGAGTAAAGACCCCTATGGATGGCTTCAGTCTCTGTGGAATGAAATATTATTAAATAATTACTTGTATTTACAATAATGGGACTCCCATTGTACTACACCCTGTGCAAACATATACCATCCCCAAAACCTTACCATGGTGCCAGACTGATAATATTCCGAACAAGCATTGTGGAATTAAGATAAACTGTATTGAATTAAATTAAACCTCATTGAATTAGGGTTTAATACAATGTATCCCAAAGGTATTAAAATACAGTTCTGTATGTGTTAGTGTTGCATTGTATCCTTCTTCTCTAGGAGAAGAGGAGATGCTAATATACTTCTTCTGTTATCAGCCCTTTCAAGATATGCCCATGGAAAGGTA
This sequence comes from Lepidochelys kempii, assembly GCF_965140285.1. NCBI lineage: Eukaryota > Metazoa > Chordata > Testudines > Cheloniidae > Lepidochelys > Lepidochelys kempii. The sequence continues at coordinate 181,785,770 of NC_136382.1, read as the reverse complement.
TGCATATACTAGTTCAAACTGGATTCTCCAGGGACCAACAAGCAAAGAAAGGCAGCCTGTCTCTGCTTGGAATAACACAGTGAAGGCAGGGAAATGTGCAGTCTAGAAGTACCCCGGACAGAAGGGAGAGAATTGCAGGTCTCCACCCAAAGAAGGCAATGGCTGGGATGCTGGAAGCTTGAGAGTTGATGCCATTGAGGGGAAATATGGGTGCAGTTGTCCTGAACTGTGATGGCCATCTAGGTAAACAAGGCAGACAATGGTTGGGAGATGAGAAGTGTTGTTATCCCTATTAAACAAATGGAGAGCTGAGGCCCAGGAAAATGCAGGATCAGATTATCAAAGTTGTTCAGGGCCAGATTGTCAGGTGCTCAGGACCTACAACTGGGGCTAGTTTTTTAGAAGATCTCAGCACTTCTGTTGTGACACTTATGGTCAGAACTCTAGAAGTGCTCAGTTGCCAATGAAAAGGTGAAAACCTGGCTTTAAATAACTTTCCCAATATCACACAAGAAGTCTCTGGCAGAGCCAGGAATTGAACCCAGATTTCCAGTTTCTAAGTCCAGTTACTTAATCAAAAGCCAACATTTCTCTGTTCCCCCAAGCCTCTGCATCGGAAGATCTTTAAACTCTGAAGAGCCCCACCCTTTAAGGGGATGATTTAAGTGAGAATGCCACAGCATCACAGGCCCAACAGTTATGTCTACAGAAGGGGGAAATCTAGCCTATTGTCTTCAATAGCATTACACTGACTTACATGAGATCAGTATCTAGCCTTACTGTTCTTAACAACATCCTTACTATGTGGAGAGACTGTAACATGTGAGTGTGCAAATACACTTCTTAAATAATAATTAAAAAAATCTGAAATCCCCAAATCTGCTTAAATCAACATCAGTCTAGGGTATATTTTAAATTAACATCAGATCACTTTAATTAAGATCTCAAAAACTCACGAGCTTTGAAAGCTAATTTTTTTAAGTTAGTTTGCTCATTAGGCAGGGCCCTCTAAGCTTTCACAGCTCTATTACTTATTGAGTCTGAACTATATTTAACCCCAAATAGATTGAACAACTTAATTAGTCATAAAGAAGTTTAAAACAACCGCTGCCCTATCATTAATATAAGTGGGCAGGTTTTACAGAAGGGAACATAGTCCACTTTGGTACTTGGTAGGATAGTGGGATTCTGTTAAGTTAGAAAGAATGTATACAATTATTTTGGCATGGAATTGTCTGAAGATGAAAATGAGTAAAATAGGAAGGAGTGCATTTAATCAGTGTATCTAAAGGCATTTAATCATAAATGGTCTGAAATAGCCTAAACCTGATGACCATTCAGGCAGGCTGCAGAAACCATTTATTAGACAAGGAGCTTGGGTTAAAGGTGAGGGTATGTAGTTGGTGGTGGATTGGGAAGAAAGGAGCTGTTCTGTTGTCTTGATGTAATGGCTGGCTGAGTTAATTAGTTGCATTTTATGATAGATCAGTGCTGATGGTGGGCTGAGTTTATAGGTTATCCATATATGATTTTTTAATGCTGCTGGGTGGTCATTATTATGGTGTAAGACAAATTAATTGTCACGGTGCCTACAGCTTTTGTATGGACATGGTTTTACTATAGTTTAAATCTAAATGAATAAGTAATATTCCAAAAGCATATGCACTACAATGCATCACACTGTAATTCCAATTTGAAATGTTCATATATGCAGTAAGTTGGACTCATTGAATTCTCTCTGAATTTCCTAAGGGATGTTCTCTATATTTAACATACAGCTAGAGGGTTGTTTTTGTCTTTGTGCTGTATGTGGAATGAGGGAAAACTATAGCCTCAGTTCTCTGGTTCTAGGTTCCTGCACTTGGGACAGATATGGCCAAGAACGGCTTTAAGCTTCCTTTCCACCTGCTGAAGTCTGGGGCTGTCCAGTACCCTGCCGAGCTCCAGAACTTTAGAGCCTAAGAACCAATTACCCAAGAACCTTTAAGGCCATAAGTAGCCAAGAATAGCCAAAGTATAGTGCACTTTGACTATATCTCTTTCTGCCCTGGGCATGTGCCAAATGGGATTAGTTCTGCCTGATATATAGCCCTTTTGCACTGCTGGTGGAGAATCAGGCCCTATGTATCCCTTAGAATACAGCACAATGCCCACAAGTCCTACTTACACAAATACATGTGTACACAATGCAGAAATAATTTAAAATAAAATTAAATCCCCTTTAATACAAGTTCTGACTATTTGTACAACTACCAGCTATTATTAAAATGTATTGAAACAAAAGATCCCCCCCACCCCCGGTTAATCTTATTCTTTCCTCTCATTCTGAAATGGCATTCAATTAAGTCCTAATTCCTCACTGTTATCTGTTATGAAAATGACTGTCACATGCACAGAATTGGCAATGTACTTCATGGAAAATGATCCAGATGCTGAGGGATGGGGGTGGAGCATATGCATTCCTACTTCTGACCGTCTCCCTTACAGTCTGCCCCACCATCCATCTTTCCCTGGAGACCTACTAACATTCTAGACATTCAAACATCTGCCATTAAAAAACAAATGGACAGAGAAATGTTTTCTTCTCTCCTCCTAAATGGAGAATTTCCTGCTGACAGTTACACTGACCTGAGGCTCTGGATGGGCAGTATTCAGTCTGGACTAGTTTTGGGTTTAATGTCCAACATCTCATAGCTTATCAGTGCTAGACCGCGGGACCTGTGATCATAGCTGTCACAGACCTCAACACCAACCCTACTGGCTGTATGAGTGACAGTGAATAACCTGTAATAGTTAAGAAAGATCAGTGACAAGCTTTCAGCCCTAGAGAGCAGTTTTCATTTGTTTGGCTCAGAAGACTGTTCTCAGAAGGAAGAGGGGAACAAAATGCACTTGCATTTTAATGAAAGCTGAGATTCTTTTTTAAATTTCTACATCTGTTTACCCAGGGGAGCGATCTGGGGTATAGCTGTGGCTATATAAATCTAAAAAACTAGCTCTGACCACTTGTAATTAAAAGGAAAATGAAAAGTCTTAAGAAAAAGTAGAAGACTTTTCAGTTGTGCTCTTTTTGGGCAGTGTGCTTCTTTGGTGAGATATTTAGAGGGCAAGAAAGAGTGGCTGGCTCATATATGGCAAGTTACAGAGGCAGATGTATAAATGATAAAAATGTGATGAGTGGTATCTCTGCTGACACACAGAAGCAAGTTTGAACTATGGTATTCATGCTGAAATGCCTTTCAAAGGAACTGGAAAAATACAAAAGGACACAGCTGCTACTTTATACATTAATAAAATCCACATGACCCCCTCACCACAACTTGAAACCTCCAGCAATATTTTAACAGTATAGTGTGAAATGTAGCAAATATGTAAAAGAGCCTGCTTATCCTACACCATTTGCTCCATTGGCATCAGTGAATATGGCAAATAGAAATGGCAGGGTCCTGATCTTGCTCCCTTTTAAGTGAATCACCCAACTCCAATAGAAGTGAGAGCTGGGCACTTGATGAGTGACTAAATGGATATGCTAACATGTCCTGAGGACTTCTTTTCTCAGCATAATAGGGGAAAAAAAAACATTCTTTCCTGTCCTCTGACCATCACAGCCAGCCAAAGTCCTATCCTTACAAAACAGCTCATTCTTATTGATCTTACTTACAATTTACTATTTAGAGTTTCAGTGGGTATTATTAAAAGAAAAGGAGTACTTGTGGCACCTTAGAGACTAACCAATTTATTAGAGCATAAGCTTTCGTGAGCTACAGCTCACTTCATCAGATGCATATCGTGGAAACTGCAGCAGACTTTATATATACACAGAGAATATGAACCAATACCTCCTCCCACCCCACTGTCCTGCTGGTAATAGCTTATCTAAAGTGATCATCAGGTGGGCCATTTCCAGCACAAATCCAGGTTTTCTCACCCTCCACCCCCCCACACAAATTCACTCTCCTGCTGGTGATAGCCCATCCAAAGTGACAACTCTTTACACAATGTGCATGACAATCAAGTTGGGCTATTTCCTGCACAAATCCAGGTTTTCTCACATCCCCCCCACCCCCATACACACACAAACTCACTCTCCTGCTGGTAATAGCTCATCCAAACTGACCACTCTTCAAGTTAAAATCCAAGTTAAACCCTACCTTATGACTCACTGTTGCAAGGGCAGACTCCCAATCTGGAATGTACTGTTTCTTCTTGTTGTTTCAGAGGCAGGTAGTTCTTGCTTCATTGAAAATGCTTTGGCATCCCTACTCCCCTGCAGGAGCTGCAGCAACCCTAGCCTCTCAGATGCTCTTTTTCTTATGGGATTCAGCATGGCTGCAGAGCTGCCTGTGAGATGGCTCCTTAGGCAATGTGGGAAACATGGAGCTGGCATGGTGATCTACATGCTAGGTCTCTTTTTCCCAGATTGCAACTGAGAGAGAAGGAAAAGACCCACAAATGATGCCCAACAGCCCTTTCCCAGAGATAACAGGCCTAGAATGTGTTTATTTGCCTGTCAATCAACAATCAGTTCATACTGATCATATTATGTGGTCTCTAATGACATCTACTTTGTAATATACTGTGAGACTGGGAGATGAGGCAACAGATGAATTTGTATATATGTAAAAAATTCAAATTGATAGCTATGCCAAAGTGAGAAATCCCTTAGGAGAGCCTGTTCTTTTAGTTTACTAGTTATACATCAAAATTTAATGTAATTTGGGGAATGTCTTGCTTTTCTAGAGAAAACAATTGAATTAAAGGTACATTTGAAGTAAATGATGCAGGGAGGTGAGGAGTTCAGCCTCTTGTTCTTTTGTGTTATCATTCTTTATTCTTGTAATTGCACCTTTTTATAGTGCTGCTCTTTGATTTCCACTGAAGTTTAAGTAGATATAATGATACTTGTTGATATATTATACTCAGCTGGAGAATTTATTAAATTAATAATTAATGGATTCATATAACACTCTTTGAATATTCGCTAGTGGATTGTACTTTCCCAATCACCTTGCATTTCTGGTTTTATCACTTGATATATTTGTTTGTGTGATGTGGTGTCTACACCACATTTCCCCTGGAGGGATTAATGGAGGCCAGCTGGGCCAATTAACCTATTAAGCTGCAGGCTGGGAGAATGAAGACTGAGAGGAAAGTCCTAATTAGGAGAAGCTCACCTGTGTGGGAACAGGTGGGGCTTCTATAAAGCCAGGGAGCTGATAGTAGGCTATAGTCTCTTCCTGGGGGATAGGAGGTGTGTTAGGGCCACAGAGGTAAGTGGCCTACAGTTACTCTCTGGGAGGAGGGAGTTTCTTGGCTGGCAAACCCAGAGAAAGAGGAGAGAGCCAGGCAGTTAGGACAGGGCTCAGGGAAATGCAGCAAGATCCAGGATGGAACAGACCTTGATTCCTGACTAGGGGACCCCGAGCTGGAACCCAGAGAAGAGGGTAGGCCTGGGTTCCCCAACCAACCACTGGGGAAGTGGCACTGGCAAGACAGTGAATAGGGAGACTGCCTGAGCGTGTTTGTGGGCAGAGATGTTCCAATCCTGAAGGGGAAAACCACCCACTTATTGACCTGGCTGGAAGGCCTTGTCACAAAGAGGATGCTGTAGTTCCTGGAGCAAGAGAGGGACTGTAGGCTGAAAGAGTGATGGAGTGTCTCCCCTGGAAGAGACATTGACCTGGCAGAGCTAATCCCCAGAAAGGCCAGAAAGAGGTGTCATACTACAGTGATTAGAGACTCCATCACAGTATGTTTGCATTAATGTGAAAATAAAACCATGTATTTTGAAAGAGGAGATAAAACGTCTGTTCCTGCTATATTCCCAGCCAGGTCTGTAGGGTAAGGGAATCTCTTGGTCACCTACACATGCTATTGCTCCACCGAGGTTAATCCATAGTCCCCTGAAGCCAATAGGAGTCTTACCATTGACTTCTTGCTGCAGGTAGGGTTTTTCACCCGACCCTAATTGTGGGCTAATCCATAGGTGCTGACTTCTACTGCTGCCAGTGGGTGCTTGACACCTGCCCCCATCCCTGGCCCTGCCCCACCACCTCCTACCCCCATTCCAAACCCTTCCCCAAAGTCCCCACCCCAACTCTGCCCCTATTCTGACTCCTTTCCCAAGTCCCTGTTCCGGCCCCTCCTCCCCACTCCCTCCCAGAGCTTGCTACAGCTGTTTGGCGGCGGCAAGCGCTGGGAGGTAGGCAGAGGACCGGGGATGCAGTGAGCTCAAGGAAGGAGGAGATGAGGTGGGGCGGGACAGGAAGCTTGGCTGCCGGTGGGTGCAGAGCACCCACTAATTTTTCCCTGGGGGTCCTCCAGCCCTGGAGCACCCCTGGAGTTGGCACCTATGGGCTAATCATGATTGTGCCACAAGCCCTAAGCAAAGGGCATTGTGCTGTCTGAGTCCCAATCTTCTTCCCATTTCCCCCCTTGCTGCAGGTGGGGAGTACCCTGCACACTATTGCCTGTCCATGCCCCACCTATGTATGCGTGAAGGGACATAGCAGCTCTCTCCTATTCTCCAGCACAGCTGCACAAGCCAGCCCATTATTTGGCACTGGGTGAGTGAGGTCAGTGGAATCTGACCCTGAAGAGGTTTAGATACATTTGTCCAAATTTGCGATGCTGATCAACACTTTATGTACGGGACACTTAACCAAACTGAACTTTTGTTATTCATCCATTTTAAAATTGAACTTAACACATAATAATTTGATCTAAATGACCTGGCTGCTTTCCAAATTTTCTAAATAAAGTAAAAATATAAAAGTTCATCGCAAAATTTGAGTAAGATGAACAGTAAAAACAGGACATTCTTTGTAGCCTGCTTCTCATCTCAGTGTATGATGCAACATATATACTGTAAATGGGGCTGCTGTCAAACTTATGTAATCCAAATCTTAAGCACAGTCTTAACTTTTTATCCACATGTTGAAAGACAAATGGTATATACTGTGCTAGATACCTAAATGATTAATTAGCCTTTTATTTTTTGTCACATGTCTAATTTTCTTTCAGTGTAGTTTTTGTTGTTTCCTTCACAAATCTATTTTCACACTATGTGAAAGAGCAAACATATAGCGGGTTCAGGTCTATTCTTCTCTAAACATTGTTTAAAGTTTAGCTTTCTAGATAGTGTCGTATTCTGCTCTCAGATACACCGGAATTAATCCAGTATAAATCAGTGGAGTAGTTCTAGATTTACACTGGTGTAACTGAGAGAACTTGGCCCATGATTTTACATTACTTCACAGGTCTATTTGATAAATATTGTATACTGTGTACACTTTCAATATTATATATACATATACATTAGACATGTTGCTAAAACTAAAACTGAGAAACAATCAATTCTATGAAACAAAAACTGTCCTCATTGTGTATTATAATAAGCCAGATACAGTGTTGAATTACATATTATGCAATCCCAAAGAAATCAGTGCTGAATTTTTCTCTCTAAAATCAGCTGTTAGTGAAATCACGTACCTAGAAGTGTTCATTATGTAGAAGTTTCATCTGGTATGGATTACTGTAATTTATAGGCTCTGCAGCTGAAAATTGAAACAAATTCAACGGCTTCAATTTGTACAAAATGCTACAGCCTGCCTCATCCATGGGTTACATCATGAGAGAACATTGCTCCTGTGCTCTAGTCTCTCTACTGACTCCCATGCTGCTCAGGTCCAAGCTACATTAGAATCCATGGGTGGAATGCTGGTCCCCTTGAAGTCAATGATAAAGCTTTGAAATCAGTGAAGTCCGGGTATCCTTCCACATTGTCATCTATGAACCACCAAAACGATTGTGCTTCTTTGAAACAAGGAAATCAAAAAAATTAGGATAAAGTGTGAGGGCTAGAGATAAGGCATTTTCGTTTGAAGTAATGGGCCTGTGAACTGTCCCTCACTATGCCACTGTATTAACCTGGGAGATGCTCAGATACTATGGTGATTGGTGCCAATAAAAAATAACCTTCAGATAGATACATACAGCATTTGGAGAGAGAATGAGTTACACACCAGTTGCTGCTGATCGGAAATTTTCTGTCAAAATGTTTTTGATGGAAAATGCTGTTTCTGCAAGCTAAAATTTTCTGAAGGAAAATTTGTTTTGCTGAAACACTAATTTTTCATTGGGTAAAATCAAAATGATGATGACTTGTTTTGAGCCAGGTCGACCTGAATGGAAACATTTTAGTTTGAACGGAATCAAAACATTTTGTTTCATTAAGTTGTGTCTGCCTGATCTGCTAGGAGGATAATAATGCAAAACTATTAGGTAACATGGATATGCCTCAGCCAATTGGACTGTTTGTTGTCTCATTTAATCAAAGGGTTTTATGCTCTCTATCTATAATTTAGTATTTCAGCATTATAGTTGCCTTGAATGTAATATATATTGTATTTACAAATGATTCTTAAATGAAATAGCAACATTGTACCAAAAATAATGACCCTACGACCTGAGTTTTCCAGATAAAATATATATATATATATATACACATACACACACTTTTAAAATACATTTTACCTGTGAAAAGTGCTGGATTGGCCACTCTGAAGACTGTAAGTCCTTAATTGACAGAACAAGCAATGGCAGTGCAAGCTTCCTTAGTCCAATGGACAACTCTATTCTGGCCAAACAACCTCTAAGAGTAAGATTAATAAAAATGGCTGCCAATTCAAATTCCAGAATAATGCTTGAGATGATTAACAGGTTTACCATTGTTATAAGCTCACTATCTGGAAACTTGTGAGGTTTGATCACTTCCCAAGAAAATTACCTTTCCTAACCTCAGATTTTTTTTTTATTCTGAGTTTTGCCGATTTATTCCCTTTTTAGCTTTTAAAATGATTTAATAAAGGATGGATCAAATTAAATTCTGAGGCACTATTTGCTTAGGGAAACCTCAAGCTTTTTTCTTTTAGCAAAAATATGCCATTTACAATATACTCTCATTACCAGGTCTTCAATGTTAATATAATTCAATGATCAATTTTTAAAATAAAACATGCAATAATTAACAAAGCAATCAAATGTAAATACCTTTATTTACTGGAATAAAGGTATTTACTACTGGTTGCTTTGTTAATTATTGCATGTTTTTTCCATTACTTTTCTTTATTTAGTTGCCCCCTTCTGTTTTTCTACCTTTGTATAACAAAGGTATCTTTCTGTAGTCTCAGGATTTTAGCTACTTACTCCAGTGACAAAATTTTCTGATTGTATCTTTAATTTGCTCATATTCCAGGGTGCAATTTTAAATTAACACTAATTACTTATATATCCTTTATTATAGGGAGCTGATCTTAAAGGTAGCTGTCAAGGTTCCTCCCCCACTCTGAACTCTAGGGTACAGATGTGGGGACCTGCATGAAAACCTCCTAAGCTGGTAAAAGTAAGCTTAGGTTAAAACTTCCCCAAGGTACAAATTAATTTTATCCTTTGTCCTTGGAATATCCACTGCCACCACCAAACTCTAACTGGGTTTACTGGGAAACGTAGTTTGGACACGTCTTTCCCCCCAAAAATCCTCCCAACCCTTGCACCCCACTTCCTGGGAAAGGTTTGGTAAAAATCCTCACCAATTTGCATAGGTGACCACAGACCCAAACACTTGGATCTGAGAATAATGAATAAGCATTCAGTTTTCTTACAAGAAGAGCTTTAATAGAAATAGAAGTAAAGGAATCACCTCTGTAAAATCAGGATGGTAGATACCTTACAAGGTAATTAGATTCAAAACATAGAGAATCCCTCTAGGCAAAACCTTAAGTTACAAAAAAGACACACAGACAGAAATAGTCATTCTATTCAGCACAGTTCTTTTCTCAGCCATTTAAAGAAATCATAATCTAACGCATACCTAGCTAGATTACTTACAAAAAGTTCTAAGACTCCATTCCTGTTCTATCCCCGGCAAAAGCAGCACATAGACAGACACAGACCCTTTGTTTCTCTCCCTCCTCCCAGCTTTTGAAAGTATCTTGTCTCCTCATTGGTCAGGTGCCAACGACGTTACCTTTAGCTTCTTAACCATTTACAGGTGAGAGGATTTTTCCTCTGGCCAGGAGGGATTTTAAAGGGGTTTACCCTTCCCTTTATATTTATGACAGTAGCTATAGGCCAATCATAGCTTTTATTCCCATTCAGAATAAAGGTGATCTGGGAGATGTAGTCTGGAGAGACAGGTTGGAGGGATAGTCCAGGAACCATGAGAGGGCCCAGACTTGGTCTGTGGAGGGGAAGTTCCCCTTTGCTTTCCTGCATCAAGAGAGGGAAGACCAGACTGGACGCTGGGAAACAATCATTGAACTGTCTGCCCCAGGGAAGGTAAAGGTCTATCTGTAATATGCTATTGCCAACTGGAGTGAAAGCTGTGGTCTGGAGGGTGGGGCATGGAGTCTACTAAAGAAGAAACTGGTGGGGAGTATTGAAAGGTTATTTGTTTTGCTTTGTACTCTTATCCTTCTGAAAAGGGAGTAGTTTTGCTTTTGCTGGAGGTATAAAGCATTAAAAATACCCTATCATAAGAGAGAACTCTCTCTCTCCCTCTGTCCATGGGGAAACTGAGGTACAACATAGAAACTAAAGCATGGATGTGCAGATGCCACCAGAAAGATAGTAACCTGCTATATCCTTGTTCTCCACAAATATCCCCTCAGTGTTTTTCCTGAAGTGGGTGCATTGACTCTAATATCATTTTCTTTTCGTCTTATGATTGCATATGAGGCAAGATTCTCTTTGAAATTCAGAACTGTTCAAGCTCCAATGACTTAGAAAGGAAGTTGGACTGGCCAACCAGAGGGCAGAATTGGACATCATAGTACCTCCAGGGAGCATATTGCAACTTGCCTGCCCTGTCAGTTTCAATGTAAAAACTATTAGTTCTCGTAATCTCTTTATTATTGTATGTGTTAATTGAATGCTCTGATTTAATAAATGATGAATCAGAATAGATAAAGTTGAAGTGGTAATATTTGTAGTAGTAGGTTTGTTTTTTTTATTTGTAATGTTGTTTACTTGTTCCGGAGGTTTTGAAGCAGTTCAAATAAACTAGAAGGCACAAGAAGGTCTCTCTCTTTCTTTTTGCTTCCCAATTGTTTTATCACTATTGTAACCCCATTGACTGTAATGGAATTATTGCTGATGTGCACAGGTGACTGGGAGAAAAATTGACTTCTCTACTACTTATATAGTCTGGAACTATAGGCCTACTTAAACTTTGTGGCCTAACAAGCATGATCTTCATTCAAACAAGCAGACTGACCCTAAACACACTGAAGTTACTCACTGATTTCTCTGGGAGCAATGCTGGGCCCAAAGTCTCTTGCTGGCTAAAATAGTTCAGTAAGGGTTAGATTGTGACTGAGGGCTTGTCTACATGAACAATTAGTTCACAGCAATCAAGGGTTTGAATCTACCCTGCATTAGCCTGTTCTGGACTAATTGTCTGTGTGGAACCTGCTGATAGGCATTACCAGCTTTTTTTAGTTGTAAGAAGGGTCTGAATGAACTCTCTCCTGACAGCTAGAGGAGAGGGGGAGAGACATCAGGAGCAAACTGTATTTATATGGACACACCTACTGTCCACTTAGATATCCAGCAGATAGAGCAGTGTTGTTCAAAGTGACCAACTTTGGCTGGTGTTGGGTTACAAATCACTTTATTACTGAGTGCAATGGTAGTGAAATGCTATTATCAATGTTGTCTTTATTTTATGAATAAAGGGGACCAGAACGCTGCTTAACCTGTCCCAAATGAGGGGGTTACCCTCAGCTGAAAGGACCTCATTAAGCCAGGGGCTTGAATGCCAGAGCCCTGTGAAAGTAAGAGGGGTGGGGATAGCTGTCCCAGACAGGAAGTGCAGACTCTCCCGAAGGGTCCCCGTCTGGTTTAAACCTGTTCCTCCCCACTGTTCAAAGATAGAGCTTAATAGGCTCTATTAGGAGCCTTTGTTATTTTAAGTGCGTAAACGAGAGCTGAAATTACTTGTCCTGTTGGGATGGTGTTTCTGCCAAGCCTACTAAAAGCTGAAAATCACTAAGAGCTGACAATCATGAAGAGACCGACCTCCAGAGGTCACAGCAGAGAGGCAGGTGACAGCAGAAGATAACTGACAGTCAGCCAGCAGGGAAGGTGAACAAGCGGCCAATGGGCCGCGTAAGCAGTCGGCTGGCAGGAGCAGACTGAGGAACCATGGCTGGCAGGGTGGCCAGTGGCCAACCAGAGCAAGTGCTCAGATGGCAAAACAAGCAAGGTGCCTTCTTCCCCGGGTGGGAGGTGAACTCACACAGATGAACCTCTGAACCCTGGGTCCTCAATGACTAAGGACAGCCACTGTGTGTGGGGTATGGTGAGGGAACAGAGTGACACATAAAATGAATTTTGGTTGTAGAACTGAAGAACATGAGTCAGGAGGCACTGCCCCATGCACTCAGGGGTGGGTGTCTTGTCACAGTTTTAGGTTTATGAATCCTGCTTGTGGCATTTTCCCTAATTAATATCAGATGTCTTTGCTCCTTCCATTAAAATTTCTTTTCTACACTCAGACTCTGTGCTAGCAAGTGGGAAGTATTTCCTCTCAGAGGCGCCCGGGAGTGGTGTGTAATTTCCCAAGCTTACTGGGTGGAGGGTCAAGTCAGTTCTGTGTTGTACTGTTGAAAAGAAACCCCTAGATATTGACCCTGTCCATGGTTGCCATCAGCTCCACCTAGCAGAAGGGTTACATTTTGGGGGGCTTATCTGGGATCCTGGGTCAGTACCCCTCACAAGAACATCTTGAGTGATCTGCTAAATTGGGGAAACAATTGTGTTTATATTTTGGGGAAATCACAGTTTGTATAATGGCTAATATGTTAGGTTTGTTGGGCTTTGATGCAGCAGCCCCAAGCTCGGGGGCTGGTGCTGTGACTGATGAGTGGGTAAAAGCACTGGGGCAAGCATTGGAAAAGGTTGTGTTTTCCCATGCTATGTCAAGCTCCTATCCTAAGTTAAGGTTATCCTAAGTTAGGAATGAAATCAAGAAGGCTAAATCACACCTGGAGTTGCAGATAGCGAGGGATCTTAAGAGTAACAAGAAGGGTTGCTTCAGATATGTTGGCAACAAGAAGAAAGCCAAGGAAAGTGTGGGTCCCTTACTGAATGAGGGAGGCAACCTAGTGACAGAGGATGTGGAAAAAGCTAATGTACTCAATGCTTTTTCTGCCTATGTCTTCACGAACAAGATCAGCTCCCAGACTACTGCACTGGGCAGCACAGCATGGGGAGGAGGTGGCCAGCCCTCTGTGAAGGAAGAAGTGCTTCAGGACTTTTTAGAAAAACTGGACGTGCACAAGTCCATGGGGACGGATGCGTTGCATCCGAGAGTGCTAAAGGAATTGGCGGATGTGATTGCAGAGCCATTGGCCATTATCTTTGAAAACTCATGGCAATCAGGGAAAGTCCCGGAAGACTGGAAAAAGGCTAATGTAGTGCCAATCTTTAAAAAAGGGAAGAAGGAGGATCCTGGGAACTACAGACCAGTCAGCCTCACCTCAGTCCCCAGAAAAATCATGGAGCATGTCCTCAAGGAATCAATTCTGAAGCACTTAGAGGAGAGGAAAGTGATCAGGAACAGTCAGCATGGATTCACCAAGGGAAAGTCATGCCTGACTAATCTAATTGCCTTCTATGATGAGGTAACTGGTTCTGTGGATGAAGGGAAAGCAGTGGACATGTTATTCCTTGACTTTAGCAAAGCTTTTGACATGGTCTCCCACAGTATTCTTGTCAGCAAGAAGTATGGGCTGGATGGATGCACTACAAGGTGGGTAGAAAGTTGGCTAGATTGTTGGGCTCAATGGGTAGTGATCAATGGCTCCATGTCTAGTTGGCAGCCGGTATCTAGCGGAGTGCCTCAAGGGACGGTCCTGGGGCCGGTTTTGTTCAATATCTTCATTAATGATCTGGAGGATGGTGTGGATTGCACCCTCAGCAAGTTTGCGGATGATACTAAACTGGGAGGAGAGGTAGATACGCTGGAGGGTAGGGATAGGATACAGAGGGACCTAGCCAAATTGGAGGATTTGGCCAAAAGAAATCTGATGAGGTTCAACAAGGACAAGTGCAGAGTCCTGCACTTAGGACGGAAGAATCTAATGCACCGCTACCGACTAGGGACCGAATGGCTAGGCAGCAGTTCTGCAGAGAAGGACCTAGGGGTGACAGTGGACGAGAAGCTGGATATGAGTCAACAGTGTGCCGTTGTTGCCAAGAAGGCCAATGGCATTTTGGGGTGTATAAGTAGGGGCATTGCTAGCAGATCGAGGGACATGATCGTTCCCCTCTATTTGACATTGGTGAGTCTTCATCTGGAGTACTGTGTCCAGTTTTGGGCCCCACACTACAAGAAGGATGTGGAGAAATTGGAGAGAGTCCAGCGAAGGGCAACAAAAATGATTAGGGGACTGGAACACATGAGTTATGAGGAGAGGCTGAGGGAACTGGGATTCTTTAGTCTATGGAAGAGAAGAATGAGGGGGGATTTGAAAGTTGCTTTTAACTACCTGAAAGGTGGATCCAAAGAGGATGGATCTAGACTATTCTCAGTGATAGCAGATGACAGGACAAGGAGTAATGGTCTCAAGTTGCAGTGGGGGAGATTTAGGTTGGATATTAGGAAAAACTTTTTCACAAGGAGGGTGGTGAAACACTGGAATGCGTTACCTAGGGAGGTGGTGGAATCCCCTTCCTTGGAAGTTTTTAAGGTCAGGCTTGACAAAGCCCTGGCTGGGATGATTTAGTTGGGATTGGTCCTGCTCTGAGCAGGGGGTTGGACTAGATGACCTCCTGAGGTCCCTTCCAACTCTGTTATTCTATGATTCTGTGATTCTAAGGTTATTTGCTGGGGGCCTATACCAATACCTGGGGAAGAGGAGTTTGAAACCTGGTTGGAACATACCACTGAAATGCTGCAGAAGTGGGCCTTACCACATGCAGAAAAGTGAAGGTGTCTAGTAGAGAGCCTCAGGGGTCACTAACCCTGGGGTCAGTGTGAAGGACTGCCTAGAGGCCTTCGATCACACCGTTGGGAGCATACAGGGCTCTGAGGACATCTATTGTAAGTTCATTAATTCCTGACAGCAAAGGGGTGAGAAGGTTTCAGCCTATCTAGAGAGGCTGGAGAAACTGCTTTAGAGAGCTGTCAAGATGGGAATAGTGACTGTTGAGCAGACGGATTAGACCAGACTGGCCCAAATTGTAAGAGGAACTCAATATCAGAACCCAATTCTACTTCATCTCCAGTTAAGAGAATGGCAGGAAAGTCCCCCGAGTTACCCCCAGCATTATACAAATCACACCACCTTAGTTGAGATTGCCACAGTGGAATGGCAATCTGGTGGGGGGCGGGGTAGATTCATTCTGCAGCTTGCCGCAGACTAAGTGTTCATGTAGAAAAATCTTAGGATTCTTCACCTGCCCAAGGGAATAATGCATCCTTTGTAGGGATGCCTGCCTATTTACTCCCATTCTGAAGTAGGTGAATAGAGAGGAGTGGGGAAATGGGAGGAGTTTTGTCTCCATCTCACCCACACACTGACTAATGCAGTCAACTCAGCTTGGGAAGTATCATAATTTGCTGACAGTAGAGGTCAGAAGAAAAGTAGTATCTTTTTCCCCTTTCCCCCTGAAGCCAGGAAGAAGCAGGAAGGGACTGAGACTCAGGGCATGTCTACGCACAAACTTTTGCCAGTTCCAGTTACATCAGCATAAAACCACCCCAGTTAGTTTATTGCTTGTGCACATGCATACTTGGTTCCTTGGGTCAGTGCTGCATGTACTTACCAGGTGTGCTCATGTTAATGGACAGTGTGGTGCAAAATGAGTAGGTATCCCAGTGTGCAACCTGCCACCATCCCGCGCTCTGTCTTTTGGAAAGTTTTGGCAACGCATAATGGGGCAGAAATGAGTTGCATGGGGTAACTGGGAGCAAGGGGTCAACTTCCCAGTGTGCAAATGTTTCCATGCCATAATGCCATCTATATCCCATAGTTCTTGCACCTTTTACAAAAATCCCATGAACCCTTGTGGCTCTCCTCACTGTCTGCCATCTCTGACAGAAAGATGGAGCCTGTACTGTTTTGCACTGTTGTCATAAGCATTGAAAGCACAGGATGGACTATCCTCCAGTATTTGCAGAGCCATAAGAAGATCCAAGTCAGCATAGAACATAATTTCTTAGAGGATTGATTGCTATGGGCATAGCAAGAACCAATTCAAGGTTGTTGGTGGCATTTATCAATCAGCTGTGTACTGTGGAGCACTGGTTCTGGCCCTGAGCAATAAACAGTGACTGGTGGGATCACATCATAATGCAGGCTTAGGGTGACAAGCAGTGGGTGCAGAACCTTTGGATGCCCAAGCCCTCCTAAGCTCACCCTAACCCTCCAGAGCAGGGAAATCAAAATGAGAACTGCATTGGCAGTGAAGAAGCAAGTGGTGATTGCACTGTGGAAACTTGCAATGTTGGATTGCTATCGCTCAGTGGGAAATCATTCTGGAGTTGGGAAATCCACTGTGGGGGCTGCCTTCATGCACATGTGTAGGGCCATTAAACATCTCGTGCTATTCAGGACTCTGACTCTCTGCAATGTGTAGGACATAGTGGATGGATTTGTAGCAATGGGATTCCCTAACTGCGGTGGAGCAATAAATGGCACACATAGCCCTATTATGGCTCCAGACTGCCTTGCCATCAACAGAAAGGGCTACTTATGGTTATGCAAGTGTTGGTGGATCACCAGGGATGCTTCACCAACAGCAATGTTACCTGGTCAGGGAAGGTGCATGACACTCGCATCTTCAAGACCACAGGACTGTTCAGAAAGCTACAAGCAGGGACTTTCTTCTCCACCTGTCCAATTACCATTGATGATGGTGAAATGCCAATAGTGATCCTGGGTGACCCTGCCTTGCTCCTCTGGCTCATGAAGCTGTACACTGGCTACCTTGACAGCAACAAGGAATGAGTCTACTACTGGCTCAGCAGGTGCAGAACGACAGTTGAATGTGCTTTTGGCAGATTGAAGGGATGCCTGCATTGTTTATTCACAAGATTGGATCTCAGTGAAAAAGAATCCCAAAGATTGTAGCTGCCTACTGTGTCTTGAATGATATCTGTGGGGGAAGAGAATGGGGGAAGTTGCTGCCAGGGTGGAGGTGGAGTGGGTGTTTGCTGAGTTTGAACAACCAGACATAAAGGCTATGCGATGGGGTGGGAGTCCCCATCCAGTGTGGGGTGAGTTCACCCCATCCCTCAAGCTGTCCTTTGCCTTGAGGTGGTGAAACCTAAGTACTAAAATCGACAGTTTTTAACCTAAATTGATAGCTGTTAAGTTGGGGCTGCCATTGGTACATCATTGTGATGGGAAATACAATTACATACTTACCTGAGGTTCCTTCCCCTGCCTCTGGTTTGCTTGCTGGGACTGACTGGACTGCAATGGAGTCTCAAACAGGTCATGGCTTGTGGTATAGCTAGGCCTGCCAGGTACATGTCCTCCAACCTCCTCCTCCTCACTGTTCACACCAGCGGCACAGGGCTCATGCTCCTCGGAGGTATCCAGGGTGGTCTGAGGGGTGGGGGTGGAGTCCCCACCAGGTCTGGCATGCAGCTCTTTGTAAAAGCAGCAGGTCTGTGGCTTTGACTGTTGGCCTCCCTGAACTTCTGGTATTCCTGCTGCAGTTCCTTCCATTTCAAGTGACACTGCTGCTGGTCCCTGTCAGATCCCTTCCCTTGCACCCCGTGCAACCTGCTTTTAGACGTCCATTTTTCTATGGCTGGTCTATAGCTGTGCTTGCACAGCCTCTTCCCCCTACACTATCTCCTACCTACTTCAAGTCAGAGCACATCTAGAGCGGGCTGCTGGCATAGTCAGCTGGGCAACTTTCACACAACTGTGGAGAGCTGCTAGGTTGGCTCACAAAGCTGGACAATCAGGAAAACACATTTCAAAAATCCATAGGACTTTAAAGGGGAGAGGGGTCTTTCAGCCTCTGTGAACCCTGGGTAGTAGAGTTCACAGTTGTGACCAGAGCAGCCAGTGTCAGGCATTGTGGGATAGCTGTTGAAGGACTGTTCGGGTTGACATAAGTAGACAGTGTCTACGCTCATGCTGGGTCATCCTCAATACATCAACCAGGCTCAGTGCCATTTGGGGAGGCCTGGTCTGCGCCACAAGGTTAGATCAACATAAGTTGCCTTGCATCAGCCTAGTTGTGCATGTGTCTTTCTGTTTCTTATATTGGTATGTAAACACCTGTGCAAAACCAAGTACTGAATTTGCACAAAAGGCTACAATAGCAAGTTTTATTTTATTATGTGAATGTTTAAAGTGGCACAGACAGTAATGAATGTCATCCCATGTCCATTCTCGGTAAATTTCATAATAAATATTTTAAAAATGGTCATCAAAGTATTCCATAAATTGTGAGTTGCAGTATATTGCCATATTGATAAAATGCATAGCACATCTCCATACATTTTATTAAAGTGTTCATGGAATTCAAATTATTTAATACCAATACATTTTGAGATATCCCCCAGCTCCCCATACTCATACACAACCTCAAATACCATTTTATTTCCTCTCCGTTCATGGGACTGTGCAAATCCATTATTTGGATGCACAAAGCGTCCCTGATATCCATTGCTGGCTTCAGCACTAGTCATGACAGGGGCCCTGTCTGGGTGTAGGTACTAGTTCAGGAATCTAGCAGTCTCTTGAGTCCACTCCTGGCAGATATTGAATAGAACACAACAAGCTATAGTAATGCAGACAGCATTGACAACACTGTCATTTTAATGGTTTTGAAGGCAGTATCAATGAGATTTCAGTCTGCCAAAAGCACACCATCCTACTGATACTACGTATGTAGTTGAACCTTCTTTTGTCAGGTCCTCTCAAATTAGGACATGGTTTCAGAAGCCAATGTCCCAGCTTGTCCAAGAAGATAAAGTCCTGATCCCTGAAACACCCTGGCATCATGCACCTTGCAAGAGTATTCCACTTGGGTTTCCATGGACCTGTCCCTGTGGTTAATCTGGGCCTGTATAACAATGGAGTAGTACCCTTTTGTGGTTTATGTAGGCATGTGCTTCTTGCAGAGGGAAAGCGATAGGCATGTGATTACCATTAATGGTCCCAGCACAGTTTGGAATGTCCATTCTCTAAAAGCCAAATTATTTCAGGAACATTTGTAATGCCCATTACCTTTGGATACGTCACAGTCCCAATCACCTCACAAATCTCTGCCACAACAACCCACCCAGTTGATTTGCCAACTCCAAACTGGTTACTCAAAGACCTGTAGCTGTCTGGGGTAGCCAGCTTCCAGATGGCTGTAGCGACCAGCTTCTGGACTGGAATGGCTTCCCTTATATAGTTGTTCTGGTGCTGGAGGGTTGGGGCAAGCTGATCACAAACTTCCAGGAATGTCTGATGCAGCATGAGAAAGTTCTGGACGCACTGTGTTCATCCCAGGTCTGCTTGACATTGTAATCCCATCAGTCTGTGCTTGTAGCCCCACTCCAGAAGTGCTGGTCTGTATAGGGGGAGTGTGTAGCTGAGGCAATAGGGATGAATAGCATCAGCTTGGTTGTAGCTGGCATGTTAGTATTCTCCTCCAGAGGTGCCTTCAGCAGGTAAAAAACTGCTTCTGAAATGTCCATCAGAGTCTTCGCAAAAAGAAAAGGAGTACTTGTGGCACCTTAGAGACTAACCAATTTATTTGAGCATGAGCTTTCGTGAGCTACAGCTCACTTCATCGGATGCTGCAGCTGTAGCTCACGAAAGCTCATGCTCAAATAAATTGGTTAGTCTCTAAGGTGCCACAAGTACTCCTTTTCTTTTTGTGAATACAGACTAACAAGGCTGTTACTCTGAAACCTGTCATCAGAGTCTTGTAGATATTCTGACTGATTCCTGAAGTAGGACTGACAACATGAGGTGGAGAAGTTCTTCCACCAGGTCAGGATCCATCTTGGTGGATCCAACTGCTGGGAGAGTGTGGACACGAAATGATGCTGTCACGGGGGGCCTGGGTGTCAAGTGGGGACACCCCCATTTGCCCAGTGTGGGGTTAGTACGCCCCATCACACAGTCATTGGGACTCCCTGTGGGAACAGGTAATTACAACAAGGGGAGCTCAGGACCGCTGGCGGAGTCAAGCAAACAAACAATCTGTGGCCCCTCCGCCTCCTGGCTGGGGCAGGCAATAGCTGTTGGGGGTTCTGACCTTCTAGGTGGGGCAGAACAAACAGTCAGTCTGTAGCCCCCAGGATCCCATTGGCCGGGAATGGCAAACCACGGCCACTGGGAGCTGCAGGGGGTCATGCCTGTGGATGGTCAATGTCAGCAAAATGTCTTGTGGCCTGAAATCAGATTACCCTGATGGGCTGCATGCAGCCCACGGGCTGCAGGTTGCCCACTACTGATCTGGAGTATGTGCAGCAGGGGCAAGGGGGGGGGGGTGACCTCCTGGACCCACAGTGATTGGTCCACTCCATTAGCCCAGTGTGGGGTTGGTACACCCTGTCACAGGCACAGCTAGAAGTGTTGGCAAGCTAAAACCACCCAAAACACTTCTGTCCTGAAGGAGTTTATCAGACAGGCAAGTTCTTCCATAACCCACTATGACCCAAGAATGACTGCAGCTGGCAAGGGAAACAAGAACTCTGGGATACAATGATCTATATCCACAGAAACTGAAGCTCTGACTCAGGTCTGCACAGTGAAATATGAACATGGCAGCACAGTTGTGTAGCCCAGATCTCCAATTCAGTGTGGATGCTCAAGTGTGATCTTCAAAATACTGAATTTGTAGTCATGGGTCACACAGATCCAAGCTTACTTTGCTCTCCTATTGTGTGGAGGCCATCCAATGCACCTCTAGGCACTGGCTAAGTAGCTGACTGATTTCACAAAAACAGCACACTGACTCCGGGAATCAGCCAATCTAACAGGGTCTTTACTACTGTATATAGCAAACTGTATAATTATCTATGATGCTCTGCTCTGATGTAAGAACAGTCCATTTGCCTAATGAGTCTGGCCCATGCAATGTGCTCCAGGTCCATGCAACCTACTCCTGTCTCATTTGTCTTACACACCAGAGGAGATCTTGATTGCAAGAAAACAGCACCTTTTCAGCATATACGAGTGTGGGGAGGAGCAGGTGGAGATGCTGAGCCTTGTCTGAAAGATCCTGCATGCCTGGGTGCTTCATGTGCACCAGATATTGATTGGTCAGGGAGAGATGCTATTCTTCAGCTCTGGGATGGAAGTTCCTGTGCTTGTGAATGCTGTAAGGCATGTGTCAATGCTGCTCTCACTTCCCCACCCATGGCTAGGTCCACGGAAGCCCAAAATTGTAGCTCCTGCCAGGGGCCATTGAAGTAGTGTGAGGACCCAGATGTTCCATTCATTACCTCAATAGCATATTGCTTCTCTTGCTCTCCAGGGTTAGATGGAAGCCATGACTGAGGATGTCTGAATCTTAGTTTTTTATTTACTGTATAAAACAAACAAATATCTGTGGACATTCTTACACTTGTAGCCAACCATGTTCAATGCAATGGAAGGCACTGTGAACTTGTCAATTTAACTACAAAACCAAATTCTGAAACAGCACCTCATCAGGCACACAGTTGTCGGACCTGCTACTGACCACACAACTCTGTGTGAGTAAATGTAATTGGGATCAGGACCTGTTGAAAATTCCTAATCAAAACTACACACAGAATTTATGCACCTATATACTTATTTACTGAGCATATAAGGATTTGGAAATATCTCCTCAATTTTTTATGTCTAATTTGGTGACATAAACGTTATTCCAGATTATATATTTCAAATGTTGTTTAGTAGCACTCTTCATGTCATGCAGCTGCTACTGAGAACTCTTATCATGTAGCTTAAAAAATAAGCATCTCATAGTAACATTTTTATATCACGTATCTAGGAGCTTCAAAAATATCTTTTTGAAAGAAACATTATCAAATCAATGAGAATTTTTTATGATGAGCAAAGTAAACGTACTTTTCCCCAGAAAGCATACAGTAACTCGTCAAAATATTGAGAATGGGAATAAATGAGAGCTTGATGTGAAGGGCAATGCATGTCTAGGGGAAGGATAATGCTTATTCTTATAGGACAATAAAAATCAATGGATCTGCTGTAGTTAAAATTATAGCACGTCTTCTCCTTGCAAAAGCTATAATATCCTTCTTACAAATTACACGTTTTTCACTGCTTAAAAGGATTTCATCAATGCCCTGCCCACTTAGGTTTTGTAAAGTGCCATATAATTTCCAAAACCAACTAAAAGAAATCTATAGTTTTCAATTGCACTCTGTTTTTCTCTCTGGATAAAGGGGCTAGTTCTGCATACATTACTCAAGCAAATCTCCCATTGTAGTCAAGTCTTGAGCCTTCTAGTCAATGAGAGTTCTGCCTGTGAAAAATGATGATCCTCTATTACTGAAAATATGACTTGACTGTTTATTGTTAAAACAGACTACTTAGATGGTTGACATTATTTCAGCTACAGCTTTGATAGCACCATTGTCACTACTTAGGGAGAAACGTTGTGAATACTGAATGTATTAGGAAAGGGACAAGACGTGAAAATCAGTTTAGGGCTGACATTTTCCTCAATAGTAGTGGCTAAACTGAGTAAGTGATGCAAGTTCACTCCTGTGTCTAAAATGGTGGAATCTAGCATCTATAATCTGACCTCAGAATTGACTTTTCTCATCCCAGCAATGAAAAAAACAGATCATACATGTGGCATTTGTGGATTATAGTATAATCCAAATTTGTATGTCAAGGTTTACAGAGATGACTAAGATTAAACTAAACCATAATGGGCCTACTATTGTTTTCAGCATTGCACAGCATTTCAAACATTGAAACTAACTTCGAAATAGAGAAAATGTCTCTGGAATTTAGCAGCTTTTAGCAACAAGTACTGTTATAGAAACAGAAACTTGACTTTGATGTATTTAATTTGGAATGGTGAGAGTGAGGGAGGAGAAATAATAGTCATCTGATATTTTGGAAGTCCATGGTGGCAACACAATCTTAAGAACTTTCCAGTTGCCGCTGAGCTTTGCTATGCTTCCAGTCCTGTGTAGATGAATGAAACACCTCCTGTTGTATTCTGTTTGTGCTACAAATCCCAAATCACCTACTTTATAACACCTTCAACCAATATCAGTCACCCACCACCTTCTCATTATAATCCTGGGTCCACTGGAGTTCCATGACCATCTAGCCAGAGCATATAACTTTTATTTAAGTTTGTGATTGATCAGGGCTTGGTTCAGCAAAAGCTTCCTTGTGACTTTCTTGTGTGGGTGTGGGTGTGAGAGAGATTTCTGCTAAATCTTCCCAGCTTTTCATTATTTTAATAAAGATCTTTATTCTTTCACATAATGTTATCAAATAAGATATAATGCAAATACACTAGGAAACTCAATGTACCATATGAAAAGAAAATGAAACAGGATAAGTTCACTATTAATCTAGCTCCTTCAAAATGTTCCATTTGATAACAGAACATAATAGGGGAAGTTGAAATGATCAGACAATGTCTGATGTAGCCATGAAGGTTTTTTTCAATTTTCCATGACAGGTTATAATTTTTGTCTAATTAAATATTTACCTGAGATATTCCCCAGTGTTCTTCAGGCCACATATTGAAGATGCTTTTTTGACAATATTTTAATAGTGGTTTGAGGGCTCTTTTCTGCTTTATTTCTCATCTTCTATGCCTGGTTTTCCATATTAACTGTTACAGAATAGCAGAGAATACATATGTGGGCACAAAATACTGCAATCAATTCAACAACTGTTAGATAGCTAGATTGCCTTTAGGTACAGCCTTTAGCCTGGGGTGATACTTAAACTGCACCATTCCATGAGCTGAGTAACCCCAGGAGGCATTGTATCTCAGACGCACACTTCTGAGTCATAAGCCCCGCTGTATTTCCTCTTCACTCTAGGAGGAGAGAATAAATTACTTCAGCCTTTTAAAAGTGCTTTACTTCCTTCCCCACTCCCCAGTCCCATGCATCAAGCCAATTACTCAGGCTGGTGAGTGGAGGGACAGAGCCAAAACTCCTCTCACATCTCACCCTTTTCACAGTGGGATGAATTGAATAAATTGAGTGACCTCCCTAACATGGCCAGCCAAAACTTTAATAGGGCCAAGCAGGAGAATAAGATGGATCTTATTTCCCTGTGTGGCCAATCCAATACCATGACAATCTAGTCCAATGTAGGCAAGGGCAACAGAATCAGGCACAAAAGAGAACAGAGCTCATGAAAGGGAACCAGCCATCCAGCTAAGCTGAAACGCTATGGTTCTATTCTAGACTCATGGTAGAACATGGTTATCAAACCCCTAAAACTGTCTTAAATTGACAACACCAATCTAATCAGTTTCACAAATTCTATTCAGTGGTGGCAATGCTGAAACTGACAAGAATCATGTCAATTTCAATCAGCACCTTACAGGGCTTCCAGGATCCCCTACTCTAAGTAGCCTGCCAGATGAGTAGCCAAGATCCTGGGGACCATATTTCAGTTAGGAAATAACATTTTTTGATGTTTCTGAAATTAAATATTTCAGGATTTCATATCTTTGAAAATTCTTAGATTTTTTTGTCTTTTGTTCCATTTCAGGATGAAAAAAAATTCAAAACCTCAATTTTTATGAACCTAAATTTTGGTGTTTGACCAGCTCTACTCCTTACTCTATGAAACTTAATTTATATTTAACTGTGTGATGTAGACAAGATGGAATAAGCATACAGGTTATTCGCTTCTGCCTCCCTGAAGTATTCTGTCAAAAGTTCATATTTGAATTACAAGAATAGTTCTACTCTCAAAGGGATTATTAATCCAATCTACATGCTTGATTTTTGTCAAGGCCTGTTTGTGAATGGATTTTTTTTCCTCATGGTTCCAAACTCTTGCCGTTCCCATTTGGAATGGTTTGATATTCAGCACTTCTGGTATCAGGGTCCAAATTTTCAAAGGGCCATGCACAAAAGTGGGTGAACCTGCAAAATGTCCAAGGTGCAAGCTGGGGATTTATTTGCCCAAGTGCAATTTGTGCATGTGTGAGGTTGTGCAAAAAATAGGAGCCTGTGTGATTATCAGTTGTGATGAGTAATAGCTGTTATATTGAAACATTAGTGATGCAGGATCAAGCCCTTGACACTCACATTAAGGTTAAAATAAGTTTGTTTAACTTTTTTTGTTTTCTTGCACTTTTGTACTTGCACCATTTCAGGCTACAAGCCAAAATGATGACAAATTGAGTTTTTTCCTGGGAGTACTCAGCTTTGAAGTAGGAAGTGTGATATTGGGCCTACAGATTTATCCTAATTGTAAGCTCAACTGGTGAAAAGTGGGTGAACATTCATGAATTATCACAAAGATCTGTTATATAAAACTCTTTCTAAAATGTGATAAGGAGAGAGACTGAAGTAATTTAAACAGAAAGGGTCTACTGACACAACTTAAGGACTGTGTTAAGATGATGACTAGTAAACAAGAGGAGCAGAGAAGCAAAAATCAAAGAACCAAAATTGGTGTGTCAGTAATTAGACTTAAATGATGGACAAAAGAATGAGACTGTGGATTATTCCACCATCTCTTGTGTGGGGCCCTTATCAAGAGATTTTGGGGAAGGACACAACAACGGGGAAAATACAGTAAGAACTTTTACCATCATTGACAGTTTCAGTGTAGCAGCTCTGTTAGTCTGTATTTGCAAAAAGAAAAGGAGTACTTGTGGCACCTTAGAGACTAACAAATTTATTTGAGCATAAGCTTTCATGAGCTACAGCTCATTTCATCAGATGCATTTAGTGGAAAATACAGTGGGGAGATTTATATACATAGAGAACATGAAAAAATGGATGTTACCATACACACTGTAATGAGAGTGATCACTTAAGATGAGCTATTACCATCAGGAGAGCGGAGCAGGGGGGGGACCTTTTGTAGTGATAATCAAGGTGGGCCATTTCCAGCAGTTGACAAAAACGTCTGAGGAACAGTGCGGGGTGGGGGGGAAATAAACATGGGGAAATAGTTTTACTTTGTGTAATGACCCATCCACTCCCAGTCTCTATTCAAGCCTAAGTTAATTGTATCCAGTTTGCAAATTAATTCCAATTCAGCAGTCTCTCATTGGAGTCTGTTTTTGAAGTTTTTTTGTTGAAGAATTGCCACTTTTAGGTCTGTAATCGAGTGACCAGAGAGATTGAAGTGTTCTCCCACTGGTTTTTGAATGTTATAATTCTTGACATCTGATTTGTGTCCATTGATTCTTTTATGTAGAGACTGTCCAGTTTGCCCAATGTACATGACAGAGGGGCATTGCTGGCACATGATGGCATATATCACATTGGTAGATGTGCAGGTGAATGAGCCTCTGATAGTGTGGCTGATGTGATTAGGCCCTAAGATGGTGTCCCCTGAATAGATATGTGGACACAGTTGGCAACGGGCTTTGTTGCAAGGATAGTTTCCTGGGTTGGTGGTTCTGTTGTGCGGTGTGTGGTTGCTGGTGAGTATTTGTTTCAGGTTGGGGGGCTGTCTGTAAGCAAGGACTGGCCTGTCTCCCAAGATCTCTGAGAGTGATGGGTTGTCCTTCAGGATAGGTTGTAGATCCTTGATGATGCGTTGGAGAGGTTTTAGTTGGGGGCTGAAGGTGATGGCTAGTGGCGTTCTGTTATTTTCTTTGTTGGGCCTGTCCTGTAGTAGGTGCGTTCTGGGTACTCTCCTGACTCTGTCAATCTGTTTCTTCACTTCAGGAGGTGGGTATTTTAGTTGTAAGAATGCTTGATAGAGATCTTGTAGGTGTTTGTCTCTGTCTGAGGGTTTGGACCAAATGCAGTTGTATTGTAGAGCTTGGCTGTAGACAATGGGTCCTGTGGTGTGGTCTGGGTGAAATCTGGAGGCATGTAGGTAGGAGTAGCAGTCAGTAGGCTTCCAGTATACCGTATTGTTTAAGTGACCATCGCTTATTAGCATCATAGTGTCCAGGAAGTGGATCTCTTGTGTGGTCTGGACCAGGCTGAGGTTGATGGTGGGATGGCAATTTTTGAAATCATGGTGGAATTCCTCAAGGGCTTCTTTTCCATGGGTCCAGATGATGAAGATGTCATGAATGTAGCGCAAGTAGAGTAGGGGTGTTAGGGGATGAGAGCTGAGGAAGCATTGTTCTAAGTCAACCATAAAAATGTTGGCATACTGTGAGGCCATGCGGGTACCCATGGCAGTGCCACTGATTTGAAGGTATACTTTGTTCCCAAAAGTGAAATAGTTATGGGTGAGGACAAAGTCACAAAGTTCAGCCACCAGGTTTGCCGTGACATTATCAGGGATACTGTTCCTGATGACTTGTAGTCCATCTTTGTGTGGAATGTTGGTGTAGAGGGCTTCTATATCCATGGTGGCTAGGATGGTGTTTTCTGGAAGATCACCAATGGATTGTAGTTTCCTCAGGAAGTCAGTGGTGTCTCAAAGATAGCTGGGAGTGCTGGTAGCGTAGGGCCTGAGGAGGGAGTCTACATAGCCAGACAATCCTGCTGTCAGGGTGCCAATGCCTGAGATGATGAGGCGTCCAGGATTACCAGGTTTATGGATCTTGAGTAGCAGATAGAATACCCCAGGTCGGAGTTCCAGGGGTGTTTCGGTGCGGATTTGTTCTTGTGCTTTTTCAGGGAATTTCTTGAGCAAATGGTGTAGTTTCTTTTGGTAACCCTCAGTGGGATCAGAGGGTAATGGCTTGTAGCAAGTGGTGTTTGAGAACTGCCTAGCAGCCTCTTGTTCATATTCCAACCTATTCATGATGACGACAGCACCTCCTTTGTCAGCCTTTTTGATTATGATGTCAGAGTTGTTTCTGAGGCTGTGGATGGCATTGTGTTCTGCACAGCTGAGGTTATGGGGCAAGCGATGCTGCTTTTCCACAATTTCAGCCCGTGCACGTCGGTGGAAGCACTCTATGTAGAAGTCCAGTCTGTTGTTTCGACCTTCAGGAGTCCACCTAGAATCCTTCTTTTTGTAGTCTTGGTAGTAGTCTCTGTGGGTTAGTATGTTGTTCAGAGGTGTGTTGGAAATATTCCTTGAGTCAGAGACGTTGAAAATAGGATTCTAGGTCACCACAGAACTGTATCATGTTTGCGGGAGTGGAGGGGCAGAAGGAGAGGCCCCAAGGTAGGACAGATTCTTCTGCTGGGCTAAGAGTATAGTTGGATAGATTAACAATATAATCTTTCCCTGTTTGCGGTAGAGGATGTTGATCAGGTGGATCCGCAGTTTCTTTGAGAGCGTGTGGCACAAGCTGTCAGAATTGTCTGTGTGGTATGTAGATTGCAATGGATTTTTTACCTTCAGTCCTTTTGGTATGATGTCCATCTGTTTGCATTTCAAAAGGAAGATGATGTCTGTCTGTATCTGTATGAGATTTTTCATGAAGCTGATAGATGTATACCTTCAAATCAGCAGCACTGCTATGGGTACCCGCATGGCCTCACAGTATGCCAACTTTTTAATGCTGACTTAGAGCAATGCTTCCTCAGCTCTCGTCCCTTAATGCCCTTACTCTACTTGTGCTACATTGATGACATCTTCATTATCTGGACCCATGGAAAAGAAGCCCTTAAAGAAAGCCACCATGATTTCAACAATTTCCATCCTACCATCAACCTCAGCCTGGACTAGACCACACAAGAGATCCACTTCTTGGACACTATGATGCTAATAAGCGATGGTCACTTAAACAATACGGTATACTGGAAGCCTACTGACTGCTACTCCTACCTACATGCCTCCAGATTTCACCCAGACCACACCACAGGACCCATTGTCTACAGCCAAGCTCTACAATACAACTGCATTTGGTCCAAACCCTCAGACAGAGACAAACACCTACAAGATCTCTATCAAGTATTCTTACAACTACAATACCCACCTGCTGAAGTGAAGAAACAGATTGACAGAGTCAGGAGAGTACCCAGAACTCACCTACTACAGGACAGGCCCAACAAAGAAAATAACAGAACGCCACTAGCCATCACTTTCAGCCCCCAACTAAAACCTCTCCAACGCATCGTCAAGGATCTACAACCTATCCTGAAGGATGACCCATCACTCTCAGAGATCTTGGGAGACAGGCCAGTCCTTGCTTACAGACAGCCCCCCAACCTGAAACAAATACTCACCAGCAACCACACACCACACAACAGAACCACTAACCCAGGAAACTATCCTTGCAACAAAGCCCGTTGCCAATTGTGTCCACATATCTATTCAGGGGACACCATCACAGGGCCTAATCACATCAGCCACACTATCAGAGGCTCGTTCACCTGCATATCTACCAATGTGATATATGCCATCATGTGCCAGCAATGCCCTTCTGCCATGTACATTGGGCAAACTGGATAGTCTCTACGTAAAAGAATCAATGGACACAAATCAGGCGTCAAGAATTATAACATTCAAAAACCAGTGGGAGAACACTTCAATCTCTCTGGTCACTCGATTACAGACCTAAAAGTTGCAATTCTTCAACAAAAAAAACTTGAAAAACAGACTCCAATGAGAGACTGCTGAATTGGAATTAATTTGCAAACTGGATACAATTAACTTAGGCTTGAATAGAGACTGGGAGTGGATGGGTCATTACACAAAGTAAAACTATTTCCCCATGTTTATTTCCCCCCCACCCCCCACTATTTCTCAGATGTTCTTATCAACTGCTGGAAATGGCCCATCTTGATTATCACTACAAAAGGCTCCACCCCCCCACTCTCCTGCTGGTAATAGCTCATCTTAAGTGATCACTCTCATTACAGTGTGTACGGTAACACCCATTGTTTTATGTTCTCTATGTATATAAATCTCCCCACTGTATTTTCCACTGAATGCATCCGATGAAGTGAGCTGTAGCTCACGAAAGCTTATGCTCAAATACATTTCTTAGTTTAAGTTGCCACAAGTACTCCTTTTCTTTTTACCATCACTGTGGCTGCAGAAGGATTGTTGGCGTGACAACAGGTCTTGGGGGGCAAGGAGGGGAAGTCAGACAGGACATTCAAAAAAGAAATAAAAGAATGCATCAGTTGCAATGCGTGCATATGCAGGCATACAGTATGCCACTTGTCTACTGAAGATCATCACCTAATAATTGCTCTATAAGTGTAAACCATTATTAAATATTATAAACTGCACATGTTATCATCCTGGCTCTTAGTACAATCTACAGAGGTCACCATTAAAAATTAATCATTTAGCACTGTACTTGCTGAGATTGCACAAGTTTCCCACCCCCCCGCCCCGATGTAGTGTGGAAAATAAAATCCCCTCACATCCTGCCAGGCATCTCTCTGGTATTGTGGAGTCTTAAATGCCTAGCTGAGAGGGATGGGAACACAATGTGAATATTAATGATCTGGCTGAGCTGGCAAAGCTCCTGTGTTTGGGCCACTGCCAGATCAGAACATTCAAAAGGTGGAGCTGGTCCAGGAGACAGAGATTTTCAGAGAATCTGGACGAAAGCTGGAAAAGAACACTTAGCTGCCACTTTATAAAGAGATTTCTGTAGTAACTAGAGACCCTGTAGAACTGAATGAGCTGTGACAGGGCTAGAAGGAAATTTTGAGCTGCTCGGATGTTACTGTGAAGGACAAGTTTCTGGTGCTTACATATATGAAAGTGAGTGAAAATGACAGGAAAGTTAGAGCCAAAGCTTTCCTACAATCACTTAGGAGATGATAAATTGAGCTCTGCTGCAGTTTGCCTGATACTGGTTTGTCCAGCGTTTCTTCTAACCACAAACTTTATCAAGAGCAGTTTATTTAATTACTTTAGTACTTGTGTAATTGAGCGTTAAAGTTAGGCCCTGCTCCCATGGATATAAAATTCCCATTGATTTTAGTGATGCAGCAGCGGGCCCTAAGTGGATTTGGTAACAATGACAGGATATGGATGGCTACTGCAACTGCCAATTGTTTGCCACTATTGGCCACCACATCACAAGGATGCCACACAACAGGGGAACTAAGTACCTTTGAATTGTAAAGGAAAGACTTGAAAGCCACTTGGGAGCCCTTATGGTTTTTCCATGCTGTGCTGTGGAAGAGGGCAGGGCAGCAGGTGGTGGAAGTCTGTGGGGAGCTGCAGCAACCCTCTGTGAAGACCTATTGCGGGGCTCCCTAACCAAATGTGGAGTTGATCATGTCAAAATGGTCAAACAGCCGAGAGCACCCTTTGTTCTCCTTGGGAACCATTTGGGGTTATCTCAGCTGAGCTTTTTCTCCTCCTTCTCCCCACACCTTCAGGTGGCCCTCATAGTTGCTGCACACTTTTCTCTGTGCAAACTATTTACTATCTATGGGCCAGGTTCTCAGCTGGTGTAAACTGACATAGCTCCAGTGAAGTCAATGGAGCTATGTCAATTTACTTCAGCTGAGAGCCTGGTCCTGTGCTCTTGGAAACTCCATTCTGTATCATTCTCTCATTTACTGAATGCTTTAAGCTGACATCCACAGACACTCATTTAAGAGCTTTATTATAATTTTACTGGAAAGCAATATTTTCTGGCACTAAGAGCTGTGGCTGGGTTTGCAGCAATTTAGCTTTTGTCAGATCTTTGGCTCTTACTTTTTAGTCATTGTTTCACATTAGTGGTGACCCTTCATTGCAGCAGTCACAAGGTATTTACACAGGGCAGCTTTTATTTTGCTAGCATCACAGTTGGAATCCTTTCTCCATCATTTATAACAGGTATTAGGTATGCTGGGTTTGAATAGCTCCAGAGCATAACTAGACAGCTTTAGACCAGTTTGTCATCTAGCTCTGGGCTGATGCTCTCAAGTTCGCTTTTGGGAATACTGGAAGAGGGGAACATATGTGGCTGCAGGACTTTGGCAGCCATCCAGATGGCCAGCATGACCTATGTACAGGCACTAATGGAGCTGTTATCCAGGAATAATGGCAGCAGGGGCTCAGCAGTCACAAAAGTTGCACTGCATTGACTGTCCATGTCAACAATGGAACTGATGTGCATTAAGGATGGCAGGGGCTCTGTGGTGAATGAGTTGGATGCTGTTTGTGGGCATTAAAAGAGCTGATATCCTTGGAGAGAAACGTTAAAGTAGATGGTATCTGTGTCCTGATTCACTTGCCCCTCTTCCAGTATAGAAGTCAAGGCTATCTCCAGAGGATGATAGATGAGATCAATAGGAAGCCCAGAAGCAAGTTACTGAATAAAAATGTTGGTGTCTACTGTTCCAGCTTTGAGGCCATATCACTTCATGCCAACAACTCCTAAGCACAATCTAAACTCCTGTGTTCCAGGTTTGGTGTTAAGGGTTCAGCTAGCCCTCCACATAACCAGGTAAAACCTGACTTTCTCTGGTCATTCTCCACACCTTGAAGATCAGCATATGAAACTGAGTGCATGTGCAATTGGTAGACAGTGTTTGGGTAACCACAGTCATTAGGGAATCCAACAGTAGTGTAAAAATCTGCAGAGCTTGAGCCTGAGACCATGGGCATTCTAGGCTGCTGACCCCTCCACACTGCCACTAGACACTTAGGCTGGTTGCATATGGGAGGACCCTTTGAAGCTAGGCTTGGCAGGAAGTACTGCTCCACAGGGCCTGATTGGCAGCCCCTCACAGCCCACTGATTGGCCAGTATCGGTATATTAACTAGAAAGCCATGATGGGGAGCTGTCTGAGAAACAATACTCCCTCCCTGCTCCAGACCTTGCTTGTGATAGACCCTGTAGTCTGGCTTCTGACCCTGGTTTGTCCTGAACTTCACTACTCAATTACTAGAGAACAGGAGTGGCTAACAGGGGATTTTTGCAAGGGAGTACTCCAGGTGAAGGAGGAATGATTATGTGACCCTCAGAGTAAGTCTGTTGTCTGGGGTGTGTGTGTGTGTGTGTGTGTGTGTGTGTGTGTGTGTGTGTGTGGTGTGCTTGCTGCTTGACTGAAATATACTGTGTGGTCAGTTTGTTTGGGGGACCATGTGCTGAGCCTAGCCGCCTGCTAGGCAAGGCTGAGAGCCTCTTAATGAGGCTTTGATCTCTAAGCCCTTTAGCACCCATCAACCCTTAACCAGGGGCAGGGCTACTCAGGAAGACCAGAGCTTTAAAAAGCCGGCTCCTACATGACCAGAGGGGCTAGTGAACAGGATCGGCTACCATGGGAGTTTTGTGAGGGAGTTTAGCAAGGGAGTGTCGAGTGAGAGGGCTAGATACACTTGGCATTCTTTAAACTTAAAGCCAAAAAACACCCCTTGATAAAAACAAAAACATCAACAAAGGGATGAGCTGCAGGAGTAAAAAGAGAGTGCAGGCAGAAGTCAAGCAACAGAGTGGGGGCTATCCAGTTTATTTCACTTAAAATTAAAAAGGCCATAGAGCAGTTTTAAAACTAATGGCTGGGGGACAGCTGACAGGTGTGGAGGAGCACGTGGCTTGGACAGAGGCATCCCTTAGAGGAGGATCAATTAATGGAGACTCTCTGTGTCCTCATAAGGAGGAGAGGATGGAAGATGATAAAATATGGGTAGGATCTGATGAGAAATAGTCAAATGAAAGAGTCTCATTCAATTACATCATGTAATGACAGACAGCTAAAAGTTACAAGTTTTTAAAGTGCTTATATACAAATGCTAGAAGTCTAAATAATAAGAGGGGTGAACTAGAGTGCCTTGTATTAAATGAGGATATTGATATAATAGGCATCACAGGAAATTGGTGTAATGTGGATAATCAATGGGACACAGTAATACCAGGGTACAAAATATATCGGAAGGACAGAACAGGTCATGTTGGTTGGGGAGTGGCGCTATATGTGAAAGAAAGTGTAGAATCAAATGAAGTAAAAATCTTAAATGAACGAAACTGTACCATAAAATCTCTATGGATAGAAATTCCATGAGCTAATAATAATAATATAGCAGTAGGGATATATTACCAACCACCTGACCAGGATGGTGATAGTGAAATGCCTAGGGAGATTAGAGAGGATATAAAAATAAAAACCTCAATAATAATGGGGGATTTCAACTAACCCCATATTGACTGGGTACATGTCTCCCAGGACGGGATGCAGAGATAAAAGTTTCTTGACACCTTAAATGACTGCTTCTTGGAGCATCTAGTCCCGGAACCCACAAGAGGTGAGGCAATTCTTGATTTAGTCCTAAGTACAGCACAGGATCTGGTCTAAGAGATGAATATAGCTGGACCGCTTGGTAATAGTGACCATAACATAATTTAACATCCCTGTGGCGGGGAAGACACCACAGCAGACCAACACTGTACCATTTAAATTCAGAAAGAGGGACTACACAAAAATGAGGAGGTTAGTTAAACAGAAATTAAAAGGTACCGTGCGAACAGTGAAATCCCTGCAAGCTGCATGGAAGATTTTTAAAGACACCATAATAGAGGCTCAACTTAAATGTATACCCCAAATTAAAAATCATAGTAAGAGGACCAAAAAAAGTGCCACCATGGCTAAGCAAAAAAAGTAAAAGAAGCAGTGAGAGGCAAAAAGGTATCCTTTAAAAAGTGTAAGTTAAATCCTATTGAGGAAAGCAGAAAGGAGCATAAATCCTGGCAAATTAAGTTTAAAAATATAATTAGGAAGGCCAAAAAAGAATTTGAAGAATAGTTAGCCAAAGACTCAAAAAGTTATAGCAAAATTTTTTAAGTACATGAGAAGCAGGAAGGCTGCTAAACAATCAGTGAGGCCACTGGATGATCAAGATGCTAAAGGAGCACTCAAGGACAATAAAGCTATTGTGGTGAAACTGTTAATTCTTTGCATTGGTCTTCATGGGTGAGGATGTGAGGGAGATTCCCAAACCTGAGCCATTCTTTTTAGGTGACAAATCTGAGGAACTGTCCCATATTGAGGTGTCATTAGGGGAGGTGTTGGAACATATTGATAAACTAAACAGTAATAAGTCACCAGGACCAGATTGTATTCACCTAAGAGTTCTGAAGGAACTCACATGTGAAATTGCAGAACTACTAAGTGTAGTTTGTAAGCTATCATTCAAATCAGCTTCTATACCAAATGACTGGAGGATAGCTACTGTGACACCAATTTTTATAAAGGACTCCAGAGGTGATCCCGACAATTACAGGCTGGTAAGCCTGACTTCAGTACCAGGCAAACTGGTTGAAACTATAATAAAGAACAAAATTGTCAGACACATAGATGAACATAATTTTTTGGGGAAGAGTCAACATGGTTTTTGTAAATGAAAATCATACCTCACCAATCTACGAGAATTCTTTGAGGGGGTCAACAAGCATGTGGAAAAGGGTGACCCAGTGTATTGTACTTAGATTTTCAGAAAGCCTTTGACAAGGTCCCTCACCCAAGGCTCTTAAGCAAAGTAAGCTGTCATGGGAGAAGAGGGAAGGTCCTCTCATGGGTTGGTAACTGGTTAAAAGATAGGAAACAAAGGGTAGGAATAAATGGTCAGCTTTTCAAAATGGAGAGAGGTAAATAGTGGTGTCCCTCAGGAGTCTGTACTAGGACCAGTCCTATGCAACATATTCATAAATTATCTGGAAAAAGGGGTAAACAGTGAGGTGGCAAAATTTGCAGATGATACAAAACTAGTCAAGATAGTTAAGTCGTAAGCAGACTGTGAAGAGCTACAAAAGGATCTCAGAAAACTGGGTGACTGGGCAACAAAATGGCAGATGAAATTCACTGTTGACAAATGCAAAGTAATATACATTGGAAAACACAATCCCACCTATACATATAAAATGATAAAATTAACTATTACCACTCAAGAAAGAGCTCTTGGAGTCATTGTGGATAGTTCTCTGAAAACATCAACTCAATGTGCAGCGGCAGTCAAAAAAGCGAACAGAGCATTGGGAATCATTAAGAAAGGGATAGATAATAAGACAAAAAACATCATATTGCCTCTAGATAAATGCACGGTATGCCCACATCTTGAATACTGCATGCATATATGGTTGCCCCATCTCAGAAAAGATATATTGGAATTGGAAAAGATACAGAAAAGGGCAGCAAAAATTATTAGGGGTATGGAATGACTTCCATATGAGGAGTGATTAATAAGACTGGGACTTCTTAGCTTGGAAAAGAGATGACTAAGGAGGGATATGATGGAGGTCTATAAAATCATGACTGGTGTGAAGAAAGTAAATAAGGAAGTGTATTTACTCCTTCTCATAATCCAAGAACTAGGGGTCACCAAATGAAATTAACAGGCAGAAGGTTTAAAACAAAGGAAGTATTTTTTTTTCACACAATGTACAGTCAACCTGTGGAATGCCTTGCCAGAGGATGTTCTGAAGGCCAAGACTATAACAGAATTTAAAAAAAAATAATAGATAAATTAGATAAATTCATGGAGGTAGGTCCATCAGTGGCTATTGATGGTGTCCCTAGCCTATGTTTCCCAGAAACTGGGAATGGGCAACAGGGGATGGATCACTTCATGATTACCTGTTCTGTTCATTCTCCTTGAGGCACCTGGCATTGGCCACTGCTGGAAAACAGGATACTGGGCAAAATGGACCTTTGGTCTGACCCAGTGTGGCGGTTCTTACGTTCTGTCTGTAACCTGGTGCCTGACTCTGACTTCCTGGTATCCTGAACTGGCTCACTTCTGACCCTGCTATCTGCCTGCCAAATGCAACTTGGTGCAAGACCCAGACTCCCTGGCATTTTGATCCATCTCTGTCCTGACCCCACTACTTATCTCCTGATTGCAATTTAGCAGCTGCCCAGGGCACACTGGCCATCCATGGCCTGGCCCTGATACCTGGCAGGATGACACAGGCTATATAAAGGAGTGGGGAAATGAGAATAAGAACTAGTAAGAAAGCATAGCAACAAATAGGTAACTAGGGTGAGAGAGGGATGGGGATTCAGGAAGGATAACTCTGCCCCACATGCATTGACTTCAAAGTGGTGCTGGTGGGTGAACCCAGATCTCTCAGAATAGGCTGGTAGTTGTGATGGAAAGATGTTATCTTCCTTACCCCCTTTAGAAGCTGTATTTCATCCTCCCTCATAGCTTGACACATGTTCTTTTTAAAGCAGCTCCCAAATGAACCTTATATAATAGATTATGATAATGAATGAAACTAGGTGAAGTCTTGGAAGGAGAGGGGTAGTAAGGTCTCATCTCTCCCAAATTAACCTTTGGTGTGCCCATTCTCTCATTTATTTTGAGTCTTCTAATATTTGGTTTTCTTCTTAGAGATCCATCTTCTGGAGTCAAGTGATTACATAAGAAATCTCAGCTTTCATTTTAAAAAAGAATATAAGTTTTTAGCCCTTAATCATGTGATTTTTAAGTTATACTTATGACTTTTTGGAGCCTGATTCATAACTTTTGAACTCTTGCAGTTGCCAATGCTAATCCTGCATCACACACCTAACTAAAAAGCAGGCAAAAGTAGGATAGTCTTTGTGCAGCTGAATGCACACCTGGTACACGGATGAATGATAATCATCTTCCATTCTTTTCAAATTGCGCTTTGCATCTAGCAAGGCTTCACAATGCCAGTTGATCAGTCATAGTTCATCATGAACATGAGACACTTCCCAGCAGAGCAGAAGTAGTTTAATTTTCTACTCTTTGAACCCCCAAGGGTATATCACACTAAGTCGTCATATGCTTTGAGACATCTGGATTGGGACTTTATGGTGAGTGACTGAGTCTAATGTAACTTTTTGTCTGTTACCTCATGTGTCTATAGTTAGAGAAGAACACAGATGCCCATAAATTCCTTCTTTAAGACAAACCATTAGCTTTGTCGTTCTTCAGGATGGAAGTTTAGTAAATTAGCCTATTCTCCAGTTCTGTCTTAATACAAGAGAGGGAAAGAGAGATTGGAACTTACGTATTGTCACAGGCATTTTGCCAGAGAAATCCTTGAGGGCTTTGTACAGCTCTGCTTTGAAATCACCACTCTAAGAGGAAATAATCTGATATTTTTTTTAACAAGGTCACTGGGAATAACTATATAAAAAATTAAAAGGAGTACTTGTGCACCTTAGAGACTAACCAATTTATTTGAGCATAAGCTTTTGTGAGCTACAGCTCACTTCATCGGATGCATACTATGGAAACTGCAAGAAGACATTATATGCACAGAGACCATGAAACAATACCTCCTCCCACCCCACTCTCCTGCTGGTAATAGCTTATCTAAAGTGATCACTCTCCTTACAATGTGTATGATAATCAAGTTGGGCCATTTCCAGCACAAATCCAGGTTTTCTCACCCTCCCACCCCACACACACACAAACCCACTCTCCCACTGGCAATAGCCCATCCAAAGTGACCACTCTCTCCACAATGTGTATGATAATCAAGGTGAGCCACCTCCAGCACAAATCCAGGTTTTCTCCCCCCCCCTTTTTTTCCAAAAACCACACACACAAACTCACTCTCCCGCTGGCAATAGCCTATCCAAAGTGACCACTCTCCTTACAATGTGCATGATAATCAAGGTGGGCCATTTCCAGCACAAATCCAAGTTTAACCAGAACATCGGGGGGGAGGGGGGGGAGGAAAAAACAAGGGGAAACAGGCTACCTTGCATAATGGCTTAGCCACTCCCAGTCTCTATTAAGCCTAAATTAATAGTATCCAATTTGCAAATGAATTCCAATTCAGCAGTTTCTCACTGGAGTCTGGATTTGAAGTTTTTTTGTTTTAAGATAGCGACCTTCATGTCTGTAATTGCGTGACCAGAGAGATTGAAGTGTTCTCCGACTGGTTTCTGAATGTTATAATTCTTGACATTTGATTTGTGTCCATTTATTCTTTTACGTAGAGACTGTCCAGTTTGACCAATGTACATGGCAGAGGGGCATTGCTGGCACATGATGGCATATATCACATTGGTGGATATGCAGGTGAACGAGCCTCTGATAGTGTGGCTGATGTTATTAGGCCCTGTGATGGTGTCCCCTGAATAGATATGTGGGCACAATTGGCAACGGGCTTTGTTGCAAGGATAGGTTCCTGGGTTAGTGGTTCTGTTGTGTGGTATGTGGTTGTTGGTGAGTATTTGCTTCAGGTTGGGGGGCTGTCTGTAGGCAAGGACTGGCCTGTCTCCCAAGATTTGTGAGAGTGTTGGGTCATCCTTCAGGATAGGTTGTAGATCCTTAATAACGCGTTAGAGGGGTTTTAGTTGGGGGCTGAAGGTGACGGCTAGTGGCGTTCTGTTATTTTCTTTGTTAGAACAACGCTTCCTCAGCTCTCGTCCCCTAAAGCCCCTACTCTACTTGCGCTATATTGATGACATCTTCATCATCTGGACCCATGGAAAAGAAGCCCTTGAGGAATTCCACCATGATTTCAACAATTTCCATCCCACCACCAACCTCAGCCTGGTCCAGTCCACACAAGAGATCCACTTCCTGGACACTACAGTGCTAATAAACAATGGTCACATAAACACCACCCTATACTGGAAACCTACTGACCGCTATTCCTACCTGCATGCCTCCAGCTTTCACCCTGACCACACCACACGATCCATCGTCTACAGCCAAGCTCTGCGATACAACCGCATTTGCTCCAACCCCTCAGACAGAGACAAACACCTACAAGATCTCTGTCAAGCTTTCTTACAACTACAATACCCACCTGCAGAAGTAAAGAAACAGATTGATAGAGCCAGAAGAGTTCCCAGAAGTTACCTACTACAGGACAGGCCTAACAAAGAAAATAACAGAACGCCACTAGCCGTCACCTTCAGCCCCCAACTAAAACCCCTCCAACGCATTATTAAGGATCTACAACCTATCCTAAAGGATGACCCAACACTCTCACAAATCTTGGGAGACAGGCCAGTCCTTGCCTACAGACAGCCCCGCAACCTGAAGCAAATACTCACCAACAACCACATACCACACAACAGAACCACTAACCCAGGAACTTATCCTTGCAACAAAGCCCGTTGCCAACTGTGCCCACATATCTATTCAGGGGACACCATCACAGGGCCTAATAACATCAGCCACACTATCAGAGGCTCGTTCACCTGCACATCCACCAATGTGATATATGCCATCATGTGCCAGCAATGCCCCTCTGCCATGTACATTGGTCAAACTGGACAGTCTCTACGTAAAAGAATAAATGGACACAAATCAGATGTCAAGAATTATAACATTCATAAACCAGTCGGAGAACACTTCAATCTCTCTGGTCACGCGATCACAGACATGAAGGTCGCTATCTTAAAACAAAAAAACTTCAAATCCAGACTCCAGCGAGAAACTGCTGAATTGGAATTCATTTGCAAATTGGATACTATTAATTTAGGCTTAAATAGAGACTTGGAGTGGCTAAGTCATTATGCAAGGTAGCCTGTTTCCTCTTGTTTTTTCCTACCCCCCCCCCAGATGTTCTGGTTTAACTTGGATTTTAACTTGAAGAGTGGTCAGTTTGGATGAGCTATTACCAGCAGGAGAGTGAGTTTGTGTGTGTATGGGGGTGGGGGGGATGTGAGAACCTGGATTTATGCAGGAAATAGCCCAGCTTAATTGTCATGCACATTGTGTAAAGAGTTATCACTTTGGATGGGCTATCACCAGCAGGAGAGTGAATTTGTGTGGGGGGGTGGAGGGTGAGAAAACCTGGATTTGTGCTGGAAATCACTTTAGATAAGCTATTACCAGCAGGACAGTGGGGTGGGAATAGGTATTGTTTCATATTCTCTGTGTATATATAAAGCCTGCTGCAGTTTCCACGATATGCATCTGAAGAAGTGAGCTGTAGCTCACGAAAGCTTATGCTCTAATAAATTGGTTAGTCTCTAAGGTGCCACAAGTCCT
Organism: Lepidochelys kempii; assembly: GCF_965140285.1. NCBI lineage: Eukaryota > Metazoa > Chordata > Testudines > Cheloniidae > Lepidochelys > Lepidochelys kempii. The sequence continues at coordinate 181,744,818 of NC_136382.1, read as the reverse complement.
CCTTTTCTTTTTGCGAATACAGACTAACACGGCTGTTACTCTGAAACCTGTCCTGTAGTAGGTGACTTCTGGGAACTCTTCTGGCTCTATCAATCTATCAAACATTCATAAACCAGTCAGAGAACACGTCAATCTCTCTGGTCACTCAATTACAGACATGAAGGTCGCTATCTTAAAACAAAAATACTTCAAATCCAGACTCCAGCGAGAAACTGTTGAATTGGAATTCATTTGCAAATTGGATACTATTAATTTAGGCTTAAATAGAGACTGGGAGTGACTAAGTCATTATGCAAGGTAGCCTGTTTCCCCTTTTTTTTTTCCTAACCCCCCACCCCCAGACGTTCTGGTTAAACTTGGATTTGTGCTGGAAATGGCCCACCTTGATTATCATGCACATTGTAGGGAGAGTGGTCACTTGGGATGAACTATTACCAGCAGGAGAGTGAGTTTGTGTGTGTGGTTTTTGGAAAAAGTGGGGGGGTGAGAAAACCTGGATTTGTGCTGGGAGTGGCCCACCTTGATTATCATGCACATTGTAAAGAGAGTGGTCACTTTGGATGGGCTATTGCCAGCAGGAGAGTGAGTTTGGGGGGGAGGGGGAAGGGTGAGAAAACCTGGATTTGTGCTGGAAATGGCCCAACTTGATTATCATACGCATTGTAAGGAGAGTGATCACTTTAGATAAGCTATTACCAGCAGGAGAGTGGGGTGGGAGGAGGTATTGTTTCATGGTCTCTGTGAATATAATGTCTTCTGCAGTTTCCACAGTATTCATCCGATGAAGTGAGCTGTAGCTCACGAAAGCTTATGCTCAAATAAATTGGTTAGTCTCTAAGGTGCCACAAGTACTCCTTTTCTTTTTGCGAATACAGACTAACACGGCTGTTACTCTGAAACCTATATAAAAAATTAACATTCTGACTCAATATGTCTCCGTTAGCCTGCATTTTTTATGAAAAGGATAGCAGATGCTCTATCAGGTTATTGGGTGAACAATAACATTCTTCACACAGTTCTGAGCTTCGGTGCTGAGACTGACAGAACTTATAGCATGTGTAACTGTCTCTTCTGACACATAATGAAAATCAATAGTAAGTTTGCAGATTGCAAAGGCAAGGGGTGAAAAGCTGGATGACTACTAGGTAGTCTGGCTACTAGTAAAAATAACTAAACAACTAGAAATGATTAATTTGTATGGGTCAAAAAGCTAGTCATCAAAAATATATTTACATTTGGAATGAAATACCCATACCAATCTTTACTGCAATAGTTGGCTGTAAAATAGCTTTTGTAGCCTATTGTGGGTAGTTCCCATATTCCAGCTCATGGAATTTTAATTGAGGTATATGTTAATGATGTAAAATATGTTGCAGTAATGAGTGATTTCCACAGCAATACTACACATCCTTTAATAGGACATTTTGGCAATATATGACTTCTGCTCTCTGAGATCAGTTCCAGTGTAGCATTAAAGTTAAACATTTCCTCATAGTACCTAAAGATAATGATTTGACGATACAGGTACTAACTAAGGTTTAAGAATGTTAAGTGGAAATCATCCTTACATGTAAAGTACCTGTTGCAGGAGTAAGGCTAGTGGGGAACTTAATTTTAAGTTTGCAACTTAAGTGTGTTCTCTTATTTGTTTGAGAATCTGTCTGCTGTAGATTAGCAACATGCTTTTATATAATGTTTTTCTAGAGATACAGGCTTAAAATGCACTTCCACTTAATATATATTTTAGGTGTGCTTCTAATGTGTACTGCTAATACCAATAGACATGCCAAATATCAATGCATGGAACAAGTATAAAAGTAATTTATCTACACAGCCAAAAAAGTTCAAAAAAGAACTAAATAAGTTCAAGGAGGATAGGTTCATCAATGGCTATTAGCCAGGATGGGCAGAGATCAATGTTCCCTCTAATTTTTTCCATCCGTGTCCAGAATAAATTTTGTTATGTGCACTGTGGTATGTGCGGATGTGTGCTACAAGTAGAAAGAAAAAACCTAGATATAATATATATTTTTAAAAAGTTACCATAGGAATTATTACTCCAGTCAGGACAGGTTAGGCATTTTAGAACTCACTACTCAAAGAACACTAAAATAACAACTCTGAAAGAATAAAAATACAGAGAATATATGTGCATTGTAGGAAGTACCAAAAAGTGACAACAATAATACAAGTATGGGTTGGGAGGAGAGTGTGAAAGAGACAGAGTGTGTGTGTGTGTGTGACACAGGCACAGTTTGTGTGCTGACTGCTGGGGAAGTTTCTGAGAGACACTGTGTGCTGTCTCTTTAAGTCACTCACTGAAAGCCCTCCTGCTCTGTGCTGAGTCTGAGCCCTGTCTCCAGTAGCCCCACTCTGCAGAGATGGGGTACATGGGCAGGGGGGAGGGGAAGAGACAGAGAGAGTTGGGAGTGACTGCCACATATGGAGAAGCTTGCCATATGCATGCCCTCCAGTAGCATTTGGAAGCCAGATGCCTGTGTTAGGATTGCGGGCATGGGCAGGCTTAGCCAAAATAAGGGGGAAGGTACAAATGTTTAGCAGCTGACAGACTAGCACAGGGAACTCTTTCTTTTTTTCTTTTTTCTTTGTGTGTGTGAATTCGTGAGTAATTTAGCAAGAAAATCACACCATAATCATACTAATGTTGAGAACTAAAACACACTTGGGAGATTATGATAGCACTGTTATTTTGGCCTAACTATATAGTCCATAAAGACAAACAATTAAGACTTGGCTGAATTGAAAAGGAATCTGACATATCCTATATATGCAATGTGGTCAAACTAATTTTTCTATGGGAAGTTCCCTGCTTTGGAATATTCCTTGGTACCTTTGAATTCACAACCTTAATGTTGTATGGACAGAAGTAGTTGAATTTAATTAATCTTGTGAACAAATGTTACATTGCACAATCCATTTACCCAGTGCCACAGTCTCTTAAGAGAATATATTTCATATTCCCTAACATGCAGTTCATGAAAGGAAAGACAGCATCATCAAAAATGTATGGCTCAAAAAAATGGCAATTAAATGTACTATTTAATACAGTTAATAGTAAATGGAAAAACATGAAGAAATCAATGTGATTTAATTTTAAATTCTGAAGTGGGGGGGAGGAATAGCTCAGTGGTTTGAGCATTGGCCTACTAAACCCAGGGTTGTGAGATCAATCCTTGAGGGGGCCATTTAGGGATCTGGGGCAAAAATTGGGGATTGGTCCTGCTTTGAGCAGGGGGTTGGACTAGATGACCTCCTGAGGTCCCTTCCAACCCTGATGTTCTATGATTCTTTGAAGTGAAAAAAAAATGTTACTAAGTTACTCATGCAAATGTTAATCAGTCGAAAATAGGAGCATTTGATGGAACATTCTACCATTTTTCAGAAAGCATTTAAAATAGCTGACCTTCATCACCTGAGTGCTGCTGCTTCTAAACTGTTTAAAGAAGCTGTTAGATATTAATTCATAAAAATAAACCACATTGCTGCTCACTTCAAAAAGGGCCCAATCCAACTCCAATTAAAGGCAAAGGAAAGACCAGCATCGATGGGAATGGAGTAGGATCTGTCATGTAATTCTCTGGGGTGACTGTAGGATCTAAAAGAAGGTATCGTTAGTAGTAGATACTATGGCATATGCTTTTTATGGGCCTGATCCAGAGGTCAAAATCCGATTTGGAGATTATTTGGGTATATGCCCAGCTGGAATCCAGGCTATGGTATTTATTAAAAGAGGCTCCTTAAACTCATGCAGAGCTCATAAACCCAGCATGTCACTCAGTTATTTTTAACCTTCATTCCAAATTAGACCAAGTCCCTGGCACAGTTGAGAAAGCCTAAACTCTGTTTGTGTGCAGCTGCTCAGGCAGAACTTGTAAGCTGTGTTGGCCATTTGCTCCTGGCAAAAGTTGACAAGCTCCATTGATATAATTTTAAACCCAATGCCATCTTGTATTTCATTGCATGGCATGCATTGTTTATATATTAGATCAGTACCCATTGCAAAATGTAGTCTCTCAGACCCAAGACAAACTTGGTTTTCTGCTAAACAGTAAAGAATGGCATGTTAGTCATTAATGCTAAAAATTGCTAGAAATATTTCTGAATTGATTAACTTTTAAAACATTGAAAATTCCAGTGATGCATTTTGTCAACCCACCCACACTCTTCTGATGTAGTAGAAAGAGACATGAGGCATTGTGTAAGTCCTAAGGCCTGAAATGAAGGGTTTCTTCACGTATGTTGGCAACAAGAAGAAAGCCAAGGAAAGTGTGGGCCCCTTACTGAATGAGGAAGGCAACCTGGTGACAGAGGATGTGGAAAAATCTAATGTACTCAATGCTTTTTTTGCCTCTGTCTTCACAAACAAGGTCAGCTCCCAGGCTGCTGTGCTGGGCATCACAGCATGGGGAGTAGGTGGCCAGCCCTCTGTGGAGAAAGAGGTGGTTAGGGACTATTTAGAAAAGCTGGACATGCACAAGTCCATGGGGCTGGACACGTTGCATCCGAGAGTGCTAAAGGAATTGGCGGCTGTGATTGCAGAGCCATTGGCCATTATCTTTGAAAACTCATGGTGAACGGGGGAAGTCCCGGATGACTGGAAAAAGTCTAATGTAGTGCCAATCTTTAAAAAAGGGAAGAAGGAGGATCCTGGGAACTACAGGCCAGTCAGTCTCACCTCAGTCCCCGGAAAAATCATGGAGCAGGTCCGCAAGGAATCAATCCTGAAGCACTTACACGAGAGGAAAGTGATCAGGAACAGTCAGCATGGATTCACCAAGGGAAGGTCATGCCTGACTAATCTAATCACCTTCTATGATGAGATTACTGGTTCTGTGGATGAAGGGAAAGCAGTGGATGTATTGTTTCTTGACTTTAGCAAAGCTTTTGACATGGTCTCCCACAGTATTCTTGTCAGCAAGTTAAAGAAGTATGGGCTGGATGAACGCACTATAAGGTAGGTAGAAAGTTGGCTAGATTGTTGGGCTCAACGGGTAGTGATCAATGGCTTCATGTCTAGTTGGCAGCCGGTATCAAGTGGAGTGCCCCAAGGGTCAGTCCTGGGGCCGGTTTTGTTCAATATCTTCATAAATGATCTGGAGGATGCACTCTCAGCAAATTTGAGGATGATACTAAACTAGGAGGAGTGGTAGATATGCTGGAGGGCAGGGATAGGATACAGAGGGAGCTAGACAAATTGGAGGATTGGGCCAAAAGAAATCTGATGAGGTTCAATAAGGATAAGTGCAGGGTCCTGCACTTAGGACGGAAGAACCCAATGCACCACTACAGACTAGGGACCGAATGGCTAGGCAGCAGTTCTCCGGAAAAGGACCTAGGGGTGACAGTGGATGAGAAGCTGGATATGAGTCAACAGTGTGCCCTTGTTGCCAAGAAGGCCAATGGCATTTTGGGATGTATAAGTAGGGGCATAGCCAGCAGATCGAGGGACGTGATCATTCCCCTCTATTCGACATTGGTGAGGCCTCATCTAGAGTACTGTGTCCAGTTTTGTGCCCCACACTACAAGAAGGATGTGGATAAATTGGAGAGAGTCCAGCGAAGGGCAACAAAAATGATTAGGGGTCTGGAACACATGACTTATGAGGAGAGGCTGAGGGAACTGGGTTTGTTTAGTCTGCGGAAGAGAAGAATGAGGGGGGATTTGATAGCTGCTTTCAACTACCTGAGAGGTGGTTCCAAAGAGGATGGTTCTAGACTATTCTCAGTGGTAGAAGAGGACAGGACAAGGAGTAATGGTCTCAAGTTGCAGTGGGGGAGGTTTAGGTTGGATATTAGGAAAAACTTTTTCACTAGGAGGGTGGTGAAACACTGGAATGCGTTACCTAGGGAGGTGGTAGAATCCCCTTCCTTAGAAGTTTTTAAGGTAAGGCTTGACAAAGCCCTGGCTGGGATGATTTAATTGGGGACTGGTCCTACTTTGAGCAGGGGGTTGGACTAGATGACCTCCTGAGGTCCCTTCCAACCCTGATATTCTATGATTCTATGATGAACTAAAGTCAGGCCCTGCTGAGATAAAGCAAACTTAGCAAGAGTCACACTATGATCAAAAGTCAGGCCTTGTTATAAAGCAGATGCCTGCTTGCAGGTTCACTGTCTGATACATGAACTTGGCAAGCACAAGGCTGTCATTGCAAAAACACAAGCACTCATAAGCATTAAGTAGTCATGTACCACAACACCCCGATACAAGGTTATGGTCTAAACACACTCCCCAAAGATGTTACAAGGACATATTGACCACTCCTAAAGATAAGGTCAAGATTATAGACAGAGATGTTTTCATCAAACCCACACATACAAGGTGAAGGGTGGTAATTAACCATGTCAGAAGGGCAATACATAACTTGTTTGTATCAGTATATAAAAGAGGGGTCTTAGAGGGCATGTGTTTGTCTGGCCGACGGTGGGAATGGAAAGTCCTGCCATTCACTGAGCTGAGTCCTTTGTCACAGGCATACATGTGCTATGTAGACATTGATCTGGGGAGCTAGAACCATGTTTGTTGACTGGCTGAGTGCCTTTGCTACTGAACAGAGTCTGTGGTCTTGGAAAGTTCAATCAGAGCCTGCTGTACAAGCTCTCTGGCCAGAGCCAGTGCAGCATGCAGAGAAAACACACACATGCATCCAACAACTGACAACACTGCTTTGCTGGAATTGCAATCACCGTCTAGAGCAGTGGTGGGCAAACTGCAGCCTGTGGGCTGCTCGCGGCCCATCAGGGTAATCTGCTGGCGGGTCCCCAGACAGTTTGTTTACATCTGCACGGCTGCCCGCAACTCCCAGTGGCTGCAATCTGCCATTTCCGGCCAATAGGAGCTGTGGGAAGCGGTGTGGGCTGCAGGGATGTGCTGGTCGCCTCTTCCTGCAGCTCCCATTGACCAGGAACGGCGAACCGTGGCCACTAGGAGCTGCAGCAGCAGATTACCTTGACAGCGGCCCGCCAGAAGATTACCTTGGTGGGCCGCGTGTGGCCCATGGGCCACAGATTGCCCACTATTGATCTAGAGTGTTACAGCCTTGAAAAATTGTGCATATTTTATTAACCATATTTTTAATCTTATGATATGAAATATCTGTATCAGAGATCCATTTTATTTAATATAACAATAAGGCTATATTTTGGCATCCGGAGACAGGTTTCAGCTTGGAATATTAACCCTTTAGAGAATAAGAACACCACAGGATGTTCTTAGTCATTTAAGATGTGGTATAGACTAGTTATTACAGCCTAGAACTAGGAGTCAGGAGATATGACTTCTGTTCTTGACTCTGCCACTAAGTGACCTTGCACAAGTCACTTAATCCTCTCTTCTTCAATTGTAAAATAAAGAGATTGGGTTGGACTTTCCAGAGTTCTCAGTGTTGGTCTAACTCTGCTCCTAGTGAAGCCGGTGTTGGGTTTTATGAAAATACCACCTATAAATACTCAATTTTTGCATAGTGCTGTGAAATCCCTGGTGAAAAATATGTATCTTGCAATCAGAAAAATGCTGCTGTTCTAAAGGTTGTCGGAATATCCTATGTTTCTTTTCCATCAATGTGAAGGGTTGTTTTTAATTTTACTGTTCAAAATGTATGTCTTTGTTCATGCGGTAGAAGTAGATTATGAAAAAAGTCTTGAACGTGCTTATTCTGGAAAGATGGGTTGCCTCCTTACATAACTTAAGCCCCAATCCTGCAAGTTTCAACATCATGCAGGACAGTGGGCACAATAGAGCTCCTTTGATTTCATTAGAACTCTTTGCAGGTGCAAGGGCCACCTACACATTGCAACTCACAGAGCTGGGCCTATGGTTGTAAAATGCTTACCTTTATGTGACTTTTTTAAACCACAACCCACATATTTCTCCCAAAACAAAACCTTTACATCTGAATTTCTTATCTGTGATTCTTTGCCAGAGGATAACTCTCTTAGAAAGTTTGGGCAAAGAATTTTACACACAAAAGTTTGAAAAAGTAAGAGGCTTTTCATTTTTTAAGAAAACTCTTCTGATGTGTTTTCAGACTAGCATAACAGAACAAAGGTTTGGCCTGGAAACTGCTCATTTGTTTTATTCATTTCCAGTAGATGAGAACTGCTGCCTGTGAGGATTTTGGGGAACTTCAAAGCTAGTATTGGAATTATTTACTATATACTTCTGAGCCTTTCAGTAGTCCATGGTTGTGATTTTCCTAATATTCTGGACTGTCAAAATAGCAGCTGTATTAACCAGTTTAAGATGGGTAATGAGGCCTTAGAACAGGCTGAGTAGAAGGACTCTGAGTCTGCAGGCTTTGTTCCATATGAAGTCCTTAAATTTCATGGCCTACTTAAAGGACTTTAAGAAGGTTTATGGAGAATTTCTGGAGTATATAGTATACAATCTGATGATTAATAAGGACCTAGGGATTACAGTGGGCGAGAAGCTGGATATGAGTCAACAGTGTGCCCTTGTTGCCAAGAAGGCCAATGGCATTTTGGGCTGTATAAGTAGGGGCATTGCCAGAAGATCGAGGGATGTGATCGTTCCCCTCTATTTGACATTGGTGAGGCCTCATCTGGAAAAATTGGAAAGCACCCAGTGGAGGGCAACAAAAATGATTAGGGGACTGGAAAACATGACTTATGAGGAGAGGCTGAGGGAACTGGGATTGTTTAGTCTGCAGCAGAGAAGAATGAGGAGGGATTTGATAGTAGCTTTCAACTACCTGAAAGGGGGTTCCAAAGAGGATATATCTAGACTGTTCTCAGTAGTAGCAGATGACAGAACAAGGAGTAATGGTCTCAAGTTGCAGTGGGGGAGGTTTAGGTTGGATATTAGGACAAACTTTTTCACTAGGAGGGTGATGAAGCATTGGAATGAGTTACCTAGGGAGGTGGTGGAATCTCCTTCCTTTGAGGCTTTTAAGGTCAGGCTTGACAAAGCTCTGGCTGGGATGATTTAGTTGGGGATTTGTCCTGCTTTGAGCAGAGGGTTGGACTAGATGACCTCCTGAGGTCTCTTCCAACCCTGATATTCTATGATTCTATGATTGTGACTGGGGTCCCAGTGCAGGTCAGCTGTGGTGACTCAGTTAGGATGGACTGCAAAGAATGGGGCAGACAATCCCCATAAAGCTGTTGGATATTCCAATACTTAGATTTACCAAGCCAGCATAAACCAGCTTCTTTTATACCTTACAAGTTACTCAGAAGTTCAAACAACACAGTTTCCTTAAAGTGATTCAGACTCAGGCCTCCATCCAGGTACCTACGTCAAATATGATGAAGATTTCTGAAAATCTTATTTCATCATATAAAAGAAAAGGTTCTACCAATCCCAAAGGATCAGACACATTACCTCCCAGGTTATTGAGTATTCCAGATCGAACCCAATATGTGCATACAGACAATTCTTATTAACAAAACTAAAATTTATTAAAAAGCAAATGAGAGAGTATGGTTAAGACATCAATATACCTACAGACATGAGTTCAGTTCTTAAGATTCAGATTCATAGCAGAGATGGTGAGCTTTGTAGTTTCAAAGAGTTCTTTCAAAAATAGTCCATAGGTTATAGTCCAATGTTTATATTTCAGGGTGATCCAGTTAGAACTGGGATCTCAGTCCTTATGGCTCAAGCTTCCCCTGTTTGAAGCCTCAAAGCAGATGTGAGATGACAGAGCCAGGACCCAAGGATCTTTTATATAATTTCATGTCCTTTTTGACAAGTTGGAGTTCCTCTGGGAGCAAAAGGTAATTAGCGTGACTTTGCAGGAGGTCCATCACCTGTACTTAGCAATATGAATTAACATAAGGCAGTTTGCTTGTTCCTCCACCATTCACAGATGACTTGCTATGCATTTAAAAGAGAGATGAATACAGCAATATCCTGTGTTTACAATTCATTTAAATGTGAGGATGTTCTTTTGATCTCTGAATTATCAGAATACAGCACAGACAGGGACTGTTGATTACATTGTGGGCCCCTTATCCATATATATGTAAATACACAAAAACACAAACATTATCTCCCCACATGTTTTTAAGGGTTGTTTTAATTTGCAGGATGTTTAACCCTTTCTGGCCATGCATCACAATTATATTAAATGCTCCTGCAGAGTTTGATTCTGATTCAACAAATCACTTAAGCGTAGTCCTAACTCTAAGCATGTGCCTAAATCCGATTGAATTTGGACTTCACTAGGTATTCTTTAAAAAAATGGATGCCTGCAGCTTTGAAAGTGTTCTTATAAATAGATATTCTGTTTTCTGAAGGGGGAAAGCAACCATGGAAAAATATAGTGAGTGCCCTTAAAAAAGCAACATTTGCCACATCGTGTCATTTGATGAATTCTCTATACTTGGAATAGTGCAAATACTGTTGTAAAATCAAATGCTGCAGACAGGAACTTTTTGAAATGGCAAATGGCATTTATTTTACAAGCAGATGTTGGCTCCCTGGAGAAGTGACATTATAACCAGAGTGAGTATCGTGTACTTATAAGTAGGACTAACAATGATTACTTGGTTGAATAACGTTAGCACCATACCTATATCTTTTGCTTGCTTGTAATGATACAGAAACTTGCTACATCTGGCCAAGGGCTTCACCATTTCCCCTCCAGTTGTCTCCACACTCCTGCTTGTGCATGTGAAAACACAGCCTCCCTATGTCACAGGTTGTCTAGCTGCTCTCTGGCTCTTATATATGTACCGTGTAGGAGCTGAACCATTCAGTTTCTGTACTGCATACACGATGCAATAGACAAACTGAATAGGTTCCTGCATGCTCACCACTCTTCCTAGGGCTCCTTTCTAGGCATAAAATCGGTACAACATCCATACTTGAGGGAAGGGGTAGATAACTCTGATTCTGCAAATTCACAATACTGGAGTTCAGCTTGCTTGCTGAGTGTGGTGGTGACCTAAGATTTTTGTTCAAACAATGCTTCCAGCCTACTTGCAATTTTTTTCTTTTTTTGGTCGGACGTTACGTGCATGTGGCTGAGCTGAAGGGGAAGCTAAAATGGAGAATGTCTGTTAGAATGCACAGCTAGAAACTGTGTAATGGCCATCTTGCAATGTAAAGTGTGAGTTAACCCATAGCCATCTGTCTTTATTTAAATTACCCACTCAACTGAGCACCACAGAAGTGGTGATGAAGATGTCAGTTGTGTGTTTTTCACTGTTCACAGGTTTGCTCCTTACCCAGGAGATCCAGTTATTTCTTTAAAACATGGATATAGATATTAGATAAAGGAAATTGTGATTGATTCTGCAGAGTAATTACATTCATACATTCCAATTTGTCTTAATTACAACTACATTCTTGAACACAGAAGAATATTTTTGAATATACCTCTCTATAAACAGGTGAAATATGTTCCCGCTCTTATTATATTAGACACCTGTATTAATTTACTTAAAGGTTAGTATTAGTTGCTGAGCTCTACAGAGGCTGACAGCCTGTCTCCTCACAGGCTGGATGACAGTACTGACTTACATGTGATGGTTTTTAAATATGTGTCATGGGGAATAACTGAGAGGAGCACACATCGGAATTAGCTGTCAGAGAAGAGGTGCCAAGAAAACCTCAGGTGGCTGTGTGGCTTTGCCATAACCCACACTTTATGTTTGTATATTTGCTCAAGCCATTTTAATCAAATGCAGTTCCAGGAGCCAACTCTTTATTCATAAAACATTCCCATTTTTTAAAGGAACACACAAGTGCCTAAGTTATGGATGGGAAGTCTGACTTAAACTTATAGATTCCGAATTTTGTCTTAATGTGGTCCAAGAGTTGTGGTGGATCTCCACCAATGGCAACTTTTAAAATCAGTACTGGCTGGAAATATCTGATAGTGGTAAATAATACTGATCGTGACTATAGAGCCTTCCAAAGTACTTGAAAAAAATGCTTCAGCCGATGCTAAAGCCAATTTAAATTCAATGGAAAGATTTCCATTGATTTCAAAGGGCTTTGAATCAATGCCTTAGTGAATACGTTTTCACAACTTCCTTCTGAAGAAGGTGCTGGGCCCACCTTAGACGGGAAACTGAAGTACAGACAGGATAAATAACTTTCCAAGGTCACAAAGTAAGTCTACAGCAGCGTTAGAACCTTTTCTGGACTCATTCCTGTGCTTTAACCACTAGTCAAAATGTCTTTTCATAAACAGCCTTTTCTGTGGCACTTTAGCTTTTCCTCGCTTGGTCCTCCTTAGAAGTGAAGAGGCAAACAAATGAGAGGGGAAAAAACAACCAACCAACCAACAACAAATAAGCAAGTTCCTTCAATCCTTATGAACAAGTCTGGTTGGATTCAGAAAAGTTTGGTCACAATTTAGTGTGTATGGATTCCTATTTTATTAAAATCTGCTTGCCCATTGCATACTTCTGTCATGATATTTTTAAATACCTTACAAAGAGTTAAACTAGGGAGAAAGGAATATTCCCAAAGTGAAGTTTACAAAAGAAATCACTCAGTGGCTGAGGGGGAGGAAGAATCGTGGAGAACAGCATAAGTGAACAACATCACCAAGTATGGATGCTCAGTGGTAGGAAACAGAAAAGGCCAAAACTGTTGTATTGTGAATGGATTTGATGTCAGAGGAATGCAGAGATGTTAGAGACCCGGGGGGGGGAGGGGGAGTCACCTTCCTCTGCAGCATGGGGCATGGGTCAATTGCAGGTTTAAACTAGTGTAAATGTTGGATTCTCTGTCATTTGAAATCTTTAAATCGGGATTTGAGGACTTCAGTAACTCAGTCAGAGGCTGTCAAGGTTCCTCCCCCACTCTGAACTCTAGGGTACAGATGTGGAGACCTGCATGAAAAACCTCCTAAGCTTCTCTTTACTAGCTTAGGTCAAAACTTCCCCAAGGTACAAAATATTCCACCCGTTGTCCTTGGATTGGCCGCTACCACCACCAAACTAATACTGGTTACTGGGGAAGAGCTGTTTGGATGCGTCTTTCCCCCCAAAATACTTCCCAAAACCTTGCACCCCACTTCCTGGACAAGGTTTGGTAAAAAGCCTCACCAATTTGCCTAGGTGACTACAGACCCAGACCCTTGGATCTTAAGAACACTGAACAATCCTCCCAACACTTGCACCCCCCCTTTCCTGGGAAATGTTGGATAAAAAGCCTCACCAATTTGCATAGGTGACCACAGACCCAAACCCTTGGATCTGAGAACAATGAAAAAGCATTCAGTTTCTTACAAGAAGACTTTTAATAAAAATAGAAGTAAATAGAAATAAAGAAATCCCCCCTGTAAAATCAGGATGGTAGATATCTTACAGGGTAATTAGATTAAAAAACATAGAGAACCCCTCTAGGCAAAACCTTAAGTTACAAAAAAGATACACAGACAGAAATAGTTATTCTATTCAGCACAATTATTTTCTCAGCCATTTAAAGAAATCATAATCTAACACATACCTAGCTAGATTACTTACTAAAAGTTCTAAGACTCCATTCCTGGTCTATCCCCAGCAGAAACCAGCATATAGGCAGACACACAGACCCTTTGTTTCTCTCCCTCCTCCCAGCTTTTGAAAGTATCTTGTCTCCTCATTGGTCATTTTGGTCAGGTGCCAGCGAGGTTACCTTTAGCTTCTTAACCCTTTACAGGTGAGAGGAGCTTTCCCCTGGCCAGGAGGGATTTCAAAGGGATTTACCCTTCCCTTTATATTTATGACAGAGGCTATGCGTCTATTCCAGGAGTGGCTGAGTGAAGTTCTGTGGCTTGCAATGTACAGATTAGATAATCTTATTTTTGCCTTCTGTCCTTAAATGTATGAGTGACATAAGTCAGGAGCGCAATTTTGAGTTGGATTTGGAGACAAAAAGGAAGGCTCTGAAGTTGATGGATGGAAAGAAGAAGAAGATGCCTGCTTCTCGGAAAAACAAAAGGGGGGGGGGTGGAGAATTCTGGGATCCCTTAAACTTGCAGAGTGAAGATTTAATAAGATCATAGAAGTGATCATGTCTGAAAGCAGAGGAAATAATCAAATGAAAATAAATATACTGAAAATGTTTGAGATGGTGGCAAATGAACTTGCAGATGTAGGAGACATAAGAGAAAAGCAGTTCAGAGTCTAGGGATAACTCCAAGATTACTGAGGAAAATAAGTCTGAGTGAGTGGGATGTAGGAAAAAGGAATTTTAAATCCAAAGATACTTCAGGATAAGATCTCCAACTGGTGTAAATTAGAATAACTCCAGTGATTTCAGTGTGAATAACAATGACCCCATCTGCTCAAGCCTATATCAAAGTGGTACCAAACAAAGAATCTGGGAATTGTGAGAAGACTCCATGCTCTGTCTCTCCCTCCCCTTCCCCCCCCCCCCCACTTATTCACTGAGTTGGCACTGGCCAAAGTAGAGAATCTGTTTTCAAACTTAATTATATCTTTACAAAAATTACTAGACCAAAACCATGGCTAAACAAACTATTTCTCAGATCTCCTTCTTTAGTAATTAATATGATTTCATTATGATAATGCAGGGGTTCATTATCAGGCGGTCACTTGCCCAGCCATTCATTCTGGCCTGCCAAACTGTTTCTAGCCCTGGTAGGTCATGCACTATTATCTCAAAATCTGATTTCCATCTCTATCTTCCCCTCTCACAAACACTTTGACTCTGACATGATTTTAGTTGTCACGGTTTCAAGAGCCAAAAGAGTTAGAAAACAATGCTTGCAGCATCTGAAACATCTTGTAATCCTGGCTTTCAAATAGGTAAAAGTATTCACCTCCTGCTCTAGCAGCCCATGAAATATTAGCTGCTAATGTCATGTCAGAATTGAAATAGAGACACATTATTCTGATTGCAATTGTAATGTTCAGAATTTCACAGGCCACCAGAGCTAAAAATGAATTATTGGCAAGCTAAGGATCCTAGCTACTTCTCAGTGGCACAACGCTCTTCAAGCTTCAGGTCCACATATTCAAGGGCCTACATAACTCTGTCTCTCTGTTTTTGAACCTTTGTTATAATCCGCATCACAATTCACCTCTATGATTCTACGAATCATAGGACAGGAAGGGACCTTGAAAGGTCATCTAGTCCAATCCCCTGCACTCATGACAGGACTACGTATTATCTTGACCATCCATGACAGGTGTTTGTCTAACCTGCTCTTAAAAATCTCAAATGATGGAGAATCCACAACTTTGTTATGCAATATATTCCAGTGCTTAACCACCCTGACAGTTAAGAAGTTTTCCTAATGTCCATCCTAAACCTCCTTTGCGGAAATTTAAGCCATGCCTCCTCCCATATGTTATTTAGTGATATAGAAACAGATGACTGAATGGGTCATTTAATCCACTCCCCTGCTGTTAAAGGCAGCCCTGTCATACATTCCCATTCATAAATTTATTATGTTTCATCTTAAAATTAGCCACCTCTCATATTGGTTTGCTTCTTCTGCAGCCACCTCTGTGCCCCTTTACAATGGCCTCTAATCCTGGAGTACACTTCCTGAGTTCTATAGAAGGCTACTTACTACCTTCTCCATTGTTAAATCCTCCCTAAAGACTCACTTTTATTGTGACTTATACAAGAAACTAGCTGACTAATTACAGAGAAGTTGAGGGATACTTGGAAACAATTTACTTATTTTTAACAACCTTCTCATTCCAGTGTTGTGTTACTGAAGAGTAGCCAGTTCCCATCTTGACCACTTTACCTGTGTGATAGTCAAGTCCCTGTGATGGGTATGGTCACAGACTCCCCTCAAGACTGTTACTCGATGAGCTGGGATACCTCTGAGAACAACCCTCCCACCAGAACAGGTGCCTCTCCACTCCTGTCTTGCTGAGTAAGACACTCCAGTCAGCTCCAGCACAAACCCAGAGGTTGGACCATGCCTCTCTGCAGTTCACTCAGCCCAGGGGCTTCTCAGTTAACAGGGATTTTCCCAGTGCCCAGTGTTCAGCCTTTCTGGGAGCCTGAACACAAAATACATCCATTTTACTCTGTATAAAGCTTGTAGAGGGTAAATACATAAATTGTCTGCCCTCTAAAATACTGATAGAGGGATATATACAGCTGTTTGCTCCCTCAGGTATTAATCACTTACTCTGGGTTTATTAGTAAGCAAAGTGATTTTATTAAGTATAAATGTAGGATTTAAGTGGTTTCAAACAAGTTAAAGAAGTATGGTTTGGATGAATGGATTATAAGGTGGATAGAAAGATGGCTAGATTGTCAGGCTCAACGGGTAGTGATCAATGGCTCAATGTCTAGTTGGCAACCGGTATCAAGCGGAGTGTCCCAGGGGTCAGTCCTGGGGCCGGTTTTGTTCATCATCTTTATTGATGATCTGGATAATGGGATGAATTGCACCCTCAGCAAGTTTGTAGATGACACTAAGGTGGGTGGAGAGGTTGATATTCTGGAGGGTAGGGATAGGGTCCAGAGTGACCTAGACAAATTGGCGAATTGGGCCAAAAGAAATCTGATGAGGTTCAACAAGGACAACTGCGAAGTCCTGCACTTAGAAAGGAAGAATCCCATGCACCTCTACAGCCTGGGGACCAAGTGGCTAAGAAGCAGTTCTGCAGAAAAAGATCTAGGGGTGACAGTGGACAAGAAGCTGGATATAAGTCAACAGTGTGCCCTTGTTGCTAAGAAGGCTAACTGCATATTGGGCTGCATTAGTAGGAGTATTGCCAGCAGATTGAGGGAAGTGATTATTCCCCTCTCTTCAGCACTGGTGAGGCCACATCTGGAGTATTGTGTCCAATTTTGGTCCCCCCACTACAGAAGGGATGTGGACAAATTGATTAGGGGGCTGGTGCAAATGATTTACGAGGAGAGGCTGAGGGAACTGGGGTTATTTAATCTGCAGAAGAGAAGAGTGAGGGGAGATTTGATAGCAGCCTTCAACTACATGATGGGGGTATGGAGCTAGGCTGTTCTCAGTGGTGGCAGATGACAGAACAAGAAGTGATGTTGCAGTGGGGGAGGTCTAGGTTGGGTATTAGGAAACACTATTTCACTAGGAGGGTGGTGAAGCACTGGAATGAGTTACCTAGGGAGGTGGTGGACTCTCCATCCTTAGGGGTTTTTAAGGCCCGGCTTAACAAAGCCTTGTCTGGAATGATTTTGTTGGTGTTGGTCCTGGTTTGAGAAGGGGATTAGACTATATGACCTCCTGAGGTCTCTTCCAACCCTAATATTCTATGATTCTATGAATAACAGACAGAACAAAGTCACCAAGCAAAATAAAGCAAAACATGCAAGTCTAAGCCTAATACATTAAGAAACTGGTTTCAGAGTAACAGCGAGAAACTGCTGAATTGGAATTCATTTGCAAATTGGATACTATTAATTTAGGCTTAAATAGAGACTTGGAGTGGCTAAGTCATTATGCAAGGTAGCCTGTTTCCTCTTGTTTTTTCCTACCCCCCCCCCCAGATGTTCTGGTTTATCTTGGATTTAAACTTGAAGAGTGGTCAGTTTGGATGAGCTATTACCAGCAGGAGAATGAGTTTGTGTGTGTATGGGGGTGGGGGGGATGTGAGAAAACCTGGATTTGTGCAGGAAATAGCCCAACTTGATTGTCATGCACATTATGTAAAGAGTTGTCACTTTGGATGGGCTATCACCAGCAGGAGAGTGAATTTGTGTGGGGGGGTGGAGGGTGAGAAAACCTGGATTTGTGCTGGAAATGGCCCACCTGATGATCACTTTAGATAAGCTATTACCAGCAGGACAGTGGGGTGGGAGGAGGTATTGGTTCATATTCTCTGTGTATATATAAAGTCTGCTGCAGTTTCCACGATATGCATCTGATGAAGTGAGCTGTAGCTCACGAAAGCTTATGCTCTAATAAATTGGTTAGTCTCTAAGGTGCCACAAGTACTCCTTTTCTTATTAAGAAACTGATTACAGGTAATATCTCACCCTCAGAGATGTCCCAGTAAGCTTCTTTCGCAGACAAGATTACTTCCCAGTGTGGGCCCACAAGGCAGGATTCTTTTGTCTGTGCTTGTCCCCAGCCCTGCCTCATCAGTAGAGAAGTACAAGGATTAAGATGGATTCCAGGATCATGTGACATGGTCACATGTCCTGTGAGACTCCCGCCTCCATTCTTCCTGAGCTGGCCCACAAGTACACAGGAAGGTTTGTAAGTAAACAGAGTCATTTACAGTTAATTGATTCTGAAGCACCCTTAATGGCTTCCACTTAATACATTTACATCAGTAATACAAGTTTATATCTTAATCTCCTAACTCCAGGCATAGAAATAATACATGCAAAGAAATAGGATGAACATACTCAGTAGCTTATAAGTTTTGTAATGATATCTTGCAAGAGACCTTTTGCATAAAGCAAATTCCAGTTACATCATATTCACCTTCATAAGCATATTTTCTTAAAGCATATGTAGTGCAATGTCAAAGTTCCTTCCTCTACATTTTGTCTTTGTGCTTGTTTCAATTTTGAGCTCCTGTGACCAGAGATTATGATTTCTGCAACACCTCATCTTTGTGGGTACTTCTGGAAACAAATACAATTATATACTTTTGAACTGAAACAAGGTGGATGAGGTAGTATCCTTTATTGGACCCACTTCTGTAACTGAGAGAGATAAACATTTGAGCTACACAGATTTCTTCTTCAGGTCTGGGAAAAGCTGATCTGACCTGAAGAAGCATTCTGTGTAGCTTGAAAAGGTGTCTTTCTCACCTACAGAACTTGGCCCAATAAACGATATTACCTTACCTACCTTGTCTCTCAAATATCTGGAGACCAACATGGCTGTAACAACACTGCATATTTCCAGCACTGACAGTGAGCTGTGTGATCTTCTTGACTGGTGTGAACCACATATTGCAGAATTGAGTATAGCCAGTCCCAGATCTTAAACTAGATCACTCTTAAATAACCAGAATAATGACCTTTTTATAGCAATTTTCATCCATAAAGGTCTCTGAACTGCGTTGCAAAACTACCTGTAAATACATTTTGACATGTAGCCACTTCTAAGGTGAAACATATATACCCTAACAATACTCTTCAACACCCCACCTCAGTGTGGGGTGGGAAATGACAAATGTCTTATTTAGATAAAACCATATGAGAAATTTTAAATAGGTGGATTGTAATTAGCCAATCTGGAATTGGTTTAATCCAAAAGATTATATTTTAAGCAATATCTTGCCCCTTAACATCATGCTAGTTGTAGGTTTATTACCATCTCAAAAGGAAGGGTGCCTACTGAATTGCCAACAGTACTTTCTGCAGCCACCTATGTTTTCCCTGGAAGTCTTCCATTCAACAGCTGACCTTGTCTGACCATTTTTTAGTTTTGAGAAAAGACAAGATCACAGCTTGAGGTGACAAAAAGTTTCTGGAAATGGGAAACCTTGTTTTATTTATTTGAAAATTGGTACTAAAATTGATTCTAGAATGGATATATTGTTTGCCAAGTTTCAGCCCCGAACAAGATTTTAGAGCTAAGTTATAAATGACACAAGTGCTGACACAAGTCTAAAGCATACTAAGGTGAACACACATTCTAATATATGAATGAGTTTGTCTCCTTCATACCGTAACAAATATGTCACACTATGCAGATGACTCGGCTTAATGAACAGCCTCATTAAAAATGAGTTTATGTGGTTAAACAATCAGAAACAATTATTAATGTTTTAATTTATTTTTTGTGGATGGAAATAGTATGCATAAAATTAAAAAAAAGTCAAGATATTTATTTTTATAGCGAAAACTGTGAATGAAAATTTTCATTGGGTAGAGTACAGCTGCTGGGTCAGAGTTTCAAACTGGAAGGAACACATCAACACTTTTTGGCACAGTGTAATGAAAATAAATGCTCATGTAAAATATGTCTGGCTATTCAGGTAGTATGTTAGAACATTTTTTAGTTAGACTAAATTAAGTTATGTTAAAGTGCATGGAAGAGGACTTAGTGGCAGCTCACTGACTGTACAAAATATATACCCTACCACTTTAGAGAAATGGAAATACCTGGGGGGGAGGGAGTTTGAAACCAAAAATCTAAAATGTATCAGATAATGTAAAATGAAGACTTAAATATCAGCTGAAAAGCTTGTTACAGAAATACATACAAAATACTGCTGAAGATCCTAGCTAACAGTCAAATTTGAAATTGACCATTGTTGTTTGCAACATGGTTGTAGCTTGTCTCTTTCACCAGCAGAAGTTGGTCCAATAAAAGATACTACTTCACCACTTTGTCTCTCACATTTGAAATTTAGTGTTTCAAAACTTGAGTTAAAACTAGTTCTTAGGCTCCTGAATCCTCCTGCCACTTCTTGTAGTTGTAGGCTATTTAACTATCTCTAAAATATTTTTCTTCCCTACTGCATGGAAAGACCCTCCAGAACAAGGGTGGGGGGAACTGTCAACAGTGAAGTATTGTTGACATATCTGTGGGCTGGACCCTAGCAGGGACTGATGGGGTTTCTGCTGTATTCCCCCATTGTTCTTGGATGGGCTAGTAGCAAATTAAGTCAATAGTGCTGTTTGTCATCTGTTGTTTTTGTTTTTTGCTTTGTTTTGGCTAGAAGGTTGTGACCTTTTCATATTGGTACAGATCTGAGCATGTTTATCGATGCCTCTGTCACTTTGAGACTGGAATACTGTGATGTGCTTTAGGGAGCTGCATAGAAAGAATTTGAATGTTGCACTGGCTCACACTGCACCTCTGCTCTAAGCCAGGTGCAATGCAAGTTGTTATTCTTGACCTACAATATAAAGCTCTGTAAACTAATGACCTGAGAAAATCTTTCTTTCTGTGATACTCTGGGATTTGAAATAGTGGAGGCTCTCAAACTGGCTTAAGTAAATTGGGGGGTTCTCTGTCTTTCTCTGCATTTATTTTTTTCCTGATAGTATTTTGTTCTCCTATCTTTTTCCTGATTTGTGTGTGCTTTTTAATGTGTTCTTTGACTTTTTATTTCTTAAATAGTCCTTTCCTTGACAATACTAACCTTATTTAACATGTGCTAAAAATGTTAGACACTGTATATTAAATGAAATGATTCCAAATCTCAGTTAATTTTCTTGATGTTTCAAACAAGTAACAATGTACTATAAAGATGTTTTATATACCAGCACTTAAATATAAACTTTAAAAAAATATTTTCCATTGTTTAAATCTTTACTGTTAATCTTTCTTTGCTTTTAAAGCAGCCAGCAGGGAATGTTAACTGAGCAATCTGAAGCTTGGAAGAGTTCCTCAGTAGAGACCTGTGCTACCTGAATTTGAAGAAATAGTAAACTTTTTGGAAATGGATGAAACTAGAGAGGGAAAATAAAGCTGTAACAAGCTCTAGTTGGCAAGACAGCCACTTATTAATTAATTGATTAATTAATTAATGTATCAATAATAATAATAATTAATAATTAATTAATATGTCTTGGTGAAATGAAATGGGGAAACTAGTAAGTTATAAACTGAAAATAGGTGGGGGGAAGAGTCTGTTTATACCACATTGACAAGCTCAGATGTTCTATGTCTATCACCTTTCTCATATAAGGTGGAAAGGTCGTGTGAGAAAGTGACACATAGCATGTAGCTGTCTGCTGTTTGTGATCTTGCTTTTCTCTCATAATTGAGAACTAAGGTGCTTGCAGTGTAAGACCCCTGTCATAATGAAACACTGAGGGAGCTTTTCACTGCAGAACTGGGCTATTTTTGTGGGGGAAGAACTTTGACTTCCACAGCAGGATATGGAATGCCACCAAAGTTCATAATCTGAATCCTTTCTTCTTCATTTATGTCTACAGCATAGTTGTGCATAGTTAGGCTTGGCAGAAGTTGTTTTTTATTTATTTTTTAAAATTTGGATTGATAACATTGGTATTTATTTTTAAGCATTAAAAAAACATTTACCTAAATTTTCACAGTTGCAGAAAATTATGGAGGGGTCAGACTAATTATTTAATGACAGTAGACACTGAAAGTCAAAAGGTTAAAGCTTTATAACTGTTAAAACACAAATTGCCAATATTACATATCAAATATATAACATTAATATCATAAAATCAAAGTCTAATAAGTTCTCAAGCAGCATTTTTCTTACTTTGCCTATTTATAAATTCTGATTATTATCCATGGAAATATTTTTTCCATCTGTTTGTGTGCATTCAATGAAATTGATGTTTACTGACATTTGCAGATAAAAATCCCATCCTTTCAAGCCTATGCATAGTGCTCCACAGCTGCATGAGAAAAGTCAATACCCATGCAAAGAACAGAAGGAATATCACACAAGATGTATTTATCCCTTCCTTTTACGTGTGTCGGGGTGTGTGTGTGTGACCCCATAGTTACTGGTTTTCTTGGGTGTTTTTTCTAGCTCCTGCCAATTTGCCTTAGTTTTTCTTTGACCCTTTTTAGTCAGGGATGTGAATCAAGGAAAATAGTATATACAGTCTGTATGGGTTTTTTATTGTTGTTCTTTACCTTATCAAGAAACTAAAGTGGTGTAGTAGTCAAGGTGAGACATGCCCAGACCATGGAACAACACTTTGGTAGTAGGGATGGAAAGGAGAATAGACTTAGAGACATTAGAGGGGAAAACTCAGCATGATTTCATAACAGCCTGGGTGTGAGGTGAAGGGTGGGGGAAAGAGCACAGGCATAGTTTGACTGCTGTATTGGGGGGTAGGGGCAAAACACATGCACACACACGTAAGTGAAGCCAGTTCCCTTGGCTCACTGGCTCTCTCTCTCTCTCCCCGACCCCCTCTGCCTGGAGTAGTACCTGTGCTGCCAGTTCTGGCCGGGGGCCGGGGGCCGGGGGAGGGGAGGATGGGCCAGCTAAGAGGTGTAGTAGGAAGAGAGCCTGAGAAATAAGCTCTTGTATTAGAGGCCTGGTATGAGACAGGACCTGCTCACAGAATAGGGCAAGAACAGGGCTGATATTGCAGAAATACACATTCCTAAGAAGTACTAGTTACAGAGTACTTATGCGAAGACATTCCGATATCAAGTGGTACCAGAACATCCTGATATCAAGGATGTACAAAAACTCATCTGTCTATTTGCCTGGAGACAAAGGTGTTAGGGTTTTTCTGTAGGCTGACAATCACTATCAGAGAACATAGGTATCCGGTTACAGCACAGCAAAATTTTACAAGCCAAGTTTTTTGTTTGTTTTATTTCTAACTCTCGGGTGTAAAGTTAGTTAAAAACAGAGATGCAAACATGACAGAGCCCAAAACAGAAACAGCCAAAGAAGCTGCCCACAGGAGAGCTATGGAAGCAAGGAAAAAAGAAATGGAGGGAAAGGAAAAAGAATGGAAGCATACTCTGGAGATGGAGATGGCAAAGGCTCATCAGAATAGCAATCCTTCTCCAGGTACTGCTTCACATCCCAGGAAGTTCCCCACCTAAAAGGCAGGCGATGATTCCGAGGCCTTCTTAGAAAACTTTGAAAGGGCCTGCCTTGGGTACAGCCAATACATGGTAGAGCTGAGGCCGCAGCTCAGTGGACCGTTAGCTGAGGTGGCGGCTGAAATGCCTAAGGAACACATGAACAAGTATCAACTGTTTAAAACCAAGGAGAGAGTCAGAATGGGGCTAACACCCAAGAATTCCCATCGGCAGTTCAGAGCCCTAAGGTGGAAACCAGACGTATCATTTACCCAACATGCCTACCACATTGTGAAACATTGGAATGCCTGGATATCAGGAGCAAGTGTTAAATCTCCAGAAGATTTGCCCTTCCTAATGCAAATGGAGCAGTTCTTAGAGGGTGTTCCTGAGGAAATAGAAAGATACATCCTAGATGGGAAGCCCAAAACTGTAATCGAGGTGGGGGAGATTGAAGCCAAATGGGTGGAGGTGGCAGAAAAGAAAAAAACTGGTCGCAGTTGGCGCGGATACCGGAAACGACAACCTCAGACCACACCCTACTACTGGGGGCAGCCCAAGGCCCCAACTACCCCCAAAGAACCCTCCAGACACCTTATCGTCCTGCCACACCATTCTCCAGCAACCCACCTCACCCCAGTGATCCGTCAGCTGCACGATGTTTTAAATGTAATGAGCCAGGGCATGTAAACGCCAACTGCCCCAAGAACCCCAACAGATTACAGTTCATTGCACCGGAATCACACCAGAGGTCCTCAGGCCCAGATGCCTCCTAGATACCCTCGGAGTGGAAGGAAACTGTGAGTGTGGGCGGGAAGAAGGTCACCGTGTGGAGGGACACTGGAGCACAAGAGTCGGCTATCCATGGTTCCTTAGTGGACCCCAATTTAATCAACCCAGAGATCCAAGTGACAATTCAACCCTTCAAGTCCAACTCTTTCAATTTGCCTACAGCCAAGTTGCCTGTCCAGTAAAAGGGCTGGTCAGGAACGTGGACTTTTGCAGTCTATGATGATTATCCCATCCCCATGCTGTTGTGGGAAGACTTGGCCAATCATGTGAAGCTAGCCAAGAGGGTGGGAATGGTCACCTGCATCCAGGCTAAACAAGCCATCACACCTAGCTCTGTTCCGGAAACTTCTACCAGGACCCAGTCAGAGGTGATGGACCCGGACCCCAGGCCAATGTCTGCAACAGCAGTAGTGGATCCAGTCCCAGAGACCCAGACAGAGCCAGTCCCAGAACCTGAACTGGCGGAACAACCAGCACCAGACCCATTGCCAGCGCTGAATCCAGTACTTGCAACCCCAACACCAGAGGGTCCCACCAAACCTGAACCGGCAGCAGCCGATAACCCTACATCAGAAGCTCAGCCGGAGCCTGAACCCCAACATAGTGCCCCAGCGGAGAGTGGTTCACAGTCAACTGAAACAGCCCCATCCCCTACATCACTTCCAGAGGGAACAAGCCTAGGTCCACAATCCAATGAGGAACTGATGTCTCCAGCATCAAGGGAAAAATTCCAGACCGAACAGGAAGCAGATGAAAGCCTCCAGCTTGGACGGCGGCACAGAGCAAGCCACTGCCTCTCAGCTCTTCTAATCGATCCAGGTTTGTTGTAGAAATAGGACTTTTATACAAGGAAACTCTTCCTGGTGGACACCAGGAAAACTGGCATCCTCAGAGACAGTTGGTAGTTCCAACTAAGTACCGGGTCAAGCTCTTGAGCTTAGCACACGATCATCCTAGTGGCCATGCTGGGGTGAACAGGACCAAAGACCGTTTGGGGAGGTCATTCCACTGGGAGGGAATGGGCAAGGATGTTTCTACCTATGTCTGGTCTTGTGAGGTATGCCAAAGAGTGGGAAAACCCCAAGACCAGGTCAAAGCCCCTCTTCAGCCACTCCCCATCATTGAAGCTCCATTTCAGCGAGTAGCTGTGGATATTCTGAGTCCTTTTCCGAAAAAGACACCCAGAGGGAAGCAGTACATACTGAGTTTCATGGATTTTGCCACCCGATGGCCGGAAGCAGTAGATCTAAGCAACACCAGGGCTAAAAGTTTGTGCCAGGCACAAGCAGACAATTTTGCTAGGGTAGGTTGGCCCTCTGACATCCTCACAGATGCAGGGACCAATTTCCTGGCAGGAACTATGGAAAAACTTTGGGAAGCTCATGGGGTAAATCACTTGGTTGCCACTCCTTACCACCATCAAACAAATGGCATGGTGGAGAAGTTTAATGGAACTTTGGGGGCCATGATACATAAATTCGTAAATGAGCACTCCAATGATTGGGACCTAGTGTTGCAGCAATTGTTCTTTGCCTACAGAGCTGTACCACACTCCAGTTCAGGGTTTTCCCCATTTGAACTTGTATATGGCCGTGAGGTTAAGGGGCCATTACAGTTGGTGAAGCAGCAATGGGAGGGATTTACACCTTCTCCAGGAACTAACATTCTGGACTTCGTAACCAACCTACAAAACACCCTCCGAACCTCTTTAGCCCTTGCTAAAGAAAACTTACAGGATGCTCAAAAAGAGCAAAAAACCTGGTATGATAAACATGCCAGAGAGCGTTCCTTCAAAGTAGGGGACCAGGTCATGGTCTTAAAGGCGCTCCAGGCCCATAAAATGGAAGCGTCGTGGGAAGGGCCATTCACGGTCCAGGAGTGCCTGGGAGCTGTTAATTGTCTCATAGCATTCCCCACCTCCAACCGAAAGCCTAAGAGGTACCATATTAATTCTCTAAAGCCCTTTTATTCCAGAGAATTAAAGGTTTGTCAGTTTATAGCCCAGGGAGGAAATGACGCTGAGTGGCCTGAAGGTGTCTACTACAAAGGGAAAAGTGATGGTGGCATGGAAGAGGTGAACCTCTCCATGACCCTTGGGCGTATGCAGTGACAACAGATCAAGAATCTGTGCACTAGCTACGCGCCGACATTCTCAGCCACCCCAGGACTGACTGAATGGGCATACCACTCCATTGACACAGGTAATGCTCACCCAATTAAAGTCCAACCTTACCGGGTGTCTCCTCATGCTAAAACTGCTATAGAACGGGAGATCCAGGATATGTTACAGATGGGGGTAATCCGCCCCTCTGAAAGTGCATGGGCATCTCCAGTGGTTCTAGTTCCCAAATCAGATGGGGAGATACGTTTTTGCATGGACTCCCGTAAGCTAAATGCTGTAACTCGCCCAGACAACTATCCAATGCCATGCACATATGAACTATTAGAGAAACTGGGACGAGCCCAGTTCATTTCTACTTTGGACTTAACCAAGGGGTACTGGCAGGTACTGCTAGATGAATCCGCCAAGGAAAAGTCAGCCTTCACCACACAGGTCGGGCTGTATGAATTTAATGTACTCCCTTTCGGGCTGCAGAATGCACCCACCACCTTCCAAGGACTTGTAGATGGTCTCCTAATGGGATTAGGAGAATATGCAGTCGCCTACCTTGACGATGTGGCCATATTTTCGGATTTCTGGGCAGAACACCTGGAACATCTACAAAAAGTCTTTGAGTGCATAAGGGAGGCAGGACCAACTGTTAAGGCTAAGAAGTGTCAAATAGGCCTAAACAGAGTGACTTACCTTGGACACCAGGTGGGTCAAGGAACTATCAACCCCCTACAGGCCAAAGTGGATGCTATCCAAAAGTGGCCTGTCCCAAAGTCAAAAAACAGGTCCAATCCTTCTTTGGCTTGGCCAGATATTACAGGCGATTTGTACCGCAATATAGCCAAATCGCCGCCCCACTGACAGACCTAACCAAAAAGAAACAGCCAAATACCGTTCAGTGGACCCAAGAGTGTTAGAAGGCCTTTAACCAGCTTAAAGTGACACTCATGTCTGATCCTGTGCTAAGGGCCCCAGACTTTGACAAACCGTTCTTAGTAACCACAGATGCATCTGAGCGTGGTATGTGAGCAGTTTTAATGCAGGAAGGACCGGATCAAGAATTCCACCCTGTAGTGTTTCTCAGCAAGAAGCTGTCTGAGAGGGAAAGCAACGGGTCAGTCAGTGACAAAGAATGTTACGCCATTGTCTACGCTCTGGAAAAGCTACTCCCATATGTTTGGGGGTGGCGTTTCCACATGCAAACCAACCATGCTACACTACAGTGGCTTCATACCTCCACGGGAAATAACAAAAAACTTATTCAGTGGAGTTTAGCTGTCCAAGATTTTGATTTTGACATCCAACACATCTCAGGAGCTTCTAACAAAGTGGCTGATGCACTCTCCTGTGAAAGGTTCCAGAATCAACTGGTTAAAATAGTCCTTGAGATGTGGATATACTTGGTAGTATATTTAGAGGTGCATGTGTCTTATAACTCTGTTTTCTCCTAGAGCTCAAGGGAGAAATCACAGCCAGCGTTTCTCCCTATCTGTGATTTGGGGGGCTTGTCATAAATATAAAGGGAAGAGTAAACACCTTTAAAATCCCTCCTCGCCAGAGGAAAAACCCTTTCACCTGTAAAGGGTTAAGAAGCTAGGATAACATTGCTGGCACGTGACCAAAATGACCAATGAGGAGACAGGATACTTTCAAAGCTGGAGGAGGGGAGAAACAAAGGTTCTCTCTGTCTGTGAGATGCTTTTGCCCGGAACAGAAAAGGAATGGAGTCTTAGAACTTAGTAAGTAATCTAGCTAGATATACGTTAGATTCTGTTTTGTTTAAATGGCTGATAAAATAAGCTGTGCTGAATGGAATGTATATTCCTGTTTTTGTGTCTTTTTGTAACTTAAGGTTTTGCCTAGAGGGATTCTCTATGTTTTGAATCTGATTACCATGTAAGGTATTTACCATCCTGATTTTACAGAGATGATTCTTTTACTTTTTCTTCAATTAAAATTCTTCTTTTAAGAACCTGATTGCTTTTCCATTGTTCTTAAGATCCAAGGGTTTTGGATCTGTGTTCACTTATGCAAATTGGTAAGGATTTTTATCAAGCCTTCCCCAAGAAAGTGGGTGTAGGGTTAGGGGAGGATTTTGGGGGGAAAGACGTTTCCAAGCGGGCTCTTTCCCTGTTATATATTTGTTAGGCGCTTGGTGGTGGCAGCAATAAAGTCTAAGGGCAAAAGGTGAAATAGTTTGTACCTTGGAGAAGTTTTTAACCTAAGCTGGTAAAAATAAGCTTAGGGATTTTTCATGCAGGTCCCCACATCTGTACCCTAGAGTTCAGAGTGGGGAAGGAACCTTGACAGCCCTCCTAAAAGATAAGTTCAGGATGACAGTACGTAATAGAGATGTTTTGATTGAAACAACATGTACAAGGTGATGGGTGATAACTAGCCACATCAGGGGGCAGTAACTAACTGTTTCAAAGTGCCGTACTAACTTATTTGTATCAGGGTATAAAGATGTATTTTAGAGGGAGTATTTTTGTCTGACTTAGGGAGGAATAGAAAGTCCCACCATTTACTGAGCTGGTTCATTGTTATGGGCACACATGTATTAGTGGTCTGATAGAGTCTGCAGGATACTAGTATCTTGCTTCATTGAAAATAAACCCGGCTGGGTGCCTTCATCCCTTAACAGATCTTGTGGTCATTGGGCGGTTTACATGAAGTCTGCCGTGTCAGCTGTCAGCACAGAACTGGAGCAGCACACAGACGGAACATGTAGAATCATAGAATTTCTTCTCAATTCCATACCAAAGACTACATGCAAACTGATGCAATAATTCTTTGCCTGTTCATGTAGAATAAAAATTTATTAAACTGGCATATAATGCTATCAATATTTTTTCTAGGGCTGCCAAGTGATTAAAAAATATATCTCATGATTAAAAATATTAATCACGATTAATCATGCTGTTAAACAATAATGAAATACCATTTATTTAAATTTTTGGATGTTTTCTACATATGCTCAGGGTTTAGCTGATTGTCATATTTGGGGTCGGGAAGGAATTTTCCTCCAGGGCAGATTGGAAGAGGCCCTGGAGGTTTTTTGCCTTCCTCTGTAGCATGGGGCATGGGTCACTTGCTGGAGGATTCTCTGCTCCTTGAAGTCTTTAAACTACAATTTGAGGACTTCAATAGCACAGATATAGGTATGAGGTTTTTTGCAGGAGTGGTGGGTGAAATTCTGTGGCCTGCGTTGTGCAGGAGGTCAGACTAGATGATCATAATGGTCCCTTCTGACCTAAATATCTATCGATCTATGAATCTACATTTTCAAATATATTGATTTCAATTACAACACAGAATACAAAGTGTACAGTGCTTACTTTATTTTTGATTACAAATATTTACACTGTAATGAACAAAATAAATAGTATTTTTCAATTCACTTAATAAAAGTACTGTAGTATAATCTCTTTATCATTAAAGTTGAACTTACAAATGTATAATTATGTACAAAACATAATTACATTCTAAAATAATACAATGTAAAACTTTACAGCCTAAAAGTCCACTCAGTCCTACTTCAGCCAATTGCTCAGAAAAAACAAGTTTGGTTAAAATTTGCAGGAGATAATGCTTTCTGCTTCTTATTTACAATGTCACCTGAAAGTTAGAACAGGTGTTTGCATGGCATTGTTGTAGCCGGTATCGAAAGATATTTACCTGCCAGATGCACTAAAGAATCATATGTCCCTTCAAGCTTCAACCACCATTCCAGAAGACATGCGTCCATGCTGATGACAGGGTCTGCTTGACAGCAATCCAAAGCAGATCAGATCGACGCATGTTCATTTTCATCATCTGAGTCAGATGCCACCAGCAGAAGGGTGATTTTCTTTTTTGGTGGTTTGGGTTCTGTACTTTCTGCATCGGAGTGTTGCTCTTTTAAGACTTCTGAAAGTATGCCCCACATCTCGTCCCTCTCAGATTTTGGAAGGTACTTCAGATTCTTAAATCTTGGGTCGAGTGATGTCGCTATTTTTAGAAATCTCACATTGCTACCTTCTTTGCGTTTTTTCATATCTGCTGTGAAAGTGTTCTTAAAATGAACACGTGTTGGATCATCATCGAAGACTGCTATAACATGAAATATATGGCAGAATGAGGGTAAAACAGAACAGGAAACATAAAATTCTTCCCCAAGGAGTTCAGTCACAAATTTAATTAATGCATGATTTTTTTAATGAGCATCATTAGCATGGAAGCATATCCTCTGGAATGTTGGCCGAAGCATGAAGGGACATATGAATGTTTATCATATCTGGCATGTAAATACCTTGCAATGCCAGCTACAAAAGTGCCATGTGAACACTTGTTCTTGCTTTCAGTTGACATTGTAAATAAGGCGCTTGCAGCAATATCTCCTGTAAACATAAACAAACTTGTTTGTCTTAGCAATTGCCTGAACAAGAAGTAGGACTGAGTGGACTTGTAGGCTTGAAAGTTTTACATTGTTTGGGTTTTTGAGTGTAGTTATGTAACAAAAAAAAATACATTTTAAAATTACACTTTCAAGACAAAGAGATTTCATTACAGTATGTGTATGAGGTGAACTGAAAAATACTATTTCTTCATTACAATGCAAATATTTGTAATAAAAATAAATATAAAAAGCACTGTACACTTCATATTCTGTATTGTAATTGAAATCAATATGTTTGAAATGTAGAAAACATCCAAAAATATTTAATAAATTTCAGTTGGTATTCTATTGTTTAACAGTGTGATTAATTGTGATTAATATTTAAATCACGATTAATTTTTTTGAGTTAATCACATAAGTTAACTGTGATTAATCGACAGCCCTAATTTTTTAATTTTCTTTCCTTCAAAAATCTTTCTCTGAATTAACAATTAAGTTCCCTTGACAGGCTAGTGATCACTGTAATATAATTTACACTGCATGTGTTCATAACTAGAGCTGGCTGATATTTTTTTAACTGTAACATTTTTCCATCAAATACTGTGGCTTTATCAAAATCAAAATTTTTCACAAAAAAAAATATTCAATTTTCCAATCATGTGAACTGAAATAAAAGGGTTGACTCTCTGATGGGTTCAGTCACAAGACCCCCTTGGGACTGTCACCTGGTGTGCTAAGACTACCTCTGAGCCCGTTTTTTCTGCCAGTCTGGGCCTCCAGAACCCGGCCTTGTTGAGCCAGACATGCCAGTGTGCTCCAACACAGACGCAGGGTCTGAACCATGCACCCCAAATCTGCAGAGTTAACTGAAAACGGCGTAGCAAGTGCTCCTGTCTCTAGCGCCCAGACACCCAACTCCCAATGGGATCCAAACCCCAAATAAATCAGTTTTATTTGGTATAAAGCTTATACAGGGTAAACTCATACATTGTCCGCCCTCTATAACACTGATAGAGATATGCACAGCTGTTTGCTCCCCCAGGTATTAATTGCTTACTCTGGGTTAATTAATAAGCAAAAGTGATTTTATTAAATATAAAAAGTAGGAGTTAAGTGGTTTCAAGTGATAACAGACAGAACAAACTAAGTTACCAAGCAAAATAAAACAAAACACGCAAGTCTAAGCCTAATACAGTAGGAAACTGATTACAGATGAAATATCCCCCCCAGAGATGTTCGAGTAAGATTCTTTCACAGACTGGACTCATTCCAGCAATCACTCATACCCCCGCAGTTTCTGTCCTTTGTTCTGGTTTCTTTCTTGAGCCAGCTGAAGACTGTGGGTGGAAACCCCTTTGTTCTTCTGTGCAAAGTCACAGCAACAAGATGGAGTTTGTAGCCACCTGGGCAAGTCACATGTCCATGAATGATTCAGCTTTTTGCAGGCCAACACCATTGTTTACATGTTAGTTTGAACATTCTTAGGAAAGCTCAGATGTGGATTGGCATCTCCCAAAGTCCACTGTCAGTTAAGTATTTCTTGATTGGGCACTTAGAATAGGTTTCAAAGTAGCAGCCGTGTTAGTCTGTATTCGGAAAAAGAAAAGGAGTACTTGTGGCACCTTAGAGACTAACCAATTTAGTCTCTAAGGTGCCACAAGTACTCCTTTTCTTTTTACTTAGAATAGTCCTTTCTCAAGAAGCTGACCAGATGCTTCACTGAGGCTCCTTAGAATCAAACACATTGAGATACAAGTACATAGCCAATATTCATAACTTCAAATACAAAAATGATACACACGTACAGACAGAATAATCATAACCAACAAACTACAACCTTTCCATAGACACCCCACTTGACCTCCTCTGTACAAGACCTGGTGCAACCATAGGACCCTGGTTTCAACAATGATCTATACAGTCACAGTTCATGTCAATAATGTCATAGACTCATTTCAATCAAAAACACTAACACTTTTTGTTTCAACATTTCTGATAATGTTTATTTGTTTATATATGTTATAATTGCTAGTCAGCATTGATATGTAACAAAATCTTCTCTGAAATACCCATAACTCTGCCAAGGTGTGGATCCAGACAATTAAATAGAATGTATCTTCCCTGCCTTTATGTTAGAAGTGGTGTGATGCACAGGTGAAGAGTGCACTTTCTATATTCCAGGTTTCCCAATATCCTTCTAGATGGTGCCTTGATGCATCTGCACTCTCCAGTTACCATACAAGAGAATGTCAAAAATCTATTTGTTCCCAAATCCTTTTGTCTTTGCTGCTGTTCTATGTGATGGATTACTGGAGCAATATTCCTCCAACCATCACGGCTGCTAATTCATACCTTATTATTAACTGAAAACCAGCTTGGTCAAAACTGGTTTACCAGTTGAGGGCTATAGCATCTCTGTGCACTTAGCACATATTGCAAAGTGGAGCCCACTAGAGTAATGCAACCTGGATGTCTGAGCTTTGCATTACCAATAAAAGACTGCAACGTCTTACACAAAATATTTTCAACTGTATGCATCTGATGAAGTGAGCTGTAGCTCACAAAAGCTTATGCTCTAATAAATTTGTTAGTCTCTTAAGGTGCCACAAGTACTCCTTTTCTTTTTATGGATACAGACTAACATGGCTGCTACTCTGAAACTGAAACAAAATAGAATGACTTGGAAAAAACTAATTGAAAATGAAGTATGAAATGGCACCAGAAGACACTAGCTCAGAATGTTTGTGTGTCTGAATATGTCCAGTCTCAATTATGCTAACCTCAGACTTGGAAAACTTCAAAATAAACTGGTCATTAATGAGCTACTAAGACTAGGAGTTATTTGAAATTTAATTTCTGCAAATAACAAAACTGAGAACTCATGACTTGCTCAAGGACAATCTCTTACTAGAAACAGACAAAATCCATCATAAATTATTTATTATAAATTACTAGTTTGACTACCAGGGATGTAGTCATTAGTTTGTACAGAAAACTGGATTGGCTTAATCCAACTACAAATGAAATGCAATTTGAACCTACCAAGCTGTCAGTCAAAAATGCTCTTTCACCTGTACAAATATGGCCTATTTCAGTATTCACTATTAAAGATAAATTTTTAGCACCTCTTCTGTTTAAAAACATAAACTCTTCTCATAGTGAGAGACTTAACCTAATGCATTTGATTGCTCCCTAGCTCCCAGTAATTTGACTGTAAATTTAGAAAATTGTTTTTGAGAGATATGGAGTGCAGGGTAAACTTACCAGTCTCCGCACATTGTCTGGCTATACTGAAAGAAGGCCCGAAAACATTAGACATGAGTTTAATAAGGCCACAACTTTATTCTTAGATGTCTGGGACTACCCAGCAGATAGAAGTGTACAGTGCAGGTAGCCCCATGTTTATTTCAGAATTCCCTGGGGGGCTTCCACCAACTCCCCCTCTTTTTCTATTCAGGTCCCTCCAGCAAATCCATTGCCAGGACCTTACCATCCAGCACCTTCCCCTTGTAGGAGGGTTAAGGTGGGCTACAATAATGGGGGTTGGTGCCCTGCTGTACCAATCATAGGAGTCCCCAACAGCCCTCCCGTTCGCTCCTTTACCGAACACCTCTTTTTTAAATCCTTTTCCAAGCTATTTATCTGGTCACTGCATGCCTTTCCTATGGAGTACCTGATCTGGACATCCACCACAAGAAGGCGCCAGCAATTAGGTTGGCTGCCTCCTCCCCAAACCCAGTCAGATTCCCAGACATCTCCTAATGCCGTCTTTTATATCAGTCAAAAACATGACAGCACCTAAGTCTGATAGGTGAACCCCATCCTCCTGAAACAACTCTGGTGCCCCATATACTATGTCAGAATGTGAAATTACTGCC
Organism: Lepidochelys kempii; assembly: GCF_965140285.1. NCBI lineage: Eukaryota > Metazoa > Chordata > Testudines > Cheloniidae > Lepidochelys > Lepidochelys kempii. The sequence goes on along the minus strand of NC_136382.1, from coordinate 181,710,264 downwards.
CCTCCTAAGGTCCCAAGGAATTTGGCTATCTCCCTGTTCACATACCTCCTTGCCTTGTCCACCCTGGGGGCCACAGGAGGGGGACTCATGGTTCCCCGCCAGACCCTGCACTGAAGCATGTCTGACATAATAATGTTAACTCCTGGAAAAATTTCAAGGACCAGCTTCAAGTCCCTCCTTGCTCTGAGCATTAGTTCTACCCCTTTGAGAGGGTTAAGGCACAGGGCCGCTCCTTTGAAACCCCTCATTCCCAGGGGATGAGTCAGCGACCAAGCTGACCCTTTTGCAGCTGTTTTCATCTCTCTCTCCCTCCCTTCCCCACAAGCCATAATGCACAGTTCCCTTCATTCATCCAGCCAGCCGAATATCCTTCCCGCCCCCTGCCCCCCACCCCCCACTTAAAGGTGCAGGGTGGTCATTTGTAGTACTGCTTTCCATCTCTGTTAAAAACAGACACAGACAGACAGACACACATACACACACAAAGAAAACAACAAAAACCAACCTTATCGAAATCCTGAAAGTTTATAGCCCATCTACTGGCAGCTGGACAAATTCAATAAGTAATGTATTTTTCTATAAATAAAGTTGATGTGGTACACTGAAAGGTAAAAGTGAGTCTTAAAAGTATTCATTTTAAGGTAACTACAGTGAAATGACTCAGTCTAGCAATGACTCAGTTTAGCAGTGGCAAAGCTTTTGACTAAAAATAAGTCTAACTTATGCAAGTCAATAAAACTGTATTATGCTACAGCTGTTGGAACAGGGCTTTATATTGCTAAATTTTGTGGTGAAAATTAGGTATACTGTTTTTGATAAACACGATTATAAATATCAATTTGTATAATTTAAAAGAATGCAAATATGTGGCCTGAGGTAAAGGGCTGAGTTAAGACAGGCATGGTTCACTGTGGGTTATAATTATAACATGCAGCATTATAAGGCATGAACCTGAAGACTATATGCCTTCAACTGCACAAGGTGAGATGAGACTAAAATAATACATGCCCCGAATTCCTGTTGAAGTAACAAAAGAGATTTGTTTGTTTGTCTGCATTTTATTGAATATATTCTAGGAAGAACAGCTTGCAAAGGAGAAGGAAAAATAAGAGGAAAGGACTATTGTTTGTATGTTTTTTATATTTTTTGGAGGGCTTGATAACATTTCCAACTATTGAATTCCAGAAAAGAGAAGCCTACACTTGTTTTCTTTCTTGGGAAACTTTAGGCCCTGTTCCTAGAAACACATAAGCATATGCTTCACTTCATGTGCTTGAGTAGTTTCATGAACTACTCAACCGGGAGTGGCAAACATGATTGTTCTGGCAGGCATAGCTGTGGATCCTGTGGTTGGAAGTAAAAGGACTTAGTGAGTGGAGTGTTTGGTTTCTTTGTCTCTTTGAGGGCTATGTGACTGGGGCTTGGGCCACTGAACAGGCCAGGTGACAGCAGTCTGTTTATTGATGTCTCAGTTATGAGTATGCAGCTTGAAGCCTTGCATCTTTGATCAGACCCAGTGTTCAAAGTCTTTGAGTGATTAATCCCTCCTGGTCAGTGACAGGTGGTAAGCAATGAGATTTAGGACTTTTCTAAATGAACATTTAGCTCATGTTAAATTTGTGTATAATTAATCTACCCTGTGCACCAAGAGTCCATGTGGATCCTGCTGCTGCAAACTAAAAGATCTGTAGAGTGATTTAATCCACTTCTCTTTCAAAGTGGGGGTAGAAGTATCAAATCATGATCAACTCAGTGGATCTACTACTAAGGAACCTGTCTCTGGAGGAATGGATGGACCTGGTGGGCATTCTTGCAGTATGAAGCAGTATGAAGCAAGCAGCAAGAGACATTTTTCAACTATCCTAAGAACTGAAACAATTATTATCAGTCATTCCATATTAAGAGGAGTGGACAGAGAATTCTGCAAAGGATACGGGGACAGCAGGATGGTGGTCTGTCTCACTGGAACAAATATATGCAATGTAACTGCAAGATTTGGCAGGATTATATGGTCTTTAGGCAAGTCTCGACTGGTAATCATACCCATAGGAACCAATTACATAGCATCATGTAGAAGTACATAGATAAGAACATAAGAATAACTATACTGGGTCAGACAAATGGTCCATCCATCCCAATATATTGTCTACTAACAGTGGTCGGTGCCAGGAGTATCAGAGCGGATGAACAGAACAGTGCAATTATTATGTGACCCATCCCCTCTCATCCAATCCCAGCTTCTGGCAGTCAGAGGTTTAGGGATACCCAGAGAGTAGGGTTGCATCCCTGATCATTTTGGTTAATAGCCATTGATGGACCTATCTTCCGTTAACTTATCTAATTCTTTTTTAAATGCACTTATACTTTGGGCCTTCACAACATCCCCCGGTAACGAAATCCACAGGTTAACTGTGCATTGTGTGAAGAAGTATACATAAGGACAAGGAATGCGGCCATGCCTACAGAATCATAGAATCATAGAATATCAGGGTTGGAAGGGACCCCAGAAGGTCATCTAGTCCAACCCCCTGCTCAAAGCAGGACCAATTCCCAGTTAAATCATCCCAGCCAGGGCTTTGTCAAGCCTGACCTTAAAAACCTCTAAGGAAGGAGATTCTACCACCTCCCTAGGTAACGCATTCCAGTATTTCACCACCCTCGTAGTGAAAAAGTTTTTCCTAATATCCAATCTAAACCTCCCCCACTGCAACTTGAGACCATTACTCCTCGTTCTGTCATCTGCTACCATTGAGAACAGTCTAGAGCCATCCTCTTTGGAACCCCCTTTCAGGTAGTTGAAAGCAGCTATCAAATCCCCCCTCATTCTTCTCTTCCATAGACTAAACAATCCCAGTTCCCTCAGCCTCTCCTCATAAGTCATGTGTTCCAGACCCCTCATCATTTTTGTTGCCCTTCGCTGGACTCTCTCCAATTTCTCCACATCCTTCTTGTAGTGTGGGGCCCAAAACGGGACACAGTACTCCAGATGAGGCCTCACCAATGTCGAATAGAGGGGGACGATCACGTCCCTCGATCAGAATGGGGTGCTGTGCCCTGGAAAGCAGTGACTCTCATAAGTATTTGGGGGTCAGAGTGGATAAGTAGTTGCACATGCTCACTCAGTGCGATGCTGTAAACAAAACGGGCCGATGCGACCCTTGGGTGTACAAACAGGGGAGTAACGAATAGGAGGAGAGGGGGAAAGTTAGTGAGACCAGTACTAGAATACTGCATCCAGTTCTGGTGTCACATTTTTAAAATAATGTTAAAAAAAACTGGAAAAGGTGCAGAAACAGACCCAACAATTATTTGGGGGCTGATGAAAATGCCTTAGGGTGAGAGATTTAAAGAGTTTGAGCTGTTTAACATTTAACGATGATTGATCAGCGTATAGGTACCTTTATGGGACTAAAACAAAGAGGTCTATGACCTAGCAGAGAAAGGCATAACAAGAACCAATGGCCAGACAAATTCAAACTGAAAATACGACACACATTTTTAACATTGAGGGTGATTAACTATTTGAACAAATTATGAAGGGAAATGGTGAATTCTCCATCTTTTGATGTCTTCGGATCAACGGTGGAGACCTTTCTCTAAGATATGCTTTAGTCAAAAACAAGTTATTGAGCTCAGTACCGTGGTAAATAGGAGAAACTGAAAGCCGTGTGATATGCAGGAGGTCAGCCTAGATAATCTATTGGACCCTTCTGGCCCATCGATGAAGTATAATTGTATACAGTACGTTTGCAGAATCAGGGATTTATTTTGCTTAGAATCCTTCCTCCACATATGGAGTTGGCCCTGGCTTTCATAAGGATTTACCTGCTGCTTTATCAGCACAACCTGCGAGAGGTACTCAGATACCAAAATAATGTAAATTGTGTCCAAAAATTGTATATACAGATGAGACTGTCAGAAAATTTGTTTCTGAACAATTACTTTAAATTCCAGTGAATAACTACAATGTAATGTTTATATATTGTTAGAATGTGGGGAAAAGTATTGAAAGGTAACATTTACATAATAACATTGCTGAAATTGAATACCAAACACTAAGCTTTTTTTAGAGAGGGCTTTGGTACCATATGGTTTTGTGATGAATATCCAGCCTAAGGTATGTATTAGACCCTTTTACAAATGTTATACTTCTGAGTCAGACAGTGGTTTGTTTTTTATTGTTTTTTCCCCTGAATTTTCAGCGGATGTAACATATACTGCAGCACATCATGTCAGGTTGCATTAGTGAAATTGTGTTACCTGAAGTATATAATATATTGTCAAGTTTACACATTATTTAGTCTGGAATGGGGTCTGCACATGTGAACACATAGGTATAAATTTACAATTTGCTGCAGTGCCAGAGGTTTTATGTGCCAGAAGTTGTGAAGGGGAGAGATGAGTGAGTTCATTTTGCATAATGTTGAACCTACTCAGATATTGTGGACTGAAAAGTTCAACTTGAGATCCAACAGTATCCAATAGAGAATGGGAATACAAGGGGGCAGAGATGTGGCAGGAACAAAACATCAAGGGGAAGGAAAAGGAAATAAAATAGAGGAGAGAGCGAATAGACCAAAATCCAATATAGAGAAACTGGAGGGAAAACATAGTCAAGGTATGTATGTTTCACTGTCTACAGGGCATTCATATGTTCTAGCCAAGTTTATGAGGGAGAGGTTCTTACCGCCTAGTACATAGCACAACCCCAACCCTCTACCACCTTTAGTTGGAACAAAATGCTTTCTTTTGGTTTGGCTTTGTTTTATAAAGTGAACAATCCATGGAAGGAAGATGACTGCATTAATTACAGGTGTAAAGGTTTCCAAATACAAGTTAATTTTTCAGCACATGCACTCCTGGCTCCCCTTCTTTCAATAATAAAATAATAATAATAATAATAAACAAATTGAGAGACTTGTAAAACCTTGAGTTCTATGAGGTTTATCCATCCCTAGTGAACATGGTCTAAATTAAATTTCTGACTGCAGAACAGATTAGTTTAAATAGATTCGGGCCTAATCCAGACGTCTTTGCTCATCTGAGTTACCTCAATAAATCCCACTGTAGATTTCAAGATCACAGGATCAGGCTCTCATTTGTACCCACTGTTTTTTTTTTTTCTGAGTCTGTCAATGGCACTTCAGGTGAGTATCAAGTTCAAAGCTTTTTTCTCTGTCCTGGCATGTGAATGCTGGTTCTTTATGTTGTTTCTCAGTGTTTTGATATTGATTGCTTCATTGAAACTAGAGACCAGAAATATCTGTAACGAAAAGACAAAACTTTCTGGGATTTCTATCTTCGTTATAAACCTGATATTCACATTAGGTTTTGTGGAAAGACTTCCTAAGATTTACAAACCTTTGAAGTGATCTGGGGCTAATATAGGGTTCTGCGGAGAACTATGTGAAATTAATGATTTTGCTGTGGGACAAGGTTTTTCCTTAGATTGCTTTAGTTTTGCTTTGAAACTCTGAAGGCTTAATTCTGATCTCGCATGCACTGATTTTACAGGGATGTAACTCCACTTATTTCAGTGGTGTGACTCCTGATTTACATCACAGGAAGGGATATCCTGACTGGAAACTAAGAAACTTGATGCGCAGTCCACACTAATGAAAATAAAGAAAATGCCGTTAGGAGGCCATGCAAAGATGCATTACCAAATTTCACCCAGATCTCCTTAAAATCTAATCTGATCATTTTGAAATTGTGTTAAATGTACTGAAATAATGAACTCTACATTAGTAAGAAGCTTAGGCATGTTTGGCAGTGCAATGCAGAATATGTAAAATGAAGACTTTTAAGAGGCATTGAACAGTCCTAATAATGTACTGGGTATAATACTACTAACAGTGATGTTCAAAAGACTTCCATTGTTGTGACCCTTATTGGCCTAGCTTTTAAAGGGAGGAGAGTTCAAATTACCTTCTGACCATTTATCTACCTGCAATCAACTCTCAGAGGTGAGTTGGGTGAATGGCTGCTTTTGACTCTTGCTAACAGCCACAGGTGTCTTCTGCTGTGTTTGTGAGGGGACTTAACTGTAGTGATTATGTCAGATAGTCACTCACCACTGACAGAAACAATGTTGCTGCAGTGACAACAGGACTAAGTATCTTTATAGGTCAGTAAGTCTCTCACCCTCTTTTCATTTCAGTAGAAATATATAAAGGTTCAGTTTTGGGACCAAACTGAGTGGTTGAACTACTTGTTATGAAAAATACAGGTTATGAATGAAGGCTATGTTTTTGGTTAGTGATTCTCTCATATATCAGTCTTGATTCTGCAAATATATTTGTTTCGTGTAGTCATCACTTTACTAGATATTTTCAGCCTATCAGTGGTTTGCAAACTGCATACTGACTATTTTTTCTGCATTATTTGTGTTTTGTGACTGAACACCTAACTGCCATTGTTCTTGCTCCATGATTAGATAACAAACACTATAAACAAGTTTCAGAGTAGCAGCCATGTTAGTCTGTATTCACAAAAAGAAAATGAGTACTTGTGGCACCTTAGAGACTAACAAATTTATTTGAGCATAAGCTTTCCGATGAAGTGAGCTGTAGCTCACGAAAGCTTATGCTCAAATAAATTTGTTAGTCTCTAAGGTGCCACAAGTACTCCTTTTCTTTTTATTATAAACAAGGGAAGAGGATGAGTGATTAACTTTGGATGGAAACTTGTCAAACTTTTAGGAATATTATTCACTTTCATGAATGCACATTGGTTGTCCGAATACTTTCAAATATGACCCTTCCCTCAAATTGATAGTGAACCAAATTCAGTGTTATAAATGGTAAACATTTAAATGGCTACTTATCTTTTCAACCATATTGCCATTTTGAAACGTGAACATTTAGCCTGCCTGATACACCAAAACTGTTATTCAGCTAACATGTGTAAGGTATATGTGTGTGTAAGCATTGATAGAGGAGAGACATGGCTATGTGGTATAGGCACTGGAGTAGGACTCAGGATATCTGGGTTTAATTCCTGACTCTGCTACAGACTGCCTGTGAGACCATGGGCAATCACTTAATCTCTCTGCACCTCAGTCCCAAAATCTGTAAAATGGGTTAATACTTCCTGTCTTCGTCCTTTGTCTTGTTTATTTAGATTATAAACTCTTCAGAAAAGACACTCTATCCTACTCTATGCTCAATTCTGCAGCCACTGAAACCAATGGTAAAACTTCCATTGACTCTTCAATGGTACCAGAAACAGGCATAATGCATGTAAAGTACCTAATGCAATGGGAACCTGATCTCACTTGGGACTTCTAGATGTGACTATAGTACAAATAAGTAATAATAATGAACAACTAGGTTGGTTGAGTGTTTTACTCCCTCTGCATCTCCAACAATCAAATAATGGTACTGCATCATGTGTGAATGAACAAAATAGTCATAAATGCTCTTGTCCTTGCCTTATTTAATTCAAAGACCAAACAGGATCAGAACTGACACAAAATACCTGTTCCCATGACAAAAGGTTGTAATGGGAAATCATTCAAGCCTATTACAGTTTTAAGATTTTAATCTTGTGATCCTCTTCATATGTCATACAGTGGTGAATAGATTATATCCAGCATATTTAATGTAAAACTATTTCCAGAAAAATAACTGCTTTTGTTAAGCTTGCTCCTGCTACCCCATTCACCTCCAAAGAGACATTTTTCTCTTTTTGAAGATGTCACTCTTTGTTTAATTCAATACAACATGAAGCTGGATATACAGGTTAACAATCTGGCAATTAAAAAACAAAGTTCCTTACAAAATGTGTGGTTGGTGGGAAGGTATTTCAAAACACTATGTGGCAAACATTGGGAAGCAAGTACAATGCCATTGGGAATGTTCATTTTTGTGTCCATTATGGGATAATGAAATTAGAGTCACATATTCAAAAATAAAAACTGATTGCTGTAAGTGTTATTTCATTTATTGCCAAAATGAATGGCATATCTGAAAATTTGGCATTGTGTGTGTAGGGCTACATCAAGATATGAGAGTTGGTTTTAGGGGGAGTATTTTATTTTATTTTAAGCAGGAGCAGAAATTGATTTCAATGAGAAGCTGATCTTAAAAACTACCTTGATCTGGGTTATAATATTTGAAATACAGGATTATCAAATAAAAAGAAACTCAGACATTTAATAACACTTGGGCCTCCTCTATGCTTAAAAGTTAGGTTGACATAGTTATGGCACTCACGGGTGAGAAAAAGTCACACCCCTGAATGCCTTAGCTGTGCCAACTTAACCCCCACTGTCGACCAAGGTAGGCTGATGGAAGAATGTTTCCATCGACCTAGGCACCTGCCTTTGTGGAGGAGAATTATCTACAGTGACAGGAAAAAACCCTTCTGTTACCATAGTCTGTGTCTACACTATGTTTCTACAGCAGCAAAGCTATGGTGCCATAGATGTGCTGCTGTCGCGCCCGTAGTGTAGACAAGCCCTTGGAAATGTTACATTTTTAAGGGTAACTAAGTTGGAAAAGACTATCTTTGCTGCCTTGGATCAGCTGTATAATGACAAGAGGCTCAGTTTATAGATTTGCTACCAGGAGACCAGGAAGTTCTCTGTTTATATATATTTTGTATAATATATAAATTGAGAAGTTTATGTTAAAATATTTTTTTCAGGTGAGAGAAGACCTGTGACACAGGACTAGTGGAGTGAAGCAAAATGTAATACTGTAGTGTTACCAGTTGGTTTTATGATTTATAATCTCATTCCACAAGCATGAAGTTGTTTGATAGAATTTCAAATTATATAGCTGTAGACATTGCTACCCTACCTCCTGAAAATATATTCTGAATAAGGACATAGTTGCCATTAGAATAGTGATAGCTATGTTGCATCACAAAGGCTGAATTGAAGTTCAGCTGAAAATTTCTTGCAAAAAATTCCCTATTCAAAATTGTGACCTTTTAGGGCTGTAATTCCAGGTGTCAACATGAACTATGAAAGGGACACTTAAGTCAAAGTCAAAGCTCCCCTGAGTCAATGGCTTATTGGGCTGATGCAGTTAAGGAACATCCATTTCACTGCCAGTGATACACAAAGGAGGCCAGCATCACATTCAGCTGCCTTCTGGTATCCATTTTGCAGCGGAATCAACTGGAGATGGCCTTTGAATTGGAGATTGAGCAAGACTCAAATCCACAACCTTCAGGACTGTGGTTTAAGGGATATATCAAAATTTACGGTTAAACTTTAATTACATTTGGATATTTTGTTATATTTTAGTTACGACATGGGCAATGGTAGCATGTGCATTATATACCGTCTTCAGTGTGTATAAGTGATAAATAAATAATTTTACTTTAGTGGTATTAGTGGAATAATCTGTCATTTATACCAAATACGTTAAAATATTCAGAAACAAAGCAGGAAGAGAATGTATTAAGGGGCTACAAGAAATAAACATGTAGCCTCAACTCAATCTCTTCTTGTGGTTTTATTTATTTTATATGTACTATTTGATGTGGGTGGGAGATTTAGTGCACAAATACCACTACTCTCCCACTGATACCCGATAGTGTGTAAAAGAGATTGAGATGAGGCTACAAGTTTACCTGTTGTAGTCCCTTAATACAATCTCTTCCTTCTTTTTTAATACTTTTTTTACATAATATTTGGTCTGAGTGAGAGATGATTTAGTACACAAATATCACTAATCACTTTTGCAATGTTGGTCTGCAATAAATCCATCAAAGAAATGGCTAGGAAATTTGTTCCAGGATCTGTGGAAACAGGCTCCACTTCACATCTATATGCAAAGCGGCAAAGAGTTCTCCAACTTTATTGTTTATAATTTCAACATTATTATTAGCAAAGCGAATGACATAAGACTCTGTGCATAATGTGAGCTGCAGCTCTCTATTGGCCAGCTTCTGCCATCTTTATGTTGAGTAGTAGAGCTGGATGAAACTTTTTGGCTGAAAATTTTTTCACTGAAAAATGCAGATGTGGTTCATTGCATTTTGTGATTTTGTGTCAATTTTGCCAAATTGTTTTGGTCAGGAAAAATAATAATAGAAAAGAAAAACCTGAAAATAATCAAAATGTTCTGACATTTTCAAAACAAAATGTTCCAACTATTTGAAATTATTTTGGTTCTGAAATTTCCATAAACTTTATTAAAAATGGTTAAAGCTTAGAAACTATTTTTCTTTGAACTGCCAATGAACTGAAAAATCAGTTGTTTGCACAGCTCTTCTGAGTAGTATTTGCTTTGTGTGTGGTCCCATTGAGAAGTCAATGATATTACTCCTGGTGCCAGGCACTGCTCAATGGACTAAATTCATAGTTGTTTATTATTAATTTGCATTACAATAGCACATAGGAGCACCCATGACCCCATTGTGTTAGGCACTGTACGAACACCTAACCAAAAAATGGTCCCTTCCCATAGTTATGCTGTGGCCCCTTTGGACTAGAGAAATATCCTGGTACAGGGAGCCTTTTTGCTAAGTGGGCGGGCTGAAGGAGAAAGCAGGCAGGGGTGGGAAGAGTATGCTGGGGCAATCCTTTACCCTGGTGATTCTGTGCCCCTGCAAAGCTCATAGGGAACACTACTACAATGGTACAAATTAGGTCAGTCCTCAGGGCTGCCCCAGCCAGTACTGAAGGCTGAATTAACGCCTGAATAGGGAAGGAGTAACATGCCTCCACTCTGTCCTTGCATTGGCCCCACCTCTGACATAGGGATAAATTGGGCCCAGTGTGACTAAGGGTGACAGAATTAGGCCCACAGTGAATGTTCCATATTGTCCCCAGGTTTGATGTGCAAACTTAATCTGCTGAAATATAACAAGTTGTTATTAATTTAGTGAAATAACTTAGCTGAGGCACCAGCCATGCTATCTGAATCTATTTGTTATCACACAGTGAACTGTAAATAATGTATACATAAAATACACAAATAGCCCATATACCATTAATAGTTTGTTGGGATGCTTTTTGTAGAATTATAAATGTTAGCAATAAAATAGAGGGACAAGGTGAGTGAGGTAATGTCTTTTATTGGACCAACTTCTGTTGGTGAGATAGATGAGCTTTTGAGCTTACACAGAGCTGTACTTCAGGCCAGATTCTCTCTCTCTCTCTCTGTCTCCAGTAACTGGCAAGAGGAATGACTAGGAAAAACACACATTGAAGAGATTTTAAATGAGTACTGGGTTGGGGAAAAATATCAAGTTTTCTAGAAATGTGAAGAACTCCTTATACCTCATATGAAGCCCATATACACAGAATTTACATGTAAGTTATGTTTATTAAAACATCCACTTACACCAAAGCCATTATATTTTGCCACCAGTGTGTGGATATCTGAAAACAGCAAGTTATTGTTACACAGGGATCGTGCAGAGAAACAGTTTGTTTGCTAGCACGTACACACTAGTTGTCTGTGTGGACCCTGCTGCTGTGCACTGAAAGTTCCCCAGTGTGCAGTGACCAACTCCTATTTCAAAGCAGGGTGGATCAAAACAAACTAGGGAACTTCTAGTGTATGGTTGCAGGTTCCACATGAATAGTGCGCTATATCTTTGCACTTTTACTGCACATTAATTGTTCATCTAAACAAGCCATTAATAATGTCTCCTTTACTGGCTATCAGTTTTCCATAGTCACTATCAAAATTCCTACTTGACTTAGAAGGAGAAAGGACTGGCTGTTTAATTGGGCTTTTCTAGGGTAGCATGGGTGCATGGTGTTAGGATATAGATATGCAGGCCTGTCCGTAAAGGCCTATACTCTAAGAATTTAGGTATATTCTTATCACTTGGCTAGTTATAGGGGTATAAAAGAATTAATCGGAATCACTGTCTGCCGATGTAAGATCATTCTCTTACTGTGACAGACTGAGGCCCTGTTCTTAGGCTAAGGCCTTTGGCTAAGCAGCAGAGGCAGCCATAAACTGGGAAGCGATCGGTCACCTCCTCACATTCCAGACTGGTCACACTGAAATAAGGTGCTATTGGGCTGTTAGGAATACAATCCTGTCCTGATAATGCCTATCACCTCCAGAGAAAGGGAAGTGCCTAGAAGATGTAAAAGGAAACTTAGTTTGATAGCATCCTGTCTGGCAAGAACTCACTTATCAATAGCTGGAATGTGAAATCCTCATTTCTGTGTTGTTCTATCACTGTAATCCCCATTTCCCTATTGTTTGTCTGCATAATCTCTGTCTGGTTCTGTGATTGTTCCTGTCTGCTGTATAATTAATTTTGCAGGGTGTAAACTAATTAAGGTGGTGGGATATAATTGGTTAAATAATCATGTTACAATATGTTAGGATTGGTTAGTTAAATTTCAGTAAAATGATTGGTCAAGATATAGCTAAGCAGAACTCAAGTTTTACTGTATAGTCTGCAGTCAATCAGGAAGTGAGTGTATGTGTGTGGGGGAAATGGGAACAGGGAATGGGGGTGAGGAAATTGGAATCATGTTTTGCTAAAGGGGGAAATGGGAACAGGGAATGGGGGTGGGGAAATTGGAATCATGTTTAGCTAAGGGCAGGAATGGGAACAGGGCCACAGGTAAGGCTCTGTGGTGTCAGAACTGGGAAGGGGGACACTAAGGAGGGAAACTGGAATCATGCTTGCTGGAAGTTCACCCCAATAAACATTGAATTGTTTGCACCTTTGGACTTCGGGCATTGTTGCTCTCTGTTCATGCGAGAAGGACCAGGGTGAAGGAATAAGCCCCCTAACGTCTTGGTGCTGGTGACTTGGATGCATTGCATCAGATAGGTGAATGGCAGCCTGTAAGTCCCCCTCCCCAACAGTCCGCGCAGCTGCTTGGAGGGGGTATAGCGAACCCTAGTGATGCGGGTAGTTGCGGGTTCTGGCAAGCCAGGGTAAAGGATATTTTGAATAAATGGATAAGGAAGAACCAGGGCCCATACCAGGTGCAGAGGTCAACCTGGGATGAGATTAAAAAGGAAATGGAGGAAGTATTGGGGGACCCAGAGGGATGGGGGGTAGCTGAGAAGCCCACCCTCCTTGGTATATGGGTAGTGGAAGAAGGTCCCTGCCCATGGGGACTGAATGCCTTCCAGGGAAAGGAGGCACTTCAGTCCACTTGTGAGAAGTTTGAAGTAAGGGCAGCATTATGGGAAGCTGCCAGTAATCTTTCAAGTTTGGTGCTGCTTCAACAAGGGCAGCTGAAGGGTTGTAAATTAGTAGGGTAGTTAAAGATGATTTGGCACAACAGGGTTTAAAGTCAAAAGCAGAGTTAACAGACTACCTTTAGCGACAGCTTAGCCCTGACTTCTCCTTTTCAAAGTTTGCAGATCTATTGTGGGTTTTCAGTGTTATGCTGTGTTTGTGCTTATAAGTTGGTATGGCAGCCTACCACATAAGAACGTTTGGCTTCTGCCAAAACTTCATAGTGGCTACTCAACCAGTAGGGTCCATAGGTACAGTTCCAATCAGAAAATAAATACACTGAAAATATATTTTCATCTTCATTCCAATTACCCATCCCTTCATGCAACTATCAATAGCTGTTAAATTAAAAGCATAACTCTTAGAAGGGAAAAATCCATGTGGGGCAGCTGCCTTATACTGTAGATGCCTGCAAGCTCATGTGTATGTTTTAGTAGGGAGCTCTACAGCAGCAGAATCAGAACTTCAGTGAAGAGCCAGTAAGCCACAGCACTGAAGGCTACTTTCAAAAATGCCTTTACATGACAAGCTCATTTAGAGATAAGGCAAATTACAGGGTCCCACTTAACATTATTATTTAAAGCCACCGCTGATTCAGAGGCAGGTTGTCTTTATCGTGGGTAAATTTTGGGAATATATGGCCTTTAGAATTCTAAAGGCTCTTCTTACAGCTACAAAGTGGATCTCTCCTCTGATATTCTGTTCTTTCCGCATGCATGGAACTGTTAGCAATATAAAATAGAGTTGCATACATATAGGGAGACCAGAATATTGAAGGCAAATTCTGCTGTGTGGATCTGAGAGGATTTCCCCCCTAAATTGTAACTAAATTACCAAATATGTAAGCACTATGGCCATCAGCTCCAAAGGGGAAAGAGCTCTTATTCTGTCTGTTGGTAACAGAGAAAAGTGCTGCCATAGAGAGATCCATTTGCATCGACTACCTACCTGCAATTGTTCTGACACTTAGGAGGTCAGCTTAAGTACACATTCACTTGGATTTGGGGAAGTAGTGGGCTCCCAGAGAGGATCAGAGATGGAAAAGAGCTTTTTACCTTGTGGTAAAGAACTGACTTCCAAGCACCTGGGACTCTGCTCAAAGGACTTATGTGCTCTTGGCTCCCCTCCCATGGGGACTTGGCTGTGACAGATAGCAGAGAATGAGGACTGCATGATGAGAGACAATGCAGAGGACAGAAGCAGTGCAAAGTGGACACTGATGGGACCCCACCTACCCAGAACCTTACTAAAGCTGAATCAATGAGCTGGGTTAGGTGGTGGAACCTCCAGGCATGCTAAGACAGAACCCAGCCCTTTAGACTGAAGACAGAACCCAGCCCTTCTTGCAGCTGTTAAGCACCTGGCAGAAGAGTTATGTATATAAAATAAAGTAATCCAGCTTCTATGGGAAATGCAAAAAAAGAGGTTAATTAGGCATTCCAAAATTCAGTGGCCTGTCTCCCAGGCAGTGTAAGTAGAGTCTGGGGTGTCTAAATTAATCTGATTCCTCACTGAGAGAAGGAGGAGTGATGCACAGACTTAGGGTGATCTTTTGCACTGATTTTACCTTCAGAAGGTGAAATTCACTCTGCTTAAACTGGATCCATGTGGAACCATCCTTGGGCTAGTTCTCTGCAAAAGGGAGAGTTTCAGCCAGTATGTACACAGATTCCTGTTGATGTAAATAAATGTCAGCATAACAGCAAAGCTTCCTATAGATAATTCATCCTTAAGGACTGTAGCTAAAATATACCTGCACCCCAAGTCATTAATTAGCAGCAGCTGCTTTCTGTCTGTTTTGTTTTGCTGCCCTGTCCCAGTGCTCATCTGGCCTGGATTCAGAAAGGTATTAAGCTGTTTTGACACTCAGTTTGACAAAACCTAACTTTTAGACGCCTTGAAAATGACAGGAACACTGTGATGAACATAGTCTGAGTTAGGCACTTAGGTCCCTATACAATAAAGGAGGAGAGATAGGTGCCTAAGAATGCAATTCACAAAAGGCAGCCATTGGGAGATGCTGATGAGAAGCCCCAACCCTCCCCTCCCTTCTCACGGAGATAGGCCCCTATTTCTGCTAGCGGTTCACAAACAGGAACCTCTCCTGAAGTCAGGTACAACCTCTCCTGAAGTCAGGCAGCTACCTATGGTGTTTCCTAAAGAATTACTTAGGCAAGTGCCTAGCTCCACACAAAATGGCCAGAGAAGGAGGAGGAGGTAGTGGTGGTGTCCAATTTATAACTTTTAGCCTGGTGGTTATGGCACTAATCTGGGATATAGGAGATCCAGGATCAATTTTCCCCTCTCCGCCAGAGAAGGAGAAAGAATGGTGATGTCCCATATGCCATGTGAGTCTTCTAACCACTGGGCTAAAAGTTGTAAGGTGGGCACCATCACCACCCCCTCTTCCAACCAGATTTTGAATGCGACCCAATCTGGTAGGCAGCCTCTGAGCATACCTACCAGATTGGATCCTGCATGCGAGGTAAGCTAGTTAATGCCTGTCTTCCCTGGTTCATGTATCACTCTGGGGCTTCGGAAAGAAATGGGTATCCAGACATCTAAAGTAAGGCTTTTCATTCATTTCATTCATATATATCTTCTCTTCCTATTTTATTATTGTTAGCTCCACCCTAACATGTTACATAATTTAATATTGTCTGGTTTTGTAGTTATTAGTCTTGCAGCCTAAACAAATTGTAAAATTGCATAAATCCATAATTACGTGCCTAAGTCAGGGGTTTAGGTACCTAAGTACCTTTTGAATCTAGCCCTCTGTGTCTAAATAGTCCCATTGCTGGCAGAAGTTTGAAAATGGTACTGGCTAAAGAAAACCAGATGAATTATGGGATATGATATAAGGAATCATGGGAATTTGTCCCCAAGTCCCAGAATTCCACTCGGTTCCAGAAGATATCTCTCAGTCCAACACAATAAACATCCCATGATGCATTGACCCCAGCTGTGAAATACTGGACCCTAGGATAACTGATCAGAAGGCTGTATGTTTATTTTGAAAAAAGAGAAATGCTGGGTGGATATTATGATTCCCAATGGAAGTAGCTTAAGTTGCTTTAGACAAAGTGGACACACACTTTCAGTTTTAGTCAGACCTGTATATTTATAGGGTTTTTTTTCACTATGTAGAAGAAACTTTTCCCTATAGAAAAGACCTCAGTAAAAGTTTGTCTAGAAGTAAACCTCCTGATTTCAGATTTCCTTTCTCTCACTCAAGACTCTCGTCTTACCTACTGTCTGAGAAGTCTCACCTATCTGTTGCTCTAAACTACTGAGCTTTAGGAAAGTCTTTAGAATGGTTTCATATTCAACTCTTCCCCTAATAATTTCTTATCAGGTCTTCATCTCAATAAGTCTAGAAGACGCATTCTTTGTCACAACAATATGCTAATTTATTTACAAAATAATGCTACTGTGCAAGCCATTTCATATTTCCCAATAAGGATTTCCAAATAATTTAATCAACCTATTTTCCTTCACCTAGCAAAAAGTCCTATACAATTTGAACAATATCAATCATTCTTTGCTAGACAGATGCTTTTTTAATTTTAAATTCATTGTCATCGATGCTTTTCAGTGTGTTTTGCTGAAATTAGAAGATCTTTTATAATTTATATTTACTAATAATTCAAATTCAAAGCATATCCAGGCAGAACTTATTGAGCTGGGTTACAATGCATCAGATGAGTTTGTTTGCCACCCAACAGCCATCTTATCCATTTACTGATAGTTTCTAATTACATTTAACAGATATTACATTTGGATTCAGTCAGAGCAATCAGAAAACAGAGATTTGTTTTTGTTTTTTTTAATCTAGCAGCACATTCTAAAATAGGCTTGAATTAGCAGCCTCAGCATTCATCAGCTAGGATCAGGAAGTATATAAATGAATTAATAAAAAGGGGGAAAGGAGGGTAGGATATAAGGTAGTTTCATCTTTTAGAAACACCTCATGTATAAATCCACTAAAACTATTCCAAAGAACTATCGTTGCTAATGTTGGGTGAATATTAATAAGGTTCTTATAAGCTTTACAAGTTATAATGATCCCATGTGGAAAGTCTTATAGAATAAATAGAGAATTATGATCTTTCAATAGAATTTTTAACCCTATCTATAGAATATTATTCTCTAGTCGATTCTATAAAATGGTTTAAAAATTTATGGAACAAATGTAATATTTTCTAAATTCTATAGATTTTTATAGTAATTTAGGTCATAATTTACATTTTATAAGACATTACTGTATTGGTTTCAACCTTCATCAATTCTGTAAGAGTTTTCCATGAGGGTAAAAATTATGAGAACTAAAATATTCAATAGGCTTGAGTATCTTTCTTTACTTCTTTAAATTAAAAAGATAAAAATGGCAGTTATGTTTTGAATGACTTGGGCAAATCATTTGAGATAGAATTTGTTGCATCTTTCAATTAGTGTGGCTTCTGTACAATTTTGCAATAGAGGAAAGCTTTATTATTATTATTATTTTTAAGGCAAAGTCCCTGAAAAGAAAATAATGTGAATTATAAAATGAAAATGGCTTGCTTCCAAAACTTTTTCTCTAGGAAGATAATCAAGACTGCAGAATTTATTAATTTTTACATAACCCCCCTCCCCCAGTACCTTGTCTATCTTTCTATGAATTTTATTCAATATTTATATGAAACAGAGCTCTCTAGAATGATCTAAGTTCCTTCCTCTATCACTCATCTGACAGGCTGAAATAGCTGTACTCACTGGAGAAGCTGACAGCATCTTTCTTTTACTAAGGGAATGTATTTTGTATGGGTAACACCTAATTCTGGCAGAAATAAAAACCCATCACCAGTCAGAAAAGAGAAGAAACTTCTTGGTTCTCAGACTGTTATTTCTTTATGCTTGATCCCAGACTGTCAGTTTTTGGTGATAAGAACTAAACATAGGCAGACAAAGAAAGTAAAT
Organism: Lepidochelys kempii; assembly: GCF_965140285.1. NCBI lineage: Eukaryota > Metazoa > Chordata > Testudines > Cheloniidae > Lepidochelys > Lepidochelys kempii. Next base: position 181,692,123 of record NC_136382.1, on the reverse strand, counting down.
TTAGCTGTGAAGGTCTGGCAGTGAACTTTCTTTTATTCATCAGAATTATATACTGTCATTCTTCTGTAGTTCCATCGTTAGTTCCGGCTTTTTGCCTGATTAAATATATTGCTTGCTTCAAACAGATGGACAGGTCGTGTAGACAAACAAATACACACAAGTCAAATATGGGCTGTAATAGATTGTTTGTAACAAACCCAGTACCTTAAAAATCCAAAACCTTACAAATTATTTTAACCTCTCAAATTTGGGGTTGTCATAAATATAAAGGGAAGGGTAAACCCCTTTAAAATCCCTCCTGGCCAGAGGAAAAATCCTCTCACCTGTAAAGGGTTAAGAAGCTAAAGGTAACCTCGCTGGCACCTGACCAAAATGACCAATGAGGAGACAAAATACTTTCAAAAGCTGGGAGGAGGGAGAAAAACAAAGGGTCTGTGTCTGTCTGTGTGATGCTTTTGCCGGAGACAGAACAGGAATGGAGTCTTAGAACTTAGTAAGTAATCTAGCTAGGTATGTGTTAGATTATGATTTCTTGAAATGGCTGAGAAAATAGCTGTGCTGAATAGAATGAATATTCCTGTCTGTGTGTCTTTTTTGTAACTTAAGGTTTTGCCTAGAGGGATTCTCTATGTTTTGAATCTAATTACCCTGTAAGGTATTTACCATCGTGATTTTACAGAGGTGATTCTTTTCTTTTTACTTCTATTAAAAGTCTTCTTGTAAGGAAACTGAATGCTTTTTCATTGTTCTAAGATCCAAGGGTTTGGGTCTGTGGTCACCTATGCAAATTGGTGAGGATTTTTACCAAACCTTCCCCAGGAAGTGGGATGCAAGGGTTGGGAGGATTTTGGGGGGAAAGACGTGTTCAAACTCTGTTTTTTCAGGAACCCAGATAAAGTTTGGTGGTGGCAGTGGAAATCCAAGGGCAAAGGATAAAATTAATTTGTACCTTGGGGAAGTTTTAACCTAAGCTGGTAAAAGTAAGCTTAGTAGGTTTTCATGCAGGTCCCCACATCTGTACCCTAGAGTTCAGAGTGGGGAAGGAACCTTGACAGGGGTGGATTGTGGGCCTCTTATCCAAGTTGAGGAAACTGGAATGGAAAATATTTGAGGCTCTTAGCCAGGATCAAATACCGTATTGTATTCAGTAATTTTACTGAGAGGGATTAATATTTGCTTGTTTTTTTTCATGAGATAACGAAACACATTGTATTAAAAAATGCTGCATGGGGAAGCATGGTTTTATTAAAGTGATATTTGTTTTTGGTGCATCATGACAAATTTAGTCCTTCAAAAAGAGGCCTTTAAAAAAACAGGGATGGAAATTATGTTTCTTAATAGACAGTAATTTAGGGCCTCACCACAGGACAGGGATTTTGACATGGGTACCTGAAAAAGGTAGACTTTTACAAGTGACCAGTCTGCTTGGAGGTAGACCAGCCTGCTGCTATTCCTAAACCCAGGAGCATAGCCACAGCTGTCCTGAGTGGGCCGTGGCCCACCCACTTAGCATCCAGGCCTACCCAAATCAGGGCCGGAGACCCCCAAATCCATAGGGTAGGAGGGGGTGAGTCGTCCCTGGTGGAGGATGTGCCTCATGGGGACGGGCCTGGGTGGGGCTAGTGCTGGGGCCAGACACCGGGCCAGCAACTGCGGTGCAGGCAGGAGAGGAATGCGGCCTCACTGGCAGAAAGACACTGAGCCGGGGTCCCCTCGACCCCGTTGGCACACTCCACAGCCTATGTGCCCCAGGCAGCCTCATCTTTTGATGCCTGTTAAGCGGTAAGGGTCAGCTGGAGGGGGTTGGGGGAGACAAGCACCCCTTCCCTCCCTCCTGTCCCCGCACTTCCTCCCTCCTCCCCATCATTGCCCACCAACATGAAAGTCAGGGCCCACCTAGTTTTCCTGTCCTAGTTATGCCACTGCCAAAAGCATTTGTAATAAGCTGTACTTATGGTCAGGTGGCTTGTGTCTCTGGTCTTTATATGTGACAAGCAGTTTTGCCAGTTGAATTAATAAAAAATCGAGGACTTTTTGGTGGGAGAAAATTCTGTTAAAGTATCAAAGGTGTTTTTTTCCAGGATGAGGCTCTTCTATTGTACTCTGGGTGTGCTCATCATCCCTGTGATTTCTCCAAAAGCAGGGGACTCAACTGCAAACTTGCGTCATTATGTCAACAAAAAAGGACAAAGTTTGGGCTTCATGGCCAAGGTTTTTTTCCAGCCTCTGACCTACTTTGAGCTCCCATCCAGTTTGTTCATTTCACCTTTGCTTGCTCCTGCTTTTTTCTTTGCTAAACCTCCCCCGCCACATCTAAAGCTCATACACAATATGGTATTGAAACGTCTCAGACATCCTCTGTCACCCTTTACCCATCCGTATCTGTGCTGCCATCCTGCCAAAGACTCTTCCTCTCCAAAGTTGTCTCTCTGCCCCTTACCAAGAAGGAACAACAAAATGGAGTGATACTTTTTGTCCTTTAGGTTGCTAATTTGCATTTTGCCTGTAGAAACGTTACTCCCCAGGATGTCTGGTACTTTGAAAAGAAGACTTTCTTACTGTGCAGAGTCATACCAGCATGAAATATTATATCATTAACTAAGCAGTACTGAGTCTTGTCAGTATTTGGGTGAGAGTCCTGTAAGGAAAACCTACTTTTGGTGTAGGAAGTGGTGACTTTGGTTCATTCCCTCCTCAGGTCCTGATTCCTGCTCAGAGCCTGATTCTGCTAATACTTAGACACATGCATGTGTGCACATGTATGTTTAACTGTAAACACATAAGTAGTTCCATTGATTTGAGGAGGACAGATCACATGTGTAAAGATGACACATGCTTAAGTCTTTGAAGGACTGGGGTCTCAGTCAACACTGAGCCAGGGCCCAAGCAAGGTGTTGGGAAGAAATGTGCTGTTCAAATTCCCAGCTTTCAGATGATACATAAATCTAGTTCCTGGCAACTTGTGGTTACTCCATGACCCTATTTACAAGTGTAAGGATGTTAGATATAGTGTTCTAGCCAAATTTGCAGGTATGGTGGAATTGTCTACGTAGATCAACATTGCTGGATGTGATTTTCTTCAATTGCCATAAAGAGTGAAGTGTTATTGTGAGCTTCTAAAACATTTGTCTTACTCCACACTGAATTTAACTGTGGTGTGCATCTTGCAAATTTTCATTAATGATGATGTGAGAAAGATTACAGATCTGTGGAAAAAGACCTTTCTCAACACACACAGAGAGATCTCAAGTCTTGCTCTTCTCTTGCAATTATTTTTGTAAAATTCCTTTTGTGTAAGACACTTGTAACTGGAAAATGTTTATAGTCTGACATATTTATAGGAATATGACATAACATTTCAATATTCCTCTGATAAGATAAGACTTTTTTCCTAAAAAAATATTATAATTTTTTGTCCTCCTGCTGCTTATGTGACGGATGCCTTCATATGACACACAGAAAGCTAAAGGAAATAATTGAGCAAAGCCATTAAAACTTATTTCTTATTGCCTTGCTTCAAACCAAATGCCTCAATGTCAGTTTTTATCCTGCTGTATCCTAGAGGTATTAATTATTCTGGAATTTGAATCTGTTTTGGTGCAATTAACTTTAAAGTCTACAAACAAAATGTTGAAATACCTTTATATTTCGGAACTTCAGGAAATAAATTGTTTTATCATAATACTCCAGCTAAAATGTGTCATGTTATTTGATTAGTAGGTGAGGCAATTTAAACTAACCAATTGGGTTGACAGGAGAGGAATGAAGCATGACTTTAGGCCTCAAGGAAGCAATGCAGTTGAAGTAAAGGTATGAATAAGGATCAGATGTCTTTTGAGCTGCAATCTGTGAGACCCTAGTCCTGCAAATATTTCTATATGAGCTTGCCTTCAAATGGCCGTGACTTCCACTGTGATTTAAATGATGTATAGGCCTTTTGTGTGGCACCTTCTATGCAAAGGTGAACTTCACCTGCTGTGCATAATGCAACAGGTCACAATGGCATTGGCAAAAATTGGTTAAATGTTCAGAAACGCTAAGATGACATAGTAATGGCTCCTGCTTCTTATCACAAGCTATGTGATGATGTTCTGGAGTGGGCCCATCAGGACATCTCTTTCAAATTCCAACACCCAATTAATGGAAGGTTGTGATAATTTCCCTGCTTCTGATGTCATTTCAGATATAAATATTTCATGGAGTAACCTCCGACACAAGGAGTCAAGTATGCATGCATACAAGCAATATACTGTCTGCAGCAGCTTTATGCCAATGTAACTTGTGTCAGCAAAAGTCTGTAGTGTAGACATGCCCTGAGTAAATGACCATTCACCTTATTTACGGGGACCGTCAGCCTCACCTCAGTCCCCAGAAAAATCATGAAGCATGTCCTCAAGGAATCAATTCTGAAGCACTTAGAGGAGAGGAAAGTGATCAGGAGCAGTCAGCATGGATTCACCAAGGGAAAGTCATGACTGACTAATCTAATTGCCTTCTATGGTTCTGTGGATGAAGGGAAAGCAGTGGATGTGTTATTCCTCGACTTTACCAAAGCTTTTGACACAGTCTCCCACAGTATTCTTGTCAGCAAGTTAAAGAAGTATGGGCTGGATGGATGCACTACAAGGTGAGTAGAAAGTTGGCTAGATTGTCAGGCTCAACGGGTAGTGATCAATGGCTCCATGTCTAGTTGGCAGCCAGTATCTAGCAGAGTGCCCCAAGGGTCAGTCCTGGGGCTGGTTTTGTTCAATAGCTTCATGAATGATCTGGAGGATGGTGTGGATTGCACCCTCAGCAAGTTTGCGGATGACACTAAACTGGGAGGAGAGGTAGATACGCTGCAGGGTAGGGATAGGATACAGAGGGACCTAGGCAAATTAGAGGATTGGGCCAAAAGAAATCTGATGAGGTTCAACAAGGACAAGTGCAGAGTCCTGCACTTAGGACTGAAGAATCCAATTCACCGCTCCAGACTAGGGACCGAATGGCTAGGCAGTAGTTCTGCAGAGAAGGACCTTGGGGTGACAGTGGACGAGAAGCTGGATCTGAGTCAACAGTGTGCCCTTGTTGCCAAGAAGGCCAATGGCATTTTGGGGTGTATAAGTAGGGGCATTGCCAGCAGATCGAGGGACGTGATCGTTCCCCTCTATTCAACATTGGTGAGGCCTCATCTGGAGTACTGTGTCCAGTTTTGGGCCCCACACTACAAGAAGGATGTGGAGAAATTGGAGAGAGTCCAGCGAAGGGCAACAAAAATGATTAGGGGACTGGAACACATGACTTATGAGGAGAGGCTGAGGGAACTGGGATTGTTTAGTCTACGGAAGAGAAGAATGAGGGGGGATTTGATAGCTGCTTTTGACTACCTGAAAGGTGGATCCAAAGAGGATGGATCTAGACTATTCTCAGTGATAGCAGATGACAGGACAAGGAGTAATGGTTTCAAGTTGCAGTGGGGGAGGTTTAGGTTGGATATTAGGAAAAACTTTTTCACTAGGAGGGTGGTGAAACACTGGAATGCATTACCTAGGGAGGTGGAATCCCCTTCCTTAGAAGTTTTTAAGGTCAGGCTTGATAAAGCCCTGGCTGGGATGATTTAGTTGGGATTGGTCCTGCTCTGGGCAGGGGGTTGGACTAGGTGGCCTCCAGAGGTCCCTTCCAACTCTGTTATTCTATGATTCTATGACCATTGGAAGGCCTACAGCGGCTTTTAAACCACCTCATGGAAACAGCAAGAAAGCTGGGTGAGAGATCTCAGTTATGCAGGGCCAGCTCTACCTTTTTTGCCGCTCCAAGCGGCGAAGGAAAATGTCGCCGAAGAGGGAAGCGGAGGAGCTGCTGCAGGTGTGCCGTCCTAAGCTGCCGCAGTGCCGCCCTTTCCTGTTTGCTGGTGCCTAGAGCTGGCCCTGCCATTATGACCTACTTCAAGCAGTAAAGATAGGAATGCAGGGTGTTCATGTGAAAGTAATTAATTCTTTCTAAACAAAATGAACCTATGGCTAGGATTGTAATTAGACCTTTAACAGTCATCTGGGTGATTGCAGACAATTCTGTAGCTATTCAAAGCAAAGCAGATGGTCCTTTCTGGTTTCTGAGCAACTCACAAAGTACAGTATTACCTCTCTAATCAGCACTTTGCTAGTCCATATTCTTTACAATCTGCCCCCCAAATTGGCAGTGTTTCCCTTCTTTTGAGCAAAGATTTAACAGAAGGAAATAGTGCTGTGGAAGGACTCCTATATTACTGAGATTGAATTATTCTATAAAATGTACTTAGTAGGCCTAAGAATAGTAGTACATATCTAAAAATACAGGATGCAGATCTTTGCTTTTTATTTTGCTTGATAAGTCTCACAATTCAGTAAATTGTACAGGCATCTCAATCAATAGTGCACATTTTCAAGGTTCTACTAAACAGGATTTTTCATCCATCATTGCAGAAGTTGTCCATAAACCCTGGACAACTATCTTTTCTGTCTTATGTAACTTATTATGATCAAGTCCAAGATATTACTGAGTGCTCCACTAGCCCAAGATCAGATGAAACCAGCAGGCAAGAGCAAGCCAATCCCTCTGGCAGCTGCCCTTTTTTAAGTGTATATGAAAGTTCCAAAGTAAAATGTATATTTATACATCCATAAAGATACCCAGACTTGAAGCTGTGAGACTAATAAGTAGCTGTTCAAATCCAAAATGTATTTATCATTCACTGGAATTAATCTACGTAGCTTTACAAAGAAATACACACAGGTGTATTGAAAAAAATGTGTTTATATGTAAAATTGTGTATCTAAATATATTTAGATATACAACCTTTCTCCAATATTTCTTAAATTAACTTTACTTTTAACCAAAGGAAGTGCATTCATCCTCAGCTAGAATTCAGGGCAGCGCAAGTCAATAGCAAGTTATTATTTTGTGTGAGAACCTTCACATTTCATTTCCTTAATTATCACATTTCTTTCTGTCTAAAAAGCTGGGTGCTTATCAGGACTTTATCACTATTGTGTCTAGCTCTGCACTAACAGATTTTCCGGCACTAAACAATTATTTGTTTCTTGATTTTGAAAAAAAATAATATTCACTGCTGCAATTTAAGTCCATCATTTCTTGTTCTTGGCCTCACTGACCATTTAGAATAACTGATTTCTATACTTTTTCATAATATCTTTATCATTCATTCACAGTTATTTCTTCCCTTAGGCAGCTTTTCTCCAGACTAAACATGGTCTTTTATCATAATTTTATTTTCCTAACTAATCATCTTTTTTTGTCACTCCCGCCTGTGAACTCTCTCATAGAATATCAGGATTGGAAGGGACCTAAGGAGGTCATATAGTCCAACCCCCTCCTCAAAGCAGGACCAATCCCCAATTCAATCATCCCAGCCAGGGCTTTGTCAAGCCTGACCTTAAAATCCTCAAAGGAAGGAGATTCCACCACCTCCCTAGGTAACGCATTCCAGTGTTTCACCACCCTCCTAGTGAAAAAGCTTTTCCTAATATCCAACCTAAACCTCCCCCACTGCAATTTGAGACCATTGCTTCTTGTTCTGTCATCTGCTACCACTGAGAACAGTCTAGATCCATCCTCTTTGGAACCCCCTTTCAGATAGATGAAAGCAGCTATCAAATCCCCCCTCATTCTTCTCCTCCGTAGACTAAGCAATCCCAGTTCCCTCAGCCTCTCCTCATAAGTCATGTGTTCCAGTCCCCTAACCATTTTTGTTGCCCTCTGCTGGACATTTTCCAATTTTTCCTCATCCTTCTTGTAGTGTGGGGCCCAAAATTGGACACAGTACTCCAGATGAGGCCTCACCAATGTCGAATAGAGGGGGACGATCACGTCCCTGGATCTGCTGGCAATGCCCCTACTTATACATCCCAAAATCCCATTGGCCTTTTTGGCAACAACGGCACACTGTGACTCATATCCAGCTTCTCATCAACTGTAACCCCTAGGTCCTTCTCTGCAGAACTGCTGCCTAGCCATTCGGTCCCTAGTCTGGAGCAGTGCATGGGATTCTTCTGTCGTAAGTGCATGACTCTGCACTTGTCCTTGTTGAACCTCATCAGATTTCTTTTGGCCCAATCCTCTAATTTGTCTAGGGCCCTCTGTATCTTATCCCTACCCTCCAGTGTATCTACCACTCCTCCCAGTGTAGTGTCATCTGCAAACTTGCTGAGGATACAATCCACACCATCCTCCAGATCATTAATGAAGATATTGAACAAAACCGGCCCCAGGACTGACCCTTGGGGCACTCTGCTTGATACCGGCTGTCAACTAGACATGGATCCGTTAATCACCACCCATTGAGTCCAACGATCTAGCCAGCTTTCTATCCACCTTATAGTTCATTCATCCAGCCCATACTTCTTTAACTTGCTGGCAAGAATACTGTGGGAGACTGTATCAACAGCTTTACTAAAATCAAGGAATAACATGTCCACTGCTTTCCCCTCATCCACAGAGTCAGTTATCTCATTATAGCAGGCAATTAGATTAGTCAGGCGTGACTTGCCCTTGGTGAATCCATGCTGACTGTTCCTGATCACTTTCCTCTCCTCTAAGTGCTTCAGAATTGATTCTTTGAGGACCTGCTCCATGATTTTTCCAGGGACTGAGGTGAGGCTGATTGGCCTGTAGTTCCCAGGATCCTTCTTCTTCCCTTTTTTAAAGATGGGCACTACATTAGCCTTTTTCCAGTCATCCAGGACCTCCTCCAACCGCCATGAGTTTTCAAAGATAATGGCCAATGGCTCTGCAATCACATCCGCCAACTCCTTTAGCACTCTTGGATGCAGCACATCCAGCCCCATGGGCTTGTGCTCATCCATCTTTTGTAAATAGTCTCGAACCACTTCTTTCTCCACAGACGGCTGGTCACCTCCTCCCCATGCTGTGCTGCTCAGTGCAGTAGTCTGGGAGCTGACCTTCTTCGTGAAGACAGAGGCAAAAAAAGCATTGAGTACATTAGCTTTTTTCACATCCTCTATCACTAGGTTGCCTCCCTCATTCAGTAAGGGGCTCACACTTTCCTTGACTTTCTTCTTGTTGCTAACATACCTGAAGAAACCCTTCTTTTTACTCTTAACATCTCTTGCTAGCTGCAACTCCAAGTGTGATTTGGCCTTCCTGATTTCACTCTTGCATGCCTGAGCAATATTTTTATACTCCTCCCTGGTCATTTTTCCAATCTTCCACTTCTTGTGAGCATCTCTTTTGTGTTTAAGATCAGCAAGGATTTCACTGTTAAGCCAAGCTGGTCACCTAACATATTCTTTCTACACATCTCTTCTTTGTTCAGTCTCTTCTGAAAGGAGGTGATCAAAACTGAGCATAATGCTTGCAGCTGAGACCTAAACAATACAGAATAAAGAGAAGTAATCAGATTGCTAGTTTTACATATAATGTTCCTATTAATTCAGCCCAAGATTGCACTTGCCTTTTGAGTGTCAACTTTTTTACTTTTGTTCAATTTATCATCAGATGTACTAATGCTGAGATAGTTATCCTCTCTTTTATACTTTGTTTTTACATCTCAATATCTGCAGCTGCTTTTGTAAACCTCTGTATGTTTCTTTATTAAATCACATATTGGTTTCAGACTAATTTTCCAATTTATCAATTTTTCACTATTCTTCCCCATCCTCACATGTACTTAATGCATGCAGTGTTATTGTAGCCATGTTGCTCCCACAATATTAGAGAGACAAGTTGGGGAGGGAATATATTTTGTTGGACCAACTTCTGTTGGTGAGAAAGACAAGCTTTGTAGGATCTGAGCTCTGTGTAAGCTAGCTCCGGCTGCCGGTGTGTAAACAGGTTAGGTAGATAAGGAGGAAAGAAATGCTAGGGAAGCACTAAGAAGTAGGCCAGCTTGAGGCTTTTTTGAAGAAAAATAAAAAAAACCAGGGAAATAAAATGGAGACTTCCCCCAAAAAAACATGCTTCTAAGGAGGTTTGAACCTTAATGGGCAAAATTATTCTCCACATTAAAAAAATAATCATAAGAAAAAGACGAAAAGGGATTCAATATGTTTGAAAGAGAGCAAGTGGGAAACTTTAATAGCAGCTACTGCAGAAGAATAATACAATGAAAGTATTTCATACAAAATCAGGAATGATCATTTTTGAAATGTTACAATGATGGTTCCAAAAGTTTGATATCAGCAAGACCTTTAAGGAAGAGCCTAGAAATTGCATTAGTGATCAACACAGACACAGCAGAGCTATTGGAAACTTCCCTGTTGCAGTAGTATCAAATCAAAGTAAAAATAATCTGTATTACAATATTTCTTCTTGTCCATCTCCCTGTTATCATTTTAGGAATTTTTATTTGGATTTATATAGGAGAAGTTAGCCTAAATTCTGATTCGGCCAACAATTATTTTAGGGTGGTGTTTTTTAAAGGAGCATAAGGGATTTTGGTACCCAGCTTCCATTGAGATTTTATAGTATATGGAAACTTAGACTCCTGAAAATCCTGACCTAAAGACATATAAACTCTGCCTCTTGATACAAGAACATACTTGTTCTTTAATAATTTCTTAGCCATATATAAACACAATGTAGTTTGAGCTCTTGTGTCAGTTCTTACTTGTATCTCCTCTCACTAGTAGTGTAGACAGTCCTTATAAGGCTCTCCAAAATGCATTTAGGGCCTGCTAGAAAGCTCTTTAAGTCAAGGGGAGTCTTCCACTGTGCTAGAGAGGAGGAACATGGATGGACAATTTTGCAGAAGCTGAGTCTCTGTTCCTCCTGCATGCTATAGGAGGGATCTCTGCCAGCTCCAAAGAGCCTGCCATATAAAGGTTGTTTGACGATAAGCCAGAGGATATATTGGTATCTCTCAGTCAAAGTGGCTCAGAAATGTTGCTTAGGATGTGTACAGTGTCAGCAACCATTTTTCCAGGTTATAAGATTAATAATGCATGGGAAAGCTGGACATTTTTGCAATCCTGTGTCTTAATTATGGATTTGTGCTGGCTGGGAAGAGGGTAAAATATTTAACCACTAATATAGGAAGTCTTCAGGAGCCAAACATTTTCCATCCCTTCTCAGCAGAAATTATGCACAAGAAGAAAAACAAGGAATTAATTTGATAAGAACAATGAAGATGTCCCAAACTACCTGGAAAGGATTCAGTAGCATGAGAACCTGAATTAGAATAATGCACGGGTACACACAAGAGTGGTGTGGCTAATGGGGGACCGGCTTCAAATAACAAAATAGAAAAGAGAATTTTGAGTAACTATGTAACTTAATCTAGTTGCACAAGAGCTATTTTCCTCTATGCTTGCTAATAATTTGGGTTGACATTTGATTATTTTTCAAATCCTACTAGGTCATCTTGTCCATGTAAAGAGGCAAATTCTCTAGGAGACTTAGAAATGAGGCATTTTAACTGTACTAGCTTTTTATTTTTACAAATACTTTTCAAGAAATCAAAAATAACCCCTTTTTTCAGAATGAAAAGGCTTCAAGTGGAACTGGACTCTGCTTCCTCCCCTCCCACAGCTCCTTATATTAAATGGCTGCCTTTAAAAAAAGTTAAACACAAAAAAATGAATTATGAAAAATTACAGTTATATCACAGTGGACAGTTTATTTATAGTTTTTCTTTAAAAACGTTCTTTGAGGCATCAAAGCAAAACTTTCTAGGACAGCTGAGTTGTGCCCCTGACTTCCCTGGTTTTATGTATCATGGCAATGAAGCATAAAACATTGTTACTCGTACAAAAGAAGATTACTATTAAATAATAGCACTTCATGTGCTTGTATAGCACTTGTATGCACTTCATGCCCTCAGTGTCCCTTGTTTTCTCTTATCCAGCAATGGGGAAAGTGCTGCAGAAGGTGGAGAATATAGGTGTACGCCCATGGTTGAACTTGCTTGACATTGATTATTCAAGTAAAGACCTGAATAATGACAATATGCCATCAGTGATGTAAGACACAGTTATGTTTTTAATACCATCACATCTACAAAGGTCTCTAGAATGACTTTAAGACACTGGATGGTGCTGAGGACAGTGTGGAGTCACATTATTCCAGCAGACATTTAGAAGGCATTGTGCCTCACAGTGGTTGCTGGAGAGCCAAACCCAGACTTCAAAGCTTCTGTGCACTGGTGTAGGGCGGACTATGTGGGAATCAGTGCACCAGCTGGACGCCCTGGTTCCCTTAGTCTGCTGGCTTCTGACCTCCCAGCAAAGTAGATAAACGAGCTGCTTGCTGACTATCTGTAGTCAGGGGCCAAAAGCAGAGAGGACTTTACAAATGCCACCCAAGCTGTGAATCTCATTCAATGTCTGGAATTAAGGAGATTTTTTTTCTTTAAACATCTAGAGGACAGTGGAACTATCAACAATTATCAGGAGGGCTTTCAAAAAATAGTCCATGCCAAACTTCAGTATGTGTGTGTGTATATGAAATCAGAGACAGAGATTCTGAATTAATGGACGGAGGGAATGGAGTAGATATATGGTTTAATAAAGCATTTAGAGCAGGATTTTCAAACGCTCTCACCTTTTCTTAACTCTGCTCCCATTAACATTGATGTGAATGTTACCCATAAAATAAATGGTAGCAGAATTTGGCGAAAGCTGAGATTTTTGAAATTCCTGCCTTCAGTGTTTTATGAAATCTTGCTTGCAAAAGTAATTGAAAACTGGATTGGATTATGAACCCTGTTATCTAGATTTTAAAAATGCATTCTGAAGGACCATAAACAAGTGTGACTGATCAGTTCAAGGTATTACCATGAAAGTATCCTATGTGATATCAACCCCTTCTAGACATTTAGTAGCAAACTCTGTACCACGAGCCTGGAGATGAGGGCTGAAGGCCCTCCAAATACAAAGGTCTATAGCAGGGGTCCTCAAAGTTCATTCCACCACAACCCCCTTCTGACAACAAAAATTACTACATGACCCCAGGATGGGGGGACAGAAACCTGAGCCCCACAACCCCGGGTGGGAGGTGGGGGGGCAAAGCCGAATCCCAAGGGCTACAGCCCCAGGCAGGTGGCCTGTAACCTGAGCCCTGACACTCAGGGCTGAAGCCCTCCGGCTTTGACTGTGGCCCCAGGCAGTGTAGGGCTTGGGCTTGGGCTTTGGTCCTGGCCCCCAACAAGTCTAAGCCCGCCTTGGCGATCCTATTAAAATGGGGTTGTGACCCACTTTGGGGGTCCAGACCCAAAGTTTGAGAATGCCTGGTCTAGAGATCTTAGCCCTTGGTGGATTCATAATAAAAAGTAAAGGAGTATTCTATACTAAGGCTAATAGAAACAAAAAGAAGCAAATACTTTAGAGACAGGGGTGGCCTGTCCATATAGGCGAACTAGGTGGTTGCCTAGGCTGCCAAGTTAAATGGGGCACCAAATTTGAGGGAAAAAATCAAATAAAATAAATTAAAATAAAAAAAAAAGAAAAAGATAAAAAATTATGATAAAATAATGAAGATGCCATTATTTCAATTCCCATGCGCAAGTGGAGGGAATATGAATTATAATTCATTTCACTACATTTCTGAGAATTTGTTAATATGTCAAATCTTTTATTTACTGCAAAAATAAATAATATTTTAGCGATTTTTTTTCAATTTGCGACGTAGGGTCAAGATGACCCACTTTGCAATTTTGATAAGCAATAACTCAATGAAACACATCCGCCAGCAGCAAGAGCTGCAATGCTAGTGACACCTAACTCGAATATACATCAAGGTCGCATAGCCGGAAATTCATGTAGAGCGGAGATATCGCAGGTTGATACATGTTAAACGATCATTTTAACACACGTTGCAGGTAGATGGTTAAGAATCAAGCAAATACTGTGGAAAATTGTGTTTCTTGGTGCCAAAGAATAAAGAATAATGTCTTTCAGCATTATAAATCCAAAATGTGAGTATCTTTAAGCGTTATTAAACCTTGGCGTTATTATCGGGCTGTATAATTATGAACTTTTCTTTGTTGTAACTGGTTCACATGTAATAAATAAGGTCCATAAAAGAAAAGTAACAGCATTAATGCTTAATAGACTACTAAAATGATGATGTCACACTCCAAGCAGGTAACCGTGAGGAAGGGGATTACTTTCCAAACAACCGGTGTCGGGTTATCATTTTGTTTCTGTGTAAACACTGTAACTAACTGTTTTAATAGGTAAGTGAGTGTATGTTACTAATCATTGAACTTTTAAGCAGTGAAAAGATGTGTTGGGATAGCTGCAATGTGGTTTAAATCACTAATCAGGTGGTGGGTGTGTCAGCCATCCTTAAAGCTATAATGCTTGCAGTCAGAAGCACAGTACATAATATTCAAATGCCCCATGGCAGAAAGAGGAAAAAGAAAACCCTCAGGAGCTGAGTATCCTAAATGAAAGGCTGAGAAGGAAAAGGACCAAGCAAAACAGCAGGTATCCTTCCTGAAATATCTTCTCTTTAATCCAAATAAAGATGGAAGCAGTTCACAGCATCCAGATGAAGGAATTTTACTTGGAGAGGAGGTGAGCTCACATCTGCATGGAAGCAGTTTGGAACATCAAGATGAAGGTATATTATTACATCTAGATGAGGGTAGTTCACATCCACAAAAAAGCAGTTTGGAAACTCAAGATGATGGAAACTTACTTCTAGATGAAGGCAGCTCACAGCATCAGACTGACATGGAAGTGGAGAACATTTATTCACCTTCAGAGACACATGCATAAACTGAAGTAAATGAAGTAGAAAGAAGAACGGATAAGGACGTTACAAACAAGTTACAGTATGGGGACCCAGCTTCGTGGCCCAGATGTGATAATAGTGTGTGGCAAATTCTCGTGGAACCTGGACCCGAACAAGTTCATGAATTTCCCTTCCCTAAGGATGGAAATAAAAGAAAATTTTCTGCTCAGCATTAGAAGAGGAAACTCATTAATCGGGAAGAAATTCGTTGAAACTGGTTACAGTATTCGGTGTCAAAGGACTCTGTGTTTTGCTTTTCCTGCAAGTTGTTTAGAAATCAAGCAATTGGTACATCACTTATTGAAAATGGTCCGAAGGATTGGAAAAACATATCTTCAATTCTGTCTTCACATGAAAGACGAACAGAGCATTTGGAATGTTTTCAAAATTGGAAAGAACTTGAATTATGATTGAAACAAGGAAAAACTATTGATGAAGAAAATTTACATGTGATCAAGGAAAAAAGAATATTGGCAACAAATATCAGAGCATTTGATTGCTTTAATGAGAGTTCTTAGTGGGCAAAATTTAGCATTCTGTGGCTGCGGTGGAAATGAAAAATTACACGCTCCAAGTAATGGAAACTTTTTAAAATTTGTTGAATATCTAGCTTTGTTTGATCCAGTCATGAAGGAGCATCTACGTAAAATAACAGATCATGAAACACAGGTTCGTTACTTAGGAAAAATATGCAGAATGAACTGATTCAAATCCTAGTAAACACCATTAAAAAGAAAATTGTAGAAGCTGCCCATTCTGCAAAATACTTTTCAATAATACTCGACTGTACACCAGATGTGAGTCATGTTGAACAAATGACGATGATCATTTGTTTTGTGGATATGGAAATGTCTGCAGATGAAGATAATGTTGAAGTGCTCAAAGGAACATTTTTTGGGTTTCATACCACTGAAGGAGACGACTGGAGCATTTATGACTGAAACTATTCTACAAGAGCTTGAAACAATGTCATTATCTGTTGAAAACTTATGTGGCCAAGGCTATGATAATGGGAGCAATATGAAGGGTAAAGACAGTGGTGTGCAAAGGAGAATGATGGAAATCAATCCTAAGTCCTTTTTTGTTCCTTGCAGTGCGCATTCTCTGAATTTGGTTGTCAATGATGCTGCTAGATGCTGTTTGGAGGCAAGCAATTTGTTTGACCTGGTGCAACGTATTTATGTGTCTTCTCAGGCTCAACACGCCATTAAGATATTCTGACTTGCCATGTGAATTCTCTAACTCTGAAACCATTTGGTCAGACAAGATGGGAGAGTCACATTGATGCTTTGAAGCCTCTTCGCTATGAACTTGGAAACATTTATGTTGCCCTAATTGAAATTTCTGATGATACTACCTTTCCTGGATCATGGGGCAATATGGCACATTCAGATGTAGAAACTCTTGCAAATGGCCTTTCCAAGTTCAAATTTGTGACTTCACTCATTTTGTGGTATAATATTCTTTTCAAGATTAACCTCACTAGTAAGTAGCTTCAGGAAAAGAACTTGAACATACATTCTACTACTCAAAAACTGCAGCAAACTAAAAATATTCTGGAGGAATTCAGAAGCGATGAAGGGTTCGAAAGAACACTGGTAGATTCTCTCTAGCTTGCTGAAGAAATAGACTTTCTGACAGAATTTGAACCATAGCCAGTTCTCATTTGGCGAAAGAAACAGCAGTTTTTGTACAAAGGAAGAGACACACCCATTCAGAACCCAAAACAAAGGTTCAAAGTGAATTTCTACTTTGCGGTCCTTGATACTGCTATTCACTCAGTTGACGAAAAATTTTAACAGATGCAGCAGTTACAGTCAGTATTTGGCTTTCTATATGATATCCACAGCTTGCAAAAGAAAATAGCAAAATGGATAAGAGAATTTTGTATAAAACTGGAGTCATGAAAATTCAAAAGACATAGATACTACAGATTTATATAGTGAGTTTTAGGCTTTTCCAAGACAACTTAAAACATTCCACTCTTGAAGTATTGCAGTTTGTGAAAATAAACTCACAGACAGTTTTCCAAACATTTTTATAGCTTTACACATTCTTTTAACTTTGCCAGTTTCTGTAGCTAGTGGGGAACGCAGCTTCTCAAAGTTAAAATTGATAAAAACATATCTGTGTTCAACCATGGTGCAAGAGAGACTTGTTGGAGTTGCCACAATGTCAACAGAGCATGAAATAACTGGAGAAAAAGATCTAAAAGAACTAGTGACTAAATTAAAACAAGAAAATTCATGTTTTAAGAGCACAGAGTGTTTTTTATTCGGAGTGTTTTGTCAATACACGTTAAAGTTCATTGAAGAGTTTTCTTATTTCTTTCTATATTGGATGTGATGTAATGGCAGTTAAAGCAAGGATAGCATAATGGATGATTTTGGATTTGTAATAATAAAAATGATAATTAACATTTTAATGCATTTTTATTTGAAATCGGGCTGAAATATCATCTAGCTGTCGTGTACAAATCTATTCTGAAAATTTCATGTCTCTATTTTATCTGATCTCAGAAACATTGGTTGGACAGATGAATGGACAAACCGAATAGTTAAGCCTCTGTTTAAAAAAAATGCTTAAAAACATTAAAAGGAAAAAAAAGGGGGGTAAAATGTTTCCCAATTTACCAAAAACCTCAACCTAGATCTGCCCTTGGGGTTGAGGGGTGGGGGCGCGGATTGCATGGTTTGTCCAGGGCGCCAGTTGCTGGCAGCTAGTCTAGAGATGCCCCTGTTTAGACACTTGACTTAGATTTAGAGATTAGTCTCAAAAATAAGTACAGAGAAATTTCAGATTATGCCTTTAGGGTTCAATCCAAAAGACAACAAGGTTAGTCAGTCAGGATACATTTTTTTTCATTCCCAAATTACCTATAAATCCATTCCTCTCTGGAAGACAAAGTCCTAGCCTCTTGTTCTCACTGGTTTGCTTTTAATCTGCTCCGGTTTTCTGGGTGTTGGTAGTATTATTGGTCACCCTTCTATATAGACACCCATTGCCTCACTGCGCTGGTGGTCCTTGTCCTCTGCCAGATGATTTCCCTTGGTGGAAGGGGGAGGGGAAGTGACTTACAGGCCTGCCTCATCTCCAGCCTAAGATTCCCTTCCTCTTTCCTTCTTTCTAGCTGCCTGCCAGAATTTTTACTTTTTTATTTTTAAGTTTCTGCCTCCACCTCTGCTGAGCTTCAGTGTACGTTGCCTCCCCATGCTAGAGGTTTATCAAAAAATTGTTAGGAAGAGACTTCAGTGATGATGGAATGAGACAGAGGAGGAAAGGATGAGGAACAGAGATAAGGGAGTTAGAGATGAGAATGCAAATAAGCTGTCAGGCTTATGATGGGTCAGTATAGGCAGATCTTCATACAACATCTCCAAGGACTCTATGGGATGCTCTTCATGCCTCGTCCCATGCTCTCAATTGCTTTTCATGGGTCAGAGTCACAAAAAGTCACTGTTGTGTAGCAAAGGGCAATATCCATTGGTTATGGTTATATCTCTCCTCCCCTTATTTCATTCCCTTTCTTTCTTTCTTTCTTTCTTTCTTTCTTTCTTTCTTTCTTTCTTTCTTTCTTTCTTTCTTTCTTTGCAAATCCAATGCAAATAAAATAGTGTTAACCAAAAATAACCATGAACTAATAGTCAGTGAATACAACACAGAGACAGAACATAACACAAGAACATAAGAATATCCATACTGGGTCAGACCAATGGTCCATCTAGCCCAATACCCTGTCTTCTGACAGTGGCCTGGTGCCTGATGCATCAGAGGTAGGGAACAGAACAGAGCAATTACAAAGTGATCGAACCCCTGTTGTCCAGTCCCAATATCTAGCAGAGGTTTAGGGATACCCAGAGCATGGGGTTGGGTCCCTGACAATCTTGGCTAATAGCCATTGATGGACATAACCTCTGTGAATGTATCTTATTCATTTTTGAACCATGTTATACTTTGGGTCTTCACAACATCCTCTGGCAACGAGTTCTACAGGTTGACTATGCATTGTGTGAGGAAGTAGTTCCTTATATTTGTTCTGAATCTGCTACCTGTTAATTTCATTGGGTGACCCCTGGTTCATGTGTTATTTGAAGTGGTAAGTAACCCTTCCTTATTCACTTTCTCCACACCATTCATGGTTCTACTGACCTCTATTATATCTTCCCTCAGTTGTCTCTTTTCCAAGCTGAACAGTCCCA
Organism: Lepidochelys kempii; assembly: GCF_965140285.1. Taxonomy (NCBI): domain Eukaryota; kingdom Metazoa; phylum Chordata; order Testudines; family Cheloniidae; genus Lepidochelys; species Lepidochelys kempii. The sequence goes on along the minus strand of NC_136382.1, from coordinate 181,673,194 downwards.
GTTTTTTTAATCTCTACTCATATGGAAGCTGTTCCATACCCCTAATCATTCTTGAAATGGGGTGAGCAGAACTGCATGGAGTATTCAAGGTGTAGGTGTACAGTGGATTTTTATAGTGGCATTTTGATATTTACTGTCTTATTATCTATCCCTTTCCTAATGGTTTCTAACATTCTATTAATTTTTTTGACTGCTGCTGCACATTGCACCCATGTTTTCAGAGAACTATCCACAATGACTCCAAGATCTCATTCTTGAGTGGTAACAGCTAATTTAGACCCCATCATTTTGTTTGTAGAGTTAGGATTATGTTTTGCTTTGTGCATTACTTTGCATTTATCAACATTGAATTTCATCTGCCATTTTGTTGTCCTGTCTTTCAGTTTTGTGAGATCCCTTTGTAACTGTTCTCAGTGTGCTTTGGACTTAATTATCTTGAGTAATTTTGTGTCATCTGGAAACTTTGCCATGTCACTGCTTATTCCTTTTTCCAGACCATTAATTAATATGTTGAACAGCAGTGGTCCTAATACAGATCCTTGGGGGATCCTTCTATTTACCTCTCTATACTATGAAAACTAAGCATTTATTCCTACCCTTTGTTTCCTATCTTTTAACTAGTTATAGACATATGTAGGATGAAGGCTTAGGTAGAGGACACCTATGTACAGATGGTAAGATTATTCTGCCTCTTGTTGGATACCATTGACACTGGAGAACTGTCATGACAAGTAAATTTTAATTCACAAATATGAGCATTAGCACTGGTGATAGCTTATGTTCATGCAGTGAGGGAAAAGAAACCTACCACGTGACCTATGTGTCCTGCCCAACATGTATACATATGGAATATCAAATACTCAAATTGAGTTGTCACAGATAAGCTGAAGACCTTCCATTATTCACAGACATTATTGATAAAATAATTTCAGATGTGAATATATTCATGAAGGTGGGTATCTGCTTGAGGAACACAGCCAGAGAAAGAGACAATATGTGTCAAATGATAAATTCAGCTCCAGTAGGGAATGAACGTAGTGAAGATCTGATGCCTGTTTAGTAGTGTAGGTGTAATGGACCAGGGAGATCAGTTTGGTTCCTAGTCGGAGAAGTGTCTAAATCCTGTCATCACAATTGACACTGTCAGACAGGCTTGCTGACAGTCTCATCAGAGAAGCCAAAGGCTGGATGAGCATAGAGACCAGATGATTCGTTGTTACCTGGGATTGAAGAGCTGAAGCACACCTGGAACAGTGTGCGAAAGGTTGCCTATTTCTAAAGTGCTTTTGTGGAGAGAGAGACATGATTAAGTTTCCATAGCTGTCAAATCCATCAGCTTGCACAAGCACTAAAAAAAGGATTGAATTGTTTTTTCTACTTGTTTTTTTCTTTACAGAAATGTATCTATGTAATGTTTATAGGCAGACAGAATGTATCCATCTTTCAGTTTGGGAAATGTTAACTTCATATTTGAATATTCAGGTCCTGGTAAATAAAAACTGTTTCAGGTTAAAAAATACCTGACCAACCTTGGGCTTGTTATAGCAAAAGTAACATATGTGATCTTCCTTTTAAGCTGTCTGGTGCGTCCCTGATTCCCTGTGTAAATAATCAGATCAAATTTAGGTGACTGAAAATTTCTGCTGATCAATGGAACACAGGTCTTCTGTTTCTAAGTATAAAGACAGAGTTCTCAAGCAGTATAGGGGCTGCAACAGAAGGTCTGATGACTCTGATAGCCATAGAGTTTATTATACAGAAATCTTCTGAAGCTTGTTAAATGCTATCGTCTTCAATTACCTTCCAGTTAGAACAGTTTCTTTGGAAAATGTGATATTTTCCCTTTAAAGAACTAACCCTAGCATCTTGTGTCATGGATGGTTGGCCGTGTCAGTGTGCTTTCCTCATCTTCCCTGTTGGAATCCATTTGGTCAGTATGAGCTGTCTGCTTAGATCTTACTCTTTCTGCATTTCTGCACATGCAGAGCAGAAAACCAACTCCCAGGGCACACTTCAAAACATTCAATTTCATCCTGGACATGTAAGTGAAAGATTTCTGTCCTTTCAGGGTGGTAGTGGGGAAGCTTTCATTACAATCAAGTTATATGTAACAGAAATAATTTGATACTCCTTACTCAGCAACAATATTTGCTTATTATAGAATTTTGGATGGGGGGATATATGTGACAAATATTTGTAAACTTTAGCTCTGAGTATCAATGAAACATCATCGCATTATATCAGAAATTCATTTGACTGTCCTGTTTCTCATTCGAGGCAAGCTGGTAGGATTATGTGTATTCTTTTGAAATTTAGTTCAGGGAACAGTTTTTGTTTTCAGATAAAGTAAATAATGACTAATGGTCATCTTCCATGGATAGTCTATTGTCTGTAACATCATAACTTGGGGCAAAATTCTCCCCTCTGTTTCTCATGGCACTTCTGAACCCTGACTGAAGTACTGATGGAATGGAAGTTCAGCACAGATATTCAGGTCAGAGTATCAGAGTCCACATTGGTTGTGAAGAACTGAAACAATAACTTTTCATTATAAATGGTGAAATGGGCAAAGCAATTTTGCTATAACCTGGAATTAGCTAGTCTGGTTTTGTCAGTGCCTAGCACAATAGGGTTTTGGTCCATGACTGGGTCTCCTAAGTGCTAAAGTAATATAAATAAATAATAATCTGCAAGGTTTCTAAAATTCCACTATCTGACAAGTACAATCACTTCCAAGTATACTTTAATGAGTTACATTATTTCATACCACAGATACTTTGTGTGACTATTTTTTATTTATTTATTTATTTATTGCTTCTGGGAAAGCCACTATTAAAAAAGAAGAAACGCCAAATGTTTTTCCCATTAAAAAATTCACAGAAAGCAGGTATCTTGTTCTGAAAAGATGCAAAACTATAAAATAATGAATAATGATATCACATTTGAAATATGTTACCAACAATCTGCTTCTCAATTTTCTATTAGTTAGTAATCTGCTTTAAAAATCATATTCATGTTTTATTATTTTTCTTTGCCTTTGCCATTCTGAAAATAATTAGAAATAATAAATTAGAACAAAATGGCATCATAAATATTAAAATAAGACCACTTTACAGCTCAACAATAGAATGTCATAAGCTTAAATGGAAAAAATATGTCTTTAATAACAAACTCCCACCAGAAATCTGGAAATATCCTAAATCTTAATTCTTAGTCATGTCTGGCTGTCCAATATTAATTTGCATGTGTACTATTACTTGCATCTATGCTTGAATGCTTGTGCTACATTTTTATAAATTCTAATATTTTTTCCTGCCTTTAAAAATGTATTTCTTGTGTACTATCATCAGACTGTTGTTGTAAACAAGATATTTCAATATGACTCCTTAGCTTCATTAATATTTTACATGAATAAATCAAACCATAAAAGCATTCATTTTAAAGCTGCTTTATGACATGAAAAATACCTTACAAGGTAAGATAAAACTCAAAGATAGTCATCTTAATAAGCTGTCATTTGTGAAGCACAATAATAAATGCTAGACTACGTTCCAAAGGAACTGTGGACCAGCATGGTTAACCTCACAGATTTCAAGGTTCACTGGCAACCCAGTATTCCAAGTTCAGCAGGATCAATCACTTTCTAAGATTTGGTAGTTCAGAGTTTTCTGCTGGTTCAGAGTTTGCCAGGCTGGGAATCTGTTGAGGCTCATCTTTGGCAGTTTTCCACATCCAAACCATATATTATAGAGGTACTAATATTCTGTGAAAATCTGAAATTATAGTCCCACAGAGCTGTTTCTCTAAACTATAACAATATATTAGCGATAAGTAAGTTTGGAAAGAGATAGGAGTAGTGAGTAATACAGCAGAGAAATAATGAGAATAATTGATCACCTCTGATATGTCAAAGGTGGGGTAAGAGATTCTGATTCCCTAAATTTACATAGTTCCATTTACACATGAAGAAGGCAATAAGGTAAATCAGGAATTTAAACATTTCCAGCAAGGATAATTTTGCTTTTCTGTATTTCATGTATTTTTGAAGCTATTGCTAAAGGTATATCTAAATGTGGGCCACTGTTGTAATAAAAGATACACAGGAGTGGGATGCTGACTGAAAATACAATTCTAATTCAGGTGAAGTCTTAGGATTTTTACCTGGTCTTCTTTCTGGGCTGCTATTTTCTGTTGTTGTTGTTTTTTTGTTTTTTTTTTTTCAGATGAATGACCTCAATCCTAAATTGAAAAGATTATACTGAGGCAGATACTTTGCTGATTTATAACAGCTTTCTCCATTAATGTATATGGATTTACACAGATTTATACCACAAGGCTCTGTCCCCAAATACCTTAGACTTATATGTTGCCTTTCATCACAAAAGAGTTTAAAACAAATTATATAAAACAATTACTCAGAACTGAAAGACAGCTGTCTCTGGAGTGGTGGAGTAAAATTTGATAGCTTTTAGGCAGTACAAAGAAAAGTGTACTCACAGTAACTAAACAAGAAATTCAGGGGAAATTTCGGTTAATCAAATATCACCCAAACTGGCCTGGAGATCAGGACTGACAACACTACTCTTGTGAAAACTGCTATAGAAAACCTTAGGGCTTACATATGGTATGTATACCATATACATATGTATAAGTATTTCTAAGATAGACAAAAAAAGGATAAGACCCTGTCCTGAAGATTACACAATTTAAGAGTACACAGGCAGACAAATAGACAAATCTTAGAAAAATGAGTAATAACATATATATTATTTTCTTTTTCACCCTTGTTCATGTTTGTGAGCACTAACCACTATACAAGTGGTCAGGCACTTGGTATTACATCTCAACAGAAATACAATACCTCCAGAAGTATGCTGTCACAAACCCCATATTCTTATAATAGCTCAGAATTTACTTAAAGGGAAGTTGCTACTTATTGAATCACTAATACCTTGGATGAGAGCTTGTCAGAACATTTTCAGCAAAAGTATTTCCATCATAAATACGGGGGGTCGGGGAGGGATGTTGTGTTAATATTAAAGTGGTTCGCCTGGATATGCAGATTTTCACAATATTTTCCTCAAAGTTTCAAAATGATTTGAAATTGGAACTGAGTATTTCATTTTGAGTTTCTCATTTCATTTTGTTCTGGCTTTTTTGTTCCTATTATATTGTACTGTGTTATGTTTTGACATTATCAGAACAAAATATTTTGTTAAATTCATTTAGATGTAGTCAAATAAAAAGATTTCAGAATATTCATTCTGAAAAATATTTCAGAATTTTAACTTTTTGATCCAATTCAGGACAAAAACATTTTTTTAAATGTCAGAATTTCCTGTGGAATGGAAATGTTGTTTTCCAGCTAGCAATACCTTGGGAGTCTCCTATTGCTGAATTTGCTGGTGATGGTTTAAGACCTGATCTTGTATGTATCATTATCTGGACATTACAACTGGGATTTTCAAAGGAGTCTAATGGAGTTAGACATCCAGATAACTCTCATTGAACTTGGGTGTTTCAATTTCTTAGTCTCTTTTGAATATCATCACCTAGTATTGCATGCAGGGCCAGCATGCAACCCTGCTGCCTGCTGCTGCCTGCTATATGATTGCAGTATTCTTTTTCCTTTATTTCCCACAGTGAGGGACTCACCTGAGGAACACATACAATAGATCATTTTGCAATGGACCCAGTAATAATGAACACTCTGTCCCCTGAAGATGAGATGAAATTTCATGTTGGGAAATAGTGATAGAAAACATTATGGACCAGATCCTCACTAGATGTAAATCAGCATTTTTCCATTAAATGGAGTCATACTAATTGAGACCAGTTGGCCCTATGAATATGCTTCAATTTGTCATTAATCAGCTGGCAAAAGCATTTAATTTGGAGGAAGACCTCATTAAAAATAACATTAACATCTTTTCCCCAAAAATATCAAAACACATATAAAGACTGTGACCACAGTCTCTACGTAAAAGAATAAATGGACACAAATCAGATGTCAAGAATTGTAACATTCATAAACCAGTCGGAGAACACTTCAATCTCTCTGGTCACGCAATTACAGACATGAAAGTTGTGATATTACGACAGAAAAACTTCAAAACCAGACTCCAGAGAGAGACTGCTGAATTGGAATTCATTTGCAAATTGGGTACAATTAACTTAGGCTTGAATAGAGACTGGGAGTGGTTAAGTCATTATGCAAGGTAACCTATTTCCCCTTGCTTTTTCCTACCCCCCCCCCCCCACACACACACTGTTCGTCAGACGTTCTTGTTAAACCCTGGATTTGTGCTGGAAATGGCCCACCTTGATTATCATACACATTGTAAGGAGAGTGATCACTTTAGATAAGCTATTACCAGCAGGAGAGTGGGGTGGGGGGGGGGAGAGAAAACCCTTTGAAGTGATAAACACCCATTTTTTCATGGTCTGTATGTATAAAACATCCTCACTGCATTTTCCACTTTATGCATCCGATGAAGTGAGCTGTTGCTCACGAAAGCTTATGCTCAAATAAATTGGTTAGTCTCTAAGGTGCCACAAGTACTCCTTTTCTTTTTGTGAATACAGACTAACACAGCTGCTACTCTGAAACCAGTGTAATGTGTCACTGTTGAATTCTATCATAAATATAAAGGGAAGGGTAACCACCTTTCTGTATACAGTAATATAAAACCCCTCCTGGCCAGAGGCAAAACCCTTTCACCTGTAAAGTGTTAAGAAGCTAAGATAACCTCACTGGCACCTGACCCAAAATGACCAATGAGGGGACAAGATACTTTCAAATCTGGATGGGGGGAACAAAAGGTTTGTCTGTCTGTGTGATGCTTTAGCTGGGAACAGATCAGGAATGCAGCCTTACACCTCCTGTTAAGTTAGTAAGTAATCTAGCTAGAAATGTGTTAGATTTCCTTTTGTTTAATGGCTGGTAAAATAAGCTGTGCTGGAGGGAATGTATATTCCTGTTTTTGTCTTTTTGTAACTTAAGGTTTTGCCTAGAGGGATTCTCAATGTTTTGAATGTGATTACTTTGTAAGGTATTTACAATCCTGATTTTACAGAGGTGATTCTTTTACCTTTTCTTTAATTAAAATTCTTCTTTTAAGAACCTGATTGATTTTTCATTGTTCTTAAGATCCAAGGGTTTGGGTCTCTGCTCACCTGTACAAATTGGTGAGGATTCTTATCAAGCCTTCCCCAGAAAAGGGGGGATATTTGGGGGGATATTTTGGGGGGAAGACTTCTCCAAGTGGGCTCTTTCCCTGTTCTTTGTTTAAAATGCTTGGTACTAGCAGCATAGGGTTCAAGAACAAGGCAAAGTTTGTACCTTGGGAAAGTTTTTAACCTAAGCTGGTAAAAATAAGCTTAGGGGATCTTTCATGCAGGTCCCCACATCTGTACCCTAGAGTTCAGAGTGGGGAAGGAACCTTGACAAATTCTAATAAAAATACATGCTGAACTATTTTCAGGGTGAACCAAAGCAATTAACTGTAACTATTGTTGTCAGGAATTGGTCAGTATATCTTCTATGTTAGCTTTATTGAAGTATATATACTTTGTGTTCTCAAATGTCATAAGCTACTATAGAAAAATGAATGGAAAGGAAATTTTGAGTTTATTTTTACACTACCAGCTGTCATTTTTGTTATTATACTATTTTTTTTTTTTTTAGTGATTGAGAGAATGCTTAATTTTGCCAAACTGGGTTTATTTCAGTGTTTCTATTATTCAGATGGTTGCTATAATTTTAGATTTGTTTTATGATTTTAATGATATCAAGACAGAAAATCTGTTTTTGTGTTTAAAGAGAGAAACACAATGGCCTAAACTCATCTCCTGGTAGATCTCTGCTGAAATCAGTAGAGATACTCCAGGCATGAATTTATTCCTATACTACTGGTCTTTTGTTTCAAGTATGTGTTCTTCTACACACTTGTATATTTACCATGGGCTTAACTAAACAAATTAGGGAAACTTTCATAGTCAACTGTATGCAATTTTTGTATGCCATGATACACATGAAAAAAAATCATACAGCTTTACTGGTCTTTGCATTTTATGTTTCTTATTCAGATCTTATATCCAATTAAATATTAATTTGAACCAAAATGTACCACATCAATATCCAAATTCCCCATCCATTAATTCAGAAACTACCAGTATTCTACATTTATTAATTTGATTGAACACTCGGTTGGATGTTTCTTGAGCATTTAGAAGTAGATTAGGGTAATGCAAACTTAATCCAAGTTTCTCCATTCCTTTGATTTCAGAGAATGTCTACTTTCCTTATGGAACAGGGCCATTTCTGGTTTCTCAGTTATCAAAGTTAGTTGACCCAGTTGCAGCTAATTAACTCAAAATTTCTTCAGCTAGCACCAGAAGACCAGTACTTCTGTATGTCTTTTATGCATCTTTTGTACTAGAAAGCCATTGTACATATTTTGCATACCTGGACAAAGGGTTATTTCTAGTATATTGTATGAGTCCTTTGTGTCATTTGAGTATTGTCATAACCTTCTTTGCACTGTTTTTTCTTTAAAATTTTACATAAAGCAAAGATGGCCAATAAATGTTAAGCACAGTGGAAAAGAGCATGGGGAAAAGAATTAAAATGACTTTTTATGATGGTTTATGAAAAAAAGATTAATAAAAATGAGATCTAAAATGTCTTCCAAAATCTGGATTATGATTAAACATTTTGAAATCTCCTGGATTCCATTTTCACAGTTGCCTAAATGGCTTCTGCAAATGAAAATTAGGCTCCTAAATCAACACATGAAAATGTTACCCTAAAGCAACTGTGTATCTCATCAGATGTAATATGACAAAACAAAGTCCTGCTTTAACTCATTTTGCCTTTTCGGTACTCTGGCTGCAGATGGGTTTAAGGTGGAAACCATTTCTGTTTTTATAAAGATTGACAAATTATGGCTACTTTGAATTAAGAGGAAATTTAAGTCCAAAGCTGAAGTGTACTGCTCTGCTGCCAGCACCCCCTGTCTTAAATTGAAGGTGGTGTAGCTTGAGCATCAGTGACAGCAACTGTAGCAGTAAAACATGGTGAGAGACTCTCTCAAGTTAGCAGTTCCATACCCTTTTAGTCAGCAGCCCCTTAAGTTCCAACTTGAAACCAATAGGCAGCCAGGACAGATCAATGGTCCTTGATGTCATGTGCTCCCAGTGATATATGATTGTATTTGTACATGGAAGAGTGAGACAGTTGTCAGACTTCAGGTGTTAACTATAGCTGGAACTCTGCACTGAACAATGATCACAGGTGTTACAAGGTGCTGCTGTCTGTTGCCAAACTGGAGGATCAAAGACCTCCCATAGTTACGGTCTGTGCTAAATGTGTCTGCAACATTATGCTAATATGCATAGAACATCCTCAGGACCATTTCCTGTATTTAAACTTATGCTCATTGGTTGTAATACCTCTTTATCATTATGGGATTTTTGGTGAGATCATCAGTGGGTAAACTAACCTTGCAAAATTACATTTACCTAGGGCAAGTTGAAATACATATTTGTACTGTGGAAGAGCCTAGTGAGTGCAATTGGGCTTGGAATTCCATTTTCCTTTAATCATTGCTGCCTTCATGATAAAAGACTGGTAAGTAGGTTTTCTGCCTGGAATGGGAATTTTGCAATGCTTAGCTAACCCCATTTTTTCATATATACCTATGAGATTTACACATGTAATACATATCATAAAATCATTTTACAGTTGAAATGAATTAAAATATGCAGGATTGATTCAGGCTGCTGAAAGTATATATTGAGGACATAGGGAACCTTACAATATTCACTGATTATATTAGGCTATAAATCATACACATAACACCTAAATTTCATATCTAGCTATACATTATAAGAACTTATGAATAAGTTTCTTCCAGTATTAGCCCACGAAGAGCTGATAACCTTCATAACTCTGGAAAAAGTATCCTGTGCCCATATGAAATTCAGTGATAGGCCTGGCAAATAGCCCCCAGTTATTCAACTATATCTTGATTTTGACAGGGACACTCTTTACTTTAGCCTTGAGTTTTTCTTTATTGTCTATTGTTTTAAAGGATGCCTTTAAAATCACTGCCAACCAGAGGGAGGATTGACCTCCAATATACAGCCTATTTAAGGCCTTTGAAGGAATATATTGATGACCTTGACTGGATTTCTCTTTGGCTAATTTTATGACAAAACAAATTCATACTTGTCTGGGATTCTTACTAAGTACTGCAGTGTGTGCTATTATTGTTCATTCTCTATTACATTTGAAGTGTAGTGCTTGATAATGATAAATTGTCGTCCCCCCTTTTATTTGCCAGGTCCATTTGCCAGGTCTCATCTATGAAAACAGAGCCACTATCAGTCTTTTTATAGTTTGTGTCACATTACTGAATTAACCATTGGTGCTGTAAAAATCCTAATGGGTATTTGCCAGGTGATGACTCTGAACTTTATTTTATGTGTTGTGCAAGTGATTGTGAGGGACTAGGCATATAGCCATAAAAGCGCACTAAATGTCACTTGCTTTGGTGACTGTAACTTCTCAACCCACAACAATGGGATTATCTTTATGGGATATAGAAAGAAAAGTGTATCAACAAAGGGCAGTAAAAGTCTTTGGGTCAAACAGATGAGATCATATATGAAAGCAGTTTGGCTCCACCCCTTGTGTGTTATATATGCTAAAAACAGTTATAACACATACCATTACCTTGTGCTTGATATTTTTGCTCTTTCTGCTTCTTCTAACGTCACACTCCAAAATAGGAAGTGGGTCTGAAATTTACTTCCATTAATATTTGGGAACCTTTCCTACTCAATAAAAATAGGGTAATCATATTCAAATATAATTAAGAAACACAGATCCAAATATATAAAAATATTGGGCTTTGATTTAATGAATGGCACAATCACAATTGCACCATGTTCACTGATATTGAAAGAGAAACATGTTACACCTACAGAAAGCATATACAAATAAAGGCATAACTTGGAAAGATATAATTAAGACACTGAGTTGCCATTTTCATATTTCATATTTTTAGCAACCCAGTATGAACATTGTTACAGTGATAAAGATTTTATGTTTATGTTTACAAATTAGAATTAGCATGTAATGAAATATCTGATGTTGCCAAATTCCAGTCCACAATATGTCTCTGCTTTCCTCTCCTCCCTTCCTCCCCCATTTCTCCTTTTCCTTGATTCCAGAAATATATTTGAGGATATAAAGCAGTTTATGACAGAACAAATATATTTCAAAAGCATATAGATGCTATAGAAGACACTATAGATGCTTTTCCCTCAAGTAGCATCAGGCTTATAATGCTTTTGTGACCCAGTTTTATCTAGAGTCATGACTCACAATTTGTTGACCTTGATGATGTCACTGATTTATCAGGGTCTCTGGCAGGTTAAACACTAATGGGCTACAGCTTTGTAAATATTCTTTTCCATTAATGACTGTAAATGTGACTCTATAGTGGATAGTTTAAAAGTAGGCACCAATTCCGGAAATAATAATATGTATAGTGCATTTCTACTGTCAGAAGCAACTTTCTAAAATGGCATTGTGAGCAGTGATGCCAATTCAGATATTTTTTGAGTGGTGGGGGGCATATTTTGATCCCTGACCCCACTTCCTACAGAGACCCTGGATTTCCCTCAGCCAGGGAGTCTCCCTTCTCTCTTGTCCACACAGTATGGGAGATGGTACTGCTAGGTGTTGAGTTCCTGGCAGACTCTCTGTGCTCTGCCATATGGGAACATACTCTCTGTGTATGTGTATGGTCAGAGCACATTTTGTCCAGCCTTTGCTCTATCTAGACAGAGGGGTAGCCAGGCCAAATTTGAGTGGCATTGTGACCCAATAAGCTGGGTCAATTTGGTCTTTCTGCCCCTCTGTCCAAATGGTGGAGTGGCTGCATCAAAAGTAAGTGTCATGGAAACCATGCAACCAGAGCAATGCTCCAGACTAGCCATACTGATTTAGTAAGGGACCAACTGCTTAAATTTAGTGAAGCTATCACCCATGGAACTCTGAGCAAGTGTGAAATCCTTGGAGCAGGTAGGAGAGCATTGCCCACCTCTTTCCCTATGTTCCCTAACGTGTGTCACTGAGTGTTTATTCTCCCAATGATTTCCAGGTCATATCTATACAGTTTGCAGGTAACGGTGTTTTATTCCCTAACTGACAGCATCAGCCTGGAGGGTTTTTTCAGGCTCATGCACTGCAAGATTTTGCAATTGGGATTTAAACAGAGATTTTGTAAAGAGCCCAAGGGAGTTTGGCACCCACTTCCCTTGAATGTCAGTGGGAATTGGAAGCCTAATTCCCTTAAGCATTCTTTAAAATCTCAGGCTTATTTAATTGTATTAATGAAGCATGAACCAAAATAGCACCCAGCTCGCCATCCCAAAGATGCATTGGCCCAACATTCCATACTGCCACTGACTCATGGACGCTGTGATACTAGTAAGTCAGGTGGTCTTGTCACCTGATACTAAAACATTACCTGGGTCTTCTTGTAACTTTCCACTGTAAGGGAAGGGGTGGGGGGGAGTCAAGTTTGGGAAACAAAGGATTCCTGCCTTACGTAAATCCTATTTAAGGGTGGGGAGGAAGGCAAACAGGACTCCTCCTCTCCATGGCCTGTCTGCCTGAGAAGAAAGACTGCAAAAGGGAAGACAAGGGGGAGTCCAGACTGTGACAGGGGTCCAGTCTGAAAAGGAATATAACTGGAACTCTGAACCACAGAAACTTTTCAAACTGCCTGCAGCAATATCTAGGGTGAGAAGTACTATTTGTAACAAGAAAAGGAGTATTTGTGGCACCCTAGAGACTAAGCAATTTATTTGAGCATAAGCTGTCGTGAGCTACAGCTCACTTCATCGGATGCAGCTCACAAAAGCTTATGCTCAAATAAATTGGTTAGTCTCTAAGGTGCCACAAGTACGCCTTTTCTTTTTGCGAATACAGCCTAACACGGCTGTTACTCTGAAAACTATTTGTAACCAATTTCTTTAGTGAAACTAGCTTAGTTTGCATGTTTGGTTTAATTTGCTTATTAATCTGCTTTGTTCTGTTTGTTACCCCTTTTACCACTTAAAATCTGCCTTTTATAGTTAATAAAATTTGTTCTGTTTATTATTAAACCCAATTTCTGTAATTTATAACTGGGGTGGAGAGGGGTAAGAAGTGTGCATACTTCCATCCACATTGAGGAAGGGGGCAAATTTCACAATATATCTTTGGGTCTGCACTCCAAGGGTGCTGGAGCAAGTCCCTTAAACTGAGTCTTCCCAGAGCAGATCGGCAGCTGGGTGTGGCCCTGCCTGAGTGTGTGTTAGAGGAGGATTTAAGAGCCTGGCTCGACAGGTTAAAGGGGGCCCATGCTGGCAGAACAGGTAGACTCAGTGGTATCTCAGCATATCAGGTGGCTTCCCAAGGGGTCCAACCTGTCACAATCATTTTCCCCCATTGCCCCTGAGGTTGGGTTTTCTTCACCTCCCTTCATTGACTGCACATGTATTCAGTAGGGTTAAGAGAAAATAAGAACCAGCTGGAACTAAACTATTTTTGAGGATCATAAAGGCTGAGATTCTTCATTTCAACATTATTTTTCAGTTTTGTATAACTTTGTTATATAACAATAACTAATTCTTAATCTGGGCAAAGATCATTTTCTCCCACCCCCTGCCAGATATGCACTCAGAGTAATCTCCCTCCTCCCACATAGAAGTGGTTCAACTGCCTTCACTGTCCTGAAGTTTCCTGTAAATCCCCTGGGAACTACCAGGTCTGAGGGGTGTGGAATTGCATCCTGTTTCCATGTTGGGTAAATCCCAGCTCTCTGACAGAATATTAAGGATGGGGGAGATCCTCACTAAGTTTTCCTTATCCAACAACTCGTACTACAGAAGGGGATGATATGGCCTCTTGGCTGGTAGTGGAAGTGAAGGGGTAAATAGGGCTGATCAAAAAGTTTAATCAAAATTGTTTTTTGAAGGAAAATTGGATTTTCAATTAAATACCATATTTAATGAAAAGTGTTTGCTTTCTGTAGAAAATTTAGACTTTTGGTAAAAATAAAGCCAAACACCCGAAAAACAAAACTTTTTTTTTTTTTTTTTTTTGGCCAAAACCTGAATTTTCTGCTCAAAACAAACAAATTCAATTTGGAAATGTTGCCATGCTGCCTCATGGGAGTTGTCGTTCAGATATCTTATGTGCCTGCACCTGTTCTCCTTTATAGACTGGGTTCCCCAGCTGAACTACATGTCCCATGATGCATAATGGTCAAGAACTTCCATGAGGCACCACAGAGTTTTAACAAGAAGGGAGGCTGTGTTACATTGTTCAATCAGGGAGCTGAACCCATAAAGAAGAATGGGAACATGAAGTACCCCAACACCCATGAGACACAGCTATGACATTTCTAAATAAAAAATGTCTAGTTTTTGGATTAATTTTTCAATTTAAAGCTGAAAATTTGGGGGCCGATTTTTTGCTGAAAAGTTCAATAAGCTCTGTTTCCAAAATACCGCACACTATTTGTACCTGTAGGAAGAAAGTAGCAGCATTTCTGATCAGAAGTAGAAGCACCAACTACCTCACAAAGAGTCAGCTATCACTAAAGAGAGATCCAAACTAATCTCTTAACCAAATACCCTTACACTTTGAGTAAGTTCTGTTCTTTGAATCTAGATTTCACAGCTGGTTTCTCGATATGGGCTGAACATGAATTCTGGACACTGAAACTCCTGAACTTTGAAAAAGTTTGGACACAGACACAAATCCAGACCTGAACTTTGTGGCTCAGGCCCACGTCTAGTTATCACATGATTCTGAGCCCAAATAAGAAGTCCGGTTCAGGCTTGAATGAGTATCCAAACATCAGGATGTTGTTTGAACTGAATTTCTGAACCTTCATAAAGTTCCTCCATTTTTGGTTGTAACTCACTGGAAAGCTCTTCATTCTCCATCTGAATGGCAAGAGGCTTGAAAATGTGGGAGGTAAGAAATCAACAGCACATGTTTTTAAGGACTTAATAATAAAAAAAGACATAAAACATGAATAAATCAGAGGGTATAAAACAAAAGACTGTGATCATGTGACAGGATGAAAATGGAAAGTGTGAGAAAAAACACCATCTCTCATATTAAAGATAAAATAAAACCATCCTATAAGTGAAAAAGTGTGGGAGATGGGGAATGCTTCATTTTATTTTCTCCATCCAATAGAGAAGATTAAAAGAGATGGGAAATAAGAATGATGAGAACAGATCAGGGTAGGAGAGAAAGATAAGGCTGAGAAAAAAGGAAACAGAGGCATAGGAAAGAATTAAAAGATAAAAGAGAGGAAAAAGAAGAAAGCAAAACCCTAGAGCATACTTTGAAGTTGTCTCATATAAATGCTCATAATTTTGTAGTTATATTTCTGTCTCAAAATGTTATTTAGAAATGATTGCACAGTTTGAGTCTTGCAAGTAAATCAATGAAGTGGCATGTCCAGTTTATCAAGCAATCAAGCAACAGTTCCAAGAGAAAAGGACTAATATATGAAGAATTATGAAATCTAAACTAACAAGAGGACCGGTGGCACCTTAAAGACTAACAGATTTATTTGGGCATAAGCTTTCGTGGGTAAAAATCCACTTCTGCAGATACATGGAGTGAAAATTACAGATGCAGGCATTATATAATGACACATGAAGAGAAGGGAGTTACTTCACAAGTGGAAAACTAGTGTTGACAGGGCTAATTTGATCAGGGTGGATGTAGTCCACTCCCAATAATAGATGAGGAGGTGTCAATACCAGGAGAGGCAAAGCTGCTTGTGTAATGAGCCAGCCACTCCCAGTCCCTATTCAAGCCAGCCGCTTCCAGTCCTTATTCAAGACCACCTCCTCATCTATTATTGGGAACGGACCACCCTGATCAAATTGGCCCTGTCAACACTGGTTCTCCACTTGGGAGGTAACTCCCTTCTCTTCATGTGTCATTATATAATGCCTGCATCTGTAATTTTCACTCCCTGCATCTGAAGAAGTGGGTTTTTACCCACGAAAGCTTATGCCCAAATAAATCTGTTAGTCTTTAAGGTGCCACCGGACTCCTTGTTGTTTTTTGTGGCTACGGATTAACACGGCTACCCCCTGATATATCTAAACTGGTCATATGTTAACTATAATAGTGTTTCAGAATATGAATGTCTGCATCCAGTTAATTATAAACATGTTAAGTATAGTTCTGCATACATAGACAGACACTTGTTAGCAGTGAATATAATATAATATAATCCCAAGCTGTTTCTAGCTGTCTGAGAACTAGTGAGAATATTGACTGTATATCAGTTCAGTGTGCAGGTAGAGAAACACATTTTGCCATAAAGTTTGGAGTAAATCTGAATTCTGGAAGGTCTACATCTTCACAACACCTCTCCCCACACAATTCACAATGCTCACTAATCTATTCACCCAAATAAAAAGCTCAGTCTTGAGAAATACAGCTTCATGAACCTTGAAATGCCACATTTCAACAGTGAGTGGCCAGCTGTTTTAATTAATGTTTTGACTACCTCAAATCCAGTATGCCTGAACAGCTCAAATGGATTATAACAGCAAAGTAGCAGCATCAGAAAGGTAAGACATTATAAGCAATACAGTGAGTTTCATGGTAACCAAAATATAAATCTGGACTCCATATTTGTAGATAGTTTTTTGAACATGTATCAAGATATTGTGTGACAAATCCAGACAGTGGAGTATTTCATGTTGTGCCTTCATTTCCTGAATAAAGGTTATGACTGTGCTTCCTGAAAAATAGGGAAGTGGAAAGAAGAATAAGGCGATGACTGTGATTTTACTGGAAATCACAGAGCATTGTGATTGAACTGTAACTTGCCATTTGCCACATTTCAGAACACCACTGAGGTCGCCAATAAAATTTGTCCTATGTGAGTGCAACTGGAGATAATGGAATCTGCATCTTAGTTGCCATAATTCATAATGTCCTCACCTGACAAAAAGCATATTCTCTGGATACTAACTCTTCTACACTGTGTTGTACATCATATTAAATTATTGAAAGCTGATGACGTTACCAGCTTCATGGCAGTGCTAGGCCACCATCTGTTCAATTTTACAGCCTGAAAATGCAGAAAATGAAGTGGTACATCTAATCATCTTGTTTTACATTCTGTATGTACTGCAGAGGATTTTCATAGAAATGTATGATTTCTGAGTTAGTGCAAGGTGTCATTATAATTGCCTCTTCTCAGGGGGGAAGTAATCTAAAGGTTTCAATTCTCTGATCTGACCCTTTTTTATGCAAAGTGCAAATGCTTTTTGTAGTTAGTCATTAACCTATATGCACATAAATAGACACTTATGTGGTGACACAAAGTCTGCGACAATTTGTCCCTTTGTTGGTATGCTTGTACTTTGCCCTGTCTCTAGCATTTCCCTTTAATCAATATAGATTTTCACTTTAATACAATTCATAGCTTTGTTTCAAAGCTTTCACAAAGAAAGCTGAGCATTTTAATTTTTCCTTTTAGCTTTTACAGAGCTAATTTGAGCACATTATGGAAATGTAACTAATGAGGTTTCTCTGTATAAAGTAATTATACAGAAGTATATTTGGACAAATGATAAGTAAACCACAAACTTGTTTAGATCAGGAGTGTATTTTAAACTGGTATCTCACTTTAATTTTTATTTGGAAATCTTACAAACCCCTTTTGTAGAAATAAGTCAGGTTTTAACAAGATTTGTTTTTAACAAAAACATTTTAAAAGCACTTTTTTCTGGCAGTGTGATAGTCCTCACTCAGGGGTTGCTTGCTAGGGTTGCGTTGCATTTAGATTGTCATCATATGGCTTCACAGTTTACACCCAATCAAGGTGAGTGTGGCAGCTCACATTGTTCTCAGAACCTGCATGCTGTGTTGGAGTTGGTGGGCTGTGTCTGTGTGGAACAGCAGTCATGAAGTAGCTCCAGCACTGTTCCATGACATGGTTGGGAAGTGTCTGTGACACTCCTTCTCTTGGAGTGCACCTGGTTCCTGTGAGCAGCAGCACTGAGAAGAGATTAAAGGAGTCTCTCAATATAGAAAAGAGACAACAAAACCCTCAGCTAGGACCCCAAGAAATCTTAACGGGCACCAGAAACATCTGTACAATTAGCTTCCTGCTTCTCTAGACCCATCTCCATCCAAAGCCAAGCTATCTGAGAGGTGGTCAGGGAAGAAGAAGGGAAAGAGAAACAGGATAATGAAAAACAGAGGTAGAAATGCCCAGGGAAAGAAGAGGGAAATAACTCATAGTCCTACTGATGAATTAGTGGGTTCCACAGCAAGACAGATTACCATTTCCTAAACAACTGGGCTTATAGCTCACTGCCAGCATCTCGGCCCAGGGAAGAGGGAGAGAAAAGGGATGAAGACTTTGGTCTTGCTTCCACTGGAATAAATAGCAAAGTTTCCAATGACTTGAATGGGGCAGAATCAGACCTGAATGGCACATCTGCCTCTTTCTCTTCAAGGGGTGTGTATGTGGAGTCGGAGAGGGGTGCAGAATTCATACTCTGACTCCCTTGTGTTGCTGAAGTCAACAGCCTGCTGTAAACTGACCAATGAGTTCTGACATTTACTTATTCAGACATTTTACTCATCACTTGGATATTGGAGCACCTTAAAGTTTACCTGCTCCTGGCGTCACAGATGACCACCTTGTGCACTGTTCAGGTTTTGTGAGTACTCTGGCGGATGCTCATGGTATTTGTATTTAGGGTTTGATCCAGCACCCACTGACTAAGTGTTTAGTGAATTAAAGTCAGAAATATGTGGGGAAGGACAGCCCTAGAACTATAACTTTGCTAAAGCAGACCACAGTAAACAACATAAACCTTGGCATATGATCTCTATTTGCTGTGTTGTGCATTATAGGAAGCAGAAAAATATTAACAGTATGTCTACACTGCAATGTAAGGCCAGGGTTAGTGGGAGTTGAGTCATCTCACCTGTGTTATAGAAGCCTGGGCTTGAGTGCCTACACTGTTTCTTAACCCTATGTTAATATTTTTCTAACCTGGGCTTGAACCTTGGGCTCTGGCACCCACACTGCAGCATACAGCCTCAAGTGAAACCAACCGTGTCCCAGAGTCCCTGGCGCCCTCCTGAAATGTAGTTGCTCTAGTCCTTTGACCATGATGCACTGTGGGAAAACTTTACTGCCCGCTTTCCATTTTGCAAGAAGTTTGACCACAGCCTGCCAAGTAGTCATTTTGGTCTGTGTGCTCCTCACCACTGCAGCCAGCAACATGGAGGAGGCACCTTTTGAATAAATTATTTTGCTGGCACTTTCACTCCTGCATCAGGGAATGGGCTGAGCATCTGTGAGGTGCTGGTGGACATTTCAGAGGCATTTTCTGTCCCACCAAAGGTATTTGGTGGATTTTATGATGGAGCAGGAGAAGAAGGAATCAGAGGAGGAGGTACCCTGGCATGACAGACTTGCACTGGCAGACGCTGCTAAGTATAATTGGCATAACTGCTAATGCCACCTATGAGGACCAGCACTTCTGGTGCAGGGCCACAAGCACAGAATGGTGGGGATCACATCATCATATAAACCTAGCATGGTCAGCCCTGGGTCCAAAACTATCGCCAGAAGAAAGTTACATTTATGGATTTTTGTAAGCAGCTTGCCTGCGCCCCCTCCAGTGTAAAGACACACACATGAGTTCATCCTTGCTGGCCCTGAAGGGGAGGTCGCTGTAACTGTGTAGAAACTAGTTACCCCAGACTGCTACGAGTCTGTTACCAACTCATTTGGTGTTGGAAAGTAGACTGTTGGTAAAGTGGTGGACGTTTCTGAGCAATCAGGCACACAGCTTACCCCAAGGTGGTGGGCAGTAAAAGTATTACAGAGGTAATTGCTGGCTTTGAGAGAATGGGGTTTCCAAACTGTTCCAGTGCCATTGATGGGGCTCATATGACTATAGTTTTCCCTCCTCAAGGAGCACATGAGCATACAAATTGCAAAGGATTTACTACTCCATTGTTATGCATGCCTTTGTGGACCAAGGAGGCCAATTTATGAATGTCAACATGGGCTGCACCGGAAAGTTCACGATACCAGAGTTTTTCACTGCTCAGGAGTCTATATTCATGGCCAGATTATTCCCACCAAATGACATTGTCCTAAATGGAGTTACTGTCCATTATTCTGAGGGACCCCTCATAGCCCTTTTTGCATTGGCTTATGAAACTGTACCCTGATTTCAGAGGCCCTGGCAAAAGAAGGTTTAATTATGCTCTCTGCAGATGTAGAATGGTTGTTAAATATGCTTTGGGAAGATTAAAATCCTGTTAGAGATCTCTATAGATCCGTTTGGATGTCAGTATCATCAATGCCGTCTGCATTACTGTGGCTTGCTGTTCTCTTCACAATCTTTGTGAAGCCAGAAGTAAGCCATTTCCCCCGGAATGGATTGATGACAGAGAGGTGGCCACTGATGTGCACCTGTCCCTGCTATTGCTGGGAGCACCAGGGCAACAAAAGTTAGGGGTGCTTTGTGTTCTCATATTATGGAGCTGTATGGCCCAATGGAAGAGGAAGAATAGTACCTGTAAGAATGTGCTTGTGAGAGGAAAGGGGCTAATTATTTTTTGGAGCTGTAGGTTCAGCGTTTGGAAGAGGTTTGGTCTTAATTGATATGCAATGTATTTATGAATGACATGATGAATAATGAATTTGTTGGAGGGGACCACAGCATAGGCTTATATATGGAATTTATTTAAGAGCGAATTGCCGCACCCAAGTAAATAGAGGAATAGTATTTGCCTAGTAATGCATAATTGCTTCTGATCATGATTTTAGCTTTATTATCTCAAATCATGTTTGCATCATGTAATGCAGTGGTATCAATAACATTTTCTTGATGACATAAAAGGCTTTATTTGTAAAAGTATTCAAACAGTGCTACGGTCACCCAGTGCTGGCAGGCCAGTTGTCATTACAGCACCCCAAGACAAGTAACAGAAGAACATATGCCAAAAAAGTACAGGAAACAGTGAAAACTTGACATAAACCCCCTATCCGTACATGTCCCCTGCCCCCATCTTCTCCTTTCTCTTCTTTCCCTTCATGCCAAGGGAGGGGGATGGAGGTATTTACAGGAAAGGTGTTCAAAAAGGAAGTCTGTGTGGGGTTTAGTTGCCTTGCTCAGCCACTCATGAGTGCAGGTCCTGCCCCAACATGAAGTTGTCCAAGCTACTTACGGATGGAGGGTACTTTGCAGGGGGATCAGGCCATGGTTTGGGGGAGGTAGCAGGAGCCAGTGCTTTTCCATCCAGGAAGGAGATGAGTCCCTCAAACAGTTCTCTGTTGAGCTCTGTTCTCTTCCATTAGCCACCATTCCTGTTTCAGGAACTGCTTTGCAAGTGCCTACTCCCTTGCTGCAACCTTCTCCTCCAGCTGCACGGTGAGGCTCAGGCTTTTCTCCTGCCTCTCAGCATGCTGTTGCTCCAGGCTTACATCCCTCACTCCTGGTACTGGACCTGCTTATCAGCACTCTCAAGAACTTTAACCATAACTTCATCAAAGAAATGTGTCCTTTTGGAGTGGTCAGTGAAAGTGCATTGAGCCAGGGATCAAGTTCTTGGCATACAGCAAGTGGTAGAGGGGCTTGAAACATGACAGGAAACAGTGAGTTATTGTCTGAAGCAGTTAAGCAGAGGAGTTACATTTCAAAACTGAAGCAATACATATTTATATATACTTTACAGTCTGGTTAATCAGTTACAGAAATGCAGAGACAATGTAAGTTTAAAATTATAAAAAAAATATCTACACAAATTGCATAACTACTTGTGATGTGGGGAGTGTGACTAGTGCTCTTGTTACAAAAAGCTTTTTCTATCATTTCAGACCTTTCACATTTTGAGGGTGTAAGTGTTCTTATGGTGCCCTATTGACAAAAGGTGATGCTATTCTAAGCCGCTGGTGGGAAACCTGCAGTGATTACAGCCAAAATAGTCAAACATATAGTAACTGAACAGCACATCTGTGGTATGGAGTCGGCTAATCTGCTACCAAGATGGGCCTGGAAAATATGCCATTCCCTGCAATGTGACTAACTATCTGGAGTTCCTATTTCAGGAAAAGTTTGTAGCAGTCGATAACCAGGACTAGGTTAGAATTCATGAGGGAATTAACGAGATGCTGTGATAGCTCACACATGACTTACCCTGTTACTGCTGCATGAAACACTCAGAACTCCACAGCCTTCCTCCTACCTTCCCCAGGCACATTTCTGGACAAAAACTGACATCCCACTCGTACTTGGAAGAAATGAGGTTGTCACCCTGCAGACTGTCTGGACTACCTCTAACTGAAATGTACCAAATTTGGAAATAGAATACAGTTTCCGAAAAACACATACTGAGTTCACTGTTTCCCGGCAGCTCCATAGCCTGTTCAGTGGTTGCAGAGGCAAAATTTAAGACATTATTACTTAAAGGAAAAATGAATGGCCCTAGCAAATATCTGTGACTTTACAGTGAAAATACTCTCTAAAGCTGGTTTTTACTGTTTGCAATTCCCAGTCACCATTCTGAACTACACAGGTTGAAGGAGAGAGGGGAAAGGAGGGGGAGGGGTTCGGCCAAGGCACTGTGATACAATCCTCCATTAGTGGTATCTGGGTACATGCTGCTAGCCAGGACTTCTCATAACCTCTGTATCAGTTCTTAGAGATGAAATCTCTCCCATCACTGTAGAAATAAAGTTCTGTCTCCACTAGTTTGCTGCAGACTTAGCAGCAGAGTGTTCCTTGGGGTGGGGATCAAAGAGCTCTTCTGAGTATGGACCTAGAATTTTCTGTTGATCCTGTTCCACAGCCTGATCTGAGACTGGTTTCAGAAACAGTCACTTCATACTCCCCAGTTGGAGCCTGCTGCTGGCTTACATCACTCCCCATGTTGGATTCATCATGCACCACCGTTGGCTCCGTGCTGGGCCCAGTCAGTCAAACTCCTCAGAAGCAGTCATGAGGTTGGCAAGTTGCCTGAGGTGCAGTGCTGGTCCATGTACTTGCTCTTCAGTCTCTTAATACACTCCCTGCACTGTCAGGAAACTTTGCAGATCTGCTAGCTTTGTAGCTATCTGCTGGTATGTGTGGTCATTCCTAGTACTTTTGCTGAAGAATTGCTAAAGTCTACAGATTTACTGGCCTCACACCAGAGATTCACCAAAATTTGGCTATGCTCCCGTGATCATGAAGAAGTATGTTTTGCGAAAGACTTCCTCTGTTTGGTCTCCACTGCAAACTCAGGAGACTCTCTGATGGTGTGTTTGCAGCTTGGTGATCAGAAGACAATGTGTTAACACTGACTTATTGAGCTGCTGCTGTACGCAGTGGAGCATATTGGGGATAGCTTCCATTTTCAATTGAGTTGATTGGAGATTGTTGGAATAGAGAGGACAAAGGAAGTTTGTCCCATGGGATTGTGGGATTCTTCTGGAGGACTCCCAGGCCATGAGTCAACCAGGGTTGAGATTACTCTGTAAAGCAACAGGGCTCAAACTGTGGGTCACAGCTTGATGAGGGCCTGGACCCCACAGAGTTCTGGGACCCTGGATCTGAGTCCTGGGTTAGCAGCAATTTCTGTGTGGATGGAGGGGGGATTGGACTTGAGTCTGAATTTGAGCCTGGGTATACATTGCAGTATAGACATACCTTTAGAGGTCATAGCAGATAATCAGTTAAACATGAGCTCACAGTACAGTGCTGTAGCTCAGAAGGCAAACACAATCCTTGGATGTATAAATGGGAGTATAAAATAGGAGTAGGGAGGTGATATTACCTTTGTAATTGGTATTAGTGAGACCATTACTGGAGTATTGTATCCAGTTCAGGTGTCAACATTTCAAAAAGGAAGCTGAAACATTGAAAAGTGTTCAGAGAAGAGCTCCAAGAATTAATTGAATTCTGGAAAACATGCCTTAAAATGAGACATAATCAGCTCAATCTGCTTCTTTATCCAGGAGAAGGTTAAGAGATGACTTGATCATAATTTACAAGTACATACGTGGGGAAGAGATTTCTGATAGCAGATGGCATTTTAATCTAGCAGAAAAAGGCATAATGAACCAATGGTTAAAAACTGAAGGTAGATAAATTCAGATTGGAAATAAATTGCAAATTTTTAACCATGTGCATAAATAATTATTGGAACAGTTTATCTAGGGATGTGGAGAATTCTACATTACTTGGATTCTTTGATTTAAGACTGGATATCTTTCTAAAAATCTATGCTAGGGCTCAAACATAGGTTATGGGCTTGATGCAGTAATTACTTTGTGAGGTTCTTTGGCCTGTTTAATGCAGGAGGTCAGACTAGATAGTCACAATGTTCCCTCTGCCCTTAAAATCTATGAATCTTGAATCTGTGAATATACACTTACACTATTGTTTGGCTGTCCCCACCCATTGAATGCACATCTAAATTCAATCTTCTACATGTGCTGAGCCCAAATATAGAACTCCTAACCCTGTAAATTGTGTATGTACCTCTCAGCAGGGCCATTAGGCTTGTCTACATTAGAGAAATTTGCACTGATGTAACAACTATGCCAGGGTGTGGGAGGTGCTGTATTGGTTTGGCCGAGTAAATGACTGATTGATCTGTTCACTAGATCAAGTATTGTTTTTCCCCCATTTGTTCCCTTCCCCAGTTAAGTTTCATCGATCCATTACTTTATATTATGAATTCATGTTGTATATATTCTGAATCATTGATGCCTTAGAGCACTGTGTAGGTTACACTGTATATTGAAATTGTCCCTCAGAGATAAGTTGACATACATTGTGTGCACACCCAAGTGACAGCAGGAGGTACTTCACAAAAATACCACCAAGACATGACATTAGAACTATTGTCACTGAATACAAAACTCTACAAACAAGGCTAATATCACTCCAACCAAAGAGAATATCAGTTCCACCTTGGCCCTTCGTGCACAGTGGTTAGTACAACCTAGTCAAATAGAGGTCAGATGTTTTCTATCTCACTTGCGCAACAGGATTATATGTGATGTCAGCAAGAGGTGCAAGCAGTACTAGGATTTGTGCTGTCAGGCTATGTCTACACTTGGAGCTAGGGGTGTGATTCCCAGCTCATGTAGACGTATTCTCATAAGCACTCATTGGAGCTGGCGTGCTAACAATAGCATAATCATGGTAACAGGGAAATGGCAAGCGGCAGCTTAGGCTAGCCAATCCAAGTATATACTGTGACAAGATGGCAGATGTTCATTTGGTGGGTCCTGTGCTTTTCTTCGGGGAGGGGACTAAAACGCCACCCTTTGGCCCTGCTCTTGAGAGCCGAGGGCCCCGCTAGTGGCCCAGGAAGGTGATAGAGGAGGGAAGCGGGGGAGGGGTCTGGGTTTGCTCCTCACTCTGAGTCCCAGCCCCTCTCAACTCCTGTGGGTTTCTTAAGGTTTCTAACCTTAGGTGGGGTTACCCTTGGTCCTTAGACTCTGCGGGGGAGGGAGTCTCCCTGCCCTGCCGGGGCAGGGTCTCCCTTACTTTGGTTCTCTGGTCTTCCAAATCTCACAACACACCTCTGAACTCCAGTCCTCTCTCCTTCCTCCTCCTCCCTGACTGCCTGAAGCGGGGGGTAGGGGGTAAGGGTTATTAGGTTCCTGACAGGGCCTTAATTGACTACAGGTGCTCCAATTAACCTGTAGCAACCCTCCCTAGTCTAGAGGGAACCACGCCTTAATTAGCCAAGGGCTTATATATTTCCCCTCTAACATTCTATCCAGAGAGGTTTGTACTCTGGGAAGCTAGAGCATGCTGCTGCTCACCGTTGCCCATGTTACTATGGCTACACTATTAATTTTAGCATACTAGCTTGATAGAAGGTAGCACGAGTATGTCTGTGTGGGCTGGGAATCACACCCTTAGCTCCAACAGCTCCATTGTTAACTGAGTTCCACTTTGAGGATTACCCAGGTACCACAATATATGGAAAGAGTGGATCGCATCTGAGACCAGCTTAAGACAGCTATATTAACTCTGCTAGAGGGAGTTTCTGTTTGACTCACCTTTGACTACCTTTGATCAGTTTGAAAGAAGCATGCACTGGAAGGGGTATTCTGCCAGTTTTAAATCTGCTTTACTACTTGTCCAGCAATTGGAGAAGATTCAGCAACCTATATTGGTGAGTTTATTCTGACTAACCTAAGTGTGATCACAGCATGGAGCATTCTGATAATTAAATGTAGCATAGAACTGGGATCTCAAGAGAAGCATACTAAGATTTCTGCAGTGGATCTGCTTGAAAGAATAACAGGCATTCCTTGCTTAAGATTCTCATTGCTACACTAATACACTTCCAGGACCTAGTTCATAATGTTTTCAGCCTGCTGTGTCAATCGTCTTCTCTCCAAGAGCTTAACAATGAAGCCTAACTGGCTAGAAGGCAGGTGACCTATCTTCTATGTAATTGTCTTTGATTATGTCTCACAGGGTGATGCTAATTAAGAACCAACAAGTGCAGGGTTTTTTATTACCTTTGCCCCACATGAAAGAGCACCACATACAGCTATTGTTTACCATAGGCTATATTTTCCCTTTTGTGCACATTGTCTCCTGATGTATGTGTTTGGCCAAGAATTTTCATCTTTCTCGTAGAGGGCCCAATCTAATGCCCGCTGAAGTTATGGGAGAATTCCCATAAACTCTAATGGATTTTGGATTGGTCCAGATTGCCTTGGATCAATGCACTTTCCAGCAACAATTTTTTTTTAAGAAATGTTCTTAATGAATTAAGAATTTTTATGCAATGCAACCATTCTGGGTAGCAAAAGGAGGTGCTGCAAACCTCTTCCAGTTTTTCACTGGGTCTAGTACTGCACTCCATTTTTTTCTCCTACTGATGACTGAAGACTGTTTTTTAATACCCTGCAGGTTGCAAGAAATTGGGTGATAAGGAAGCAGTAAACATCAGGGAGCTACTGCTTATCTTGATCACTGAGAGTGCATGCTTTAAATGCAATGAAACCAGAATGGCTGGTCATTGTAATACAACAGGTAAATTATAGTGAGTTCATAATTGAGCTAACAGTTCTCATATTTAAGGACATATGCCATAAATCAAACTGCTCTCATCTTCCAACTCTGCTGGATTTGTTCATCAGGTGTAAAAGTGTTCTGGATCGTCCACACTCACATATGTAAGGAACATGTAACCTTTTTGCTGTATATAACTCTCAGGATATTTAAAGCCCAGTAATGTTCCCATTGAAGTCAATGGTACTTTTGCTCCTGACTTCCCTGGGACTAGGATAAGACCCTTAGCCATGATTATTCAATAAGCTCTGCAGAGGTGGAGCCCTGCATCCACATAGAATTGCACTAAAGTCAGGTTTCAAAGTAGCAGCCGTGTTAGTCTGTATTCACAAAAAGAAAAGGAGTACTTGTGGCACCTTAGAGACTAACAAATTTATTTGAGCATAAGCTTTCATGAGCTAAAGTGAGGTTCCAGGTGGGCTCAGGAGTCAGCCCACTCAGAACTCATTGCAGGACTGGGACCTTTGAAGTCGACTAAGTGCAATCATCTGCCTTATAGTTTTCTAGATTTGTAAGTGGATTTCCAATTTTCAGAAAAAAATCCTTTATGGAGCCTCTTTCATAAATCAACTTTAACAATCCACTTATAAACCACACACTTACTGACTTAGCAATTTTATCAAAACCATTGATGCTTGAAACCTTTAAGGATAATTTGCTTAAATTGAGGTTACCTCCTTAATTATGGGAACTTGATTAATTGCCATAATGCTTTAGCTTCCTCACAACATATGATTCCTAGTAGAAGTACCTATGCATCCAAGTCTTGACAAATCTCCAGCATTGTGTATACAGCACATATTTTATGTTATTGGTAATGTAACTGTTACATACCAAGATGCATTGTTTCTACTGAATGTTATTGCACCATTTTGTGTAATTGTTCCTGACTGGCTTAACAGTATATAAGACAAATGAAATGTAATATTGACAAATGCCCAGGAATACATAGTGCATTGCTTGCAAAAATTCAGAACATAAATACAAAATGAGCAAGAGAGAACTGAAGTTGACTTTGATTGAAACTTAGAGGAATAATATAAATCTGCTCCCTATGTTATTTAAACAATCTGAAAAAGCAATTTAAAACTAAATAAAATGCTGGGCATATCTGAAATTGCAAAATAGAAGGCTGCTGTGTTTTGAAGTTCACATGAAATTGAATAGTGTTCTTTTCAGAGATTGCTCACATTTACCCTCTTCTCACAATGAGGGACTAGATGGCTCAGGGACTTAACAGTATCTGGCACTTTTATCTTTTGGTGATAGCTTTAAAGCTGTAAAGCAGTATATTAAACTATGGTTCAGTAACTGAATAACAACTAGAACAAGAAATATTTAAACACTTTTCTTTTTAAATATTAAACTTTAGAATTTTTCTTCTCCCTGTTAAACTGGTATGAGAGCAGGGTCAGTATTCCCTTCTGAAGAGCTGTCGTTATCCTCTGAACAGCATCAGTTTTCAGCAAGACGGTTGCCTCCAGCACTAGACTCAGGAATACCAGTTATAAGTGTCAGTTTAAACAAACACATTTCACAGTTTCATATTGAAAAGTGTTTCTTAGCTTGTGAACTTTTAGACCGTTGGGCTGAACATAATGAGTGCCATTTAGTTTCTGTAGTTGCTCACCATCTTGCACATATGAAAGGCAGATCTAGGCTGAGATTGCCAGTTGTGGCTGAGTAGCATGCAGCACAGCTCCAGAAGAGGTGGGCGTGAATTTGTGTGTGTGTGTGTAAAGATGACACCTTCACACTAACCAAAAATTGAGGTTGTTTTGCACTGATATGGTCCACAGAAAAAGTTAAAAGAGCTGGTACCAAAGGTCCCAAGGGATCGTTAAAATAGCCAGGACTTGCTGCTTTGAACTGACAACACCATACATAGTGGTTTAACTGCAGGAAAGAGTCTGGGTCATAGACATTTAAAACTTGAAAAAGGACATATAAAGTCACGGGGCCCAACTATGCAGTCTTTACACACATAAAACCCCACTGATTTCAGTGGGATTTAGTACATGCCCGATATGGTGAAGCCGGCTCAGTACTACCACTTTAAAGAATAATAGGAATTAATTGTGTGGAGAAGCCAAAAATATAACCCAGCGACTTGACCGCAACAACACAAATTGTATATAAGAAAGTACTATGCATCCTGAATGTTAGATAATAACTCGTTCAAGAAGAATTAAAAATACATGCCACTCAAAGAAAAACTAAATTAATAGTAAACACTGAAATGTGTTTTCATTTAGTCATGCATTTTTAAATGAATTTTTATGTTTTTAAGGGAAAGGTTCCAAGGTAAATGAATTGAGTCATTCAAGAAGCAGGAGATGTTATTTTGAGTGAACTGGCATATTGAGGTTAATAGGCCTCATCTGAACTTTACTTTGTTTCGTCATTAACATATTCACCCATGTATCTATGATACTGTCATATCATAGCACCCACAGGAAAAAAAAAACACCCTTCTCTTGACAATAATAAAGTAACATGGAAACTGTTAACCCAGGTTATAATGTCCTCCCTGCAGTTTACTCCACTCATTCATTAAGTTGGTGTCCCATTGCAGCACTTAGGAACAGTATAGGTATATACATATAGGCTGAGCAAGAAATACATATATTTAAAATGCTATCAAAATGAGACTTTACTCATAGTCTTACTCAAAAGGTCATTTATACATAACAGATTTTTAAAATAACACATGAAGATAAAAAAGAGTATATATTTGACTAAAATGTAAATTGCTGCCAAATTTACAAAAGCAATGGGTGTTAAGTGAAAATCAATAATAATTCTTTTAAAAACATAAACCTGAAGGATAGTGGAAAATTTTGAAATTGGGTATATGTTTATGGCCCCAGTCCTAACACAAACTATTCTATTCATACAGATCTCCATTGACTTTAATGGGGTTTGAATGCAGGAGTCTGTGCTAGCTAATTTGATCGCAAAGACACTTACATTTAAATTGCAAATGCTTTTTTGTCAGCCAGCTATGACCTTGCATATCGTAGATCTTTAGACATTTCAGATCCTGGAAAACTGGCAGCTAATTGGTTTTGACTGAAAACATTTATATATTAGCATTAATTGTGGTTTCTTTTTATAAAGAAGAAAGATAATAGTAATTCCCTGAATTTCTTGAAATTCTATGCCCTGTGTTATGCAGGAGGTCTTTTTAGGTAATCCTAGTGGTGTTTTCTGACCTCAAAAATCTATGAATCTATAACCAAATGATTGTAAATGGCTGACAAAGATAGTAATTCCTTCTCTGTCCTCTTGTCACACTTTAGACTGTATAATCTCTATTGATTAATAACCCAAGGACATTTTTAGGTCAGTGAATCTTTCTCTAAGCCTGAATTTCAAAAATGATAGTTTGATATCCACCCTAAGAAATGAGTCTTCTGTTGTTTCTTTCACTTTTTTTCCCCTATTCTGTTCAGGTTCTTATACTGCACCCTTCAACATGGTCTCTTTGCTTCCTCCCATCCTTTCTTCTGTCTGTCTACCCAACTTTAAGCAATTCAAAACTCCAGATAATGCAAGCTGAATGGTCACTGAATGTTACTTTGGATGTACATACTATATATATGCCATTGCTGTGGCTGGTCAAAAGATTTTGAACAAATTATTTTCTGTCAAAGTTGAATTTCATTAAGTCAAAATTTTCCCTGGGAAAAGAGTGATTTTAATGGTTTGCTACCAGGAAAATCAAAACTTTTGAGGTCAGGACAACATTAATCTCTGCATCCACTTGACCCACCACAGTGCCTCGTGGGAATTGTAGTTACTTGCCCCTCGTGGCCTGATTCTCCTGTATCGGACCTGCTCACTAGCTAGACTTCATTTCCCATGTTGCACAGTGTTGTTTCCCTGTGGCTAAGCAGAATGGAGATTCTGCTTTTTAGTCACCATTTGCACACACACACACAAAAGTATCTTTAACATGTATTGTGATGTGATGCATGCTTGTTGAAATCTCAGGGAAAGGATAACAGGGTTAAAAAAAGGGTGATGTCTTGATGGGGGTCTACTACAGACCACCTAACCAGGAAGAAGAGGTGGATGAGCCTTTTTTTTAAATAACTAACAAAATCATCCAAAGCACAGGACTTGGTGGTGATGGGGGATTTCAACTATCCAGACATCCTTTAGGAAAATAACACAGCCGAGCACAGATTATCCAACAAATTCTTGGAATATATTGGAGACAATTTTTTTTTTTTTTAAATTTCAGAAGGCTATTAGAGAAAGCTAATAGGGTAGAAGCTGTTCTAGATTTGATTTTGACAAATAGGGAGGAATTGGTTGAGAATTTGAAAGTGGAAGGCAGCTTGGGTAAAAGTGATCATGAAATGATAAGAGTTCATGATTCTAATGAATGGTAGGAGGGAAAACAGCACAATAAAGATAATGGATTTCAAGAAGGCAGACTTTAGCAAACTCAGGGAGTTGGTAGGTAAAATCCCATAGGAAGCAAATCTAAGGGGAAAAATAACTCAAGAGAGTTGGCAGTTTTTCAAAGAGACTGCATAGGAAAGATAGGAATTACGGCAAGAGATCATGGCTTAACCAGGAAATCTTCAATGATCTCAAATTCAAAAAAGAGTCCTACAAAATTTGACATCAGAACAAAAATTATTTTAAAAATAACAGTATTTTCCAAAGTAAACAGCTCAGAATGCAGCATGAAAAACAGAGAATCGTTATTCATCCTTTGTAGTGAATTCTTTGTATAAAAATGAATTCAGAGTTCTGCTTGTTTGCAAACCCTCAGATGCTCCCTCAGATGCAAAGAATGGCAGACGTCAACACAGAAGCTGCAGAAACTGTGTGTGTGTTTAAGTGAATGTGTTTGAACATGCACACACAAAAACATACATATACCCTCACTTTAATACCTTAATTCACTTTGCCCAATTGCAATCACAGCAGGAATGCCAACCAATGCTGACTGATTCAGCAAGGGAGCATGAGGAAAAAGTTGAAGGTTTGCAGGCAAGCAGAGCTCTTGGTGCTACAGACGACAGTAAGTACGGGCCCATTATTAAGAGTGGAAGAGCAAACTATCCCACTGCATAGGAAAGATACGAAGTATGGCAAGAGACTACCATGGCTTGACCAGAAGATCTTCAGTGATCTGAAACTCAAAAAAAGAATCCTACAAAAAGTGGAAACTAGGTCAAATTACAAAGGATGAATATAAAGAAAAAACACCAGTATTTAGGGACAAAATTAGAAAGCCCAAAGCACAAAATGAGATTAAACTGGCTAGAGGCATACAGGATAACAAGAAAACATTCTACAAATACAGCAGAAGCAAGAGGAAGACCAAGGACAGATTACTCAATGAGCGGGAAAAGCAATAACAGAAAATGTGGAAATGGCAGAAGTGCTAAATGACCTTTTTATTTCCATTTTCACCAGAAAGGTTAGAAGCAATTGGACATCTAACATAGTGAATGCCAGTGAAAATGAGTTAGGATCAGAGGCTAAAATAGGAAAAGAACAAATTTGAAATTACTTAGACAAGTTAGATGTCCTCAAGTCATAATGGCCTTATGAAATACTTCCTGGACCTTGCTGAGGAGATATCTGAGGCATTAGTGATTATCTTTGAAAAGTCATTGACTACGGGAGAGAGTCCAGAGGGAAAAGGGCAAATATAGTGCCAATTTATAAAAAAGGTAAGTAAGGACAACCCGGAGAATTAGACAAGTCATCTTAACTTCAGTATCTGGAAAGATAATGGAGCAAATAATTAAGCAAGCAATTTGCAAACATCTAGAAGATAATAAGGTGATAAGTAACAATCAGCATGGATTTGTCAAGAACAAGTCATGTCAAACCAACCTAATAGCTTTCTTTGATCGGGTAACAAACCTTGTGGATAGGGGGGAAGCAGTAGATGTGGTATATCTTGACTTTAGTGAGGTTTTTGATACTGTCTCACATGACCTTCTCATAAACAAATTAGGAAAATGCAACCTAGATGGAGTTACTATAAGGTGGGTGCGTAAGTGGTTGGAAAACTGTTCCCAGAGGGTAATTATCAGTGGTTCATGCTGGAAAGGCATATCAAGAGAAGTCCCATAAGGATCAGTTCTGGGTCCAGTTCTGTTCAATATCTTCATCAATGATTTAGATAATGGCATAGAGAGTACACTTATAAAGTTTGTGGACGATACCAAGTTGGGAGCAGTTGCAAGTGCTTTGGAGGATAAAATTAAAACTCAAAATGATCTGGACAAACTGGAGAAATGGTCTAAAGTAAATAGGGTGAAATTCAATAAGGACAAATACAAAGTATTCCATTTCAGAAAGAACAATCAGTTGCACACACACAAAATGGGAAATGACTGCCTAGGAAGGAGTACTGCAGAAAGGGATCTGGCGATCATAGTGGATCACAAACTAAATACGAGTCAACAGTGTAACACTGTTGCAAAAACTGTTGTCATTCTGGGATGTATTAGCAGGAGTGTTGTAAACAAGACATGAGAAGTAATTCTTCCACTTTATTCTGTGCTGATTATGCCTCAGCTTGAGTATTCTGTCCAGTTCTGGGCACCATATTTCAGGAAAGATGTGGACAAATTGGAGAAAGTCCAGAGGAGACCACCAAAAATTATTAAAGCATGAACTATGAGGAAAGGTTATAAAACTTGTGTTTGTTTAGTCTGGAAAAGATAAAACTGAGATGGGGCATGGTAACAGTTTTCAAGTACATAAAAGCTTGTTACAAGGAAGAAGGAGAAAATTGTTTTTCTTAACCTCTGAGGGTACGACAGAAAGCAATGGGCTTAAATTGCAGCAAGGGTGGTTTAGGTTGGACATCAGGAAAACTTCCTAGCTGTCAGGGTGGTTAAGCACTGGAACCCATTGCCCAGGGAGACTGTGGAATCTCCGTCACTGAAGATTTTTAAGAGCAGTTTAGAAAACACCTGTCAGGAACGGTCTAGATAACATCTAGTCCGGCCATGAGTGCATGCGACTGGAATAAATGACCTCTCAAGGTCCATTCCAGTCTGTAATTCTATGCCTAAAAACGTAATAGAGATAAGCTCAAAACACAAAATTCTGACCACAGTTTCCTGTGTAGAACCTCATTGTGAAATTGCACAAGTGAGTAACTGAGCATGCAGTTTGTCCCAAAGTAGTGTAAGTACTAATGGTGATTCAGCATTGCTGCTGTCTGGTGCTCGGCGCTCCCAATTCCTACTGAAGTCAGAAGGACTGAGAGTTCTCAGCAGGTTCTAAGGTTGGACACTTAGAACTCTTCAGGATGTCTTATTTATGGAGAACAGTAATAATGTGTGAAAGTCTGAAAATTTACTAATCTGCTGCTAAAGAGGCTGTCAACTGTGGGCAATTTACAAAAGCCCCAAATTCCCAAACATACAATAAAATAGCAAAAGGGGGGAAAATAGAAAATCTAAATAGAAAATGCTGTTGGGACCTGAGCTTTCTGAGGGAGCCTGGAGAATGTATTTCAGTCTTGTTAAAACCTTATCTCACTTACTGAGAGAGTACATAATTTAAAAAGTAAAAAGCACAGTGAAAAATCCAAAACACTAATTTATGCAATTATAAACCTGATATTCTGTAGCACAAAAAGTAATTCAGATCCCCAATATGCCCAGAACACAACAGGATATCTAAAAATATTAGAACATTAATTAATTAAGACACATTTCCTATCGCCTAAAGATCAGATGCTTCACACACTGAGTCACTTAAACAGAACAAACCGTCCCCATATATCATAAGTACTTTACTCTGCTTTCCTTTGGGCCGTTACAATTACTCACAGTTGTCCTGAAGAAATAAAGAAATTCACAAAGCAGTTCCTTCCAGTTTCTCTTCATAGCTTCCAGCCTTCATTCCCTCCTAGATTCTGTCTTTAAAAAATTCCTTGGCTCTCTTCAGGTATTATCATAACTTGCATTTTGGTGTTTTGAGTTTTATTTACTGATTTTTTTTTTCAGGCTTAATGATTCCCCAAACCTCCTTTTCAGTTCCTTTCTCATTCCTTTCCACCTAATTAGTTCTTTGCAGAGTATGCATATAAATAAATCACGTGTGTGTTTCTATCTATCTACACACACATATACATATCACTAAACAGAGGTGGGTACAGAGAGAGAGAGAGAAAGGGAGAGAGAATAGACAGAGTAATCTTGAACCTTTGTAGCAATCACCAGGTAAGAGGAAGTCTATCCTAAATTTCATGTTAGTTAATGCCTCTGAAATATTAACTCCTTCCTGTGACATTGTTATGATGCATACTGTGCTTATTTATTTATACAGGAGTATCATGTACAAATATTACTGTGAAAGATTTTAATCATGAAGAGGTGAATACTAATATGAATATTAGAACTGACAAGTTACTGTTTGTTCAGAAATCAAGCAGTCAGTATTAACTCTGTATGTTCCACAGATTGACAGGAAATATAATTGATGCTTATTAATTTTCCCCCCATTTGAGTCGGTTCTTCGATGCTATTACTGTATACGGGAGCCAATATTTCATGCTTCTGATTTCTCACCAATACTGGCAAATACAAAAAGTCAAAGAAAATATCTTTGGGTTAGTTATCTACTAACAATCAACTGCACCAATCTAGCTATGTCGTCCAATAATTTTGGATAGAGTATACAACTTTGTCTCATAGTTGGTTATTGCAGCTAATGTGTTTGGCACATAGATCCAGGTCTTTTTTCCCTACTAAACAAAAGCGTTACATTTTTAGATCCTGCTCCTGCAACCTTTCCTCATAAGAGTAATCCTTATCCACATAATAATTCCCAGGTGTGTGGGGGGAGGTTGCTTTTTTAACGTAAGGTAAATGGTATCCCATTGCTTGGAAAGTTCTCTTTCTTCGTCAAAGAAATGAACGAGTAGATTGATCAGATAAAACATTCTACGGTAGGAAGAGAGCCTCAGACATAAGCCCTTGTATTAGAGGCCTGGTATAAGGCCTGAGGCCTGAACTAAAGTAGTAAATAGGCCCTGCTAATATAAAGTAGAATTAGCAAGAGTCAAGCTATAAGCAAAAGTCAGGCCCTGTAACAAAACATACCTACTTGCAAGTTCACAGAACCTGGCAAGAACAGGGCAGGTATGGCAAAAACATACACATACCTAAGAAATACTAGGCACAGAACATTCGTGCAAACACATTCCAGAAGCGTGGTACCAGAACACCCCATACCGAGTATGGTATAAACACACACACACACCAAACAAGAACACACAGACCCGCCTAAAAATAAGGTCAGAATGATGGTCAGGGTGATGAATAGAATGTTTTGATCAAACCAACATGTACAAGGTAATGGGTGGTAGCTAACCATGTCAGGAGGCACATCAGAGGGGTAATGTGTAACTTGTTTGTATTCATGTGTAAAATGGAGTCTCAGAGGGATTGTCTTTGTCCAGTCTAGGAGAGAATGGAAAGTCCCGCCATTCACGGAACTTCATTCATTGTCATGGGCATACATATCTTAGTGTCCCTCTAGAGTCTGCTGGGTGCTATTACCATGCTTCATTGACAATAAACCTGGCTGGGTGCCTTCGTACCTTAACGTATCTTGTGGTCACTGGATGATTCACTCGAGGTCTGCTGTATCAGCTATCTGTGCAGAGCTGGGATAGCACAGAGAGTACACACATGCAGCCAAACATCTAACTACACATTCAACAACACTTCTCTGGCACTCACAAATGCAAACACTGGGACAGATATCCAGCATCCTACTCTTGATCAGTTGAGATGGTGACATAAAGCTAGTCACCACTGCATACTGAAAACAATGCAAACTAAGCCCCCTCACACTGAACAGTATACACAGTGAACAACAGGGGTGCAAGATGGAACCCTGCAGCATTCATCACAAGAGTACCCTTGGGGATGATGAGCAATTGCCTAATACAGCCCTCTGGGATCCGTAACCAAGAAAGAATAGAGGCATCCCAAATCAATCCCATCGCCTCCTCCAGGAAGCCATGGATTAGTCAACAACACTTTATTATCAATGGTATTGAGGAAAGCTGCTAGATCTAATAATATCAGCATGGAACCTGATTATTTTCCAATGCAAGGAGTTGTTCATCCAGCATTGCAACAGTAAGTTTCTGCATCAAATCCAGTGCTGTACAGAAATAGATGAGAGTCCAGGAGCTCTGATGCAGCTAGATACTGAAGGAGTTGTTTAGCCACAAGCTTCCCAATCACCTCCCCCCCAAAAAGGAAAGGATGAAAACTGTTCAAGAACTGTCCAGGTTCTTAATGTGTAATGATAATTTGTTGGGGAAAGGGTGAAGACATGCCTCCTTCAAAACCAATGGCATCCTACCCCTCTTAATAGAAGCAGGGAGAGTCTCTTTAGTAATGGGCTTAGTACTTACCCACTCACCTTCTCCAGCAAGGCAGGACATAGGTCCAAACCTCAAGTCGTGGCACAAAGTTTTTTTAACACCTTCAGAAGCTCAGTGAGTGATAGTAGCTGGAACTTAACCAGGGGAGATCTTGCATTTGTCTCCCGAGGATGCTGCTTTTCTGCCACATGCACCAATACTTCAGTTTAAATCTGAATAATCTGCTCTGAAAAATATGTATAAATTTGTATAAATATGTATAAATGTATACATAAATTAATTAATTCAGCAACGGAAGGCAGGTGGCCCGCAGTATTCAGACCATCCACAGCTTGAAACAAGCATGCTGACCAACATTTTTCATATGCTATAGCAGAGATAAAGAATCTCCTCTTTGCCTACTCTACAGCTATGCCATCAGATTTCAAGAATCTGGGAGCTCTGATGCAGCTGCATCCCTTTTAAGGTTTTATGATGTAATTGATCAGTTTCACACTATGTCCACCACCCCTGCTGTAGCATCTTCCGTCCTACTTCACTTGTAACAGATCATTTATAAACTGAGGTGATTTGTGAGGACAAAACTCTGAAAGAGGATGCCTCGGGGCTATTTGGCAATAGTAAGGACAAAGTATTGTTATCATCTTACTAAACTATTATCTGAGTAGTACACTGAGAGAAAAAAGATTATTACTCACAACTCTTTCAAATCTCTGCATCTGTTAGTTTTGGAAGGTGGCTCAACAGATCTCTCACCTTACTGGAATGTAGTCACTTTCTGGAAGTTACCTTCAAATTTGCCAAACATAGTATTGATTACAAATATAATTCTTTCCCCTAACAGAGCCCAATAGTTTAGTGTGCCTAGAGGGATGAGAGACCTCAAATGCCAACCTGAGATCTTTTAAATAACTGATGACTGAGAGGTGACTGGAATTAATTTGTGTGTACTATGTAAACTTGTTGCCACAAATTAAGGGCTCTGTCACTTGTCTGTCTTCTTTGCTTTTTTGCATTGTGTCAGACAAGAACATAAAAAATAAAGTGTCATACTGATTTCTTGAGGTCCCACTGCCACTCCATCAGATAAAAATAAAACACAATGAGATGTAAATGGTCTTTTCAGAAGTTTTATGAAAATTAGCAAAAGACTGGGTGTTTGACTCCCTTCTCTCAGATGGAGTCACATCTGTGTTAATCTGGGAAGAAATGGCCCTTTACGATCCACTCAGACCTTCCAATGCACTCTTCTTAGTCAGTATATTACAGTGTCCAGCTTCCCAAAAGTTAATTTAATACTGAGCCTGGATACCTAAAAATATTTCTACTCTTAAATTTCAAATATATTTATTCAACCTGCAGTGGCTTTAAATACTGTGGATTAGAACTGGTCAAAATTTTTCGAATGATAGTTTTCCTTAGGAAAACGATGGTTTGACTAAATTGAAAAAATTCATGGGACTGTATAGATTTTTGTCAAAAAATTCAGGGTGAAATGATCAAAATGTTTCATTTAAACAAGGCTGAAAAGTTTAATGTTAACTTTATTGTTTTGTTTCAACTTTATTCTTTCAACTTTTATATTATAGTCAAAACAATAAAATCAAAATGAAATATTTTGATGAAGTTGAAGGGCAATATTTTAGGAACATTTTGTTTTGTAAAAAATCAGAGATTTTGACTTTTGGTTCTGATTCAGGATGAAACAAAATTTTGAAATCTTGTACTTTTCCCACACGCTGGAAATTTTCTCAGCCAGCTCTATTGTGCATGATTGGATGTTCCAGCTGGTAATTAATTGGATTGTTTACAGGTGCTTGCATAGCATAAACAATAGCTTTCACATATTTTCCACCTGGGGAGGAAAATGTACTTATGGTAAGGCAGTAGCATAGGAGTAGATAGTGCCATTTATGCCTATCCCTGCATGTGGGACAGTGTGTAGCTGCACCACCCCACAGAGAGCTGTCAAAAGGTTCATTGCTCAGAGATTTTTAAGATCAGAAGGGACCTTTTGATCATCTAATCTGACTATAGAATTTAACCCAGTTACTTTGGTATGGAGCGCAATAACTTGTATTTGACTAAATCATATCTTGTAGAAAGGCATCTATCTTTATGTGAAGACATCAAGAAATGGAGAATCAAGCACTTCCCTGGGTAGTTTGTTCTGCTGGTTAATCACTCTCACAGTTTAAAAAAAACTCATGCCTTATTCTTCACATAGAAAATCAGCATAGCATAATCTCTTCTTAAGTTTCCCAATGAGCAGGGGACTGTGCAAGTTGTATTACCCTTTAAGACAGTGTAATCCATGCCTCAATGGCATGGCACTCTGTCCTCCTCTAGTGTTGGTTTAGACCAGCTAGAGGTTGATGAGCCTGCTACAGCCTGGACTATGAGAGAGGTGTCTTTTAGCTCAGTCAGTAGAGGCTCATGCATTAAGCTCCAGAAATCCCAGGTTTGATCTCAGCCACCGATGACTGGGGTCTGTCAGCATTACAATGATAAAGACTTTTTCTTCCCCCTGGTGCTGAGGAAGGGCACACGCAGGGCACAAAGGCAGCAGTTCCTGCAATTCTCTGAGTGCAAAAACTGATTGTGACTGGCATTGGTAGATAAAGTGTGTTCCTTGTGCCCTTTGGCACCCCATTTTCCTGGATTCTGATATTCTGCCCAAATGTATTAATTTTGCCCTGTCCCATAGTTTGAACCACAGTTATTGTATATGATCTCTGTAGTTGAATAACTTGAGAGATTTTCTATCAGTGATGGGGAAATTTTCTTTCATCAAGAGTTAAAAAAAAAGGTGATATGTTGATAGCAGTCACTGGTTAGTGATTTAAGGTCTTCTGTTGCTCCTTTCACTTTTCCTCTAGGAGTAGGATCAAGTTCAGTTTGTTGTATCACTTTCTGAAATTTAATCCACTCCTGCAAATAGTCATGAAGTGCAGTGAATGTGAAGGCTAGAAATAGAACTTTTACTTTCACATTCAAAACCAGCACTGATATCCATCCCTAATTAATAAAGCATGCATACTCCATATGATAGGACTAATTTTCAATTGACTACTTCCCACTTGCCCTTGTTATTCTCTGAGGCACAATTATTTGTGGGGCACACAAAGAGTCAAGGTTTTAAAAAATTGGCCCACTGCAAATAATTTACTAGAACTCTATCCACCTCTAGATGATAATTATACTGATGATACTTCTATAGTGACTTTCATCTGTTCTCTCTTTTTCACAAGTGTTTCATGAAGTAAAAATTGACAGTTTTACAGAGCATATACTATCATCTCTAACCCACAAACACACAACTTGATGCCATTCTTGTAAATAATACCATGCAGATGTAAAACTTCTGGAATTTCCAGATCAATATCAAAATATTAAATATAAAATAATATTAAATAATCCTGAGTTTGTTAAACAAATGTGATCTCTATGTGTCAGACACATACACACATTGTGTATGCTACATTAATTTAGCTAATGACTCTTGCTTTTTTGTTTTTGTTTGAGGGGATAGAACAAAGGTAACAACCAAAAAATATCAGAAAAATCTAGTCCCTACTTGTCTGCAGAAATCTCTGTATTTAATGTAGCCTGAGATAGTGTTTAGTTGCTGTTGGACCATGCCCAGGGCTGTGAGTTTAGTTGCTGTTGGACCAAGTCTTTAATGACATAGTACAGTATTTTTTGGACTGGTTGCACTAAAGTATAATTTGTCACTGATTCTATTCCCTTCTGGGCTCAACTGCCGCAAAAATTTCACTCAGAACAGAAGCTTTAGAATGCATCCACTTAATCTGTGAGTCCAGGGACAAGATTAACCCAGATATCCTGCTGGTCTGTAAAGCTCCATGCACCAAAAGCACCATAGACTAAATGTTGTCTGGTTCAGTGATGAAGTTCACAACACTCATTCGCTTGGGAACTTCAGTAACAATGCAGACAACACCTCTGAAACTATAGCCCAACAGTGCATCTACAAACGTTCCACTGTAGGTTTCTCACAGGTAAGATCTCTGGAGACACACATGTAGTTGGGCTGGATACATGGCCTAGATTTTGACATAAGTCGCCCCTGTCCTGGTCAGACAGCTTTCACTTCCAAATAGATATCAGAACTCTCCCTATCACAAGGCAAGAAGAAACCATCACCATTGTACATCTCCAAAATCTCTTGGAGTCGGCCAGTCTTGAAAGTTCTGCCCAACCAAGAAGACAAGGAGTAGAAGAAATAGGGAAGCAATACAACCACTTCCTGACTGTTGCAGTGAACATTCTAGCACAAAACTCCCTCTCTCACCACATCGCACCCCACTGCCTACTTAGATCACCAGGGTTGTCATTCAGACTGCCATGGCGAAGACTACCCTCAGAGACAGGAAAATCATACTCCAAAGAACTATTCAGTGGTTGTACAAAATTTCTTTGTAAACCCAGACTGCTTTCATTCAGCCCTATCACCTCTCACTCTGAGGAACTATCATCTTGTTTCACAGAGAAGATCACTGTATCGAGAAAGGCCTTCTAGGCCTTCTTAAAATAATAAACCAAGAGCACAACACCTTCTTTACAGATTTATGCTTATCATGCAAGTAGTAGTCATGGAAGAACTGATAGCAGCCAGGGCCACCTCTGTGTCTGAGTCCCTAAAACACTCCTAGATGGTAAAAGAGAGCAGAGAACACCTGTGAGCCCTGCTGACTGAGACTGTCAATACCTTGTTGGATGAGTGTTCCCTCTAATTTTTTACATCTGTGTGTGGAATGAATTTTGTTATTTGCACCAATATGGAGGTAGTGTGTGGTGGGGGTGGGGTCAAGGGGTTCGTGGTGTGGGAGGGGGCTCATGGCTGGGGCATAGGGTTGGGGTGTGTGGGGGGTGAGAGCTCCAGCTGGGGGTGCAGGCTGTGGGGTGGGGCTGGGGATGAGGGGTTTGGGGAGCAAGAGGGGGCTCAGGGTTGAGACAGAAGGTTGGGGTGCAGAGGGGTGAGGACACCAGTTGGGGGTGCGGGAGCTGGGGTGGGGCCGGGGTTGAAGCATTTGGAGTGCAGGCTGCCCTAGGGCTGTGGTGGAGAGAGAGGTAGCAACTTGGGGCCGGGTGAGAGGCACCTCTCCATGCCTGTGCAACAACTCTGTGTGGGCTGGGGGAGAGAAGCCTCTAAGACCTTTGACACTGTTGATTGCCAACAGCAAGCAGAAGGATTGCTGCTTTTTATACGAGATGGAGCTTTCCAAGGTATTTGACTTTATTCCTAGAGATGTATGCAGTGTTCCCTCTATTTTTTCCATCCACATGCAGAATGAATTTTGTTATGTGAACCATACTGAGGTAATGTGCCACCAGTAGAAACCAAAAACCAAGATGAAATATATATTTTTCAAAAGTTACCATAGGGACAATTACTCCAGCCAGGACAGGTTAGGCATTTTAGAACTCACTATTCAAAGAATTAAATTTTAAGAGTAAGAAAGAAATAAAAGTTATGAAATACATAGACCAGTGAAAAAACTAACAACACACTTTGAAGTGTCAAGAAGTGTCAAGAAGTAACAACAGTAATACAAGTAT
The DNA here is from genome assembly GCF_965140285.1 of Lepidochelys kempii. Lineage (NCBI taxonomy): Eukaryota > Metazoa > Chordata > Testudines > Cheloniidae > Lepidochelys > Lepidochelys kempii. The sequence continues at coordinate 181,630,044 of NC_136382.1, read as the reverse complement.
GTGTCAGGAGGCGAGTGTGAAAGACAGTGTGTGTGTGTGAGAGAGAGTGAGAGAGAGACGTGCATTGCCCCTTTAAGTACACTGCTCCCACTTTAAATACGCTGCCCTTTTAAGTAGATCGGCATGCTCCAACACAACAGCAGCTGCCAGCAAGCTCCCTCCATCCTCAGCCCTGTTGTGTGTCTCCCTGCTCTGTGGAGATGGGGTACATGGGCGGGCGGAGGGGGGATCTTGACATCAGCTCTCCCTCTCCCCCCACCCCCACAGCAAGGAGGAGGCTACCAGGAGCAGCTCCAAGGCAGAGGGCAGGAGCAGCACAGCAGTGAGGGGAGGGACACCTGAAGTGCTACACCTGAAGTGTGCAGCACTTGATAGCTGCTGGGTGGCCATCCAGCCATGCAGCTTACAGGGAACTTAGTACTCCAGTAGTCAAGCCTAGAAATCAAGAAAGCATGGCCAGGTCTGTCTCTCATAGGATGAGGAGTCAGTGGTGGAAAAGTTTTTGTTTTTTATTATTTGGTTGATGTTTTGCTCTGCTGTGGTTATTAAGCCATCCAGTTGAGTTAAAGAAGAACCACAAGGCAGAAGACTAACAATCTGAAGGCAAGATACAAGTAGATGGGAATAATACAAAGAAGGCAAGATTCTTCTACCATATTTTGCCAATTGAGCTGCCGCCAGGTGCTGCTTTTGTCACTCAGAAATCTGGGAGATGGTGCTGCTTATATCTGGCATTAAGAAGACATACTTCTGTAAGGGCGTCTGCATATAGCTGGCACATCACCCTGTATTCTCTCACCAATTCTTTCAATGGTTTCATGTAGATAGTGAACAACGTGGGCGAGGTTAAATCTTGTGCCTGTCAGAGAGGACTTTGGAGGTGAAGGAGCAATTAGCCATGAGCAGTGGGTGTCAAGTGCTTAGGCACTTCGAAAATCCCAATAGGATCCTATCTGCATCTTTATATGACTAAAGACCTTTAAAATTCTAGCTGCAAGTGATTTGCCCAAGGTCACAAAGGAAGTACTTGAAGCTAGGTCTTGCAAATTCCACTCTCACATTGTAACCACTGGACCATGCATCTGCTCTCAAATTAAGAGAAAGCAGTAGCCAGAGACAGCTGGTATATTGATCTGACAAGTTTTATTTTGTACCAGATAGCTTGTAGCAAATACACTGGGTTTTGTTTTCTTGGGGAGCATTCAGAGGTGTAGAAGAAACTGGGAGCTGTCCGCTATCATTATTCTATCTGTGCATCAAGTATTTCTTGTTCAAGCACCGAGCCTCCCCACTCACTGTCACATATAGATATTTGCATTAAATTCAGATGGCATAAATTGGCATGGAGGGGTAAGTGATCCCTATAGACCGCCATTTGCAGAAAGTCTTCTACTGGGAGGGAAAGTGACTTGAGGCAACACAAGGCACTTGCAATGCCCTCATGATTGGGGGTGTCCAAAATTTGTCCTCTGCCTGGGCTTGCCACAGACTGTGAGGAACTGGACAAGATAGATATCATAAATGTGAATCTTCCCATCCTCTTGGCGACTTCTGTCTGGGCTACTGTGGAGAGCTAAGTGAAAATGAAAGGTTTGCCCTCGTTACCTCTGAAACAGAACCCCAGGGAAGAACAGTCAGTTCCAATTCAGGGATAAATATCCCCTCATGGTAGGGATGGTAAAAATTGCACAACCATACGTCAGCAGGAAAGAAACTGTGCCAGTAGATGTAATCTGGTGTAATTCTGGTGATGCAAATCAACCCGAGTTAGTCAGCATGTGTGGCCCATATATGTATAAAGCGGGGGGGACTGGATCATCCAGTCTGCCAGATCACTTTATGCCAAATAAGCAGCATAAAATGTAATTTACAGTGTCTTGAGGTTTGCCCGAGTGAATTCACCCTGTGTAGGGAGAATCTCCACTGCTATGAAGATGGTGTAGGCAGTGCTGACACTTCCTGTGTCCCAAAACATCCCGGCGCAGCTTAAACTTACAGCAAAATTGACTCCTTGTCAGGCTGTACCACTCTGCCCACTTCACCCAAGCAGAGGTCTGGTGCAATGGAGTAACAAGGCCTATGCATGCATGTGTTCTTATGTGTATATGTGTGTGTGTGTAGATAGAATATGGTTGCTTACATTATTTTACTTGTGGATTTTGCTGGTGGAATGAATGTTCAATAAGAATGTGTTTTATATTCATTATGTAGTTCAGCAGGGGATAGACACTAAAGGAGGAAAAAATGCTCAGAAGCAGTAACAGAATCTTCATGGAAAATACTTTCACAGGTGTAAGCCACAGTACTCCAGCAGGCTGGAATCCAGTTTCTATCATTACCTAATGTGACTAAGAATAGAAGCAAAAGAAAGATTCTTCCATGATGGGAACCTGACAAAAAGGGCAAAATTCTTCCCTTATTTTCAGCTATGCATCCACATAGAAATTAATAGGGTTACAAGGAATGAATACAAGCAGCCTACGACTGGTGTTTTATTTATTTTTCTTTTGGGGGCAAAGGGTAAATCTGAAAATTGTGCAATTGGGATTAAGTTAAAAAAAAAAACCTGAACGTACACAACAAAGATTCACATTTTCATCCCCACCTCTCACCTTAGCTTCAGCCAGCACAATAGTTTCTGCTGCTACCCCTGTTTTAGCATCACTGACTACTGCTGCTGCTGTCCTCACCCGCAGAGCCTCTTATCAAGTAGAAGCTGTTAGCAGAACTAATGAGTCCAGGAAGGTACAATGAAATCTGTAGTTCACTAAAGCTTCAGCTGTGATGCTGAGCCTTTCCTATTCTCTGTGAGGAGAAATACAATGAATAGCAAGACCTGTCTTGGAAATAGAACAAACAAGCACTTGCTGATGGAACAGTGACATTACCTCCCATATGGCAATAGCAAAGAGAATTTCATAATTTTTATGAAGCGTTCACCAGGAGATGCATGACAACAGAGTGTGAGGTTTTTTATGACCCATAAGGATCTGGAGTCTACTGCAATGAGGTAATGGTGGAAACTGAGGTAAGGCTAGCTCAGGGGTGGGGAAACTTTTTGCCCTGAGGGCCACATCTAGGTATGGAAATTGTATGGCGGGCCATGAATGCTCATGAAATTGGGGTGGGGCCAGAAATGAGGAGTTCAGTGTGTGGGAGGGGGCTCCGGGCTGGGGCAGGGAGTTGAGGTGTGGGGGTGGAGGGATAAGGCATCCGGCTGGGGATGCGGGTTCTGGGATGGGGCTGAAGATGAGGGTTGGGGGTGCAGGAGAGTGCTCCGTGCTGGGACTGAGGGGTTTGGGGGATGAGAGGAAGATCAGGGCTGGGTCGGGGGTTGGGGTGTGGGAGGGGATCGGGGTGCAGGATCTGGGTGGCGCTTACCTCAAGCAGCTTCTGAAAGCAGTGGCATGTCCCCCCTCCAGCTTCTACATGGAGACGTGTCCAGGCGGCTCTGCGCACTGCCCTGTCTACAGGTGTTGCCGCTGCAGCTCCCATTGGCCACTGTTTTTGGCCAATGGGAGCTGCGAGGGTGGCACTTGGGGAGGAGGCAGCATGAGGAGCTACACATAGGAGCCGTAGGCGGGGACATGCAGCTAATTCCGGGAGCCACAGCAGATGCAGAGCAGGAGAAGCCCATGACCCTGCTCCCTGGCAGGAGTTTGAGGGCTGGAGTAAAACATCTGAAGGGCCTGCAGCGGCGAACCACTGCCAGCAGGAGCCGCAATTGGCCGAACCTGCAGACGCGGCAGGTAAACAAACTGGCCCGGCCCGCCAGGGGCTTTCCCTGAACAAGCGGCATCCCAAGTTTGGGAAACAGTGTGTTGGAGGGATGAAGGTCATGTAGAAAATGATCCTTGATAGCATAGTGACACTCACTGTTTCAGACTGAGGCCCCACAGAAAAGCTTTGCAGCAACTTAATAACTGATTTCTTAAAATATCTGGCCTATTTTTATTAATCCATTATTTATAATTAAGCTTAGAACTTGTGATACAGCACGGCCAGAGGGCAGCAGGAGAGTGTTTTTTTTGGTTTTTTTTGGAAGCAAAAAAGGTGTTTTTATTTGCATAACACACTTACAAAGCAAAAACAAAAGCATATGCAATGTGTAACTCAGCAACCAATCACAATTGTTTTCTCATTAGCTTCAGGGGAGGGAAGTGTTCAAGCTGGCCTGGCCCAGGGCGGGGGGCTTCCTCGACTCTCGTGGTCTTCCACCCTTCCGAGTTACCTGGTGGCCCAGAGCGAGGGGGCTTCATCGACTCTCAAGGTCTGCCACCCCCTCGAGTTACCTGGTGCCACGCCCAGTGTCACCAACAATTCCCTCCTTTGAAAGCACCCAACAAGAGGGGCAGGCTGTGGGGTGGACAATCCGGGGGGGGGGGCACGTGCACCCATGTGTGAAAGGACACCTCTAAGGTGGTGGTGTCTGCAGCAGCAATGGCTGGGGCTGGGGTCCCTTACTCTCTCCCCCAATCAAAGGGTCAAACAAAGGGACCCAGATGGGGACACTGAGCAGAGAACCTCGGTCAGCGCCCACCACTCCTCAAAAGCATCAAGGAGGTCAGTGGACGCTGCCCAGAGGAACTCCACCCGGATATTTGAACGGACTGAGGATCGGAAAAATGCCCCACAGTCACAGGAAACTCCATCAGCCAACCTCCTCTCTCTGGTTTTATAAATGACCAATAAATACAGTTCATGCAGCCAGTTCGCAGTAAAGGGGTGAGGGGGTTGACTGGGTCTACGGGGCAGGAGTCCAAGTAAAAGGTCCGGTGGGCCTGGGGTAGAGGGTGGGCGGGGCATGCCCTCGAGCAGGATCCTGTCGAGGTAAGCTCAAGCAGCGGGCGGCAAAGCAGCCTTCACCTCCTGAAGTACGCGCCGGGGGGTACGAGGTCTGGAGAGCCCCATGTGCCGAGCGAGCATCAGGGAATCCAACCAGTCTCCCCGGTCGTAGTCCAGGAGGTCTCCGACTCTTGTGACTTCTGCCAGGATCAAGCTCTGGTGCACCGAGCGGGACTCCGCCACCTGCACACGGAGCTGAGGGTTGTGTAGCAGGGGCTCGGCGAGGCGATCTGCCCCCTTGGTGGCTGCCACGGACCTGGTCATTGAAAACTGTTTCCAAGTCCAGAGGAGGTCCTTGTAGAAGACCGGCAGCCCCGAGAGGTCTCGCAGAAGACCTCCCGGATGGAGATAAAAGAGCTGCCGATTGTATCGGAGCCCTTGCAAGCGGCACAGGAAGGCATGTTCCAATATGCTCCACGTCGAACTACCTGCACTGTAAAGGAACCTCTGCAGGGCCTGGAGGTGGAAGACACAGACCTGAGTGTGCAGACACTTCAGGCCCTGCCCTCCTTCCTTCAGGGGTAGATGAAGAACCCCAACAGGGGCCCAGTGCATTCCTGACCAGAAGAACTCTAGAATCGATGTCCGGAGGTTGGTCAGGAAACCTGGGGCTGGGACCAGGGTGTTGAGCCGGTACCAGAGCATGGACAGGACTAGTTGGTTAAGCACCAACGCTCTCCCTCAGAGGGAGAGATATTGGAGTAGTTCCATCCATTTCCGGAGCCGCTCTATCACCCCACCCTCTAAATTTTCCCAGTTTTCCAGTGGAGAGGGATGCGCGGTAGAAAGGTAAACGCCAAGGTAAAGCAGCGGACCCGCGCTCCACCGGATGGTCTAAAGCACAGGGGGAGGGAGCTCGCCTGCCACCAGTCTCCTACCGCCAAGCCAGAGCTCATGACCCAGTTGACTTGGGCGGAGGAGGCTGCCGAATAGATGGCCTGGGAAGCCTCCACCTGCGCCAAGTCGCCCGGGTCCTGGACCACGAGGAGCACATCATCGGCGTACGCCGACAGGACCAGCCGCAGCTCCAGCACCCACAGCACCAACCCTGTCAACTTCCTTTGGAGGAGACAGAGGAAGGTTTCAATCGCCAGAGCGTACAGCTGGCCTGAGAGGGAGCATCCCTGCCGTACTCCTCGCCTGAAGCTGACCGATTCGGTCAGGGTCCAGCTGAGCTTTATCAGAAGTGCTGTACGCTTCTGAGCTTAACCAGAAATGTACAGCACCCGGAGAAAACCCAAAAACTGGGGTACAAAGCCAAAAACCTGAAGAGTGCTCAGGAGGTACCCGTGGTCCACCCTATCGAACGCCTTCAACCTGATCTAGGGACAGGAAGGCGAACGACAGACAGTCTCTACGCCCGAGTTCCAAAAGGTCCCAAACCATAAATAGGTTATCAAAGATACTGCGGTCCAGGATGGTGTAGGTCTGGTCTGGGTGGATCACGTCCGCCAGCACAGACCCTAGCCTCAGTGAGATTGCTTTCGCTATGATTTGTAGTCCGTGCTGAGGAGCAAGACGGGATGCCAATTTCGTAAATTGCGGAGGTCCCCCTTCTTCGGCAATAAGGCAAGCACATCTCGCCTGCACGAAAGAGGGAGGACCCCACTCTGCAGAGACTCAGCCCAGACGGTGACTAGGTCTGAGCCGAGGATGTCCCAAACACGCGGTAGAACTCCACGGTCAGCCCTTCCATGCCTGGAGACTTATTAGTGGGCATACGACGGAGGGCTTCCGAGAACTCTGCCAGAGTGAGAGGCAACTCTAGCCGGTCTCAGTTGCTTGCACTGACCACAGGGAGCTCCTCCCAAAGCACTCTGCAAGTGCTAAGGTCGGTCGGATCCGGGGAGAAAAGACTTGCGTAGAATGCTCGGGCCCTCCCACACATCTCCGCCGGTTCCGTGTGGGGGTGCCGTCTTCTGCCAGGAGACAGGTGACGTGTTTCTTGGCCCAACTCATTTTCTCCAGGGCATAGAAGAAGCAGGAGCCGCGATCCATCTCCCAAAGGAGGCAGATGCGGGATCGAACAAAGGCACCCGAGGCCCGATGGTCCTCGAGGGCCCGGAGCTCCTCCCGCTTCTCCCGGCCCGGAGCGGGTCTTCGGGGCTGGCGGCCAGACGCCTCTCTAAGACCTCCAGTTCCAACTGCTCTATCGCCGCATTTCTCCGTCGGTTGGTACCCCGGGTGTAGTCGCAGCAGAAAAGTCGGGTGCGCACCTTCCCCAGGTCCCACCATCGCCGCGCAGAGGGAAAGGCGCACCGCTGCCCTTGCAGGCCAGCCAGAATTCCTGGAAGGACATCACAAAGCCCTCATCCTCCAACAGGCTGTTGTTAAAATGCCAGTAGGCCGGCCCTGGCTTCTCCGCACAGAGGGAGAATGTCACAGTGGCTAGGTGATGGTCAGAAAATGGGGCCAGCCAAATGCTGGAGGAGTGGGCTCGTGAGAGATGGAAGCATGATAGATAAATGCGGTCCAACCGGGAGTGGCTCGACCGATGGGCTTCCACCCAGACAAAGGTGAAAGTGGAAGTGTCATCCAGGTGCTGGTCATGCCAGATGTCCACTAGGGAGTGATGTTCAACTATCTCCTGTAGGGTGTCCCCGGCGGCCGGGCACTGCTCGGTCCCTGACTGGTCTCGCTCCTCGAGGGTGGTATTAAAATCCCCTTCCAGGACCAGGCACTAGTGAAAATCTAAGGTGCCGAGGAAGGCGGACGCCTGCTGATAGAATGTAACTGCTCCGGGCCCGATGTCGGGGCATAGATGTTAACGAGGTTAACCACGAGCCCCTCTATACGGACCCGGAGTTGCAGCAGGCGACTCTGCATGGCCTCGGCAACCCCTAGCACCTCGGGCCGTAGGTCGGGGGAGAACAGGGTCGTCACTCCAGCCTACCGAATTGTGGAATGGCTAAAATAGACCCTGTCCCCGCACTCCAGCCACCAACTATCTTCGGCGGTCGGATCCGTATGGGTCTCCTGCAAGAAACTCACAGAGTACCTTCCCTCCCGAAGGAAGGAGAGCACCTGGGACCTGCAGAGAGCCATCCTACAACCCCGGGTGTTCAACGTTGCAGTGGTGAGAGGCGTCATGGGGAGGGCCGGGGGGGATCCTCACTGGCAGGGATGCTCACATCCCCCAGCGGGCTGTGCGACAGTCCCTGACCCATCCCGTAGGTGACTAATTGGTCACAGAAGACACGGACTCACCAGTAGGCAATGGCATCCTGCTTCCCCGTCCCTTTACCTTCCCCCATGAGGGCCCTTGTGGCCCAGAGGATTTGAAAAAAATCCCCCCATCACTGGAGATCAAGCTGTACCTTGTTGCGGGAGCCACGGACATCCTCTAAAAACTTCCGCAGCTCACCTCACAGCTCATTGGGGGGTGGGGTTACGGTTTCCTGGTTGTTCCCTGGTGAGGCTCTTGGTGCAGCCCCATGGCCCACTAAAACGGGCAAGCAGGGTGCGGACCCCCGATGGGGTGCCTGATGGGCTAGAGCTTCTAGGCCCGCCTCAAACCCTGGGGCGGTAGGAGGCGGTGGAGGGAAAATAGCAGCCCCTAATGGGTCGGGGCAGGAGAACGCAAAGGAGAACGCTCTCTGGGGGTCATCAGTTGGAAAAGGGAAGGAGACAGCCCCGGGGGTGGTGATAACATCGCAGGAGGTAGACTGGATAGGGGTGGGGCAGGGGCAGGGCAGAGGCGAAATTCTGGGTTTCGGGAGGCAAGCAGCTGGATGGTGGCACCTCCCAATCAGGCTCAAGCATTAAGGGGGGTAGGGAAGGAGCTCTTGGTGATACCAGGCGTGGGCTCTATGGTGAATTTAGCAGCCACAGCATCAGGAGGTGGATTATCTTCTGTTGGGCCCCCGCCCAGGAAGAAAATTGATTGCTCCGCACCAACGGGGGGTGCCCCGGCAACTTGTGGCCCGGCCACGTGCGCCGGCTGTCACCTGAGCAGGCTCAGTGGTCGTCAGCGGGGCTCCATCAGCGGCTGGGTCAATGGAGGAGTCCAGGGGCTCCTCGGAGGTGGGAGCAGAAACAGCAGTTAGGGGGAGGGAGCATGGGGAAAAGAGGGGTGGAGTGAGGTTGCCCAAATCGAGGTTTGCTGGCAAAATGTCATCCTCCCCCTGGGCGACCGTTGTCGGATCTAGGGCCTCGATCTCCTCAAACATGGAGGAGAGGACACTTTCCGTCACCCCAGGGTTCTCCCCGCTGGCACCCACCAGGACGGTTGCTTCGGGGTTCACGGAGGCTTCGGGTAGTGTCAGGACAGAAGGGGCTTCCTCGAGGGTCTTGGAGAGGAGGGTCTCCCGTGGAGGGGGGACACTACCTTCTGGTGCTACCACGTCTTTCCCGGCTGACACCGGTGGATGGGATGCACTTGTGGGCAAAGTGGAAGATTCGGCATCGGTGCCCGCCTTCCTGGTCTTCCGGGGGTCCTCCGCCTCGGGTAGATGAGGCGGAGCTCGAGCCTTCCACTTGCCTTGCTTCCCCTGGGCTAGGGCCCAGCCCTCCATGGCATCATCTGGGGGCTGGTTAGCAGTGGTCATGTCGGGGGTAAAGGCGATGGCTCAGGGACTTGCGGGGCGGGGGACGATGGGGCGACATAAGGGAGGGAGGATTCTCCCTGGGGCAGGCTCTCTCCTATGCCTGGTGGTATCTCTGCCACACCCTCCTCCATAGTCCCCGCCAGATTGTCAGCAGCGAGGGCGGGGCTCTCCCTCTCATCTGGGCATTGTAGGGGAGGTGCCCCTTGGGCCTGAGCGGGAGAAGTGGTGGTCCGAAGAGGAAGGGGGGCGGGTTCGGGTATCGGGCGGCCAGGGGCATTGGCAGTGACGGGGCCGATGTCCTGCCGGGTCTTTGGGATCCCAGGTGCCCCTCCTTGCCGGGCTAAGGGGCAGTCCCTCCGGACATGCCCTGACACCCAGCAGAGGTAGCACCAGGCTTCCCCCGTGGAGTAAATACACCCAGTAATGGGCCCCCTGGTGGGGGACTAGGAAGGACCCCTGGAGCGCCTCTCCGTCACGTGCCGCCAACGGCAGTAGAAGCCGCACTTGCCGGCGGAAGGAAAAAATGTGACAGAGGGTGGGGTCCTTGCAGCCCAACGGGAGAGGGCTGATGACAGAAACAGGTTTCCCCAGGGTGGAAAGGGCGGGTAACAGGGGAGCACTGGGGAGAAAAGAAGGGACTGAGGTCAGGACCAGGTGGATGCCCAGGTCCTCTAGTGGCTCTAGGGGGACAAATACCCCCCCCCCCCCACTGCCAGGCCCCTCTCCACCGCCTCCTGGGTGGCAACCTCCAATGCTAAGAAGAAGATGACCTTCCCGTACATTTTGGAGGCCGCCACAATGGCCGGGGGCCCCACCACCCTCGCCAACGCCCGCACGTAGGTCTCCACGTGGGGTGAGGGTGGGCACCAGGAGGCATCTGACACCGTGCTTCCTTGTCATGGTGGGGAAGGGGCCCTGGCCGCTGTTGATGGTGGCGGAGGTGGTGGGTGGGAGAGATGACAAGGCGGCAGGCGGGGGGGCTGCTGCCGCATGGGCATATGTCCTGGGGGGTGAGGGAGGGACATCTACAGAGCCGGTGGAGGGTGCAGCGGGGAGGGACACCGTGGTCAGTGGCGGGGCCACAGCAGTGGGGGTGGCCCCTGCCACGGAGGGCCTGGTGGTTTTAGCGGGGCCCTTCCCCTTCTTCTTGCCCTGGCCTTTCCCGCCGGCTGGGGGGGCTCCCCTAGAGTCTGGGGAGGTGGTGGGCATAGCTGCGGTGGAGGTCACCCCGGTGCCCTCCATTGCCGATGCCCCAGTGGGGGCGGTGGCAGGTGGTTAACTGGAGTTGGGGTCAGGTAAAAAGGGACAGGCTGTGGGATGGGCAGTTTGTGGGGAGGGGGCACATGATCCACCGTACGCTTGTCCAGAGAGTCCTGTTTGGTTGGCTGGTGCTTCTGGCCCACACAGTGGAATCAGGGCGAGCAGCTAAGTCCAGAGGCAGATGTTAAACAGCCAGCAGTGACAATGGAGGGGGCAGTGATGAGGATAGTAGTGTGTGGCGGGGGACACAGATGGATCGGGGGCAGCTCCATGCCACACCCCTTGTGTCCCTACAAACACAGTCACGACACAGTCAAGGCCTCCCCCCACCACGAGAGCACAGTTTGAAAGTTACTCAGGCTTGGGCCCCCTCCATGGTGATTTGTAGATTCCCCGATCAGTGTTCCTCTGGTAGACGGCTGTTTCCCTTCCTTGTCTGGGCTTTCTTTTTTACAGCTCCAACATTCCAGGGATGCCCGAGCTGGTGATAAGAAATTCTCTCAGCCGGAGACTGGTTCACAAACAAACAACAAGCGGCTGGGTCTGGGGGCTGGGTCCTTTCACTCGTCCCCTCCGGGGAGCAGGTCAGCAGGCCCTCCCTATCTTACGGGGGCGGTTTCAGCTGGAGCAGCAGCAGTGTCCGAGGGAGGGCGGGGGCGGGGGGGGGGGGGGGGCGGCCAGCAGGCCAGCACTCTACCAAAAGCAGAGAGAGAAAAAAAAAAAAGAAAAAAAAGAAAAAAAAGGGGGAGAGCATCTGGCCCAGTCAGTGGGGAAGCCGAAAGCAGGGGCAAAAGCAAGGAAAGCCCAGGCCAGAGGGCAGCAGCAGGAGAATGTTAGAAGGGGGAGTTCTTCACTGGAGAGGGAAGAAAGTTTGCTATAGATTAATCAAAGCACCTGAAGCCAATTAGAGCACCTGAAGCCAGTCACCTGACAACCCCCCCCCCTTCAGTCAGAGAAGGGAAGGAGTTGAAGCAGAGTGGATTGGGGTTGGAGCAGAGAGTAGTTTGGAGGGAAGCAGAGGAGAGTTTGGAGAAGTGCTGCGGTGGGCTAAGAAGACCAAGACCCTAGCTAAAGGGACACCTGGTTTGTGCAGAGGGAGGGCAGGAAGCCCCACAAGCTGAAGGGCAGGAGAGGGAAGTAGCCCAGGGGAAGGAACAACTAGTTCAAGCGGTTTACCGCTATCCCTAGGGCCCCTGGGCTGGGACCTGGAGTAAAGGGCAGGCCCGGGTCCCTCCCTCTCCACTCCCCTCCTTTAGGACACTAGTGGGGCAGTTAATACCCCAGTTCAGGGGTGAGAAACAGTGCCCTGAACCCTCCCCAAGAAGAGAAAGCGCAAGACCCATCAAAGTAGTGCCGGCAATTTGCCACAAACGACATTTCTTTCTCTGAATCATTCAGTGGGAGTTGTAGGTGCTCAGACTTTTCAGGGTTGAGGTATAAGGATCCACTATCTGCAATTCATATATATAGAAATATGTTTATCCATGCTCTCCTCTTCACTTTTCTTATCTCTATAATTGTATTATCATAATAATATGATTACAAAAGTATTTCATTTCATGTGTTCTTAAAATAGCTTTGTTTTCAGACATACAGAGTCCTCAATGAACCTATAGGACCAACTGTTATCTAAGTGATAATAAATTTAAAAGTCATTCTTCATAGTGCAGACATTAGGGAACTCTCTAAAGCGTCTATCTGTTGTTAGTGTCTCCAGATATTATGACAGCTTTCAGAGTAGCAGCCGTGTTAGTCTGTATCCGCAAAAAGAAAAGGAGGACTTGTGGCACCTTAGAGACTAACAAATTTATTTGAGCATAAGCTTTCATGAGCTACAGCTCACTTCATCGGATGCATTCAATGAAGTGAGCTGTAGTTCACGAAAGCTTATGCTCAAATAAATTTGTTAGTCTCTAAGGTGCCACAGGTACTCCTTTTCTTTTTTCCAGATATTATATAAACTAGAATACCTAGGCAGGGAAAAGTAATCAGAAATTTAGCTTTATCTCTTATTAAGCCAGTGTATTAGTAAGTTTAAGCAAGACACTAACACTATCTGAACATGTATTTGTGGGCTTTTATGACCTGCTTAACAAAGATATATTGATATAAGTTATATAGCACTGGTGTCTCTGATTTTATCATGAGTAGTGTGATATTTGGTAGATTTTTAAAGGCCCAGCTCCTGGAGTCATGGGAACATAAGAGAAACTCAGCTTTTATTTTAAAATAAGCAAGTTTCTAGTCTTCATGGCTGCACAGAAAAACTTGAAAATGTAAACCCAAATATCTTAATAAATCAGAGGGCAAATATAGAGAACCCAAACTTTTTCTTAAAATATGTATTAATACTTATAATAATCTCATAATTTTTGAATGTTTGTAGCTGGCAATACAGCATTATATGCATGAATTTTACCAGTAATATAAAAAAGTTTAAATAGAAACAAAATGGCCGATGTTGCTATGGTGGGTCCCGCGCTTTTCTTGATGGGGGGCTAAGATGTCACCCCTTCCCCCTGCTCTTGGGGTGCCAAGGGCCCCACTAGTGGCCCAGGAAGGTGGTAGAGGAGGAAAGCTGGGGAGGGGTCTGGGTTTGCTCCTCACTCTGAGCCCCAGCCCCTTTCAACACTTGCGGGTTTCTTACACTCTTCCCTCTTGGGCAGGATTAGCCTCAGTCCTTGATGCTGGGGAAGGGAGTCTCCCTACCCTGCTGGGGCAGGGACTCCCATCCTTCAGCTCTCTGGTCTTTCAAGTCTCAGCAACACACCTCAAAACTCCAGTCCTCTCTATTTCCTCACACACCCTGTCTGCCTGAAGCAGGGGGTTTTATTAGGTTCCTGACAGGGTGTTAATTGACTACAGGTGCTCCAATTAACCTGTAGCAACCCTCCCTAATCTACAGGGAACCACACCTTAATTAGCCTAGTGCTCGCCCAAGTCCCAGTGCTCAAAAGGACCACTTTCCCACTGCTCCCTGGCCCTGCTGTATCACAACAGTAAGAAATGTGTGTTTAATATATTAGCTTCTTTGTAAGATGTATGTGTAATTCTGACAATGGTACAGTATTGTACACATGATTGTAATGTATCATAATAAATCAATTTACAGTCCAACTATTAATTTATTTTTCCTGGTATAAATGGTTATTTCTTCTACTATATATATTTTTTCTTCTACTATATATATTTTTCCTGGTATAAATGGTGATGTCTTCTACTAACATTTCTTGGGAATAGTCATCATTTTGTAGGCACCAAAATTTGCTTTGGAAATAGGAGAACAACTTGGCAGTTATTTTAAACAAGTTATACTAGTTGATTTATGAAATCAAGATAAATTCTAATCAGCCAAAACATGTCAAGATCACACAATCCACAAACACATGAAACAACACAGGGTATCCCTTTTCATTTGCAGGATTTGGCGAGCCGTTTTTTAAGAAAAGATGGGAAAGCTGTTCTGAGCAGTCATCTGGACACAGCAGAGCTTTAAATGACAGCTCACCAATTGCTAAATAGCAAAATGAAAATATTGCATACCAATTTTTATTTCTTATTTATATGATAAACTGCTCTGTAAATACAAGGGATGAGACAACATGATTTTTCAGTTATATGATTTCTTGGAACTCTTTAATTTACATTTTATTTCTGTGTTTATTTCATAGAATATGTTAACACAAGACAAAACTAGAAATCAACTGACATCACTTAAACCATGTTTGGATTATCTTTTTTTCCTGGGATCATTCATAAGGCAGGACAAGGTACTTTTGCTATTTACTATTCATAGTTAACCAGTGCTTGGCATGTGACCACTTGTAAACAATTGTGCATAGTTTAGCTGGTAATGTTTTTAAGCATAGGTTAGCAGTGTGAACATAGAGTAATCTCGAACTCTGAACCTCAAAGGACAAAGTGCAAGTATTCATGAAGAGTGAACTATCTGTGTGCTACTTCATCACTTGAAAAGTGTTTACTCCTGTGGTGCACTGAACCTGATTTTGTGGCTTCCTGTAAGGACAAAGTACTTAGAGATAGCATAAACACAGGAACACCATGGGAGTTGCTAATAATAGCTTGTTTATTAAACAATGTGTTCATTTCTGGAGGATCCTTTAAGATGGCAAAAAGTTTACATCTTAACCACAAGAGTTACTGGGATTGATGAATGACAACACCTGTGCTGGGCAGGAAGTTAGATGAGATTATTATAATGGCCCCTTCTGGATTTAAAAAACTCTGAAACTCATAACTGTACTTTCTGACGTGTCCTCAACAGGGCACTTTGATACTCAGAATCATATGGTCAGGGCCAGGTTAAGAGACAGGCAAGCCAGGTGACCAGGCTCAGGA
Organism: Lepidochelys kempii; assembly: GCF_965140285.1. Lineage (NCBI taxonomy): Eukaryota > Metazoa > Chordata > Testudines > Cheloniidae > Lepidochelys > Lepidochelys kempii. The sequence continues at coordinate 181,615,033 of NC_136382.1, read as the reverse complement.
TGCTGGTTTTTTGGTTAGCAACAAAATGGAAAATTTAAATATCTGAAGTAAAATGTTTCAAGTATTCCATATGTGGATTCATTTTTTATTAACCTCCAAGAAGGTTCTAGAGCTTTGTAGAATCTCATGGCATCTTCCAGACTTTCTGAGAAGTACATTTTCCTCGAACCCTCCTAGAATGTTTGTTGTAGTAGGAAGAGAGCCTAAAACATAAGCCCTGGTATCAAATGCCTAGTATGAGGCAGAACATGCTCACAGAATCTGGCAAGAACAGGCTGATATTGCAGAAATACACATTCCTAAAAAGTGCTAAGCACAGAGTACTCATGCAAACACATGCCAATATCAAGTGGTAACAAAATATCCCAATATCAAGGATCATAGAATCATAGACTATCAGAGTCGGAAGGGACCTCTGGAGGTCATCTAGTCCAACCCTCTGCCCAGAGCAGGACCAATCCCAACTAAATCATCCCAGCCAGGGCTTTGTCAAGCCTGACCTTAAAAACTTCTAAGGAAGAGGATTCCACCACCTCCCTAGGTAACACATTCCAGTGTTTCACCACCCTCCTAGTGAAAAAGTTTTTCCTAATATCCAACCTAAATCTCCCCCACTGCAACTTGAGACCATTACTCCTTGTCCTGTCATCTGCTATCACTGAGAATAGTCTAGATCCATCCTCTTTGGATCCACCTTTCAGGTAGTTAAAAGCAGCTATCAAATCCCTCCTCATTCTTCTCTTCCGTAGACTAAACAATCCCAGTTCCCTCAGCCTCTCCTCATAAGTCATGTGTTCCAGACCCCTAATCATTTTTGTTGCCCTTCGCTGGACTCTCTCCAATTTTTCCACATCCTTCTTGTAGTGTGGGGCCCAAAACTGGACACAGTACTCCAGATGAGGCCTCACCAATGTCCAAAAGAGGGGAATGATTACGTCCCTCGATCTGCTGGCAATACCCCTACTTATACACCCCAAAATGCCATTGACCTTCTTGGCAACAAGGGCACACTGTCGACTCATATCCAGCTTCTCGTCCACTGTCACCCCTAGGTCCTTCTCTGCAGAACTGCTGCCTAACCATTCGGTCGCTAGTCTGTAGCAGTGCATTGGATTCTTCCGTCCTAAGTGCAGGACTCTGCACTTGTCCTTGTTGAACCTCATCAGATTTCTTTTGGCCCAATCCTCCAATTTGTCTAGGTCCCTCTGTATCCTATCCCTACCCTCCAGCCTATCTACCTCTCCTCCCAGTTTAGTGTCATCTGCAAACTTGCTGAGGGTGCAATCCACACCATCCTCCAGATCATTCATTAAGATATTGAACAAAACCAGCCCCAGGACCGACCCTTGGGGCACTCCGCTAGATACTGGCTGCCAACTAGACATGGAGCCATTGATCACTACCCGTTGAGCCCGACAATCTAGCCAACTTTCTACCCACCTTGTAGTGCATCCATCCAGCCCATACTTCTTTAACTTGCTGACAAGAATACTGTGGGAGACCGTTTCAAAAGCTTTGCTAAAGTCAAGGAATAACACGTCCACTGCTTTCCCTTCATCCACAGAACCAGTTATCTTGTCATAGAAGGCAATTAGATTAGTCAGGCATGACTTGCCCATGGTGAATCCATGCTGACTGTTCCTGATCACTTTCCTCTTGTCTAAGTGCTTCAGAATTGATTCCTTGAGGACATGCTCCATGATTTTTCTGGGGACTGAGGTGAGGCTGACTGGTCTGTAGTTCCCAGGATCCTCCTTCTTCCCTTTTTTAAAGATTGGCACTACATTAGCCTTTTTCCAGTCATCCGGGACTGCCCCTGATCACTATGAGTTTTCAAAGATAATGGCCAATAGCTCTGCAATCACATCCGCCAATTCCTTTAGCACTCTCGAATGCTATGCATCTGGCCCCATGGAGTTGTGCTTGTCCAGCTTTTCTAAATAGTGCCGAACCACTCCTTTCTTCACAGAGGGCTGGCCACCTCCTCCCCATGCTGTGCAGTAGTCTGGGAGCTGACCTTGTTCGTGAAGACAGAGACAAAAAGCATTGAGTACGTTAGCTTTTTCCACATCCTCTGTCACTAGGTTGCCTCCCTCATTCAGTAAGGGGCCCACACTTTCCTTGGCTGTCTTCTGGTGGTGGTACAAAAACATTGCCCAAGGATAACAGGAACACACTAACCCCTACTAAAAGATCAGGTCAAAATAACAGTACGTAATAAAAATGTTTGTAATCAGCCCAACATCTACAAGTGATGGGTAATAGCTAGTGCATCAGGGGGCAGTAACTAACTATGTCAGAGGGGCAGTACTAATTTGTTTGTATATCAGTATAAAAGTGTCTCAGAGGAAGTATCTTTGTCCAGCTGAGGAGGGAATGGAAAATCCCGCCATTCACAAAGCTGCATCAATTGTCACAGGCATACATGTCTCAGTATCGTTGTAGAGTGTGCCAGGTACTATTACTATGATTTGTCGACAATAAACCTGACCTAGTGCCTTCGTACCTTAATGGATCTCGTGGTCATTGGGCGGTTTGCTCAAAGTCTGCTGTGCCAGCTATCTGCGCAGAGCTTATAAGAGATGCAGCACACAATAAAAAAACACACACAGAGACAAACATCTAACCACTCTAGTGACCCACGACCTCTGATCTGGTAAGTAACCACAGTTGTCAGCCATGCCCTCAAGGGTATATACCAGGCAGGGCATAGCCAGTGAGTCAGTGAGATATAAGAACAAAGTGAAAGTCCAGCCTCATATTGTGATTCTTATTTTATTGTGTAATTGTGAAAGTGTAGTTGTGTTTTAAGATTTGAATAGTGTTAGTAGTGACTAATAGAGGACATATGTAATGAGACACCAGAGATATCTATCAAACCCCTATCTACGCAACAATATAAAATAAATTCTGTTACTTCTTTTCCCATGCTTAACACGTAATCTTTGATGACTTTCTAAGACTTTTGCTCTCCCTAATACTGTCTGTTTTCCCCCATGGAAAATAAAAGATGCCCCTGAAGAAGCTTTCAGGAGCTCAATATAGGAAGCAAAAAAAATAAAAAATATAAAAAAAAAATTGTAATCTAGTTTGCAAGCAAGGGCAAATTTGATGGGAAAATATCTGAAACAGAACAACATGGACCAGGCTTTAGGCAGTAGCAATTGTCCCAGTGCAGAAGAAATTGAGAAGCAAAGCTTAAATGATGGAAGTCATATTAGTAAGGAATTAGCAGATTTACCTGAAGATAAGGAAAGGAAATGTGAAAAGTGATGGAGAATTGTCCAGTTTTACTGGTGGCATAAAGGAGAGTGTGATAAAGAAGAATGTGACTCACATGAAAAGGAGAATAATGACAAAGAAAAATATGGTTTAAGTGAAAAGGAGAGAAATGATACAGAAAAATCAGACTCATATGATGACAGAAACAGCAGTGAGAAAAATTGTACACCACAGATTGATACATCAGATCCTGCTTTACGGCCAGCGATCCTAAACTCTGCCAATATTGATCGTACAATTTTGAACAGGCAGGGCAAAATCAAGGATACGATGTTACCACTAAATGAGCAGAAGCATCACTTCTCAAAGTCACACAACAAAAGAGTGCTTGAGAATGGTGAGAAACTGAATCGGCATGGGCTAGTTTTCTCAAAATCAACTGCCAAAATGTTCTGGTTTTGTTGCAAAATATTTGACAAGAATACCAAATCATTGCTTGCGCTTTCTGGGTACAATTACTGGCATGACTCAGCTGATGCTCTGCAGCAACATAAAAAGTCACCCAGCCATTTTACGGCCTACTCCAAATGGATGCAGGTTGATTCCAGGCTCAAGCTGAATACATGCATAGACACAGCCAGCACATTATTAATGTAGAATACCAGCACTGGAGGAAGATGCTTGAGTGTCTGATCTCAATTGCCCTCTTCCTTGCAAAGAATAATTTGGCTTTCTGAGGTTCATCAGATAAGTTGTTCACTGAACATAATAGTAATTTCCTCAGTTTGGTAGAGCTCCTTGGGAAATATGACAATGTCATGCGTGAGCACCTATGCTGAGTAATTCCTAAAGAAGATAGGGATCGTTACTTCAGAAAAACAATTCAAAATGGCAAGGAAGGCACTTGGTAACATACTGGTGCCACTCGGCAAAGCAAAGTACTACACCATAATAATGGACTGCACTTCCACTATAGGTCATAGGGAAAAGATGTCATTTACAGGAATATTTGTTGACAATGAGAATGGCTGTATCCAAGTAAAGGAAAAATGTATCTGTTTCAGGCCTGTGGATGCCTTTACTGGCAAAGAACTAACAAAACTGTTTATAAACATTTTGAATGATAATAAAATAAAGCTTCAGGACAGCCATGGCCAAGAGTCTGACAACGGCATGAACATGAAGGGAAAAAGCAGTGGCATCCAGACAAGTATCCATGCGCTGAATCCAAGAGCTTTCTTCATACCTAGTGGCTGCAATTCCCTCAATCTGGTTGTGTCAGATGCAGTATCATCATCTTTAAATTCAGTATCTCTCTTGAGAGCACTGCAAAGGAGATACGTCCTATTTTCAGCATCAACTATCAGCTGCAAGATCCTCCTGGACAATGTTACAAATCTGACTATGAAGCCGCTAAGTGACACCCCCTGGGAGAACCGCATTGACAGCATAAGGCCAGTGAGCTACCAAGTGACGGAGGTTTACAGATTCCTGATGGAACTGGCGCAGCCGAGTAAAGCTGAGGCTGTAAAGCCTGGCAAACCAGATCACTGACTTCAAATTTCTGGTCTCAGTTGTGATTTGGGACAATATTCTGTTCCAAGTAAACGTTGTAAGCAAGCCTTTACAAACTCAGTCGATGGACATCACAATCACAACTACTTTGATGAGAAGCTGTTTTGATTTCATTGTGGCCTACAGAGACAACAGATTTGAAGATGCCATCACTGCTGCCAAAGAAATGGCAGAAAACTTAGAGTTGAGCCTGTCTTAAAGGAAACTTATGTTCATTGGAAGAGGAGACAGTTTGGTTACGAGGGCAGAGATGAGGTAATGGGAAGCTCTGAAGAAAAATTCAAAAGGGAGTTTTTTTGCTCACTCATTGACACTGCTTGAGTGTCCGTTGAAGAAAGGTTTGGACAAATGAAGCACCACAAAAAGACCTAGAGGGTCTTGTATGAGCTTAGTAAGCTACCAGCAGACAAGAAAACATTCATGAAAAATTGTACAGACCTTTGCTGGACTCTGACACATGGGGAATATTTGGACATCAATGATAAAGATCTCTATGTCAAATTGGACATCTATCACCTTTTGCAATATGGAAAGCACTTTCCACTCCAAGTTCTCCAATTCATTCATGATCAAAGCTGAAGAACACTTTTCCTAATGTGTGGATAGCTTTGAGGATTCTGCTCACACTGCCTCCCACAGTCATGAGTGCAGCTTTTCGAAGCTCAGGCTCATTAAAATGTACCTTTGATGATGGCTGATGAGAGATTGACATTGCTTACTATTTTATCGCTTGAAAATGCCATTGGCCAGTCTTTGGATCTCTCTGATGCTGTGCTTCAGCTTGTGAGGGGAAAGGCAAGAAAAACGACCTTTTGAACAGAAGGACTAGTGTTAACTTTCTAAGGCTGTCACCTACTGTAATACTATTTAATACTGGTTCACCCAATGTTGGTGCACAGTTCAATTTCTTAATGTTAGTAAATGTGAGTTACTTTTAAAATTAAAAAGTTTCTATAAGCTTAGAGGAAATGAATTTTTGTATTTGCTTATATAAATACAGAGATAAATAAATAATGCATGCAAATTGTGCATCAAGGTTGTGAAATGGGCTACAAAAGCAATAAAAATATGATATTCAAAAGTTTAACAAATGGAGGGGGGAGCGCCGAACATGCTCCTTGCCTGGGGCACCATTTGGCCTTCTATTCCTTCCTACAGAATTGATTAGGTATAAAGAAGGGAGTAGAAATTATCTTGTGCATTTTGGAACTGGGATACAGATTATGCTCCTTAAAATCATAGTGCAGACCCATGCCTAAATGGCACAATTTGGCATAAAGTATTTCTTCTAATATTTTATTAGACACATTAAATAGTGGAAGAAAAAACAACTGGGCTACATTTTGATCTTGTTATCACTGCACTAAATCTAAAGCATCTCCACTGACCTCAGCCCCATTGATAGGTTTTATATGTACCAATACCCAAATTTCAGCCCACTTTAAGCCAAACTTATTATATCATTTCTTTCCATTGTGACTAAGTCATTAGCTTGGATCACTTTTGTATGTATTTGACTTTATCTTTTGTCCATTAACTCTAGAGATCTGCCTGGAAAGAAAACAGAGTAAGACATTCAGTAATCTCCTTCAGCTGTATACGTATATAGTGTAATTTTTCTCAGGCCTGGTCTACACTACGAGTTTATGTCGAATTTTGCAAATCGAATTGTTAAATCGAATTAACCCTGCACCCATCCACACAATGAAGCCATTTTTTCGACATAAACGGCTCTTAAAACTGATTTCTGTACTCCTCCCTGACAAGGGAATTAGTGCTGAAATCGACATCGCCATTTCGAATTAGGGTTAGTGTGGATGCAATTTGACGATATTGACCTCCGGGAGCTATCCCACAGTGCACCATTGTGACCACTCTGGACAGCACTCTGAACTCAGATGCACTGGCCAGGTGTACAAGAAAAGCCCCCGGAACTTTTGAATCTCATTTCCTGTTTGGCCAGGCGAGCTCATCAGCACAGGTGACCATGCAGTCCCAGAATCGAAAAAGAGCTCCAGCATGGACCAAATGGGAGGTACTAGATCTGATCGCTGTGTGGGGAGATGAATCTGTGATATCAGAACTAATTCCAAAAGATGAAATGCCAAAACATTTCAAAAAATCTCCGAGTCCATGAGGGACAGAGGCTACAGCAGGGATGCAACACAGTGCATGTGAAACTTAAGGAGCTCAGACAAGCGTACCAGAAAAGCAAAGAATCAAACGGACGCTCCGGGATAGAGCCCCAGACATGCCGCTTCTATGCTGAGCTGCATACAATTCTAGGGGGGGGCACCATTACCCCACCCCTGTCCATGGGCTCCAATGATGGGGCACTCTCCGCCATGCCTGAGGATTTTGCGGACGGGGAAGATGAGGAGGAGGAGGATGAGCTTGAGGAGAGCACACAGCACACCATTCTCCCCGACAGCCAGGATCTTTTTCTCACCCTGACTGAAATACGCTCCCAACCCAACAAAGCCAGAGAAGGGACCTCTGGTGAGTGTACCTTTTTAAATATAATACATGTTTTAAAAGCAAGCATTTTTTAATGATTAATTTGCCCTGAGGACTTGGGGTGCATTCGTGACCAGTACTGCTACTGGAAAAGTCTGTCAGTGTGTCTGGGGATGGAGCAGAAATCCTCCAGTGACATCTCCATGAAGCTCTCCTGGAGGTACTCTAAAAGCCTTTGCAGAAGGTTTCTGGGAAGAGCAGCCTTATTCCGTCCTCCATGGTAGGATGCTTTACCATGCCATGCTAGTAGCAAGTAATCTGGTATCATTGCATGACAAAGCCTGGTCCCAGTGTTTGCTGGCATTCAAGCAACATCCATTCTTTATCTCTCTGTGTTATTTTCAGGAGAGTGATATCATTCATGATAACCTGGTTGAAATACGGAAATTTAATTAAGGGGACATTCAGAGGTGGCCGTTCCTACTGGGCTGTTTGCCTGTGCCAGAAAAGAAATCCTCCTCGCAGTTAGCCACACATTGGGGCCGGGGGGCATTGGCTCTGAGCTGTTTGCATTTGGCTAGCAGGTATCTTTCCTGATACTAGCCACGTGGTGGGGGGAGGGGTAAAGCAAACACCCCAGAGAATTGGATGGTGGAGGGGTAGTTTGGTTTCTGCTACTGCATGTTAACGTGAAAACGGCAGCACTAAATGGCCAACTCAATGGGCTTTGCTTGGTATGGGAAAGGAGGATGCTGCTGTTATGAACGTTGCAGAAGCCGAACGACTATGGCTTACCATGGCCACCTGCAAGCCGAATTCTGTTGCCCGGCACTGCATGTGTGATCTCTAACACCAAAGTCGCAGGCACTCAATATAAGATGCAAAATGCGACCTTATACCAAAATCACATGTGCTATGTAATGTGAATAGTGCTGTTCACCATGAAAGAGTATTGCCATTGCTCTGTAAAATGTATCTTTTTAAATACTTCACTCCTTTTTTTTTCCTCCCACAGCTGCAAATGTTTCAAACCTCCCTCCTCCATTCCAAAGGCTATCTGAGATAAGGTGGAGAAAAAAACGCATGTGCAATGAAATGTTCTCTGAACTCATGCAGTCGTCTGGCACTGACAGAGCTCAGCAGAATGTGTGGAGGGACACAGTAACACAGTACAGGAAAGTGGCTGATGAAAGTGGGGAGAGGTGGTGGCAGGAAGATCAGAGGAGGCAGGATGCAACACTGGGCTACTGCACGATCAAACGGACATGTTCTGGCGTCAGTTGGAAGTTCATGAACGGCAGCAGGATCACAGACTGCCGCTGCAGCCCCTCTTTAACCACCCCAAGTTCCATAACCCCCTCACCCAGATGCCCAAGAACGTGGTGGGGGGAGGTTCCGGGCATCCAACCACTCCACCCTAGTGGACAGCCCAAGCAACAGAAGGCTGTCATTCAATACGTTTTGAAGTGGCCTTTTCCTTTCCTCCTACGCTCCTCTCACACCCCACCCGGGCTACCTTGTGAGTTATCTCCCTATTTTTATAATCAGTTAATAAAGAATACATGGTCCTTAAATGATAGTGACTTTATTTCCTTTGCAAGCAAGCTGTGATCGAAGGTGGGAGGGCAAGTGGCTTACAGGGAATTAGAGTCAACCAAGGGGGCGGGTTTTCATAAAGGAGAAACAAACAGAAGTGCTACACAGTACCTTGGCCAGTCATGAAACTGGTTTTCAAAGCTTCTCTGATGCTCAGTGCTTCCTGCTGTGCTTTTCTAATTGCCCTGGTGTCTGGCTGCATGTATTCAGTATCCAGATGATTTGTCTCAACCTCCCACCCCACCATAAACATCTCCCCCTTATTCTCACAGAGATTGTGGAGCACACAGCAAGCAGAAATAACAATGGGAATATTGGTTTCACTGAGGTCTGAGCGAGTCAGTAAACTGTGCCAGCAACCCTTTAAACATCCAAATGCACACTCTACCACCATTCTGCACTTGATCAGCCTATAGTTGAACAGCTCCTTACTACTGTCCAGGATGCCTGTGTACGGCTTCATAAGCCAGGGCATTAAGGGGTAGGCTGGGTCCCCAAGGGTAACCATAGGCATTTCAACATCCCCAACAGTTATTATCTGGTCTGGGAAGTAAATCCCTTCCTGCAGCCCTTTAAACAGACCAGAGTTCCTGAAGACGCGAGCATCATGAACCTTTCCTGTCTATCCCATGTTGATGTTAGTGAAACATCCCTTGTGATCCACCAGTGCTTGCAGCACCATGGAAAAGTACCCCTTGCAGTTTATGTATTGGCTGCCCTGGTGGTCCGGTCTCAAGATAGGGATATGTGTTCCGTCTATAACCCCACCACAGTTAGGGAATCCCATTGCATCAAAGCCATCTAGTATGACCTGCACATTTCGCAGAGTCACTACCTTTGATAGCAGCAGCTCAATGATTGCATTGGCTACTTGCATCACAGCAACCCCCACAGTTGATTTGCCCACTCCAAATTGATTACCGACTGACTGGTAGCTGTCTGGCATTGCAAGCTTCCACAGGGCTATTGCCACTCGCTTCTCAACTGTGAGGGCTTCTCTCATCTTGGTATTCTTGTGCTTCAAGGCAGAGGAAAACAAGTCACAAAGTTCCATGAAAGTGCCCTTACACATGCGAAAGTTTCGGAGCCACTGGGAATCATCCCAAACATACAACACTATGCGGTCCCACCAGTCTGTGCTTGTTTCTCAGGCCCAGAATCGGCATTCCACAGCATGAGCCTGCCCCATTAACACCATGACCTCCAAATTGCCAGGGACTGTAGTTTTAGAGAAATCTGGGTCCATGTCCTCATCACTCTCGTCACTGTGCTGCCATCGCCTCCTCGCCTGGTTTTTCAGGTTCTGGTTCTGCATAAACTGCATGATAATGCACGAGGTGTTTACAATGGTCATAACTGCTGCGGTGAGCTGCATGGGCTCCAGGCTTGCCATGCTATGGCGTCTGCTCGGGCAATCCAGGGAAAAGGGAGCAAAACGATTGTCTGCCGTTGCTTTCACGGAGGGTTGACTGACGACATTTACCTATAACCACCTGCGACAAATTTTTGGCCTCATCAGGCATTGGGAGCTCAGCCCAGAATTCCAATGGGTAGCTGGGTCTGCGGGAACTGTGGGATAGCTACTCACAGTGCACCGCTCAGAATGTCGACGCTTGCCATGGTACTGTGGATGCACACCGCTGAATTAATGTGCTTAGTGTGGATGCATGCACTTGACTTTATACAGTCTGTTCCCAAAAATCAACTTCTGTAAAATTGGAGTAATTTCGTAGTGTAGACATACCCGCAGAGGCAGACTGCAGCACACAGATGGACACTGATCAGTCTGTAAGTATACTGGCATCTTCTGTTGCAGTATTGGATACCAATATGGATTCCTACTGAGAGTAGTACATTTGCAGCAACAGTGGTTGTATGTTCAGCTGATCTCGAGGTCATTGTCACTTTGCTTGCAGTGTCTTGTACATGTATATGCTGTGAAAATATTTGGTGTGTATCTGGAGTTTTTACAATCCGATGTCATGGGTGCTTTAAAATCTTTATTTTCTGCACAACAAAAAAGTCTGCAAATCCATAGCAGGTATTCCAGCTAATATTGCAGTAAGCTTATGAGATAGCAGATGGTTTCTACCGCATTTGGATGCCCTTTTCACTGGTTATGTGTGTGTCTGTGTGTGTGTGTGTTGGGGGAGGAAATAGGTCATACTAATTGATGTAACTGCTTGTACTGGGTTCCCTCGCACCAGCTGCAAGCATATTTTTTTATGCCTGTCAGGTGGTGATTGGTCAGAATTGGATAAAAAAAAATTGGTTATGGGGCTTTTATCACTAAAAGTAACTTACTTAATCTGGCCCTTCCTTTTGCTTCTCTTTCTATTGCATTGTGACTGGCTAAATTGAAACTAAAACACAACTTTTTCACACTCTATGATTTGCATCCACTATGGCTTCTCAAAGCAGAAGCTCCCACATTTAATATATATTTAGTTCTCTTGGACAGATTGTAAAGCCCTTCTTCCCAATGGTGAGCAGTTATTCACAACAGTAATACAATGGCAATACTCATGGGAGGAACGTCTTGACAATCTCTTCCTATATTTGTATCAACAACTATATTCACAGACTGCTTCTAAAGCTATTTATTTCGAGCAAAGGACACCAAATGGTGCTACCAAACTGATTTGGACAGACCCAAAAAGAAAAGCAAAATTTCTATATACGGAAATGACAGGTGAAGTATGAATTATCTGCTAACCCTGTGCCAATGAAACCTCATTCTCATTTAAATAGATGGAATCCTGGCCTTAGTTTCCATGAACATTACAATATGGAATCACAAATTAAAGGAAAACTGCAGTGATTAGTTTTAATACTTTAGGGCCCAATCCTGGAGAGGTGAAAGTTAAGCATGTGCTCCAGTGGTTTGTTGCATAGGGTTGAGATTACTCGAAAAGTTAAGTATGTGCTTACCTCAGCTAATGTTTATTGAAAAAAAGCATATTTGCTATAATCTTATCTGTCTAGTTTGCACTGTATGTTTGTTTACCTCACAATCAGCACAGCTGTTATTGAGTTGTGCCTGTCACAATTCAGGGCAAAGTGTACTTGTGTTCCCCCTCTGTGGTTCAGCAACGGGGGATTCTTAAACTTCTGCCTCCCCAGCCAGCACCTCTCTTGAGTAGAAACCAGCATATCTCTCTCTCTCTCTCTCCCTCTCCCTGTTGACTGGGGTATTTCCAGGCTGCAAAGTTCCCTAACTACACTGTACATTCCCAGCAAGTCAGACTACTTAAGCAGGCCTGGTTTGCCTTCCTACCTCAGAGGCTATAAATAGCCTAATTGCTCTTTCTAAGCAACTACATTCATTCTTTAGGTGAAAGCATTATAGAGAAAACATATTAAAACAATAAAAGAACCTGTACACATCCTAATACATTTACCAAGATCACCTCAACTCCAACAAAGGCTCTCTCCAAAGGGTTTTTCTGTGGTTACAAGTTCATAACCATCTTAGCTCAGAACAAGCACACCCATTAATATGTGTATCACTTCTTTATACAGTTTGGGTCTTTGTTCAGCAGATGATCAGCAGATAAAAGGTCAATTCAGGGTGAAGCTTCTTGCAAAACCAGAAGGTATACATTTGCATATACCTCCCCTTAGAGATTTCCTGGGAGACCCACTTTAACTTTAAAGTTCACATTGTTTCAAATAGTTCTTTGAAGCTCATAATACTTACATTAGTCATGTGTCCCCCCAGAGACATTACATACAATCCCACAATAATACATAAACAATTTGCATTTTTAATGCAACAAACTCCTAAAATATTTAAACTGAATTTAAAGAAGGTTTAAGTTAATTCAGTAAGGTTTGTTCAGGATATAGCAGGAAATTGCCATATCTATTACAATGGGAATAAAAATTTTAGCACATTATCCTTCAAATAAGGATCTGATACACAGTAGTGCTGACCAAAAAACAAACCCCAACACTTTATTCCCAGTGTCCATTTGCTCCCATGGCTGCTGTCACAAGTATATATTGTGTATACACCACACAAGACAGAGAGAGTTTTAAACAGACTTCACCTGTTAAGAAAGGTGCCTTGCTTACTATAATGATGTTTCTCATTACAACATGAACCCCCAGCAGTGCTGGAAATTAGTGTACTGTATAAGGTATTAGAAGGTAGAATTGGTTGATTGATCTTAGCTAAGAAAATAACATTAATCCTATTCTGATATGTGTGCCTGGATTTACTTCCACAAAACATTATGACTGGCGATGAGAATGTTGAAACTGTACAGAGAAAAAAATAGAAAGAAAGAGAACATAAAGTGAAGTCAGAAGAAATCCTGCATCTAAAGCAATAGAAATCTGCACTGAGTCACCACCACACTAAAGAAAAGGGATTCTTCAGCCAATAAGGAGAAAGAATGAGAACTTGAATTTTCTTTAATTTTGTAATGAAGATGAAGTTACTTGCTGCATGCCTGTAATTGCAGAGCTACAAGTGCAGGGACCATCTTTCTTGAGGTCAAAAGAAGTTACAGGACTTTAATGACAGCCATTGTTAATATAGGCAATAAAATGCACACCCAACTGATGGAAAAAGCCCTTAAGAAGAGGAGAACAACTTATGAGGTCTGCAGTAGCAAAGGTATATAGATCTAAAAACAAAAAAAAGTAATAAACCCCAAGCCAGCACAACACTTAAGTAAATGCTTAACTTTAAGCATATGATTAATCCAATTGGTTTCAAAATCAAGCATGTGTTTAAGTGCTTTGCTGGATCAGGGCTTTGAATTGTGAAATCAAGATGGAAGGTGTGAAACGTTATTCAACCAAGTTTTCAAGGCAGTTCTCAGCAAACAAGAGGTTACATTAGACCCACCTTTGGAGACTGAATGAGGTATGGAAGTGACAGTCAGAGCCTCTGAGTATGAAAAACAGCGCACACCCTGTGTTTGTATTAAAGGCATGCAGTCCTGTAGTTCAAGCAAGCGAACTCTCAGGAGGTAAGATCCCATGCAGAGATGTGGTGGGTCATCCTAACACGCAAAATGATACTCTGCTTGCCCAGGGTTTAGAAAGAAATATAATAAATATAGTTCTGTGAATAACTGATATTTCAGTTCTCTGGCTATACTGAAAAATTGGGGGAACCCCCCACAACATTTTCGTGAACTGGAAAGTCAAAAACAAATTGTTTGGAGTTGAATGAAACATTATATTCAGAATGAAAGATTTTTTTTTCAAGTTTCTTAAAACTTTTGAAAATATTTAAATAAAATTTAAGTAAATTTCTAAACAAAAATTTGTATCAAATGAAAAATATATTTTTGAAAAATATGTTTTTGAGAGAACATTTTAAAAAATAAGTTGATTTTTTTCCAAGAGCTTTTTTGTTTTGATTTGGTTTGGGGTTTTTTACTTCAATAATTAGGTGAATTCAACATAAATTTGCAAAATGTTTTGGTTGATCCCTAGGTGCATTTTTTAATCCAGAAGAGTTTTGAAGAAATTTTTTGTCTGACTTTAGTCATAAATTTGCCATGACAAAAACACAGAATGGCATAATATCCATTCTTCTAAGTGAGAATTCAAACCTGCGTGAAGAAACAGGAAAGCCACTTGCTCTGGACATGGCAGATGGATGTAGGTGTGGACATGAAAGCATGAGAACTCTCAGTTGAATATGCAGTAACTGTAGGAGTTGATGATAATGACTCAAAGGAAGCTTAACACAGCTAACTGATAGGTGGACAGCTTATCAACTGTCAAAATGCATTGCCCTGAAGGCAAAACTGTTAGAGAAAAAGAGATACCATAACCTTAAACGAGCAGCATTATCTGGAGTATACACACATATGAAAGAAGAATGCACAAAAGTGATGCTATGATAGAAATTGGTTACTAAAGTAAAGAAGGTAGAAGACATTGTTCAAAGCAGAGTCAAAACTCCAGGCATTTGCAGGCTGGAGAGAGAATGCTTGAAAAAGAATTCAAGAAAGCACAAGTACAAACTTTTAGAAATAAGAATAAAAGGATGTTCAAGTATGTAGGGTTGCAGAGTGCAAGTGGAGGATCCTGTGGAAATATAGAGAAATTAAAAATAGCAGTTGGAGAAACTCTGGAGGTAGATAGACTATAACAAGAAAAGGCAGAAGGAGGAATAGAGATACATCCTGCCTCCCATTTTGGGTTATTCAGAAACTCCAGCAAGGAGAATAAGCAAGTTCTTCTTGGAGGAAAAAGTTGAATCTAGGAATACAATGAATAGGACAATATTTCCAATCTTAGTAGTCCTCTTCAACACCAGAAAATTGGCAACTCTTTCGAACATGACTACAGTATGAGAAACACGTGTGGGAAAGGATCTTCAGGACTAAAATAGAAGCAATGCTTCAATTGAGGGGGATGGGGAAATATATATTATAGCAGTTTATCTTTATAAGCCCCTGTTAAGTTGTTAAGTATTGAGGCGTAGATTTAATGATGTGGCCCTTTAAGACCATCATTTTGTAACCTGAGAATCCCAGAACCACTGCAAGTTAGTGTAGTTCATGATCTGTTAAAGCATGGAATAAATTGCTGGAGTTCTGCTAAGATGATGAACTTCCTTTCTGTGGCAAACACTTAACAGTATATCTTATCTGTCTTTGGGCTTTGAGCAGGATATTTTTAGGTGAAATTCCACTTTTGTCGGAAAAAGGAGGAAACACTTTCTCTGGGCTATCACCAGCAGGAGAGTGAATTTGTGTGGGGGGGTGGAGGGTGAGAAAACCTGGATTTGTGCTGGAAATGGCCCACCTGATGATCACTTTAGATAAGCTATTACCAGCAGGACAGTGGGGTGGGAGGAGGTATTGTTTCATATTCTCTGTGTATATATAAAGTCTGCTGCAGTTTCCACGGTATGCACCCGATGAAGTGAGCTGTAGCTCACGAAAGCTCATGCTCAAATAAATTGGTTAGTCTCTAAGGTGCCACAAGTACTCCTTTTCTTTTTTCTCTGGAATGTTGTTGTTTTTTTTTTTAAAGTGGCTGTAGGCAACGTGAAATGAAAGATGAAAGTTGTCAAACACACAATCTGTCTCTCTCCTTTGTGTCAAAAATCTTACAGTTTGTCACAATATGTCATGTCAGGAAATGATCCTGTGCCAATGTCTTATTCCACATTGTTAACTGATTCTGCTGTGTCATCTCTTTCATATATTCTAAATCATGACATGAGGAAGATTCTAATTCTATGCCATTACCCAAATATCATTCAGTGAGTCAGGATTCCCAGTTATTTGATTTTATAATTATTAGTGGTAGTGCCCAAGTGTTGGCCAGAATACTCTAAGACTATCCAGAATTTCAGATAGTTTAAACTTTTTTTAAAAAAAGCTGGTAATAGTAAAGAAAACATGCACACTAATTTTTCACATGATATTGTGATGTCCCAGCAACTTCTTACCGGACATCTGAAATGTCCTCCTTGAAAGTAATCATTCACAACTATTGGTTTCTTTCACAACTAAAAATTGTCTGTTCAAGACATATTGCTATATCAAGTTGAATTAGCTCTATGTTTACGAGGAACAAATAGCCCAACAGAATGAATGTTCAGCATAATTAACAGTGTTTGGAATGAAGAGCAAAGTCAAATGAGTATACACACTTTCCAACAATTTTTTTCCGCAGAGTGTATATTAACTACACTTGCTCACTGTTAATAAACTCATTAATAGACCAACATTACTGGAAAGAAATGTTGCATTCTGAAAAATATGCATCTGTCATTATTGAATCAGAAGATATTAGAGACAGCAGCATACATTTTTAATAACTGGACTTTGTTTTATTATTTGACTATTCTGTGACCTTATAAAATGTTGCCATGACTGTTTCCTGTTTTTTTTTAAAAATAGACAATTTGGCCACTCTAATAATAGTCACATTAATTTTTAAAATATCAGTGTCACAGTTCAGGGTGCCTGTACCTATATTCCCACTTTATGGTCCAGCAAGGGCATCCACTCTGAGCTTCCTGCTCCCCAACTGTTACTTTTCTCTTCCTTCTGACCAGGTATTTCCAGAACAGTTCCCTGCCTACACTATGCTATCTTCAGAAAAAGACAGGCTGCCTAAGCAGGCTTCTTCTGCCTTATCTTCAGAAAAAAGAAAAGGAGTACTTGTGGCACCTTAGAGACTCGTGAGCTACAGCTCACTTCTGAAGTGAGCTGTAGCTCACGAAAGCTTATGCTCAAATAAATTGGTTAGTCTCTAAGGTGCCACAAGTACTCCTTTTCTTTTTGCGGATACAGACTAACACGGCTGCTACTCTGAAACTTATCTTCAGAGACATTTAACAACAGTGTAATAACCACAGTTAATATACTCTACAGTTAATCAGCTGTTTCTTGGCAACCATATATTTTTTTAAAGTAAAAGCAATACAGAGATTACCTGGTAAAAACAATGAAAGAACATACACACATGAAAATAAGCTAACCAGAAATCACCCCAACTCCAACAAGGGCTCCTGGCAGGTGAGAAGTCCTTCAAACCCTACTCGGGGATTTTCCTGTGGTTTGAAGTGAACACCCTTTGCTCAGAAAAAAAAAAAAAAAAAAAAAAAAAAAAGATAAAACCTCCCATGAATCTGTGAGTGTGTCATTTATCCAGTTTGGGGTCTCTGAAGACACTGTGAACAGATAATCGGCCAGTCAATGGGTCCCCTCTGTGGAGTGACACTTCAGATTGCTGAGTTCTTCCTAAAAGAAGAGGTTACTTTAGCCTATCCCCTCCTCCTAGAGACTTCCCGGGAAACCCACTTAATTTTAAATGTTCACATTATTTCATAAAGTCCTTTAAAGTTCCTAACATTTCCCAAAGTTTACATTAGTCACATCCAATAGAGAAGTTGCACACAATTCCACAATAACAAACAGATGATTGCATTTTTACTACAGTGGACCCCAAAAGTACTAAAATTAATTCAATAATTTATCCAGAAGATTGCCCTATTTGTCACAATCATTTATACAAACGATAACTGTTAATTTTTCCCAGGTATTTGGGGAGGCCATATCTTGCTTGTGGATAATTCATAAATAGGAAAAGGCACTTGAATGAGTAGTCCACCTTAACGCTCCACTGTAACCATTTTGCAATGGTTGCAGCCACTTTAAATTAACCCCTCTTGAGAAATAATTAAGAAGAGTTTTGTTGCTGACCTACAGCCAGTGTGTTCTTTTATTTATTTGAGAGTCTATTTAATTTTCCAACTTAATATGCTCCTTTGTCAGTAACTTCAAGGTTTTTTAAAAATCAATACTGCCCAGAAAATTCCTTATAAAAAGAGACATGACACCATGGCAGGAATTGCAAAGCTCTTGAGGCTTAAAAAGACAACTTGAGCAATAATTGAGTCTACTGCCTGTCACTAGTTCTAGTTTTGAGAGGCATAAATTATACAAAGAAAACGTAACATTTTTTTTAAAAATATTTTTATTATTCTGCTGAGAGATTATAGCAGTTTTATATTCTGTTCAAGATTTCCATGGTTGAGATGATAGACTGGAAAGTTTCAAGAAAGAAATATCATTTATACAAACTAAGTTAAAGGGTCAAATTTTATATATTTATATACACTGTACTACAAATGTTGGTGTTTTATGGGTGGGTGGCTCAAAACTTGATTTTTGTGCACAGAAGCTGTATTTGTACACTCAAAATACTTAATTTCATTGCACAAACCTGAGATTTGGGATGCAAAAAAAGATTATCATGACAGGTTTCAGAGAAACAGCCGTGTTAGTCTGTATTCGCAAAAAGAAAAGGAGTACTTGTGGCACCTTAGAGACTAACCAATTTATTTGAGCATGAGCTTTCGTGAGCTACGAAAGCTCATGCTCAAATAAATTGGTTAGTCTCTAAGGTGCCACAAATACTCCTTTTCTTTTAAAGATTATCATGACTTTTGAAAGATTTTTTCCTACCAATGTTCTTTAGTTTTTGCAATAGAAATTAAATTAAGGTAATAAAGTCTGATGGTCTGTCACTTAAAAAAAAATCTTATGATCACTTGTAATCTCCTGTCAGTTGTGAGGTCCACCATAAGTGGCAGCTCAGAGAAAAAGAACAACTCAAATTAAAGGAATTTCCAATTTCATTTTACACAGTGCTATATGACATTTTATAGAGTGGTCACTAGGGCTAGTTGGGATTTTTTTTTCCCTGTGAAAATTTGTAACAATTTTGTTTTCTGTTTCCTTCAAAAGATTTCAGTTTTATTATTTCAGCAAAAATTTGAGAAGTTTTGATGAAAAAAAGAACCTGTTGTATGTCAGGAGTTCTTGGACCTAGTCTCCATAGGCTTTTTCTTCTCTTTTGCATACCTTCCTGGCATTCAGGATTTATAGTTTATTTCCCCTACCCACAGTGAGGATGCCATATTTGTGCACTGAGTATTTTTATGGCATTTTCTTGACCAGCCAGCAGCAGGCTCTTCTTGCAGAAGGACCTCCTGAAAAATGGGAACTCAGAGAAAGCCCTCTTAAAAACTACAATGCTCATAGGCACAAATTCACAAAGCAATTTACATAGCTAAACCCTAGATGGAGGAGTCTAAATTCTAGGTAAATCCACATAACCCTGCTCAGCTGCCATCAAACCCTGTACACACTTCAACTTACTCGGCACCTACATTTCTGACTTAAAAGTTCCTGAGGTGTCTAAGTTTTTTTGTCTCTGGCATAGAATCATAGAATATCAGAGTTGGAAGGGACCTCTGGAGGTCATCTAGTCCAACCCCCTGCCCAGAGCATGCACAGTGCTGCCTCCCTCTAGTGCCCTGATGCTTATTTCATGCAGAACCCTCAACTGCAATCCTCAAGCAAGGTGGAGATAGGTGTTCCTCCATTTATATTGCCTGCAGGGCCCAATCTGGTAGATGTGCTCAGGGGCTGCCTAACTCCATACAAAACACCCACAAAAGAGTGAATAACCTTTAGCCCAGTCATTTTTGCTCTTGCCCACAATGTAAGAAATCCTGGTTCAGGATGTGAGAAATCTCCTCCTCCTGCCTGAGGAGAAGGGATTTGGAAAGGGTTTCCCACCTCTCAGTTGGAGTGCCCTCACCAGGAGGTATTATGACATCTGCCTTACTCAGTCTCTCTTCATAGAATCATAGAATAACAGAGTTGGAAGGGACCTCTGGAGGCCATCTAGTCCAACCCCCTGCCCAGAGCAGGACCAATCCCAACTAAATCATCCCAGCTAGGGCTTTGTCAAGCCTCACCTTAAAAACTTCTAAGGAAGGAGATTCCACCACCTCCCTAGGTAACTCATTCCAGTGTTTCACCACCCTCCTAGTGAAAAAGTTTTTCCTAATATCCAACCTAAACCTCCCCCACTGCAACTTGAAACCATTACTCCTTGTCCTGTCATCTGCTATCACTGAGAATAGCCTAGATCCATCCTCTTTGGATCCACCTTTCAGGTAGTTAAAAACAGCTATCAAATCCCCCCTCATTCTTCTCTTCCATAGACTAAACAATCCCAGTTTCCTCAGCCTCTCCTCATAACTCATGTGTTCCAGTCCCCTAATCATTTTTGTTGCCCTTTGCTGGACTCTCTCAAATTTTTCCACATCCTTCTTGTAGTGTGGGGCCCAAAACTGGACACAATACTCCAGATGAAGCCTCACCAATGTCGAAAAGAGGGGAACGATCACATCCCTCGATCTGCTCACAATACCCCTACTTATACACTCCAAAATGCCATTGGCTTTCTTGGCAACAAGGGCACACTCTCGACTCATATCCAGCTTTTCGTCCACTGTCACCCCTAGGTCCTTCTCTACAGAACTTCTGCCTAGCCATTCGGTCCCTAGTCTGTAGCAGTGCATTGGATTCATCCGTCCTAAGTGCAGGACTCTGCACTTGTCCTTGTTGAACCTCATCAGATTTCTTTTGGCCCAATCCTCCAATTTGTCTAGGTCCCTCTGTATCCTATCCCTACCCTCCAGCTTATCTACCTCTCCTCCCAGTTTAGTGTCATCCGCAAACTTGCTGAGGGTGCAAGCCACACCATCCTCCAGATCATTCATGAAGATATTGAACAAAACCGGCCCCAGAACCGACCCTTGGGGCACTCTGCTAGACACCGGCTGCCAACTAGACATGGAGCCATTGATCACTACCCGTTGAGCCCGACAATCTAGCCAACTTTCTACCCACCTTGTAGTGCATCCATCCAGTCCATAGTTCTTTAACTTACTGACAAGAATACTGTGGGAGACCGTGTCAAAAGCTATGGTGAAGTCGAGGAATAACACATCCACTGCTTTCCCTTCATCCACAGAACCAGTTATCTCATCATAGAAGGCAATTAGATTAGTCAGGCATGACTTTCCCTTGGTGAATCCATGCTGACTGTTCCTGATCACTTTCCTCTCCTCTAAGTCCTTCAGAATTGATTCCTTGAGGACATGCTCCATGATTTTTCCGGGGACTGAGGTGAGGCTGACCAACCTGTAGTTCCCAGGATCCTCCTTCTTCCCTTTTTTAAAGATTGGCACTACATTAGCCTTTTTCCAATCCTCTGGGACTTCCCCCGATCACCATGAGTTTTCAAAGATAATGGCCAATGACTCTGCAATCACATCCGCCAATTCCTTTAGCACTTTCGGATGCAAAGCATTCGGCCCCATGGACTTGTGTACATCCAGTTTTTCTAAATAGTCCCAAACCACTTCTTCCTTCACCGAGGGCTGGCCACCTCCTCCCCATGCTGTGCTGCCCAGTGCAGTAGTCTGGGAGCTGACCTTGTTCGTGAAGACAGAGGCAAAAAAAGCATTGAGTATATTAGCTTTTTCCACATCCTCTGTCACTAGGTTGCCTCCCTCATTTAGTAAGGGGCCCACACTTTCCTTGTCTTTCTTCTTATTGCCAACATACATGAAGAAACCCTTCTTGTTACTCTTAACATCCCTCGCTAGCTGCAACTTCAGGTGTGATTTAGCCTTCCTGATTCCATTCCTACATGCCCGAGCAATATTTATATACCCATCCCTGGTCATTTGTTCAATCTTCCACTTCTTGTAAGCCTCTTTTTTGTGTTTAAGATCAGCAAGGATTTCACTTTTAAGCCAAGCTGGTCGCCTGCCATATTTACTATTCTTTCTACACATCGGGATGGTTTATCCCTGTAACCTCAATAAGGATTCTTTAAAATACAGCCAGCTCTCCTGGACTCCTTTCCCCCTCATGTTATTCTCCCAGGGGATCTTGCCCATCAGTTCCCTGAGGGAGTCAAAGTCTGCTTTTCTGAAGTCCAGGGTCCTTATTCTGCTGCTTTCCTTTCTTTCTTGTGTCAGGATCCTGAACTCGACCATCTCATGGTCACTGCCTCCCAGGTTCCCATCCACTTTAGCTTCCCCTACTAATTCTTCCCAGTTTGTGAGCAGCAGGTCAAGAAGAGCTCTGCCCCTAGTTGGTTCCTGCAGCACTTGCACCAGGAAATTGTCCCCTACAGTTTCCAAAAACTTCCTGGATTGTCTGTGCGCCACTGTATTGCTCTCCCAACAGATATCAGGATGATTGAAGTCGCCCATGAGAACCAGGGCGTGCGATCTAGTAGCTTCTGCGACTTGCCGGAAGAAAGCCTCGTCCACCTCATCCCCCTGATCCGGTGGTCTATAGCAGACTCCCACCACGACATCAGCCTTGTTGCTCAGGCTTCTAAACTTAATCCAGAGACTCTCACTTTTTTCTGCAGTTTCATACTTGAGCTCTGAGCAGTCATACTGCTCCCTTACTGCTCCGTTATTCCAATTACATCATAATTCCCTGACTTTGCCAGGACCTCCAGTTCTCCCTGCTTGTTTCCCAGGCTTTGTGCATTTGTATATAGGCACTTGATATAACCCGCTGTTCGCCCCTTGTTCTCAGTATGAGGCAGGAGCCCTCCCCTCTCACACGCTCCTGCTTGTGCTTCCTCCCGGTATCCCACTTCCCCACTTACCTCAGGGCTTTGGTCTCCTTCCCCCGGTGAACCTAGTTTAAAGCCCTCCTCACTAGGTTAGCCAGCCTGCTCGCGAAGATGCTCTTCCCTCTCTTCGTTAAGTGGAGCCCGTCTCTGCCTAGCATTCCTTCTTGGAACACCATCCCATGGTCGAAGAATCCAAAGCCTTCTCTCTGACACCACCTGCGTAGTCATTCATTGACTTCCACGATTCGACGATCCCTACCCCGGCCTTTTCCTTCCACGGGGAGGATGGACGAGAACACCACTTGCGCCCCATATTTCTTTATCCTCCTTCCCAGAGCCACGTAGTCTGCAGTGATCCACTCAAGGTCATTCTTGGCAGTATCATTGGTGCCCACATGGAAAAGCAGGAAGGGGTAGTAGTCTGAGGGCTTGATGAGGCTCGGCAGTCTCTCCGTCACATCGTGAATCTTAGCCCCTGGCAAGCAACAGACTTCTCTGTTTTCCTGGTTAGGGCGGCAGATAGATGACTCAGTCCCCCTGAGAAGAGAGTCCCTGACCACCACCACCCGTCTCCTTCTCTTGGGAGTGGTGGTCGTGGAACCCCCAACCTTAGGA
This sequence comes from Lepidochelys kempii, assembly GCF_965140285.1. Classification (NCBI taxonomy): domain Eukaryota; kingdom Metazoa; phylum Chordata; order Testudines; family Cheloniidae; genus Lepidochelys; species Lepidochelys kempii. Next base: position 181,591,618 of record NC_136382.1, on the reverse strand, counting down.
CAGTTCATCTCGTGCCTATCAACTGGTGGAGTCTCCTTCTGCTCCCTTCTCCCAGACGTATTATCTGGGCCACTCCCCGCAATGGTACCTGTGGAGAGAACATGAAAACGATTACTTACCTGTAACCGCATTGCTGGTACATGGACGTTCCCCCTTCTTCTTCTGGAGGTCACATATGCCAGATTTCTTCACTGTCCTCCTGTCCGCGCTGCACAGCCTGCTCTGAATCTTCAGAATCTCGTGCCTGTAGAAGCATATCCTGACGTCTGTCCAGGAAATCTTCAGTTTCTCTTATGCAATGCAGGGTCGATACCTGTTGCTCCAGACCTTGATCCTTCTCTTCCAATATGGGGATGAGCTTGCACTTTGTACCCACAAAGTTGCTTCTGTCCTCTGTGTCAAGCTGGGCGCTTCTCCACCTGAGCTCAGCCTGGAGTTTGTCTTTCTCGCTCTACAGTTCAGATTGCAGCCTCTCTAACCTCTCTTTCTCTGCAAGATGCACCACTTTCTCCTCTCCAGTTCAGATCGCAGTGTCTCTCTGAGCTCGTGCAGTTGAGTAGAAATGGCTTCCTGTTCCTGAAAGTTCACATTTCCACTCCTGCTTGATGTGCTTGCCTCCTCCTTGGACTCGTGGGCAGCCTTTCCCATGGGAATCACAGTGTGAGAGCGGTGAGCTGGGGATCCTTTGCAATCCTCACAAAGAGCTTTGATATCCTTCTTACAGAACCATGTGAGCTCTTTGCCATGTTCCTCACAGACATTCCCTTCCCTTCCCCTTTGTCCGGGCTTTAAGCCCCATTGTTTGATGAACTGTATTATGTTGCCCAGCTGTGTGTTGGGCCTGAAGGCTCTTTTCTGGAACGTTTCTCCACTCTGAGGACAGGCAGCTGTCTTCACTCCCGCACAGCGCTGGGTGATGCAGCCCCGGCAGAAGTTGTGCCCACACTCTGTAGTCACTGGGTCTGTCAAATAATCCCGACAGATGTGACAAACGGCATCATCTAGCTCTCTACCAGCTAAAGACGTTGGGGCCGGGGGTTCCAGACCCTTAGCCTTACGTTTCCTCCCCCATGGTGTCGCCATGGCTGCAGGACTCTCTTGTTGAAGCCATTCCACTTCATACTAAATGATTAAATCTTAATTGGGCCTGAGACAGAGAGCTAATCACTCTATAGTTCAGTAGTTAGGGCACTCACTTGAGAGGTGGGAGACCCCTACTTAAATCCATTCTTTTCATCAGGCAGTAGGGAAAATTGAACCAGGGTGTCCCACATTACAGCTGAATTCCCTAACCACTGGACCAAAGGTTATAAGGGAGCTCTCCTGATGCTCCTCATTCCTTCTCCCCACCCACTTTGCTTGGAGTTAGGCAGGTGCCTAAACCATATGACACTAGGACAGAGGTGAGCAAACCTTGAGCTCCCGGCTGGGGAGGCTGGCTTGCGGCCCCTCACCTGCTGTCCCCCTTCCCCTGCAGCCTCAGCTCGCTGTGCTGCCAGCGCTCTGGGTGGCAGGGCTGGGAGTTCCTGCCGGGCAGCACATCCGTGGGGCTAGCTCCAGCCAGACAGCACCGCTGCCAGTCCTGGTGCTCTGAGTGGCATGGTAAGGGGGCGGGGAGTGGGGGGATTGGAAAGGGGCAGAGGGTCCTGGGGGACAGGGAGCAGTTGGATAGGCATGGGAGTCCTAGGGGGCCTGTCACAGGGCGGGGGTGTGGATAGGCGTCGGGGCAGTCAGGGGACAGGGAGCGGGGTGGAGGGGGGGTGGATAGGGGGTAGGGCCCCAGGGGGGCGGTTAGGGGTGGGGGTCCCAAGAGGGAGCGGTCCAGGGACAAGGGGAAGAGGTGGTTGGATGGGTCAGGAGTTCTGAGGGGGGGTAGTCAGGGGGTGGTAAGTGGGAGGAGGAGGATAGGGGGTTGGGGCCAGTCTGTTTGGGGAGGCACAGCCTTCCCTACCCGGCCCTCTATACAGTTCAGAACCCTGATGTGGCCCTCAGGCCAAAATGTTTGCCTACCCCTGCATTAGGAGAAGGGTCCCCAGCTATGGATCCCAAGCAGAGATAGGTGCCTAATTCTGTGAGAGAATCGGGGCTTAGGACACATCTCTTTCATCAGCATCTGCCATTGGCTGTCTTAAATGATTCCCCACCTAGCATGCTGGCTTTTGTAGATCCCTTTCTCATGCACCTATCTCTCTACATTCATTGTAAAGGGGCCTATGTGTCTACCTCAGGATTTGTGGATTCCACTGGATGGCTAGGCACCAAAAGTTAGTGATGTGACACTGAGCAATGTAACGCCTAAGTCCCCTTGTGGATCAGGGCCATATTAATTATTAAAATAAACAGCTGGATCCAAAATCCACTGATGTTAATGGGTGGCTTTTTGTTGACTTCCATGGGGTTTGCATCAAACCTAATACAAACAAATCTTCTGTATTTTGCAGTTCACCCTGTCTTCTGTGTCTTTTCCAGTTCACCCTGTGTGTCTTTTACAAATACTCTTTGGGGCAGTAACTAGCTGTATTTTTGTGTAGTGTATAGAACTAAGCATATTGGTGCTGAAGAAAGCATTAAATAGACATTAATGATTAATAAATACTAGGGCTGTCAAGCAATTAAAAAAGTAACTGTGAATAATTGCACTGTTAATAATAGAATAGCATTTATTTAATTATTTTTGGATGTTTTCTACATTTTCAAATATATTGATTTCAATTACAACACAGAATACAAAGTGTACAGTGCTCACTTTATATTTATTTTTGATTACAAGTATTTGCACTGTAAAAAAAAACACAAAAGAAATAGTATTTTTCAATGCACCTAATACAAGTACTGTAATGCAATCTCTTTATCATAAAAGTTGAACTTAGAAATAGAGATTTATGTACAAAAAAAACTGCATTCAAAAATAAAACTATGTAAAATTTTAGAGCCTGCAAGTCCATTCAGTCCTACTTCTTATTCAACCAATCGCACAGACAGACAAGTTTGTTTACATTTGCAGGCAATGATGCTGCCTGCTTCTTGTTTACAATGTCACCTGAAATGAGAACAGGCACTCTCATGCCAACGTTGTAGCCGACGTCACAAGATATTTACGTGCCAGATGCACTAAAGATTCACTTGTCCCTTCATGCTTCAACCACCATTCCAGAAGACATGAGTACATGATGGGTTCTGCTTTATAACTATCCAAAGCAGTGCAGACCGATGTAAGTTCATTTTCATTGTCGGAGTCAGATGCCAGCAGCAGAAGTTTGAATTTCTTTTTTGGTCGTTCAGGTTCTATAGTTTCTGCATCAGAGTGTTGCTTTTTTAAAACTTCTGAAAGCAAGCTCCACACCTCGTCCCTCTCAGATTTTGGAAGGCACTTCAAATTCTTAAACCTTGGGTTGAATTCTGTAGCTATTTTTAGAAATCTCACATTGGTACCTTCTTTGCGTTTTGTCAAATCTGCAGTGATAGTGTTCTTAAAATGAACAACATGTGCTGGGTCATCATCAGAGACTGCTATAACAGGAAATATATGGCAGAATGCAGTTAAAACAGAGCAGGGGACATACAATTCTGCCCCAAGGAGTTCAGTCAGAAATTGAATTAATGCTTATTTTTTTAATGAGTGTGATCAGCATGGAAGCATGTCCTCTAGAATGGTGGCTGAAGCATGAAGGGGAATACAAATGTTTAGCATATCTGGCATGTAAATACCTTTTGCAATGATGGCTACAAAAGTTCCATGCAAATGCCTGTTCTCACTTTCTGGTGACATTGTAAATAAGAAGAGGGCAGCATTATCTCCCTTAAATGTAAACAAACTTGTTTGTCTTACCGATTGGCTGAACTAGAAGTAGGACTTTGTGGACTTGTAGGCTCTGAAGTTTTACGTTGTTTTGTTTTTGAGTGTGGTCATGTAACAAAACAAAATCTACATTTGTAAGTTGCACTTTCACAGCAAAGAGATTGCACTACAGTACTTGTATGAGGTGAATTGAAAAATACTATTTCTTTTGTTTATCATTTTTACAGAGCAAATATTAGTAAGCAATAATAATATACACTTTGATTTTAATTATAACACAGAATACAATATATATATATATATATATATAAACATCCAAAATATTTAATAAATTTCAATTGGTATTCTATTATTTAACAGTGCAATTAAAACTGCAATTAATCATGATTAATTTTTTAATCGTGATTACATTTTTTTAGTTAATCACATGAGTTAACTGCGATTAATCGACAGCCCTAATAAATATTCTAGATGTGTGGATGAGGAAACATGTTTATCATCTGTCTTTCCTAATTGCATTTTATTGCTATTGACTAAAATAGAGATTTGATTTTTTTTTGGCAGTGCTGTAATATAGTGACACTTTTTTCATGAATAGAAAAGGAAGAAGTTTTTTTTTTAAGTTGTTCTGTATAATACATTCAAAACCTATGTTTGGTAACCATGCAGAACAGTTTGGTGAGTGTATTCAGAATAATAAGCAGAATGGTTAGAAGAAGTGATCAGTCTGAACCCCTGGAACCACTCCTATTTCACCCATGTCCCCTTTTCTTTGCTCTGTGGTTTGTTTAATTTGTAAAGCCACTTACTTCCCTCTGCCTATTATACCAATTCTTGTTACACAAGGCCCTATCCAAATCCTATTGAAGCCAGGGAAAGGAGTCACACTGATTTCACCGAGCTTTAGACTGCTGCTTTGTACTAGAAAGCTTGTTAATATTAAAAAAAAAAGATTAGTTGATTTTCCAGTGACAGTTTGACCAATGTTTTCTTCCAGTTACTGACATTCAAGTAACTACATTATATATATACATTATATATACCTATATATATACATTATATATATACCATACCTGGATTCACGGCATATGTTGGAAAAAAACCCTTCCAAATTACATAGTTCAATAAATATATATAATTTTATATAAAATATGTTATTTAGAAATATTTCTTTCCAACACATTTATTGAATCCAGATCATTGTTTGAAATATCTAGAGAAATGAAATAGATTTGATATGATAACATTCAGTTGATGGAGCCATAAATGATTCAAAACGGAGAATGTAATAACAGTCTTGTTATAACTGTACACTCCATGAAACCAATGAATTTCAAAGATCCGAGTGCTTCTATTTATGATATTTCCCTTGATCTTGATCTGAGGATACCAAAATGTCACATAAATATGCATCAAGTGCTGCTCTTTAACTTATACAATATGCAGTAACACTGTGGAAAAAAAATACTATGGGACAAACTCTGTTAGATCCTCAGGTGCATGGTTTTTACCATTGGAACTGATGCAACTGCCCTGCAGAAAAAGGAACAGGAGGTGAGGAACATAAATGTGGGAAATAGTGCATGAGTATAGGTTGGGATTGGGGTGATGCTGTCACTGCAGTAATTGCTGTGGCATGCCTCTACGGCATCTCTGTGACCTGTGGGGGGAGTTTGTTACTGAAGTGTGGGCTAATGATCCAAGTATAGTTTGAGCACAAACTCAAAATCACAAACAAAGCCTATTGTTTCTAAAAGAGGTGTTGTGAAATATTTTTCAATATCAAATGTCTAACCCCTATCTCCTAAGTGATCTTTGTAATAGTTCTAGTTGGATCCATATTCCATCATTCTGATAACCTCATAGGCACTGTCCGCTACTTGTTTATGGATTTATTTCCAGTTCTGCTTGAGAATATCAGCTCCTATGTCAGGGTGAAGAGCCTTCAGGGAGACACCAGCAATATTCATTCCCGTTCCAAACAGGTACACTACAGTCTCCCTGTTCACCTGTGATGCACCCAGACTACGGATGCTTAGTCTTTTTCCCATGAGATAACAGAAATGTGCAGAGGTCCAGATTGAAACACTATCAAAAACACGGTGTTTAGGAAAGCAACTCATCTTCCAGACTACATAGGTCAAAATATCCACTAGATTTGAGGCAAGAAGCAGCTTGGAGTTGGGCAGTCAGTTCAACAATGTGACAATGATACATTTTTAGATGTTGCCCTGGACCAAGTTAAGAACTTTGACTCTCTCCTCCTTGCTGGAAGCACTAGCAGTAATGATAACCAGCTTGGAGTGTGCCATCATACTGTCATCTTTGACAGAGACAGTCTTTGATATTCTAAAAAAGAGACTGCCTTTCTGGAGATCCAGTATCTCTACTTTCAACTTGTCCTCCAAGATATCAACAAAAGCATCATCAGCCAAATCTTTTTTCAGGATACTAATTGCACACACTATGCTCACTGTAACAATCCCAACCACAGTAATCTTCTTGTGGGCGTGACCATGCTCCTTTTTGTGAATATTTTGAATCAAGTGCTCCTTGAAAGACATCTTGCAGAGCTGGTAGATCTAGCAAAGCCTCTTCTAGTGCAAATTCTGAAGACAGTACCTCCACCTCTGTGACAGTACTGCCATCCTAAGTGATTAAGAAGCTAGTGGTGGGCCGGCACTGATAGCTCCTGACTTCCATCGGTCATCTTCACCCTTTAGCCCAAGATGAGGCATATATCTGTAGCAGTTGAGGATCTGCACACTAGAATGCTACAAACTACATGGCCTTAATAGAACGATCCAGATTGTTGCAAAAGGATTGGCTTTCATTCAGTTATGGGAACGGGCTGTAACCAAAAGTGTGAACTGTAGAAGGCAACATCCATGGAACCGTTTCACACATCTTTAATAATCAAAAGAAAAGCTGAAGTTAGTGGAGCTATGTTGATTTGGTCCAGTGCATCTTGTTGAGACTTGAGTGTAATTTAAAAGGCAACAACTGACTTTCATGAGGTTATATAACAGCCGTCAGCTTTCTATAAGGAGAGTTTATAAAAAGAAAGAAAATCGCCACATTTTTAAAAGTCCCCCTCACACACACACACCCCCTTCATACTACACAGTTGGTAACAGAACTGAATGGAGCATTCTAGATTTCTAGATGGTGTAATATGATTTTAAACAAAAAACAGACAGAAAAGGGGACAGGCAGCTTGAGGCAGACATCTTACAACAGCTAACTGCTAAATAGACTTGAAAAATCCTGTTTATTTATATTTAGACTTCATAAATTGCACAGTTCAGAGTGTATTTCCACATGATAGCACTGACAAGAGCTCTGTTTCTCTAAAGTTGCTTAAAAGGGACCTTTTAAAGGAACATCACCAAACACATTAGCTCAGATTCTCTGCCACTGAAACAGCGCTTTTATAAACTAAACACTGGATAAAGTGGAGCAAGTGTACTTTTACTGGCAAATACACTGTAATTGTAGTTATATAGTTTTACACATTGTCTATCAGGGATATAGTTTTATGCATAAGCAATTCAATGTAGCTTATCCTGCCTTTGAAGCAAAAATAGTAAATTGCCTATATTAGCTATGATCAAATGTCTGTATAATAGTCACAGTTAAATCCAAATGTGTCCTGTTATTTACTTCTCAGTTTAATCTTGTTACATCAAAGAGGCTGTTCTAGGATGACACAATAAAAGCATGTTTTAATGTATAACTTTTCAAAATTAGGTTCAGTATATTAACTTTCATCCAACCTCTCCCTGCACCCAAGACATATTCTCTTTCTCTTATTGGTAAGTGCATACCAAAGCCATAAATGCAATCCATAGCATTTCATGGTTTAAGATACAATCAGATCTTCGTTATTCAAATAGTCTCGGAGACGCTGAATTAATCATGTCTGCCCTGGTTTTGTCTGGGTCTGTACCAGCGTGCTAGCAACTTGAAGCAGGGACTTGTCTCCTTAGCAGTCAGATGATGTAAATTAAACACAGCTTTGTGTTAGAGGCCATGCACTTGCATTACTATCCCTTATGATGCAGCAGTCTTCGAATGATGCAACATACATCCTTTCAGTGCAAAGGATGGGGTGCGAACATGGTTCTGCCTCCTCTTAGACTGGTTTTGGGTGGTCTGTGCCTGCAAGTTTGCTTAGAAAGAGCAGTCCTTGTTTATGACTTTGTATTGGAACAATGTAGTCCTGTATGTATGTTGAGTGCTGAACACATTGTTAGTGCTCAATAAATAATATTATTTCAGACAAATTAGGGCTCAGATACTGGAGGGAATTGTATGTTGTGAGATGTGATATTATTTTACATAGATGAGGTGCTCAGGTAAATCCAGGTGATTTCGGGTTTGACTGTGTTTTAATACAGATAACAATTACATTACAGATAAGGTTGAGAGTATGTATCAGTGGGTTACGGTTAAAAACATTACAGTGCTATTATAATTGTTCCCAGTTAAAGCATTGGAAACCCAGGAAATTCAATGTTAAGGTTATACTTAAAAGACAGCCAAGCACGCTAAGGTGTGGAAATGCACAGTTAAGGTACTTAAACAACCATAACTTTTCCTTTTCGTGACACCATATAATAAACATCCAGTTATAATTATTAGACAATTAATTTAAGTATTAGTTAGTGTTTTCCATAAAAGAAAGTGATATCCATATTACTGAAGGATATAATATTCTTGCGGTACTGTACATGCATTTCCCTCTTTGAAATAAATGTTTTTTGTTCAGGAGGGGTATTGTTGAAATTGTGCTATTCTACTTGTTTGTAGTGTACTGTTAGTATATGTCACCTGTTATTGTTTTGTGCACTAATAACATAGAGAAGTGTTTATTCATAAGAAAGACATGCAATTTACATGGTGTACTCTGCACTTCAGAAATTTTCTGTTGAGAGATCATTCTAGTTAAGGAAAAAAAATTGTTTTTTTCAATATACACCATATATTTGCCAATAAATGATGTGACCTTTATTGTTGCATGGTTTGAATATTTACACCATAACTTGAATTTTGTTCCATCAGATATTTTATTAAGATTTTAACATGCACTGTGTGGTGGTTAGAGCCCAGGACTGGGCATCAGGGCCTCTGTCTAGAGTTGCCTTTAATTCATTATTCTTGTTTAACTGGAACATTTTTCCTCCTTCATTTTATGAGATTTTGCATTCCCAACATTCCTCTATAATTGATTTTTTCAGCAAAATAGTTGATTTCACTTCAAAACATGCAAAAGTTCCAATATTAGTTGTTTATGCTGCAAAGTCATCTTCATTCAAAACCTCTTTCATTCATAAATGAATCTCTTTTCAGATGCACACACCTAAGCAAAATTTATCTGCACACACAGATCTGCTTTCACGTTGGAAATTATGGAAACAAACCTTGAATTCTAAGTAGTTTTGAGGTATTGTTTTGTTTTTTTAAAATATGTTGAACCTCACTTGTGCCAGACTCCATTTCTGGTTCTTCCCTGCAATTATTGATCTCTTCAAGTGAAATTCAGCACTGTGCACAAGACTATGCACCATTTAAGCCCTGCTTAAATCCAGGAAAGAATTTAACTCTGTTGTCTGAAAGTGCACTAGGATGCTCAGTGTGCAAGAAAAAGCACTCTGAACGAAGTGCATTGGTTGCATCAGATTTTCTTTCCATGCAGTACCGAAAGCAGAGCTGAGTAGGTGTAGCAATAGTTTTTATTCATGAGCCACGTAAGGGGAACAGATGGATTTTCTGCTGCTGAAAACTGACCATCTTACTCCACTGCACATAGCAATGTCTGAGTGTGGCTGGACTACCCCATGTTGGAAAGCAATGGCCTAGAGCAAGAGGCGTAGGCGTTACAGAGCGTGAATGGTGCTAGTGCGTGTCCGACTGGACTCTGACTTTGCAATGTCTGAAGCAGCATTTGGAAGTGGCTACATCAACAGTAGAGCTGGGCAAAAATTTGCAGCCAAAGCTTTTTCCCACTGAAAAATGCAGGCTCAGGTCAACCAAAACATTTTGTGAATTTGTGTTGAATTCACCAAATTGTTTCAGCTGAAAAAAAACCCCACAAAAATTGCAAAAAAGTTCTAAACTTTTTTTTGAAACTAAATATTTTGATTTTTTTATTCACAATTTCATTCAATTTAATTTAAAAAAAATAAAACTCCAAATTGAAACAAAATATTTTATCTCATTTTGAACAAAATGTTTCGTTAAGCCTGAAGCATTTTTTAAAATTTTTATTCCCTGAAAAATTCTCATTTCAAATTGTTTTTTTAAAAAAAATGTTCAGTACAGCCAGCGAACTGAAAGTCAATTATTCACACATTTCTACTCATCGTTTTTTGACTCCCTCAGTTTCTGCTTCTGTCAGATTTTCCTGTTAGTTATTGCTACTGCCATCCCTTCACTCATCTCCATGTCTCCGTCTTAGCTCATGTTGTTGTTATTATTTATATGTTTTATGATAGCATCTAGGAGCCCCAGTCATGAACCAGGACCCCATTGTGTTAGATGCCATACAAACAGAACAAAAAGACAGTACCTCCTCCAAAGTACTTATGATTAAGGTTAAGATTTTGTCATGAATATTTTAGTAAAAGTCATGGACAGGTCATGGGCAATAAAGAAAAATTCACAGAAGCCCGTGACCTGGTCCTGACTTTTACTAAAAATATCGATGATAAAATGAGAAGGGAATAGGCAGCTGTAGGGTGGCTGGGAGCTCTTGGACCCCCACTGCTCATGGGGGCTCAGAGCTCCAGGGTCCCCTTGCCACCAGTGGTGATGGGGAGCAGCAGGGTCCCCCTGTCCCAGGGCTGCAGCTGGGGGGCTGCAGGGTACCACCTTGCCAGCAGTAGCTAGGAGCTGCGGGGTACCTCCTCTGTCCATGGTGGCTGAGAGCTTTGGGGCCTGCCTCAGGCAGTGGGGGGACCTTACAGCTCCCTGCCGCTATGGAGGCAGTGGGACCCTGCAGCTACCAGCCGCCAGGGCTGATGTAACGGAGATTTTTGGAAGTCATGGATTCTGTGACTTCCACAACCTCGATGACAAAACCAAAACATTACTTATGATCTGTGTAGATATCAGTTCAGTTACCATTGCTGATGACAAGCTTCCCGCAATGTGTGTGTGAACACTGAACACAAATTTTGTCGACATTATGATAGAGTCTATCTACAGCAGATTAATTTAAAATAGCCCCATGTTTGCTTATCTAGTGGTGTGTGCACCACAAAACTACATAAGAGTTTGTGACCAGATACTTTTCTGGGGCCTAGTTGGTAAAGCACTGGACTGGGACTCTGGAGATCAAGTTCGATTTCTGGCTCAGCCACTGGTCTTATGGATGACCTTGGAAAAGTCACTTCACTGCTTTCTGCCTCCGTTTCCCCATCTGTAAAATGAGGATAATGATACTGACCTTTGTAAAATACTTCCTCATCTATTGATGAAGAGCACTATATAAGTTCCGTGCACTATGTATTATTTACACAAATTTATATAAATTATGTAATTTACATAAATTCCCACTTCTTTCCAGAGATTTGAGCAGGGTATCTGAGGTGCGCCCTAAGGATCTAACTTCAAAGCATGCACATACAAGAGATTTCAGCTTAGTTCCTCACATTTGGGAGAACATTCATGTTTCACACTTTTTGAACATGCTTAATAGCACACAAAAGGGTGGAGAACTGAGCCCAGTTTGTGACTTTGGGCTCAGGCAAATTTAGGCATATATCTATATATAGGCAACTGATTTGTAAAGGCGCTACGGGCTAGACCCTCAGAGGTATTTAGATGCCTAACTTCCAACGTGGCCAAAAGCACCTGGGCCTAAAGCACCTGCAACTCCATTGACTGCAATGGGAGTTTGTAGTGGCATGGCTGGAGCAGCATCTCCTTGTAGATCTTCTGGCCACCCCACAGGTCTCCCCCAGGGGGAGAAGTCTCTGTTTCCAGTCCACTGAGGCGGGCTCCAGCCCACAAACTAATTCTTCTTTTGGCCTTATCCCCTTCTGGGCTGGGTTGAGGGGCTCAGCTCCAAAATGTTCTACAACCAAAAGCAAACTCAACTCAGTACTGAGCCTTCCCCCAGTCTTCTAGGGGGGCGTTCCTGCCCTTTCCTTCAGACATGGTTCCCAAACAGCTTCTGAGTTGGGTGATGCTCCTCTTTGGGTTCTAACTTTCTCCCCAGTGCCTGCTCTGGCTCGTAGGTCCATTTCTTTGTGCTCTGAAGTGAAGGTCCCTTCAAGCAGAGATCCAGAGCTACATACTGTTCCTGGTCAGTCAGCTTTAACTGAGCCAGACTCTTTCCTTTAATTCCTCCCCTCCCTGCTTTCATTGGCTGCATGTCTAGCAAGGTGGAGCTGGCTGGGCCCAAAGACTCTCCTTAACTGCTTCTCTGCTAATGTGGAGCCTCTCTGCCCTGTCTCAGAGTCCAAGTGCTCAGAAACTGAAAATCAGGCTATTTAGGATCAGGAATTTAGATGTCTAACTTTAGGCACTCACACTTGAAAATACTGTCTTTAACCTCTCTGTGCTTCAGTTGACCCATTATTAAAATGTGCATGTCATACTCATTTATTTCTGCTGCCATGGGGCTTAACTAATTCATGTTTTGTGTGGAGATCTGTTTTAGCCACAAAGTTTGGAGTCAGTTCTGTTTCTGAACATCTCCAAAGTCTGAGGTTGTTCAGATCAGGTTTTCGATTCACATCCACCTCTAGTTCTGTATTCCAGCAAATTTAGTGAACTACCCTTAGCCACAACTTCACAGCCTGAAAACAATGAGAAAATGTACTTCTGTTTTAATTAAAGCTTATCCTAATAGGATTTTTAAACAATGTAATCAAAACTGGAGACCTTCAATGAGATTTTGGCATAGAATCATAGAATCATAGAATATCAGGGTTGGAAGGGACCCCAGAAGGTCATCTAGTCCAACCCCCTGCTTGAAGCAGGACCAATTCCCTGTTAAATCATCCCAGCCAGGGCTTTGTCAAGCCTGACCTTAAAAACCTCTAAGGAAGGAGATTCTACCACCTCCCTAGGTAACGCATTCCAGTGTTTCACCACCCTCTTAGTGAAAAAGTTTTTCCTAATATCCAATCTAAACCTCCCCCACTGCAACTTGAGACCATTACTCCTCGTTCTGTCATCTCCTACTATTGAGAACAGTCTAGAGCCATCCTCTTTGGAACCCCCTTTCAGGTAGTTGAAAGCAGCTATCAAATCCCCCCTCATTCTTCTCTTCTGCAGGCTAAACAATCCCAGCTCCCTCAGCCTCTCCTCATAAGTCATGTGTTCTAGACCCCTAATCATTTTTGTTGCCCTTCGCTGGACTCTCTCCAATTTTTCCACATCCTTCTAGTAGTGTGGGGCCCCAAACTGGACACAGTACTCCAGATGAGGCCTCACCAATGTCGAATAGAGGGGAACGATCACGTCCCTCGATCTGCTCGCTATGCCCCTACTTATACATCCCAAAATGCCATTGGCCTTCTTGGCAACAAGGGCAAACTGTTGACTCATATCCAGCTTCTTGTCCACTGTCAACCCTAGGTCCTTTTCTGCAGAACTGCTGCCTAGCCATTCAGTCCCTAGTCTGTAGCGGTGCATTGGATTCTTCCATCCTAAGTGCAGGACCTTGCACTTATCCTTGTTGAACCTCATCAGATTTCTTTTGGCCCAATCCTCCAATTTGTCTAGGTCCTTCTGTATCCTATCCCTCCCCTCCAGCGTATCTACCACTCCTCCCAGTTTAGTATCATCCGCAAATTTGCTGAGAGTGCAATCCACACCATCCTCCAGATCATTTATGAAGATATGGAACAAAACCGGCCCCAGGACCGACCCTTGGGGCACTCCACTTGACACCGGCTGCCAACTAGACATGGAGCCATTGATCACTACCTGTTGAGCCCGACAATCTAGCCAGCTTTCTACCCACCTTATAGTGCATTCATCCAGCCCATACTTCCTTAACTTGCTGACAAGAATACTGTGGGAGACCGTGTCAAAAGCTTTGCTAAAGTCAAGAAACAATACATCCACTGCTTTCCCTTCATCCACAGAACCAGTAATCTCATCATAAAAGGCGATTAGATTAGTCAGGCATGACCTTCCCTTGGTGAATCCATGCTGGCTGTTCCTGATCACTTTCCTCTCATGCAAGTGCTTCAGGATTGATTCTTTGAGGACCTACTCCATGATTTTTCCGGGGACTGAGGTGAGGCTGACTGGCCTGTAGTTCCCAGGATCCTCCTTCTTCCCTTTTTTAAAGATTGGCACTACATTAGCCTTTTTCCAGTCATCCGGGACTTCCCCGGTTTGCCACGAGTTTTCAAAGATAATGGCCAATGGCTCTGCAATCACAGCCGCCAATTCCTTCAGCACTCTCGGATGCAACTCGTCCGGCCCCATGGACTTGTGCACGTCCAGCTTTTCTAAATAGTCCCTAACCACCTCTATCTCCACAGAGGGCTGGCCATCTCTTCCCCATTTTGTGATGCCCAGCGCAGCAGTCTGGGAGCTGACCTTGTTAGTGAAAACAGAGGCAAAAAAAGCATTGAGTACATTAGCTTTTTCCACATCCTCTGTCACTAGGTTGCCTTCCTCATTCAGTAAGGGGCCCGCATATTTGACCTCAGACTGGTTTGTATGCTCCCAAATCCTGTTCCTCTAATTTCTCTCTTCTAAGGAATATATCAGCAGCTCACATAAATCGGCTTAGGTGCACTGAAGTCAGTAGGGTTATGCTGATTCACACCAGCTGATGATCTGGCCCTAGGACAGAAAGAATGACATCTGCTGTATGTGTGTTTCCCTATAGGATTTCCTTTTTTTTTCATTTTTCACCTCACCTCTCTCAATCTGAGACTTCCAATGCAATTTTTTTTCCAGCTTTCACAATCAATCAATGAGATACAGAGTTGTGGTGTGGGTTAGATTGGGAATTGGGTAGTGGTGGCTTAATGTCAGCTCTCAACTTTTATTTCTCCTTGTCAGTGTCTCCAAGGATAGTGTTTGTGGAGGACAGAGGGCTATTTAACACTCTGGGCCAGGACCCTAGTTCTACTTTGTCAACTCCAGAAATGTGTGATTTTTCTGACAAAGACTAGAAAGCCATTAGGACCTCACATTCAACAACCTAGACAGTAGTAAACTGCATGTGTTTTATTTTCCAGGAGAATATGAAGCACCATTGATATTTACATGGTAGGTTTTTGTTTATTTTTAGAGGGACAAGGAAAAAGGATCATAAATAATTCTCAGTTTGCTGTTTTAGTCTTAACTCTTGCTTTTCTTTTAAATATTAATATTTAATGTAGCCCCTTGTGAAAAGTTGTTTCAGAATCCTAATATGAACAAATGCAGGATTTTTCTTAGACTTTTTTGAATGCAGCTTACTTTTAGTATTAGCAATTCCTGGCAGTGTTGGAGATCCAAATACAACAACATTGTGCTAGGGCTTGAGACTCAGGATGAAACAGAGTACCATAGTTTCATTTTCAGTGGACCTGATTCTGCCTCTGTGAATCATGCTAAGTGGTCACTTATGGCAGAAGCACTCCCACTATTATGTGTAGGGGAATCAGTGGGACAACTCGTGGAGTAAGATACTGCTCTGCTGAGTATGGGTTGCCAAATCAGGCCCCAAGTCAGCAGAGTGAAGTGGCAAAGAACATAAACAGTATGAATAAAATTGGATTTTTAAAAATGTCTTTCTTTTTAATTATCTATGTGCTATTAGTAACACAGGTGAGGAAATGTTTTTAGCCCTTTAAACGTCCCTTTTAGGTTTTAAGATGGAAAGACCCTTGAAAGAGGTCATATCCTGAAAGATTGTCTGTACTATAACTCCCACTGGGGTCAGCATCCCTCTCTGTCTCTGACTCTTTCTCTCCATAGTATCTAAGGTAGCCCTTAGGATCTGTCCCAAACTGATATAGCTGAAATATTATTCTCAGGTCAGATGTATGCACTGCCTCCATGAAAACACTTTAGCAAGTGCTTAAGTCCACCTTAATTCAAGAAAACACTTATCTAAGTCCCACTGACTACAAGCCAAGTGTATATTTAAGTGCTTTCCTGAATGGTGGTGCTTTCCTAAAACTTGGAATGGACTATTCAGCAAGCCAACATTTTTCCCTCGTGCCTGCCACCATGTGCTCCAGAGCCAAAACTTTCAGTGTGTTAAAAACTTCTACCCCTTTTGATTTAGAAGTAATGCTTCAAAATGTGAACTGAGACTAAACTTATGTAGTGATGTCTGCCTGACCCTGCAAACAGCCTGAAACAGTGGTTGTGAGAAAAGTGTGAACAGTTCCCATGTGTCTCCATCTCCATGGGGTGTTAGCTGTGCTGCTATATCACCTTACAGTCTTGCAAAGCTATGTAGATACAAAATTCACAGAAAAATGCTAGCGGGAGGGCCATGGTTCACAGAGTTATCTTCTTATCTCCAGGAATGGTCATGAATTGAAAGACTTAGATACTCATGTTAGAAAATTGATGCAAGAGTGCCTTTAGGGATACATTCCCCCAATTTCTATTTCTTTGCTGTTAGGAAAATGTCCTGCGTTACTGAACAAACAATGAATGCTTCAAAGATGTCAAATTCTTGTGACTGCAGCTGTTTATTTTTAACATGTTAGCAGCTGTAGATTCATCAGTAGGCTCTAGAGTCAACTGTTTCATTGTTGATCAAAGCATGCAAGAAAGAAGAGGGACAATCATAATATGAAGGTCTGCACAATAAATTGTATATTGTCATGAGTGGGCCAAGTTTAGGTTGTGGGTGGAGACTGGGAGAGCACACCTCTCATATTGTATTAAAACCCAAAGTTGGGAAAGAATTCATCCTAAAATCTTAGAGGTGGCTCTTAAACTGTTCTCAAGTGTAACGCGGAGTCAAGGTGAAACCTAGGTTTCTCATAAGGGTTCATCTCAGCCAGCTAACATATGTACACCAGTGTGTTTTGTATACAACATGAAATTTAAAGTGTTTTAATTAACACATTTTGAAAATACACTTTTTATTCTAGCCTAGACAAGCTAAAAATTGGGTGTGAAGATTGGTAAAGGTTCACCAAGCTCTAGTAAAAGGATCTTTACAAGAGCTGTCGATTATTCACAGTTAACTCATGTGATTAACTCAAAAAATTAATCATGATTAATAAAATTAATCAGGATTAATCGCATTTTAATTGCACTGTTAAACAATAGAATACCAATTGAAATTTATTAAATATTTTGAATGTTTTTCTACATTTTCATATACATTATATTCTGTGTTGTAATTGAAATCAAAGTGTATATTATTTTATTACAAATATTTGCACTGTAAAAATGATTAACAAAAGAAATAGTATTTTTCAATTCACCTCATACAAGTACTCTAGTGCAATCTCTTTGCCGTGAAAGTGCAATTTACAAATGTAGATTTTATTTTGTTACATGACTGCACTCAAAACCAAAACAATGTAAAACTTCAGAGCCTACAAGTCCACTCAGTCCTACTTCTTGTTCAGCCAATTGCCAAAACAAACAAGTCTGTTTACATTTACAGGAGATAATGCTGCCCTCTTCTTATTTACAATGTCACCTGAAAGTGAGAACAGGCATTTATACGGCACTTTTGTAGCTGGCATTGCAAGGTATTTATGTGCCAGATATGCTAAACAATCATATGACCCTTCATGCTACGGCCACCATTCCAGAGGACATGCTTCCATACTATTTCTTTTGGTTTTTTACAGTGCAAATATTTGTAATAAAAATAAATATAAAGTGAGCAGTGTACCCTTTGTATTCTGAGCTGTAACTGAAATCAATATATTTGAAAATGTAGAAAACGTCCAAAAATACTTAAATAAATGGTATTCTATTATTGTTTAACAGTGTGATTAATCACAATAATTTTTTAATCACGCAATTAATCGTGATTATTTTTTTAATCGCTTGATAGCCCTAATCTTTACTTAACAATGTAAAGATTGTTTTATTTTAACAATAAAAAATGTTTTGGGTAAACATTTGGGTAATAGTGCTCATTAAAATCCCTAGCTGGAAATCATCCAATCGCCAGATACTGCATAAACTTCCAAACTAGCTTTGCCTGTAATACTCAGTTGTGACCTGCAATACCTACGTTATCCCGCTACGTAGTCTCTTTTGAAAAGGATTTGTCAGTTGTTCTGAATTGTGCTGAACTGAGTGGTGACTGGACAGTTGTTCATTTGGGACAAGGCTCAAACTGTAGTGACATTTTGAAAGTTGAACAGCTAATTTATCCAGAAAATATAAGATGTAGTGAAACAAATCAGGAGAAACAAATATAATAAATACTGATTAGTTAATACAATTAAGAGTCTGCTGCTTTGTCCATTCATTTTGTTTCCAGAGACAATGATAACTATATGGATTGTGTAGCTGTTAGTTTTACTATTAATTACCAGGAGATAATTTTAAAGACTGGATTGGCCTGTTGATATTTGTTGTAGAATGGGCATTAAAAATAGTCTGCTTGATTAGTTAAGCATTTCTCACTTCACTAGTGCTCACTGAAAAATTTATCAAGTGAAGTGAAATTGGCAAAAAATTTTCCTCCATTCTGCCCAAATGGAGGGGATATTATTCAAAATCAGCATTTTGAATTGATTTTTAATCAAATGCAACAAAATGCATTGATTGTCATGAGGAGAGGTACAGTGAACAAACAGGAGAAAAGGATCTTAAAATTCGAGCTGGTTAGAAAAATTCCAATGAAACATGGTTTCATCAGAATTTGCTGATTCGGAGACATTGAAATGTTGGGCAGAGATGGACAAATTTTGTTAAATTTCCAAAAGAACCGAGTCAGGGTTCCACTGGAAACCTGCCAGCTTTTCTGACAGCTCACCTGACCAGCTGTTTGGCAGACAGGGCTTCCTGGGTCTGTGGCTCCAGGGTAGCTAGCCAAATGGACTGCTCCTGTGCCAGCACTTTCCCTTTCGCAGAGAATTTTGAAAAAGATGGGTTTTGTTCCTGTCATAAATATAAAGGGAAGGATAAACCCCTTTAAAAACCCTCCTGGCCAGAGGAAAAATCCTTTCACCTGTAAAGGGTTAAGAAGCTAAAGGTAACCTCGCTAGCACCTGACCAAAGTGACCAATGAGGAGACAAGATATTTTCAAAAGCTGGGTGGAGGGAGAGAAACAAAGGGTCTCTGTCTGTCTATATGCTGCTTTTGCCGTGGATAGAACAGGAATGGAGTCTTAGAACTTTTAGTAAGTAATCTAGCTAGGTATGTGTTAGATTATGATTTTTTTTTAAATGGCTGAGAAAATAGCTGTGCTGAATAGAATGATTATTTCTGTCTGTGTGTCTTTTTTGTAACTTAAGGTTTTGCCTAGAGGGATTCTCTATGTTTTGAATCTAATTACCCTGTAAGGTATCTACCATCCTGATTTTACAGAGGTGATTCCTTTACTTCTATTTACTTCTTTTTCTATTAAAAGTCTTCTTGTAAGAAAACTGAATGCTTTTTCATTGTTCTCAGATCCAAGGGTTTGGGTCTGTGGTAACCTATGCAAATTGGTGAGGATTTTTACCAAACCTTTCCCAGGAAGTGGGGTGCAAGAGTTGGGAGGATTTTGGGGGGAAAGATGTGTCCAAACTACGTTTCCTAGTAAACCCAGTTAGAGTTTGGTGCTGGCAGTGGATATTCCAAGGACAAAGGATAAAATTAATTTGTACCTTGGGGAAGTTTTAACCTAAGCTAGTAAAAGTAAGCTTAGGAGGTTTTCATGCAGGTCCCCACATCTGTACCCTGGAGTTCAGAGTGGGGGAGGAACCTTGACATGGTGGCAGAGTGGTGGGATTAATCTGAAATCATTTTTAGATCAATTTGAGATTTTTTGAACTAGAAATACAGATTTTAAAAAGGAATTTTTTTTCCTTTGGAGCTGCTGGAAAGCAGCTTGTTTTTTCTCTGCTTTCAGGCCAGAGGAGAGACAAAAGGGGATTATCTTTGTGAATTGCAGGTTTTCTTTGCCTGGAGGCAGGGTACTTAACCTCCTGCAGGGAAATTCACAGTCTTCCAACCCAGAGGTTTTTTTTTTTTTTTCCCCTAAAAGTAAATAGGGAGGGAGGTGTTCTACCCATTTGCCTGGAGACAAAAGTGGCGGGGGCTTTTTTTTTAGGATTTTGATTTTTTTACAAGGAGCACCGGTTTGAAAAGGAATTTTCTTTCCTTTAGGCTGCTGGTAAGCAGGTTTCCAAATAGTTGGAGGTTTTTTGCTTTGATTTGGGACCAGAGCAGAGACAAAGGGAATTGTCTTTTTCTGTAGATTGACAATCACTATCAGAGAATAGGTATCCTATTCCAGCACAGCAAAATTTTACAGCCAAGTTTGTTTGTTTATTTCTAAACCTCGGGTGTAAAGTTAGTTAAAAAACAGAGAGGTTAGGATGATAAAATCCACAGCTCAGCAAAAGCTGGAATTAGCCAGATTTCAGGCTGAGGAAAAACAAAAGGAACATGAAAGAAAGATAGAACTCATGTGGCTAGAGAAGGAGGAGAAGGAAAAAGAGAGGAAGCATGTGGAGGAGGAGAAGGAAAAAGAGAGGAAGCATCCACTGGAGATGGAGAAGGTAAAGGCTCAGCAGAATATACCAACAAACCCTAGCAATCCTTCTCCAGGTACCACTCCCCATCCCAGAAAGTTCACCACCCACAAGGCAGGTGATGATACTGAGGCCTTCCTAGAAAACTTCGAAAGGGCCTGCCTTGGGTACAATATCTCTACTGACCAATACATGGTAGAGCTGAGGCCGCAGCTCAGTGGACCCTTAGCTGAGGTGGCAGCTGAAATGCCTAAAGAACACATGAACAAGTATGAACTGTTCAAATCCAAGGTGAGAGTCAGAATGGGGATAACACCCGAGCATTCGTGTCGGAGGTTCAGAGCCCTAAGGTGGAAACCAGATATGTCATTTACCCGACATGCCTACCACATTGTGAAATATTGGGATGCCTGGATATCAGGAGCAAGTGTTGAATCTCCAGTAAATTTGCCCCTCCTAATGCAAATGGAACAATTCTTAGAGGGTGTTCCTGAGGAAATAGAAAGATACATCCTAGATGGGAAACCCAAAACTGTAATCGAAGCAGGAGAGGTTGGAGCCAGATGGGTGGAGTGACCAGTCAGCTGGACGATGTTTTAAATGTAACGAGCTGGGGCATGTAAAGGCCAACTGCCCCAAGAACCCCAATGCATTACAGTTCATTGCACCGGAATCACACCAGAGGTCTGCAGGCCCAGATACCTCCCAGATACCCTTGGAGCGGAAGGAAACTGTGAGTGTGGGTGGGAAGAAGGTCACCGCGTGGAGGGACACCGGAGCACAAGTGTCAGCTATCCATGCTTCCTTAGTGGACCCCAATTTAATCAACCCAGAGATCCAAGTGACGATTCAACCCTTCAAGTCCAACTCTTTCAATTTGCCTACAGCCAAGTTGCCTGTCCAGTACCAAGGCTGGTCAGGAACGTGGACTTTTGCAGTCTATGATGATTATCCCATCCCCATGCTGTTGGGGGAAGACTTGGCCAATCATGTGAAGTGGGCCAAGAGGGTGGGAATGGTCACTCGCAGCCAGGCTAAACAAGCCGTGAGGCCTAGTTCTGTTCCGGAAACTTCTATCAGAACCCGGTCAGAGGTGATGGACCCGGACCCCAGGCCAATGTCTGCAACAGCAGTAGTGGATCCAGTCCCAGAGACCCAGATGGAACCAGTCCCAGAACCGGAACCAGCGGATCAACCAACACCAGACCCATTGCCAGCACTGAATGCAGTATTCAGTCCGGTACGAAACTGCAGAAAAACCTGAGTGTCTCTGGATTAAGTTTAGAAGTGTGTGCAACAAGAGTGATGTAGTGGTGGGAGTCTGCTATAGACCACCGGACCAGGGGGATGAGGTGGATGAGGCTTTCTTCCGGCAGCTCACGGAAGCTACTAGATCGCATGCCCTGATTCTCATGGGTGACTTTAATTTTCCTGATATCTGCTGGGAGAGCAATACAGCGGTGCATAGACAATCCAGGAAGTTTTTGGAAAGCGTAGGGGACAATTTCCTGGCGCAAGTGCTAGAGGAGCCAACTAGGGGGGGTGCTTTTCTTGACCTGCTGCTCACAAACCGGGTAGAATTAGTGGGGGAAGCAAAAGTGGATGGGAATCTGGGAGGCAGTGACCATGAGTTGGTTGAGTTCAGGATCCTGACGCAGGGAACAAAGGTAAGCAGCAGGATACGGACCCTGGACTTCAGGAAAGCAGACTTCGACTCCCTCAGGGAACGGATGGCCAGGATCCCCTGGGGGACTAACTTGAAGGGGAAAGGAGTCCAGGAGAGCTGGCTGTATTTCAAGGAATCCCTGTTGAGGTTACAGGGACAAACCATCCCGATGAGTCGAAAGAATAGTAAATATGGCAGGCGACCAACTTGGCTTAATGGTGAAATCCTAGCGGATCTTAAACATAAAAAAGAAGCTTACAAGAAGTGGAAGGTTGGACATATGACCAGGGAAGAGTATAAAAATATTGCTCGGGCATGTAGGAATGTTATCAGGAGGGCCAAATCGCACCTGGAGCTGCAGCTAGCCAGAGATGTCAAGAGTAACAAGAAGGGTTTCTTCAGGTATGTTGGCAACAAGAAGAAAGCCAAGGAATGTGTGGGCCCCTTACTGAATGAGGGAGGCAACCTAGTGACAGAGGATGTGGAAAAAGCTAATGTACTCAATGCTTTTTTTGCCTCTGTTTTCACTAACAAGGTCAGCTCCCAGACTGCTGCGCTGGGCATCACAAAATGCGGAAGAGATGGCCAGCCCTCTGTGGAGATAGAGGCGGTTAGGGACTATTTAGAAAAGCTGGACGTGCACAAGTCCATGGGGCCGGACGAGTTGCATCCGAGAGTGCTGAAGGAATTGGCGGCTGTGATTGCAGAGCCACTGGCCATTATCTTTGAAAACTCGTGGCGAACCGGGGAAGTCCCGGATGACTGGAAAAAGGCTAATGTAGTGCCAATCTTTAAAAAAGGGAAGAAGGAAGATCCTGGGAACTACAGGCCAGTCAGCCTCACCTCAGTCCCTGGAAAAATCATGGAGCAGGTCCTCAAAGAATCAATCCTGAAGCACTTGCATGAGAGGAAAGTGATCAGGAACAGCCAGCATGGATTCACCAAGGGAAGGTCATGCCTGACTAATCTAATCGCCTTTTATGATGAGATTACTGGTTCTGTGGATGAAGGGAAAGCAGTGGATGTATTGTTTCTTGACTTTAGCAAAGCTTTTGACACGGTCTCCCATAGTATTCTTGTCAGCAAGTTAAGGAAGTATGGGCTGGATGAATGCACTATAAGGTGGGTAGAAAGCTGGCTAAATTGTCGGGCTCAACGGGTAGTGATCAATGGCTCCATGTCTAGTTGGCAGCCGGTATCAAGTGGAGTGCCCCAAGGGTCGGTCCTGGGGCCGGTTTTATTCAATATCTTCATAAATGATCTGGAGGATGGTGTGGATTGCACTCTCAGCAAATTTGCGGATGATACTAAACTGGGAGGAGTGGTAGATACGCTGGAGGGGAGGGATAGGATACAGAAGGACCTAGACCAATTGGAAGATTGGGCCAAAAGGAATCTGATGAGGTTCAATAAGGATAAGTGCAGGGTCCTGCACTTAGGACGGAAGAACCCAATGCACAGCTACAGACTAGGGACCGAATGGCTAGGCAGCAGTTCTGCGGAAAAGGACCTAGGGGTGACAGTGGACGAGAAGCTGGATATGAGTCAGCAGTGTGCCCTTGTTGCCAAGAAGGCCAATGGCATTTTGGGATGTATAAGAAGGGGCATAGCGAGCAGATCGAGGGACGTGATCGTTCCCCTCTATTCGACATTGGTGAGGCCTCATCTGGAGTACTGTGTCCAGTTTTGGGCCCCACACTTCAAGAAGGATGTGGATAAATTGGAGAGAGTCCAGCGAAGGGCAACAAAAATGATTAGGGGACTGGAACACATGAGTTATGAGGAGAGGCTGAGGGAGCTGGGATTGTTTAGCCTGCAGAAGAGAAGAATGAGGGGGGATTTGATAGCTGCTTTCAACTACCTGAAAGGGGGTTCCAAAGAGGATGGCTCTAGACTGTTCTCAATGGTAGCAGATGACAGAACGAGGAGTAATGGTCTCAAGTTGCAGTGGGGGAGGTTTAGATTGGATATTAGGAAAAACTTTTTCACTAAGAGGGTGGTGAAACACTGGAATGCGTTACCTAGGGAGGTGGTAGAATCTCCTTCCTTAGAGGTTTTTAAGGTCAGGCTTGACAAAGCCCTGGCTGGGATGATTTAACTGGGAATTGGTCCTGCTTTGAGCAGGGGGTTGGACTAGATGACCTTCTGGGGTCCCTTCCAACCCTGATATTCTATGATTCTATGATTCTATGATTCTATTGCAACTTCAACACCAGAGGGCCCCACCGAACCTGAACCGGCAGCAGCCCATAACCCTACACAAGAGGCTCATCCAGAGCCTGAACCCCAACATAGTGTCCCAGCGAAAAGCGGTTCACAGTTAACGGAAACAGCCCCATCCCCTACATTGCATCCAGACGGACCAAGCATAGGTCCACAATCCAATGAGGAACTGATGTCTCCAGCCTCAAGGGAACAGTTCCAGACTGAACAGAAGCAGATGAAAGCCTCCAGAGAGCTTGGACGGTGGCACGGAGCAACCCACCGCCTCTCAGCTCTTCTAATCGATCCAGGTTTGTTGTAGAAAGAGGACTTTTATACAAGGAAACTCTTTCTGGTGGACAACAGGAAGACTGCATCCTCAGAGACAGTTGGTATTTCCAACTAAATACCAGGCCAAGCTCTTGAGCTTAGCCCATGATCACCCTAGTGGCCATGCTGGGGTGAACAGGACCAAAGACCGTTTGGAGGGGTCATTCCACTGGGAGGGAATGGGCAAGGATGTTTTTACCTTTGTCCGGTCTTGTGAAGTATGCCAAAGAGTGGGAAAACCCCAAGACCAGGTCAAAGCCCCTCTTCAGCCACTCCCCATCATTGAAGCTCCATTTCAGCGAGTAGCTGTGGATATTCTGAGTCCTTTTCCGAAAAAGACACCCAGAGGGAAGCAGTACATACTGACTTTCATGGATTTTGCCACCCGATGGCCGGAAACAGTAGCTCTAAGCAACACCAGGGCTAAAAGTGTGTGCCAGGCACTAGCAGACATTTTTGCCAGGGTAGGTTGGCCCTCTGACATCCTCACAGATGCAGGGACTAATTTCCTGGCAGGAACTATGGAAAATCTTTGGGAAGCTCATGGGGTAAATCACTTGGTTGCCACTCCTTACCACCATCAAACCAATGGCATGGTGGAGAAGTTTAATGGAACTTTGGGGGCCATGATACGTAAATTCGTAAATGAGCACTCCAATGATTGGGACCTAGTGTTGCAGCAGTTGCTCTTTGCCTACAGAGCTGTACCACGCCCCAGTTTAGGGTTTTCCCCATTTGAACTTGTATATGGCCGTGAGGTTAAGGGGCCATTACAGTTGGTGAAGCAGCAATGGGAGGGATTTACACCTTCTCCAGGAACTAACATTCTGGACTTTGTAACCAACCTACAAAACACCCTCCGAACCTCTTTAGCCCTTGCTAAAGAAAACTTACAGGATGCTCAAAAAGAGCAAAAAACCTGGTATGATAAACATGCCAGAGAGCGTTCCTTCAAAGTAGGGGACCAGGTCATGGTCTTAAAGGTGCTCCAGGCCCATAAAATGGAAGCATCGTGGGAAGGGCCATTCACGATCCAGGAGCGCCTGGGAGCTGTTAATTATCTCATAGCATTCCCCACCTCCAACCGAAAGCCTAAGAGGTACCATATTAATTCTCTAAAACCCTTTTATTCCAGAGAATTAAAGGTTTGTCAGTTTACAGCCCAGGGAGGAGACGACGCTGAGTGGCCTGAAGGTGTCTACTACGAAGGGAAATGTGCTGGTGGTGTGGAAGAGGTGAACCTCTCCATGACCCTTGGGCGTATGCAGCGACAGCAGATCAAGGAGCTGTTCACTAGCTATGCGCCAACGTTCTCAGCCACCCCAGGACTGATTGAACGGGCATACCACTCCATTGACACAGGTAATGCTCGCCCAATTGAAATCCAACCTTACCGGGTGTCTCCTCAAGCTAAAACTGCTATAGAATGGGAGATCCAGGATATGTTACAGATGGGTGTAATCCGCCCCTCTGGAAGTGCACGGCCATTTCCAGTGGTTCTAGTTCTCAAACCAGATGGGGAAATACGTTTTTGCGTGGACTACCATAAGCTAAACGCTGTAACTCACCCAGACAACTATCCAATGCCACGCACAAATGAACTATTAGAGAAACTGGGATGGGCCCAGTTCATCTCTACCTTGGATTTAACCAAGGGGTACTGGCAGGTACCACTAGATGAATCTACAAAGGAAAGGTCAGCCTTCACCACAGAGGTCGGGCTGTATGAATTTAATGTACTCCCTTTCGGGCTGCAAAATGTACCCGCCACCTTCCAAAGACTTGTAGATGGTCTCCTAGTGGGATTAGGAGAATATGCAGTAGCCTACCTTGACGATGTGGCCATATTTTTGGATTCCTGGGCAGACCACCTGGAACATCTCAACTATCTAAGAGGCTCTGAAAGTTCCAAATGCAAGAGGCAAAGGCCCATGCAATAATGGCATTAGCTTTAGGCATTTGTGTAACCTCTTCTGTCTCTGAGGGTATAAACTAAATTTGCAGCCATAATCAGGCCAATCTCTTTTTGTGTGTATGAGGCTTTGTCAGCACTGATGTTTGTAGCCACTGATATAGGTACACTGATATGGCTGCACAAGTGAAAACTCCTACAGTCAGATTTTCAAAGAACAATTTAGTTCCTCCCATTGAAGTCAATGGGAGCTTTACCATATACCATACCACTGCATTACATGGGTACACACAGTAACTTCTTCCAGTAGAGTTTCACTCAACAAAGGGAAGCAGCAGTTCGCCTTATAGATTTTAATGCCGATGGGACCATTAGATTATCTCAACTGACTTCCTGAATAACACAAATGATAGAATTATACCCTCTTACTCATGTATTGAGCCCAATAACTTGGTTGATTAAAGCATATAATCCAGAAATACAATCTAGTCTATCTCCTTGTCAGTGCAGGGTTGTTCCCTACAGTATATTTTCTTGTTTTTCTCCAGGAACTTGGTTATGTAGGCAGTAGCTCTGTATCTTATGTTAATGGTTTTTGGCAGCAACTTCTGAAGTGTCACCATTTGTCATTTCAGCTAAACATAACATGTTATAAAGAGACTTATTTTATTGTGTGAGGATTAAGATTGAGGAAAAGGTTTGTTTGCATGGGGCTTTTGGAATACAAAATTGAAGGTGGGGTCATCTGCACTGATGACTGTTCAGGTTTTCTTGTCATTTTGGGTGAGCACCCACATAAACGCAATGGGTAATTTATGCTGTCCCTTCACTCTACATACTTGGATCTTGGTTTTGTTGTGAAAAGTAGACATGGAAGTCAGGATGCAGTTCTCGTATAAACATTGAGGAATAATGGATAGGTATGGAGTGGATGAGTTAGTTTACTCCTTAATCTGTGATATATTAAGTGCTTTGTTTAAAAGGAACTTATTCAGATACATAACCCACCCTGAATAGCACCGTACTCTATTCTCAAGGTTCTGAGTAAGGGTATCAGCCCAATAATGTGAATGTATTTTTACAGACCAAGCCATCTTTAAACATTAACAACTTTTTTGTTATACTTTGCTTACTTATTGCTCAAGAAAATCTGGTTTTCTATTCGAAATCCAGACACATGCATTTAGAGTGCACCGCTTTCATGATAATATATTTATCATCCATCTTATTGTCAAACCACCTATTGCAGTGCTATTATTTAAAGATGCTAAAGAACCAAAATGAACTTAGCTGTTTTTTCAATGTAAAGTTTCTAATTCTTGTTAGATGGACTATTGCCTTTCAGAGATAGTTATTTCCATTGTATTGGGGTGTTTATACCACGGGGATCATTTTTGCTCTTTCTTTATCTAACAGCATGATTTTTTTTTCACACTGCTGCTGGGTTTTTCTCTAAGTATTTTAGTTCACAGACAGTTGAAGTGATCAGTGTGACAAAAAATCACTTTCAGTTTAGCCATTGACTCTTATAAATGCTATAGGCTGAAGAAAACATAATTTCAGTGGCTTTTAGAGAAGTGAAATTAAATACAATCAATGAATAAAAATTCTTTCTGACTCAAGGGTATTTTAGAACACAGGGATATAAAATGTTCATATAAGCTGGCTTAGGCAAACAGTTTACTTAAAACTCACACAACTACAAATGAAACAGACACAAGTGAATTTTGAAAGTTTTCCCTCTGAAATTTGTTTTTTAAAAGTGCTGTGTCCTCAGCTACATGAAAACCTCAGGAGTTTTATGATCTCTTTCTAGATTTTATGGTATCTTTCTAGATACTCTTGTATGTGTAAGGGCCTCAGGAGGCTACTCCAGCTACTCGTGAACCTCAAAGGAAGACTCCCTTCTGAGCATGCTGCTTGCATGGGTACTCAGCCCAGATGCAGGCTCAGGATTTGACCTATGAACAAATTGCACTACTTCAGAAGGACAGGTTTGTGTCCACCGTGCTGGGATGTAAACCTGGGGTTCCAAGAACTCGAAGTGTCAAACCTGATTCTTAGACCCACCCTAAGCCTCTCCTGTTAGAATGTTTGGTTTCAGATTACATGGCATTTTCCCTAGTATGATCTATTTGACTGTTGTTCGATTAGTAGTGGAGCAGAGACCTGAACCAGAAGCCTTGTGATCCAGAAGTAGTATCCTATCAGGCAAGGTAAAATAAAGTGTTCCTATGTGGGCATGGCAGGAAGAGGTGTCTTAAGCTTAGCTCATTCTTTGCATGTTTTATAACGTCATACACACAGTCATATATCGATTAGTTATGACAACATTTTATTGCATGGTATCTGTCCAATGTGGCATTGATGCAAGTTACAAGTGTGATTGCAACAAGAATGGGGATTAAATGACATGGCAATTTTTTTCTGGTAAAGCAAATTTAGGTTTTTTTGTGCTTTCATGAAAGTGAAAAAAAAAAAAGCTCTGAAATATATGCTTCTGTGATTGTCATTTGTGAAGGAGCACAGGGCTTGCAATTGTATGCTGCCCATGAACTACCATGAAAGCTAGGGTGGGAGAAGTGGCAAGAAGTTCTCACGCACCGCTTCATTGTCGAGCAAGGGCAGCCCACAATCTGGCCTTAAGGGTGGAAGAGCATGTTTACTAAGGGCAGTGCACTTAACCCTGTATCAAATAACAACTTCAGTCACTTGTTGCAATGGAGAAGCAGGGAGCTACTGCGTAGAGCTGGCCCAAAAGTTTCTGACAATCCATTTCTATCATAAAATGCTGTTTCATCAAAACATAGACTGCAGAAATGTGTCATTTTGTTTGATGGCAAATTTTGAAGTCCTTTGTTTTCATTCCGAATTGGAACAAAAACAAATGTAGAAATTGTGGAATTTCCAATGGAATGGAGATTCTGGTCCCACACATAAGAACATAAGAATGGCCATACTGGGTCAGACCAAAGGTTCATCCAGCCCAACATCCTGTCTGCTGCCAGGTGCCCCAGAGGGAGTGAACCTAACAGGTAATGATCAAGTGATCTCTCTACTGCCATCCATCTCCACCCTCTGACAAACAGAGGCTAGGGACACCATTCCTTACCCATCCTGGTTAATAGCCATTAATGGACTTGACATCCATGAATTTATCTAGTTCTCTTTTAAACCCTATTATAATCCTAGCCTTCACAACCTCCTCAGGCAAGGAGTTCCACAGGTTGACTGTGCGCTCTGTGAAGAAGAACTTCCTTTTATTTGTTTTAAACCTGCTACCCATTAATTTCATTTGGTGGCCCCTAGTTCTTATATATTGGGAACAAGTAAATAACTTTTCCTTATTCACTTTCTCCATACCACTCATGATTTTATATACCTCTCTATACAATTCTGCTACTGTATCAGCTGCTGGTATGATTGGAGGGAAAGGACCAGATAGGTTAACCTTGCCCTGTCTTGTGCAGAAGAAATTAAAAATAAAATAGGTTTGCATCCTCTTTACCACTTCGCCTTGAATAGTCCCTTGAAATGTGTTAAAAACTAATGCTAAACAATCTGCTCCAGCTTGTATTTACCAGTGAGATAGGTGCTGGAGCACCCCCGGAGAAAAATGTGTGGGTGCTTAGCACCCACTGGCAGCCAGCTCTCCTCCTCTCCCCACTCCCACCCGCAAGTGGCTCCACTGATCAACTCCTCCCCCTCCCTCTCTGTATCTCCTGAACGCTGTGAAACAGCTGTTTTGAGGCATGCAGGAGGTGCTGGGGGGAGGGTCAGGGACAGGGCACGCTTGGGGAAGGGGGTGAAAAGAGGCAGGGAAGGTGTTGGGTGGGGGTTGAGTGGGAGTTGGAAGGGGGGCAGGGAGGGCTTAGGGGAAGGGGTGGAGTGGGGGCAGGGCCCGGGACTTAGCAAGGAAAATTAGAAACTGGTGCCTGTGAGCAGTGACACTTTGAATTTGTTTCCCAGACCTAAAGAAGAGCTCTGTGTAAGCTCAAAAACTTGTCTCTCTTACCAACAGAAGTTGGTCCAATAAAAGAAGTTACCTCACTCACCTTGGCACCCAAATTTCTGACTGTTATGGAAACGTGAAATGATGTGGTCCTTCATGGCATCTTATAGGATGTACCACACTAAAATACTGTTTAATAGCACTAGAAGTAGGCATCCTTCAGTCTCGAGAGACCATGGGTATGTCCCCCTGAGAGGTAAAGAATTTACTCAGTTGGTTTTATGGCAGCAGTGAACGTGGCTGAAGAGACCCACTTGAGAGAGACAATCTCTGCTGCATCTGTCACATTTAAAGGTGATGTTTCAACCCTTTGGGTTCTGCCTTCTGAGAGCTCTTTTCTCCTCTGCTAAGCTGGACTGCTTCCTCTTGTAACTCTGGAGACCTTTGTTAAGCTCTTGTTTTCAAAAGCTGCGGTCTTGAGTGATCTTCCCATTTGTCCACATCCATATCCATTTCTTTGAGGTTTCACTTTCATGCATCCTTGAAATGCAATTTTGGGTATTCTTTGGGTGTTTTTCCAGGTCTTAATTCACCATAGATGATGTTCTTTGCGATGCACCCATCATTCATTCAGCATACATGCCCAAGTCAGCGGAGTTGTCTATGTTTGAGGAGTGTTTGCATGCATCTCCTCTTTGCTGATGAAGCAGCAGTGACAACCTACACTGAAGCTCATTTTTAAAACCTTATGGACAGTTTTTCCAAAGCCTGCCAAGACTTCGGGCTCACCATAAGCCTAAAAAAAGATTAACTAAAAAGCCTACCCAAAGACTAACTAACTAAAGACTAACTAAAAAGTTATAATGTGCCAAGGAGTTGAGGAAGCAGCCTCGATCAAGATCAACAACTATGACCTTGAAGTGGTAAACAAGTTCACATACATAGGGTCCATGATCACAGTCAACCTTTCACTTGAAACGGAACTCAACATCCACATCAGAAAAGCCACAACAATGTCTAGACTGAACAAGAGGGTATGGCAAAACAACAAACTGACAGAACGCACAAAGATCTGTGTGTATCCTGCATGTGTTATCAGCACACTTTTGAATGGGAGCGAGGCATGGACCTTATACTCTCATCAGGAAAAGAGACTCAACAGCTTTCATATGCTTTGCCTTCATTGAATTTTTGGAATCTCTTGGAGGGACAGAGTCAACACTGAGCTCCTCAAGTGAGCCAGCATACCGCATATGCAAACACTCCTTAATGGCACTATGTCGATTGGATTTATGTGGGTATTCAGTGTATTGGAAGACTTATTACTATGACACCACAAAATTTGATGGAGTCATGTATAAATTCCTTGGGAGAGCAAACAGACTTTATATCCGAAAATATAATTCACTAACATTTACTTTAAAAGAGAATAATGTGCACAATGCTTTAAACCACAATTGCTTGTGAAGAACAGAAATAAATAGGTCTTTATTCTCTCTTGCTTAACTTTTTAGCTATTTAATCAATTCTGTGCAGCAGCAGTTTACTTTTCTGTTTTAATCTTTTTTGGCACAGCCAAGCTATGTCTACACATACACTGCTGCAGCAGCACAGCTGCAGTGCTTCAGTGTAGACACTCACTACAGCAAAGAGGGGGGTTTCCCATCGCTGTAGTTAATCCGTCTCCCTGAGAGATGGTAGCTAGGTCAATGGAAGAATTCTTCTGTCAACCTAGTGGTGTCTACACCAGGGGTTAGGTAGGTATAACTATGTGACTCAGGGTATGTGGAATTTTCACATCCCTGAGTGATATAGCTGGGTTGATTTTAACCTTTTAATGTAGATCTGGCCTAGATTTGATAACAAAACTTCAAGACTTAACTTTTTCAAGACAAACTCGAGGAAGATAATGTATGTATAGTCTGAGTGCAAAGAAGATGCAAATAAATTATTGTTGATAGACAAATAGCTTGACTTGTAAAAAGCAGCATTATTCTGACTGCAAAGTACTGTAGAAACATTTTCAGTCACAGCACTATGTGTTTTATCCTTTTTTCTGGAGTGGATAATGACCTGCTAGTGGTCATTAATCTCCTGACAGGACAGACCTAAATTAACAAAGGAATGGCCAGACTGGGTCAGACCAATGGTTCATATAGGACAGTATCCTGTCTACCTACAGTGACTGGTACCTGATACTTCAGAGGGAATGAACAGAACAGGAAATTATTGAGCAATCCATCCATTCGCAGCTTCTGGCAGTCAGAGGTTTAGGGACACCCAGAGCCTAGGTTGCATCCCTGACCATCTTAGTTAAGAGCCATTGACAGACCTAACCTCCATGAACTTAATTAGATGAGCATGTCTTCGTTTATATTAGAAAAGGAATAAAAACATTTTGTATAAATATTCTTATAAGGAATTTCCGATAAAATAATATGCAAATGGCTGATTGTTTTGGACCTATGATTACTGTCTGAGGAAGATATCTTAAGATGTGTCAAATACTTCTATATACTTTTTCTTATTAATATCATATGCATCAGTAACGATGATGCAGATTCTGTCTTTTCGACATTACCTTAACTGGGTAGATAGTGCCAGTAGAAAATAGAGAAAATTATTTTATGACAATTTTCAAACTTTTGAAGCTGTTTCTATTTTGCAGGGTTTGAAATTTGCTGATTTTCCAGTTTTCATGGCATTGTTGGTAGTACTTTTTATCAAAATTGTATTGAACTATTAATCTAAATAATTTAAAAATCATTATTGCCATATTTTGTTTGCAGAAAATGTTGTTTTCATCCTGAAAATTGAGCTGAAAATTGAAAAATATTAGAAAAAATATTTTAATAAAAATGATTTAAATATCAATAAATAGAGAGGTGAAAAATTTTGTGGAAAACAGAACATTTGAATAATATCAGCCTTTCTACAAAAATTTTCATTTTAGAAATTTATTTTAAAAGCCTGTTTTCAACTGAAAAAAAATCAACTAGCTGTAGTGCAGAACCATTTCATGATTAAAAATAATGAATCTTTCAAGGTTATGTAAACTCCACATGTTCCCAAAGCAAAATTATATAATCTACTGTTGTAGGAACAATAACTATGGAACCAAACTGTGGTTCAAAGATTGAGCCATACGTGGGGGAGGAGAAAATGGAGTCTTATCTTGTAATCTAGGGACTTCTCTCCAAATAAATAGATTTGTTTTCAATCTGTTCTCACAAAGTGACCCATGTTTGGGACAATCTGTCTGGTTAATTCTCCAAATGTACTTGATGTTTCAGATTTAAAATGATGTCCTACTATAACAATTGGTGAAGACACATAGTTACCTATTTAATTGAACTTGGACTTTGACCTTTTTAAGAGCTATATGAACAATCAGAGAGCTTCCATACCAGAAGATTAGCTTGGTGAGGATAACATATAGAGATATAACTACAATACCAGATCTACATACTCCAGTGTTCCTTAACTGCACATTGTTCATTAAAGTGGATTTCACATGTTCTTGACCAAAGTTCCATTGAAGTCTTTCATCAAAATGTCTTCATGCTGCATGAAGTTACAACTGGGGCCCAGTCCTGTTCGCAAAACACCAACTGACTTAAATCTGAGTAGGATCAAGATCTGGGAGTTCAGCATAGAAAGTAGGCATGAAACAATGACAGAATTAAGGTTATTTGGATTAATTTAATGCTCTCTCTCTCTCTCTCTTTTAGTGTAACCTTCACCTTTTACTTCAAATTTCTAGACTTGATGTTATTCATCCTTTTAAGAAAATTGCAACATTCTCTTTAGGTTTTTTAATTTAAATAACTGATAGATAATTACAGCCTTAACCCCAGCTTTTCATTTGCTGAGTGTCCCTGCCTACATGTTACCTAGCATATGCCACTCTTTTCACAGAGAAGTCCAGAAACGGTGAGATAAGAAGAAACAGTATCTTAAATATTGGAAACAGCTTTCAAATCAATTCACTTCCAGATTCAAATATTTGATTACAGATATTTGCACAGTAAAAAAGATAAACAAAATAAATAGTTTTTCAATTCACCTCATACAAGTACTGTAATGCAATCCTGAAAATGCAACTTACAAATGAAGAATTTTTTCTTTACATAACTGCACTCAAAAACAAAACAATGAAAAACTTAAGAGCCTACAAGTCCACAGTCTTGTTCACGCAAGTTTGTTTACATTTTTGGGAGATAATGCTGCCCGCTTCTTCTTTAAATGTCCCTGGAAAGTAAAGAACAGACATTTGCATGGCCCTGTTGTAGCTGGCATTGCAAGGTATTTACATCCCAGATATGCTAAACATTCATGTGCCCCTTCATGCTCTAACTTGTAGATTATACTATATTATCTTTTTTACAGTGAAAATATTTGTAATAAAAATAATAATATAAAGTGAGCACAGTGCACTTTGTATTCTGTCTTGTAATTTAAATCAATATATTTGAATATGTTGGAAAACATCCAAAATATTTATAATAAATTTAAATGGTATTCTGTTATTGT
The DNA here is from genome assembly GCF_965140285.1 of Lepidochelys kempii. Classification (NCBI taxonomy): domain Eukaryota; kingdom Metazoa; phylum Chordata; order Testudines; family Cheloniidae; genus Lepidochelys; species Lepidochelys kempii. The sequence continues at coordinate 181,556,586 of NC_136382.1, read as the reverse complement.
TTAACAGTGCGATTAAAATAATTATTTTAATGCCATGATTAATTGTAATTAATTTTTAATAGTTTGACAGCTCTAAAATACTTGTTTTCTCTTCACTGATTAATTGGAGCTTTAAGGAACAATAAAGTAGAAGGAGGGTGACTAAAAATCTTAATAAACAAAGTTTTTTTTTCCTTTTAAAATTTTAAATATCATGTGAGCTATGAAAAGAGCGCAGTTATGACTGTAATCTAACATCTAGCCTTGTTCATTTTAAATGTGGTGAGGAGAAACATATTTAGAAACCAGCCACAAGACAGTAAAATTGATTTCTGGTTTATCTGGTGTAGGTTTGAGTCCCTCACAGAGCTGAGAAATAATTGATTGCTTGATGCCTTGTAGCAGTGGTTAAAAATTGATAAATGCTAAAGCAGACACTTTTATAGGTTCTCAAGAGTTGTGGAGCCTCCATATTTCTTTCTCATCACTAGCTCTAGATCATGAGGTGAAATTTAAAAGGTGCTTTATCTTAGTCTTAGTAAATTACTTTCAGCAACTCTGAACCCTATTGCAGACAAAGAAAACCTTTTAGTCAGATGGTACCAATTAGTAATTTACAAGGCCAGGTCATCTGTTTACAGTTTAGTATATTGTTTTGTATTAGCAACTCTAATTAGATTCAGTTCAAACAAAACACTTATGTCCATAACCACAATTTATCAAATCAAGCTACAGAACAGTTATGTGACTATGATCCTGCAAAATGCTAAGTTCCCTTTGCAGAATCAGACCCAGTTAGGAATAAAATATTGGAGTGAAGCGTGCTTATTATTTCATTTGTTTCAATACTATGAATGTTTTTATGAGTTTCCACAGTTAATTTTAAAAGCTTTAAAATTTACTATTAATTTCATGCGCTATGGTCACTATGAACAGCTTTACAAAATACCTTTAGGAATGAGATCTTCGCCCCAGCTCCCGATGCTTTGCACTGCCTCCACAGCATAAAGCAGCCGGAAAGTTACATAATCAGTAGCACAGGATTCAGACTGACATAGGGGAATCCCAAGGTGGTGTAGCCAGCTCTATACCACTCATACTATGCATAGAGAGTGGTGGGAATGGGCAGGGGCTTGTGTGCTGATTCTCTGCAGGCCCTATAGGTCTGTTGCAGTCAGTAGAATTTAGGACTTCTCTAATTTTAAACCAGTGGTCATTTTGGCCATCAATCCGCTCAAAACTGGGGAAGCAGAAAAATGGCTTATACTCACTGAAGATGAGGCTCTGACCCTGTAAATGCTATGCTTGTGGGGTATCCATGGTACTCTTTGTATAGCCCATATAACAAATATCGGAAATGCCATAACCATAATAATGTTATGCACTTGGAAACTCTACATTGTACAGATTTTAACGGTGACCAGGTTAGCCTTTTGTAAACTGTCTGTTACTGACCAAATGTATCTTTAAAAATAGACCTTTGATCAAGTGGTATATTTAATACAGCTCTCACACCACACCTAATGCATTTGCTGAAGCAATATATTGCAGCCTTATGCAATGCAGTTTACTACTGAAGTATATGCTTATTTTCATTAAAATAACAGTCGTTAAAAAAATCACTTGATATGTTTCATAGGATAGCCAAAAACCTTAATCAAGAGAGAATGTAGAGAAACACTAGCAATTGTTTGCCTTCAGTTAGAAGCTGAGTTGTTTTCTCAGTTTCTTTATACAGAAAGAAATGTGATGAATTTTCAAATTTGCACAACTCTTTTCTTTAAACATTTTCTATTTCTACTGAATCTAGATCACTGTTATGTACCAGTGACAACATATTTTCATTATATGACTTAACACATTGGCATATGATTTGACAGCATCTTTCATTACAGTATCTGTCATAAATATAAAGGGAAGGCTAACCACCTTTAAATCCCTCCTGGCCAGAGGAAAAAACCCTTTCACCTGTAAAGGGTTAAGAAGCTAAAGATAATCTCGCTGGCACCTGACCAAAATGACCAATGAGGAGACAAGATACTTTCAAAGCTGGAGGGGGAGTGGAAACAAAGGGTTCTCTCTGTTTTTTTTTCTTTTGCGGGGACCAGATCAGGAATGCAGGTCAGAACTCCTGTAAAGGGTTAATAAACAATCTAGTTAGATATGCGTTAGATTCTGTTTTGTTTAAATGACTGATAAAATAAGTTATGCTGAATGGAATCTATATTCCTGTTTTTCTGTCTTTTTGTAACTTAAGGGTTTGCCTAGGGGGATTCTCTGTTTTGAATCTGATTACCCTGTAAGATATTTACCATCCTGATTTTATGGAGGTGATTCTTTTACTTTTTCTTCAATTAAAATTCTTCTTTTAAGAACCTGATTGCTTTTTGCTTGTTCTTAAGATCCAAGGGTTTGGGTCTGTGTTCACCTGTACAAATTGGTGAGGATTTTTATCAAGCCTTCCCCAGGAAAGGGGGTGTAGGGCTTAGGGGGATTTTGGGGGGAAAGACGTTTCCAAGTGAGCTCTTTCCCGGTTATATTTTGTTAGACGCTTGGTGGTGGCAGCAATAAAGTCCAGGAACAAAAGGTAAAATAGTTTGTACCTTGGGGAAGTTTTAACCTACGCTGGTAAAAATAAGTTTAGGGTTTTTTTCATGCAGTACCCTAGAGTTCAGAGTGGGGAAGGAACCTTGACAGTATCTAATTCTATTTTTTCACATTCCAGTTACTTTTCTCAGTTCATTACACTGTCTTTTCAGTGAGTTTCAACACAGAGGGTTTTTTTCAATAACTTACAAACATCCATAACTTCTGATAACTTTGTCCCTAAGGATAGCAAGATAAATAGGGTAGCCTTATATAGTTTTAATCTTCTTAATCTGCGAAATACAACTATGCATACCGAGGAGTATTTGGAAGCATACAAACAGAAAAACTGATTAATCACTCTTTAAACAAATCAAACTTTAGATATTCATTAGGGCTGTCAAGCAACTAAAAAATTAATTATGATTAATCATGCGAATAATCATACTGTTAAACAATAATAGAATATCATTTATTTAAACATTTTGGATATTTTCTACATTTTCAAATATACTGATTTCAATTAAAACACAGGATACAAAGTGTACAGTGCTCACTTTATATTTATTTTTGATTACAAGTATTCGCATTGTAAAGAAGCAACCTAATTAGAATTTTTCAATTCACCTAATACAAGCACTGTAATGTAATCTCTTTATCATGAAAGTTGAACTTACAATGTACAATTATGTACAAAAATAAAACAATGTAAAATTTTAAGGCCTGCAAGTCCACTCCGTACTACTTCTTGTTCAGCCAATCACTCAGACAAACAAGTTTGTTTACATTTAAGGGAGACAGTGCTGCTCACGTCTTCTTTACAATGTCACCTGAAAGTGAGAACAGGCATTCTCTTGGCACCACTTCTAGCTGGTCTTGCAAGATATTTATGTGCCAGATCAGATCCACTAAAGATTCACATGTCCCTTCATGTTTCAACCACCATTCTAGAAGATATGTGTCCATGCTGATGACAGGTTCTGCTCGATAGCAATCCAAAGCAGGGAGAGTTGATGCATGTTCATTTTCATTATCTGAGTCAGATGCCACCAGCAGAAGGTTGATTTTCTTTTTTTTGGTTCAGGTCCTGTATTTTCCACATGGGAGTGTTGCTCTTTTAAAACTTCTGAAAGCAAGCTCTACACCTCATCCCTCTCAGATTTTGGAAAGCACTTCAGATTCTTAAACCTTGGGTCAAGTGCTGCAGCTATCTTTAGAAATCTCACATTGGTACCTTCTTTGCATTTTGTCAAATCTGCAGTGAAAGTGTTCTTAAAATGAACAACATGTGCTGGGTCGTCATCCGAGACTGCTATAATAGGAAATATATGGCAGAATGTGGGTAAAACAGCAGGGGACATACAATTCTGTCTCAAGGAGTTCAGTCAGAAATTGAATTAATGCTTATTTTTTTAATGAGTGGCATCAGCATGGAATCATGTCATCTGGAATGGTGGCCAAAGCATGAAGGGCCATACAAACGTTTAGCATATCTGGCACATAAATAACTTGTAATGCCAGCTACAAAAGTGCCATGCAAATGCCTGTTCTCACTTTCTGGTGACAGTGTAAAGAAGAAGAGGGCAGCATTATCTCCCTTAAATGTAAACAAACTTGTTTGTCTTAGCAGTTGGCTGAACAAGAAGTAGGACTGAGTGGACTGAGTGGCTCTGAAGTTTTACATTGTTCTGTTTTTGAGTGCAGTTATGTAACAAAACAAAATCTACATTTGTAAGTTGCACTTTCACAACAAAGAGATTGCACTATAGTAGTTGTATGAGGTGAATTGAAAAATGCTATTTCTTTTGTTTATCATTTTTACAGTACAAATATTTGTAATAAAAATAATATACACTTTGATTTCAATTACAACACTGAGTACAATATATATGAAAATGTAGGAAAACATCCAAAGTAATAAATTTCAATTGGTATTCTATTATTTAACAGTGCAATTAAAACTGTGATTAATTGCGATTAATGCTTTTAATTGCAATTAATTTTTGAGTTAATCGTGTGAGTTAACTGTGATTAATTGCCAGCCCTAATATTCATACAACCTCTTTAACATTGACCTAAAACCTTCAGAGCAAGAGCATTTGTCAAACATGTTTCAATCCTAATATTTAAAACCCAGATGGGGCCCAACTTGTAGTAGTGTGAAACTCCATGGTTCTAAGTGTGGATGTTAATTAATCACTCATTGGAACTTGTTTTATACAAAGTCTTATGATTCATTAGCAGGGAAAATTTACTAGTGACTGCATGAGTGACTCATATCAAAAATAGCAGGCATGTTTCAGGACCCAAGGCTCAAAATAGAACATGTGTAAAATTTTCAGAAGACTCTGGAATCTAAATCACAATATCACAAGTTACTTAGGCACTAATTGCCTAAAATACCACTGATTTTCAATAAAAGCTACATCACTAAGTGCCTAAATCACTTTTGAAAATTGGATTTAAGCCCTCAAATCACTTTGGCGCTTTTGAAAAAAATTAAATTGTAGGATCCTAAGTCACTTAGGAATTTTGAAAATTATAATTTATATATTTATAAAGCAAGATTCTTTTTGAAAAAAAGTGCATAAAATAAAACTTTAAGAGTTCTCAAATTATGAAGGTTTTTCCATCCACAGCACTACCCAAAGTAATGAATATTAATATTTTGTATCAGAGGGGTAGACGGGTTAGTCTGTATCCACAAAAACAATGAGGAGTCCTGTGGCACCTTAAAGACTAACAGATTTATTTGGACATAAGCTTCCATGGGTAAAAAACCCACTTCTTTAGATGCATGGAGTAAAAATTACAGATACAGGCATAAATATATATTGGCACATGAAGAGAAGGGAGTTACCTTACAAGTGGAGAACCAATGTAGAAGGCCAATTCAGTCAGGGTGGATGTGTTCCACTCCCAGTAATTGATGAGGAGGTGTCAATACCAAGAGAGGGAAAATTGCTTTTGTAGTGAGCCAGCCACTCCTAGTCCCTGTTCATGCCCAAATTAATGGTGTTAAGTTTGCAAATGAATTGTAGCTCTGCAGTTTCTCTTTGTAGTCTGTTTTTGAAGGTTCTTTTTGTTGAAGAATGGATACTTTTAAATCTGTTAGTGAGTGTCCAGGGAGATTGAAGTGTTCTCCTACTGGCTTTTGTATGTTACCATTTCTGATGTCTGATTTGTGTCCATTTATCCTTTTACATAGAGACTGAATGGTTTGGCCAATGTACATGGCAGAGGGACATTGCTGGCACATGATGGCATATATCACATTAGTAGATGTGCAGTGAATGAGCCTCTGATGGTGTGGTTGGATCCTATTATGGTGTCACTAGAGTAGATATGGGGACAAAGAAGGCAACGGAGTTTGTTAGAGGGATTGGTTCCTGGGTTAGTGTCTCTGTTGTGTGGTGTGTAGTTGCTAGTGAGTATTTGTTTCTGGTTGGGGGGCTGTCTGTAAGCGAGGATTGGCCTGTCTCCCAAGGCCTGTGAGAGTGGGGGATTGTTTTCCAGGATAGGTTGTAGATTGTTGATGATGCACTGGAGAGGTTTTAGCTGGGGGCTATACATGATGGCCAGTGGTGTATTGTTATTTTCCTTGTTGGGCCTGTCCTGTAGTAGGTGACTTCTGGGTACCCGCCTCGCTCTGTCAATCTGTTTCCTCACTTCTCCAGGTGAGTATTGTAGTTTTAAGAATGCTTAATAGAGATCTTGTAGGTGTTTGTCTCTGTCTGAGGGATTGGAGCAAATGCGGTTGTTTATTAGGGCTTGGCTGTAGAAACTCCCTGCTACAGCATGAGAACAAATCTACACAGACACACCCCTAGAATCCCGACCAGGGGTATTCTATCTGCTACCCAAGATCCATAAACCTGGAAATCCTGGATACCCCATCATCTCCGGCATTGGCACTCTTACAGCAGGATTATCTGGCTATTTGGACTCTCTCCTCAGACCCTATGCTACCAGCACTCCTAGCTATTTTCGAGACACCATTAACATCCTGAGGAAACTACAATGCATTGGTGATCTTCCTGAAAACACCATCCTAGCCACCATGGATGTAGAAGCTCTTTACACCAATATTCCACACGAGGATGGACTACAAGCTGTAGTATCCCTGATGAGGCCACGGCACATCTGGTGGCTGAGCTTTGTGACTTTGTCTTCAGCCACAACCATTTCAGATTTGGGGACAACTTATAATTTAAGGCTCCCGTCTTCTACCTCCCGGGTCCTTTAAATAGCCGCTGGAGCCCTGGGGAAGCAGCAGGGCTCCAGCGGCTATTTAAAGGACCAGGGCTGCAGAGGCAGCTGGAGCCCCCGCTACTCCAGGACTCTGGTGACTATTTAAAGGGCCCCCGGTTCCCCTGCTTCTACCACCTTGGTCCTTTAAATAGCCGTTGGAGCCCTGGGAAAGCGGCGGGGCTCCAGCTGCCTCTGCCGCCCTGGCCCTTTAAATAGCCCCCAGAGACCCCCACCCCCACCTTAGGGCTCTGGGGGCTCCCCCACTTCTACTGCCCCAGCCCTTTAAATCACCCCCGGAGCCCTGCAGCCGCTACCCCAGGGCTCCAGAAGCAGGGATCTGGAGGCAATTTAAAGAGCCTGGGCCTCCAGCCACTGCCCCAGTAGAAACTCCCTGCTACAGCACAAGAACAAATCTACACAGACACACCCCTACAGTCCCGACCAGGGGTATTCTATCTGCTACCCAAGATCCATAAACCTTAAAATCCTGGACACCCCATCATCTCAGGCATCGGCACCCTTACAGCAGGATTATCTGGCTATTTGGACCCTCTCCTCAGACCCTAGTACGGTGCTTCCTCAGTACGGTGCACCGGCTCTTGCCGGTACTCCATGCCGGGGCCTACTGGCTTACTTTCACTTCTGCCTGGATTTCAACAATTTCCACCCCACCATCAACCTCAGCCTAGACCAGTCCAACACAAGAGATCCACTTCCTGGACACCACATCACAAATAGGTGATGGTCACATACATACCACCCTATACTGGAAACCTACATGCCTCCAGCATGACCTACCACTGACCTACATGCCTCCAGCTTCTAGCCAGGACACTTCACACTATTCATTGTCTATGTCCTCTTTTTAAACAGAGGCAACTTAAGCCCTGATCCTGAAAGATGTCTCATAAGAACAGTCCTATGGAAATCCAGGGGCTCCCGCTGGTTGCATTTATCCACTCACATGGAACAGCTTGCAGGATCTATCTATCTATCTATCTATCTATCTATCTATCTATCTATCTATCTATCTATCTATCTATCTATCTATCTACCATTTCAGAGTGAAAATGAAAAATGCAGGATTTATACTGTAAGTAAATATGACTTATTCTCAAAAACAATAAAGACAATGTCAATTTCATTTTATGGACTGTTAGTCTTTTCTTTGGAATCAACCTTTTTTTTTATTGCTGCTACCCATTAGTGCTGAAAAAATGAAATATAGAAGAAATCCTAAAACATCAAAGAGTTTGGGGAAATGACCAGACTGGTAATTACACAGGCACTCACAACATTTCAAGGAATATTTCTAAGATTTATTTCTAATATGATATGCCCTGATATTAGCTTTACTTCGGTAACCCTGCTGAAACTTAATTTAATGAAGTAATAAATTCAGAAATGTGTTTCTGCATGCATTTGTTTCATGGATTTATTATAGGTAAATCCACTTATAAAATGCACTGGGATGAAAAGTCGACACTGTGGAAAGATCCTAAGTACTGAAGCATGCATTATATTCTGCATTGCCAATAATTTATAGAAAGGCAGAAAATTTACTTTAATGATCATTAGCAGAAGCCAGGCACACACTAACTGCTGTAAAATCTGTCAATACGATTATAACAGGTTTGCAACAATTGTTATAACAAAAAGGATGGCTTTTGCATACAGAAAGAGAAGTATTGTGCAGTGGTATCTATATTTAAGTGATATCTTTTCTCTTTTTCCTATATAAAAGGTAAAAAGACAACAGAGACCTGCACATACTTGCACAAAGCTATACTCATGAATATGAGAACAGTCCCATTGATGTCTGTGAGACTGCTCATGAGCCCAGTACAGCTCCCATTGAAGTCAATAAAAATATTTCCATTAACTTCAATGGGAGGTGGAGTAGCCCTCTTGTGTCTAAAGACGTGAGGGTGAAATCCTGTCCCCATTGACATCAGCACTGAAGTGGACACTGACTTCAGTGGACCTAGGAATTCACCCATATATGTACAAGTCTTTTGCCATAATGAGCTAAAATGTATCACATTTTGTAAGTTAGAAGTCCTACATATAGGTTTTTAATATTAGAATTTATTACAGATACCACATTTTTATGATTTCAACTTATAATTAATAATAACCATGACAATTAGTAAGTAATAGTGCCCGTTAAAGGAAACCCTATGTTTGAAGTCCAATAGGGTGTCTGAGAAAATTTTGTTAACCCATCATCTTAAAAAATAAAAAAACAAAAAAGGGACATGTGGCTTATTAAATGTTAGTCAGCGACCTTTAGGCTTATGTGGTTTTGACCTTTGTTTTCACCCTGAATCAGGACAAAAAGTCAAAACATTGACACTTTTTACAGAATAGAAAGGTCCAAAAACCCTAATTCAGATGTGCTGAAATGTTTTGTTTTGATATTTTCAATTAAATGAAACATTTCAGTATTCCGGAATTGAAACACTTTATTTGGATTTGTTGACCTGAAATTAAATGTTTAATTCTGATTCAGGTTGACATTAATCTGTGTCTGCATGAGCTGCTGTGGGGCCTCATGGAAGCTGTAGTTAAGGTACTTTATACCCCTATTATCCCCAGTGAGACACCTTTTCTTATTGGGCATCATCTCCAATGCTGAGTCACTCTTGGAGTCCCATGGCTGGAGTGCACCATGAGAGATGTAGTCCAGCAGGAGATCCTGGCCCATAGGGGAAATGGGGGCAGAAGGCACCCAGAGTATAACTCCCCTGAAGTCCACCATGGCTCCAGGAATGCAGAGACATGGTCCTAAATGTTTCATTTCTATTTTCCCAATAGAAAAATCGAAAAATTTCAACAGCTGACATTTTCTCACACAAAAAGCCAAACATATTTCAACTTTATCATTTTGATTAGTATAAAAGCCAAAATGATAAATTTGAAATAAAACATTTTGACCTTATCAAAATGAACTATTTCAAGATTATCAAAACAAAGCATTTTGATGATTTTGTTGTTGTTGAAAAATGGAATGAAATCAACACAAAAAGTTTTAGCAAAAAGTTTTGATTTGTGGAATTCGCATTTTTCCAACAGAAAAAAGGTTCTGTCAGAAAATTTTCTACCAGCTTTATATAGTGTAAGCATACTGAGTTGGACCCCTGGCTATCTCTTGCACATGCCAACATATATCACACATGGCTAAAACTGAAAAAGTTCCTTGATTTCTTTTGCTAGTGTCCAGGTGGATCCCATATCTGTTTCCCTTCCAAATACCTGAAAAAAAAGGTGATGAGGCATCACTCTGAGATGCTGCAGATCCTTAGTGGTGGAGAAAAGGAGCAGTGAATATAGCTTCCTGACACACACAAGTCCCATTTGAAAATCCCAGAGAGGTGTTCACAAGGCTGTGTGTGCCTTTGCCCTGGCTGTGCTTTCCTCTAGCCTGATTTTCAACCAGCCTACAGATGCAGATAAATATTTGAAAATACAGGCATTACTGTTCAGGGGGAAGAGTTAGTGCCCATAAGCTCTACCACTCTTACACATAAGATTCTATGAAAGTATAGCCCTCAGTGAATAGAACTTCGAGAATGAATCTGCTTATCTGTACTCCGGCCTGTACAAGTCATGCTGCCATTCCAGATAGTTACAGGCATATTCTTTGATATTGAACTTTATCCATAGTATAAAAGGTCACATAATGGAAGTAGAAGCACCCGGCTTAAACACACAGACAGCACTCAGTGGAACACACTACAAAATCTGACTGCAGCTTCATTTCATCATAACATAGTAGTTTTAAAATGCATTTGGATTGAATTTAACATGGAATTCTGCCTGAACATCTTGACATTGGGTGACATTGTTAAAAATTTAGACTAGGAAGGAAAAGTTATACCACTCTAATTAGCCACAAGTTATCCATCATAATATTGTCTGACTACATGCTGAGGCTGCTTAATAGATATTATAGTGATTGGCCCTTTATAAATGATAGTTGGATGGTTAGATATAGTTTGCCTAAATGAGGAACAGTGGATTTGCCCTTCAATATAGGGGGTGATATGCCACTTTCTCATTTGCAACATACATTGCTGTACATTTTATCCATTTGAAAACAATGTTATGCACAAATTCACTTGTGGAATGACAAATCCTGTTTCTACTTACATGTACATAAGACTATGTGCATGTAAATAAGAGTAAACTTTGGCCCGAGAGTCCACATTGATACATCAGTGTTTCTATGGATATTTGCATGAAAGTCTGAAACCCTTCCTTTCTGTTAACAAAAGTAAATGCTATGCATGAACACACACGTATTCAAACACAGGTGCATACACACACTTTGTGAGTAGGCTGAGCCACCCATAAAAGACACTTTGGGCATTACTTGATAAGAATCCTTAGCTTGCAGTTTGTCTTTGCTCTTGGAGTTACTGTTGGTCACTATTGTGATGTTTTATTTCTAGCATAGTTGCTTCCTTGGGAAGTAGGTATCAATATTGGAATTAGCTAGCTTGTAGCGGAGGTTACCTTCTCTCCCTCAAACACACAATTATCATGTTACTTCCATACTATAACTGACTTCTAGTGGCCCGGGGAACCCAATGTTACAGAACTGTTCTACCAGAACAATGTAGTGGAATGGCTCTTACAAACCAGTTCCTCTTGTAATTTTCAATTGATTTTTTTCTCCATTCCCTGGGTACTACAGATATGGGCAGTAGTCCTATTTGTAACACACAGGACAATCCTAGTGTTTACATCAGTAGGATTCAGACAATAATAGGGGGGGCTAATTGAAAGATAATATTTGTGGCATTCTCAGTAGCCTTCGGCAGCAATGTCAGAGAAAGAATTTGCATCCGATGAAGTGAGCTGTAGCTCACAAAAGCTTATGCTCAAATAAATTGGTTAGTCTCTAAGATGCCACAAGTACTCCTTTTCTTATTACTCTATTGTGCATCTGGAAACATTCCCAACTTATTTCACAATGATGAAACACCAATAACTAAGGTGTGTTTGTAATAATGTCCCATCAGAAAGCTCTCAACTTTAGCTCTGCCTTCTTGTGCTTATGAAATACAACAGTCTTTAATTTCATGATCATATTCTGCAGTCCCTGAACTTTAGCTACAATATCCATTTTCCATACAAAAAGGCGAGTGTTATTGCAACATCAGAATTAAGAAAGTGCTAATGTTCAATCACAGCTCTGTTTACTTGTTTTAATGCATTTAAACATGGTATCACATCATAGATTATAAATTAATTATCACTTAATAGATAATATACACTGGACGTTGTTATATAATATTATATGTAATAAGACATAGTGCAGGTAATGTTGTCTTTTAATGGCTTGATTTTTATGTTTCGGATCTATGGAACAAGGCAAGTTAGGAGAACATTGGCTAAGATATGCACTTTGTAAGTTGTTAATTAAAATAATCCATTGTTTTTTTTTTTTAAATCAACTCAAACCCAGCTAGTTTAGAATATTGGAAGGCTGTGGAGCACTTTATCTTTATCTATTATTTGTAGGTGCTGGATCTCTCAAAGTTAAGGACACTTCATATACAGAAATAAAGGGAAGGGAAGGTGGTCTTGTGCTGAAGGCAAGGGGCCAAAAGGTGAGCAATCTGAGTTCTAACACTGTTTCTCCTCTGCACTCCATGCATGGTCAGTTAGTCTTATGTTCCTTAGTTTCACATCTACAAACAAAGGGATAGTAATACCTACCTACCTCACATGGATGTGGTGATGTTTTGTATATTTCATTAATAGTTGTAAAGTGTTTTGAAAATGTTGAAGGACAGTCTTATTACTCAGTGCAAACTATTGTTTTCATCCCACTGGTTTCAAATACAAAAAGAGCATTTATGAACAATTAGCACCCTACAATATCTAAGATAGTATTCTTGCTTTCTATTCTAAGTATGGGGGCAAACATTGACTTTTTAATGGAGACTAGCATTGTAAATTGTATAAAATTAGCTGAAGGCTTGAACAACAGCAACTTTCAGCAATATATATTTATATAAAGGTATGAAGAAAAATATAGTGGGAAATGTCTGACCCTACAATCAAAAAATAACAGGCCTGATTGTTTGGCCTGAAGCATCCCCTTTGTACTGCCAGGAAGGCACAAAAAGCTGTAATCCTAGTTTAATCAGCTATCCAGGAATTTCCCTACTATAAGAAGAATGTCGTGTGTCTCCATGCTACAACCTTTCCAACCCTGGGCACAGGAAGAATAGCCAGGGCAAAGGGAGTGAGCAAAGCACCTCTCCACTTTCCCTATATGTCAAAACAGCTCTTTTTGGCTATTGATAGTCAGACATACATTGATAGTAATGCAGGCGCTGCTTTCACTCAAATGGGGGTGTAACAGCCCCTGGAATGTCCCAGTAGTGGGCCACAAAAGTCACCTTTCCCAAACCCTTTTGGTCCTTTGCTGAGCGCAGCTCAACTGTACCCAAGAATCAGGCCATAACAAATCCATGAAATGTAAGAGGCTATTTTAGCAACATAGACCAAAAAATACAACAGAGAATAAAGAAGGAGGAAGAAAATTAAAATGTCTGGGTACTACCAAAGTGCAAATGTAAATAGAGTGGAATGCTCAACACAGCTTCTGCCTCTGCTGCTGAAAATCTGCACCTTTTACATGCATATTTTCAACCAATGCTTCAAACTCTGAAGCTGTCACGTCCTTCACACTCCACTGCCATCTACAATCACAAGTCGTTGCTTATCAAACTGATTGCCAGCAATGCACTTCTGCCAAAACTGTCAACTTAGGCAGTTTAAGCTTTAATAAAATGGTTTAAAATGCGTGTGTGTGAGAGAGAGGGAATAGCACTTTTAAGTGTTAAAGTATAGGATGTGTTGAAGGATTAAAAGGGGAAGAGAAGGGAGCAAAGATAGGAAATACTTGGAGCTTTTATGATGAGAAATAGAAAGACAAAGGGCACAATTCAGAAGAGACCTGTGTCAGTACAGATCCTGAAACAGGGAAGAAAGGAGATCAGCAGAATACGGACCCTGGACTTCAGAAAAGCAGATTTTGACTCCCTCAGGGAACTGATAACATGAGGGGGAAAGGAGTCCAGGAGAGCTGGCTGTATTTTAAAGAATCCTTATTGAGATTACAGGGACAAACCATCCCAATGTGTAGAAAGAATAGTAAATATGGCAGGCGACCAGCTTGGCTAAACAGTGAAATCTTTGCTGATGTTAAACACAAAAAAAGAAGCTTACAAGAAGTGGAAGATTGGACAAATGACCAGGAAAGAGTATAAAAATATTACTCGGGCATGCAGGAGTGAAATCAGGAAGAGCAAATCACACCTGGAGGTGCAGCTAGCAAGAGATGTCAGGAGTAACAAGAAGGATTTCTTCAGGTATGTTAGCAACAAGAAGAAAGTCAAGGAAAGTGTGGGCCCCTTACTGAATGAGGGAGGCAACCTACTGACAGAGGATGTGGAAAAAGCTAATATACTCAATGTTTTTTTTGCCTCTGTCTTCACAAACAAGGTCAGCTCCCAGACTTCTGCACTGGGCAGCACAGCATGGGGCAGATGTGACCAGCTCTCTGTGAAGAGAGAGGTGGTTTGGGACTATTTAGAAAAGCTGGACAAGCACAAGTCCATGGGGCCGGATGCGCTGCATCCGAGAGTGCTAAAGGAGTTGGCGGCTGTGATTGCAGAGACATTGACCATTATCTTTGAAAACTCATAGTGATCGGGGGAGGTCCCAGATGACTGGAAAAAGGCTCATGTAGTGCCCATCTTTAAAAAAGGGAAGAAGGAGGATCCTGGGAACTACAGGCCAGTCAGCCTCACCTCAGTCCCGAGAAAAATCATGGAGCAGGTCCTCAAGGAATCAATTCTGAAGCACTTAGACGAGAGGAAAGTGATCAGGAACAGTCAGCATGGATTCACCATGGGCAAGTCATGCCTGATTAATCTAATTGCCTTCTATGACAAGATAACTGGCTCTGTGGATGAGGGGAAAGCAGTGGACGTGTTGTTGTTCCTTGATTTTAGCAAAGCTTTTGACACGGTCTCCCACAGTATTCTTGCCAGTAAGTTAAAGAAGTATGGGCTGGATGAATGGACTATAAGGTGGATAGAAAGCTGGCTATATTGTCGGGCTCAATGGGTAGTGATCAATGGCTCCATATCTAGTTGGCAGCAGGTATCAAGTGGAGTGCCCCAAGGGTCGGTCCTGGGGCCGGTTTTGTTCAATATCTCCATTAATGATCTGGAGGAAGGTGTGGATTGCACCCTCAGCAAGTTTGCAGATGACACTAAACTGGGAGGAGAGGTAGATACGCTGGAGGGTAGGGATAGGATGCAGAGGCCCCTAGACAAATTAGAGGATTGGGCCAAAAGAAATCTGAGGAGGTTCAACAAGGAGAAGTGCAGAGTCCTGCACTTAGGATGGAAGAATCCCATGTTCCACTACAGACTAGGGACCGAATGGCTAGGCAGCAGTTCTGCAGAGAAGGACCTCGGGCATTGGCCTTCTGGTCCTGAGGACCAGAAGGCCAATGGCATTTTGGGATATATAAGTAGGGGCATTGCCGGCAGATCGAGGGACGTGATTGTTCCCCTCTATTCGACATTGGTGAGGCCTCATCTGGAGTACTGTGTCCAGTTTTGGGCCCCACACTACAACAAGGATGTGGAAGAATTGGAAAACGTCCAGCGGAGGGCAATAAATATGATTAGGGGACTGGAACACATCACTTATGTGGAGAGGCTGAGGGAACTAGGCTGAGGGACCTTTTTTTCACTAGAAGGGTAGTGAAACACTGGAATGCGTTACCTAGGGAGGTGGTGGAATCTCCTTCCTTAGATATTTTTAAGGTCAGGCTTGACAAAGCCCTGGCTGGGATGATTTAGTTGGGGATTGGTCCTGCTTTGAGCAGGGGGTTGGACTAGATGACCTCCTGAGGTCCCTTCCAACCCTGATATTCTATGATTCTATGAACTGGGATTGTTTAGCCTGTGGAAGAGAAGAATGAGGGGGGATTTGATAGCTGCTTTCAACTACCTGAAAGGGGGTTCCAAAAAGGATGGATCTAGACTGTTATCAGTGGTAGCAGATGACAGAACGAGGAGTAATGGTCTCAAGTTGCAGTGGGGGAGGTTTAGGTTGGATATTAGGAAAAACTTTTTCACTAGGAGGGTGGTGAAACACTGGAATGCGTTACCTAGGGAGGTGGTGGAATCTCCTTCCTTAGAAGTTTTTAAGGTCGGGCTTGACAGAGCCCTGGCTGGGATGATTTAGTTGGGGATTGATCCTGCTTTGAGCAGGGGGTTGGACTAGATGACCTCCTGAGGTCCCTTCCAACCCTAATATTCTATGATTCTATGAATACTACCATTCAGGGGGGCAAAATATACAATAGAATTCAGGAGAACTGTTGTGATAACTGCGCCTACAAATTACCCTAATTATGAGACTGTCAAACTGGAGTCGGGGAGAGGGGAGTGATTCCTTTCTAAAAACTCTTTTCAACTAAAGGAAAGGAAACAAGAGATATTGTTAAAATGAAAGCCTTATTTAATACTTTACACTTCAAATGTTTAACTGTTTCTCTTTTTCTCTTTTTTTTTCTGCATCTTTAATTAAAGATTAGAGGATTTTTAATTATGTGTTTGCCATGCTACTAATCAGGCTGAGGGTCCCTGTATACCAAACTTGAACCTCATTTAAATCTATTTAATATTGAACGGTTAGAGGGTCATGTTAACACTTTTGACTCTTTGGGCCCATATATTCCACTGCAGTTAAAACAACTGATCTTGAAATGTACATGGCAGCTGATAAGTAAGGGGTTGAATTACAATTTGCTGTCTAAATGGCATGCTGGTTTTGCACACCACAGTAATACCAGCACATTACTGAAAAGAGGCTATGTATTGACAGGAAACCTGAACAGTGCCTGCAGATGGCACCATTTTGTGAAAATGTATAACATGCTCCATGCATCTAGAAATGTCCCCGTCTCTTAGGGCTGGTCTACACTGAAAAGTTAGGTTTGACTCAACTATGTCACTTAGGGGTGTGAAAAATCCAAACCCTTGAGTGATGTAGTTAAACTGCCTTAATCCCCTGTGTAGACAGTGCTGGGTTGAGGGAAGAATTCTTCCATCAACCTAGCTATCCCCTCTCAGGGAGGGGGATTGCCTATAGTAATGAGAGAACCCCTCCCATTGCTGTATGTGTCTAGGGCTACAGTAGCTCAGCTGAGCACTGCGCTGTGCAGCTGAAATGTGTTAAGTGTAGACATAGCCTTGCACAACAAAGGCAGCTATTTGAAAGGGCAAGTGAGCTGTAGCTCACAAAAGCTTATGCTCAAATAAATTGGTTAGTCTCTAAGTGCCACTAGTCCTCCTTTTCTTTTTGCGAAAACAGACTAACACGGCTGCTACTCTGAAACCTAAGCAAGGTGGTATACTGAACCGAACGCTGGTAATATAAATAGGGCTATTTGTACATATGAGTGCTTTTTATATAGAAATGGTGAAAACATTTCCAACAGAACAGTTTTTTAGGAACATATCAATTTCATTGAAATTTTCATGAGAAATTATCAAAACATTTTGTTTCTACTTTATTATTTTATTTCTGTTTTTGTAGTAAATACAATATAATTATAATGGTTGAAATGATAACATTGAAATACATGTTTTGATCAGGTCAAAATGAAATATTTCAGAATATTTAATTTCAAGAAAAATTCCAAGATTTCAGCTTTAGACTTATTCGGGATAAAAGCAAATTTCAAAGTCTCAGAACTGACCATGGGATGGAAATTACATTTTTCAGCCAGCTCTATTTTTACATGTTGTTTGTTGTTCTGAAGCAAACTAGTGCTAAACAGACACTCTATCAATATTTCTGCAAAATAATATACAATATGGATAGTACTGAAATGGCATCCAGGGAAACTGGTGCACTAAAAATATTTACAGAATTCTGATGATGCTAGTAAAGTATGTCTCCATCTAAGAGACTAACTGTGGGACTATGTCTAGACATACCTGGAAAAATTGAAATCAAACAAGAAATTCTACCTTTTATTTCTTCATAGAATCATAGAATCATAGAATCATAGAATATCAGGGTTGGAAGGGACCCCAGAAGGTCATCTAGTCCAACCCCCTGCTCAAAGCAGGACCAATTCCCAGTTAAATCATCCCAGCCAGGGCTTTGTCAAGCCTGACCTTAAAAACCTCTAAGGAAGGAGATTCTACCACCTCCCTAGGTAACGCATTCCAGTGTTTCACCACCCTCTTAGTGAAAAAGTTTTTCCTAATATCCAATCTAAACCTCCCCCACTGCAACTTGAGACCATTACTCCTCGTTCTGTCATCTGCTACCATTGAGAACAGTCTAGAGCCATCCTCTTTGGAACCCCCTTTCAGGTAGTTGAAAGCAGCTATCAAATCCCCCCTCATTCTTCTCTTCTGCAGGCTAAACAATCCCAGCTCCCTCAGCCTCTCCTCATAACTCATGTGTTCCAGTCCCCTAATCATTTTTGTTGCCCTTCGCTGGACTCTCTCCAATTTATCCACAATGTTGGTCATGTTGCAGACCTACTGTAAATGGATAAAAGGTGAGCATGGTTCAGTCAATGCTTTGTCCTTTTACCTACCTGTGGGTGTTAGAGATTGTACTAGAAGGGGACTTGCCATGTCCTAACCATTAGCCAAAGACAAATGTAAAAGATTATGTGCACAGGAATGTGATGCCGTTTGCTCCTTCACCTTGCATGTTTGAGCCTTTTTTTGTGGAAGATGGATTTGATGAGCATGGAGACTACTAGTGTCGAGCTAATAGACAGTATTTTGCAAAAATATTTTTCCCATATGAAGGAAATTCTACACTCCAAATATGCCTTTCCCTAACACTTAGCATGTAGTACTGAGCTCGTGGCTTCGTGCTCTCACTGCAGGCCCAAAGTAATTCTACTGGTAAGGTACAGAGAATGGAACAAGGTGTCAGACAACCTGATTTTGTTCATCTCAGGAAAGTTGCTATAAAAGTGGCAAGTAATATTTTCATGCAGTGAGTGCACACTTTTGAAAGGCTACTCAACTCATCCATAGATGGACAGTCCCCAGTGTGAGCACAGTGGGTTTTCCTGTTAGGTCAGTTGGCTGCAGCATCTGAGCCCCCTCATATTAGCCTCCCAGGAGATCCTGCCCATCAGTTCCCTAAGGGAGTCAAAGTCTGCTTTTCTGAAGTTTCTTGGATGTTATGGAATGGAAGAAAAAATATATCTTTTAGTCATCTTTACTCTCTTAAATAAAAGACTAGTCTCCCCACCTGGAAAGGTTCCTTTATTTGCTGCAGGGTTCTAAGCATACTCCCTGCCTTTCCCTGCATATCTGGTTCATACCTCAGACTGCAATTACTTGACATCTATTCTGAGGCTGCTCAAATGTTAGAACAAGTCATCTAATTATAGACAGTGTTATGGAGTAATGTTTGTGATTTATTTGTTTTCTTAAATGTGTATTTTTAACTGTGATCTCACTCTCCTTCCAATGCTCTCTCCACTCTCAGTTCACAAGCCTTCCTCTTGCTTTCACACATATGCACAAAGGGAAAAGAATCAAGAAAATCACATTCCGAAGGTGGATCATCGTGACACACTGATCTCATTCTGAATGTTAAGTTATGGGTTTAGTAGCATGGTTATACTCACTCAGTTCCTGTGCTTTGGAGTGGTTTGAATTCCTCAGGCAGCTTGGTGGCATGATTTAGAGAAGGATTTCAGGCTCATTGTTCACTGCAAGCCTAAGGGAAGAATGCATGTAAGTCCAACAGCTTTTGCAAGCAACTTATAAGGGCTTGTATGATTGTGTATGAAATCCCGGTGAACAATTAGATCGATCTATCTATCTATCTATCTATCTATCTTAATTTTCTAAAACACTGCTGAGCTACAGTGAAATACAGTACTCCCTCATTATGGATCCAATCTGGCTGCCTTATTATTAATTGCAAACTGTGTACATGGACTATATATTCATACGGTTCCTACTGTAATGGGGCTCTGATCCATGCTGAAGGCATCTTGGTGCAACTATAATAATTATTATAATTATTGTTAATATGTAGGACTGTTTGTTATCCTGAGATAATTTTGGTATTAATTTTTAATACTTTTATATCCTTACTAACACATGAAAAAAAAATAAAAACACTGTGTGTTGCTTCTGCCTAACCCAAATGGGGTTTATAGCACAATGAGAAAAGATAAGGAGAGTTAAAGTTTTGTTGTGTATGGTAGGAATTGAATATACAAGCTTACACTTAAAGACTGCCTCGACTCCTGTCTCAAGGCAAGGTCAAGCAACAAGTCAGAAGGGACCAGGGGAAACGGAGGGCTAGGGAGGCATAAGAAACACTAAAGCCCAAAGAAAAAGTGACCTGGCTAGTACACAACCTCCACTCCTTACTTCCTCCCATGGAGTACAAAAGAGGTGGTACTGAAGCCCCCAGACTCACCACCCTCCAAAACAGAACATGACCATAAATGGTAAGGGGTGGTACCAAGGGCATGCACTACAGGTATAATTATGCCTGCTAAGAAAGGGGAGGATGCAGGGGAAAGTTCTGCAGGGTATAAAGCTATGGATAAGCTTGCTTAATTATCCCAATAAATATTGCATTGCCTGCACTTTGCACTATGGTCTTCTGCTTTCTGTCTGCATGACAAGAAGCAAGGGAAGGGGCAAGGAAAGCCCCAACAATTATAATAAAATAATTCAATGGAGTTTTAGTGTTAATTTTAGTGGAAGCAGGATCAGGCCCTAAGCCAGAAACATGTAGAGAGATGCCAAGAGTCTTATTCATGTGAGTAGTACTTATCTGAATAGATCAATTGAACTCATTGACTTCAAGTGACTTAGTTGCATTAATAAGTGTTTGCAGGGGTTCATGGAACAGTAAAATAAACATGTTGAGCACATACATGTTTTCGATACCTTGAGTCCAATCCTCTAATTACTTACAGGAGTGCTGGAGCTTCCTGAGTTGCACCAGCAAATATAACATCAGAATTGGGTCCTGCATGTTTATTTTAGATTGTTGATTCTCTTATTTCTGAGTTAAAGGAACCAAAATAAAGATTTCCTCTAGCTTTCCTTTTGTGAAGTACAGCAAGTTTATGATTTTTTCAGAAAGAAATACACCACAGAAAACTTTTTTCTTGCCATTATTACAAATACTTTGTTTTCTTCAATTAAAAGTAACATGATCCTAAAATAAAACTTGTCATTGATACCATTGGTTTGACTGTCATGGAGATGGTAGTCAGCAACAAAACTAGCAAGGGAGACAGAAAGCTTCAAAAATGTTTATGATCCTTTTAATTCTTAGCTCGCATCAGATCAAAGTTTGCCATGACTCTGCTTGTCAGCAAGATGCAACATAAGAAACTTCCTTGTGTTGCCAAAAAATGTTTTAAAAATATGCTTAATGCATGTTTTCCACATAGACACAGACTAATATAGAGCAGATATCATTAAACCATTCAATCAGGCTATAGGATATAGTTCTTGATTATTTTATTTTGTGTATTGTATTTTTTATTGGCTTAAATTTGCTCTATATATTCAGAAGCTTCATGGTTCAACATTGTAGGCTCAATTCTCTAATGCACATTTACAGACTTCCTATGTTAGTGGAGACATCGGGACTTATCCCCCCCACCCCCCTCCACCCCCGCTCTCCTACTGGTAATTGCTCACCTTACCTGATCACTCTCGTTACAATGTGTAGGGTCTCGTTACAATGTGTAGGGAACATTGTTTCATGTTCTCTATGTATATAAAATCTCCTCACTATCTTTTCCACTGCATGTATCCGATGAAGTGAGCTGTAACTCACAAAAAGCTTATTCTCAAATAAATTTGTTAGTCTCTAAGGTGCCACAAGTACTCCTTTTCTTTTTAGTGATAACACAGAGGAACACAAAGGGACTGACTGTCTCCTCGCTCACTAGCCCAATTATTTGTAATAAAGAAATGACACATCCTCCCAAATGAGAAGTCTTCAAGGGTAAGGGTAATCATCTTTTTGTTTCTAGGAGATTACTCAGCCCTTCTCTGAAGCAGACAATTGATGACAGACAGAAATCAAAACATATTGTGTTTCATTTGGAAATGGCTGAAATGAATTTTTTCAACTTTTTGAACTTTTCCCCCTATTTTTTAGGCAACCACTATATTTGTCCATTTGGATCTGAATTCAGGAATAGTTTTGTTACCCCCCCAAAATGCACTTTTTGATTAATTTACTTTTGTAGTAAAAAAATTCACCCAGCTCTAGTATACAGTACACTTCTGCACCAGTTACCAGACTCAGGTGTTCATACTACTGTGTCAAAGTAGATTTTCATCACACAATAATATAAATATCAGTCATTCCCATTGCCTTCACCTTTGCTATCACAGGTGCAGCTGCATCTTTGCTAGCACTTCCTGAAATAGGGGTACCAATTTTGCTATACTATATAAGGCAAGATACAAGTGCCACGTATTATTGGGATATACTATCACCTTCTTCTTTTTTTGCAGAATTCTAGGAGGCAGGGCTTCAGGTCCAGAAGCCTTCTCAGTTTTTAGCTTCTCTAACTTCTACATTACCAATTCTAGCATGACCTGCAGGATCACATCATTTCTCTTCAAGAGAAATGTCTGTTTTCACCAGGTCTCCTTGGTGAATGCTTACAGTAAAAAGTCATTCCTTGGTGAATGCATACAGTAAAAAGTCCTTTATCTAGCCACATTTCCTGTTAAATTCACTTCACTGTCCCTCCAGAGACCTGCAGTCTCTCTCAACCCCTTGCTCCAGATATACCTGTAACATCTTTTATTTTCTTGCTTCACTTTACTGAGTGTATATTTCAATTTCTCGCTTTATTCTTCCAGGAAATGGGCTAAATGCTCCTGTGTTGGATTGCTGGGCCCAAGGGGAGTGAAGGAGATAAGGAGACATTTTCTCGATGCATGCACTCCAGCATGATTCCTCCATGGCACACAGGAGTATGCTTAAGAGGAACACATGGCTGTTTTGCACTTCTCTGAAGTCCACTGAAATCAAGGAGTGTCTTTACACTAACTTCAGTGGGCTCAGGGGAGGTTCATTCAGACCTACTTGGTATCATGTCCTCAGCGGCAGTTGGTTCAGACTTACTTGGTGTTCCTAACAATCAAAATGATCAGCCTGTGGTTCAATTAACTGCATGTGCCATGTGTAAACTGATTTAGTGGCAAGCAATAATAAATGGAATCCAGTGGCCCATGCCAAGGTTACACCCCTCTTGTGCCGGACGTGAAGTCAGCACTCTATCATTTACCACCTGCTACCAAGGTAAGACCAGGATTTAGCTTTAAGCCACCTCCTATGGCACTGGCCCTATGGTTTTAAATCTTTCATATGTCTTCTTCTCCTTGCTGATTTTCTGTTTTCCTAATTTCCATAAATGTTTTCAGCTGTTTGTTGCTCAGTAGTTTACATACTGTTTGATCTTCCTCTAATTTAGCTTTGAGTGTCATCATTCCCTCTCACTTATTTGAATTTCCCAGTGTGCTTTTTACTCAGCAGTAGATATTTTCAGTTCAACTATTGTTTTTCTGAATTTTGACATCTTTGTTTCTCCATTTCTAGTATTTGCTTTGGGTCTCATTTCCTTTCTTTTTCCAAGTTAATTTAATGCTTGTTTAAAGGAAGTGTCCTGCCCTGTTAACTTGCCTTAGCCCTCTTTTTGCAAGTGTCACCTCCAGGTCTTCTTCATATGGCTAATGTAAATATAGAGCAACAACTATTATTTTACATTCAGATAATTAAGCCAGATAATTTCATCTGGCGTAGCAGAGTGTATTGCTGTGATGCCTCATTTGTATTTGCAAATCAGGCATCAAGTTGTTATATGTTCCATGGTCTGTTCTGGATAACCACAGTAGCACACTGGAGAGTCTTTAATTTTCCATTTGTGCAGCAAGTATCTGCATCACAATGCTTTGTGAGGATGCAGTTTAAGGTTGCCCATGAGTTTTGTGGGAGAGTGAAACCAGGGATGTGAAATGGAAAATGGCAGCCTTCATGTGACCCACTCTGTGAAGTGAGAAATCACGACTAATGGCATCAAGCCGGTGACCGGACATTGATCAAGGATCTCCCAGTCTTCAGAGCAACAACTCAAGCCTCTATAGCAGCCCTCTTCAAGCCAAGTAACACACTAGGTAGGTTCTGGTACAAGGATCATCAAGGTGAGAGGCAGTGAGAGAATAGGTCAGTTACCATACCCATTTAATGCTTGACTTCTCTGATGAGACTGCAATAAGAGATCCTTTTGTGGTGTGGACAGTTGTCCACGAGTAGTTAGAATGAGACCACTACAGAGACCACAGAAAAGGAAGGGTTAAAGCACAACTTTGTTTGTGGGAGAGCTTCTCCTCAAGAGCTCTCCCTCTTCCTTGGCTGATGAGGTGAGGGCACACATGGCAGGGGAATCATGGAAGTTGCAAAATACCTTTGGTGCCTGACTGTGGAGTTTGCTTTTGGTTGGAAGGTGCTTAAAGAATATCAAGATTATGTCCATCCCCTTGAACAAGATAACCATTTTCAAAGAGTTTCCTGTACTGTATATATTTCAGATACAAATATAAGGCAAATTCCACAATTCCTATCTGTTCTATGACATCTGATACACACTGAATTCTCAGGAGGATAATTAAACCAAATGTAGCCCCTTTGTATTGTCCGTCAGAGCAGTGCAAAGGAGCTGTAATGGAGCTAGCCATTGTTTATTGTCCTCTTTGCTATGTTATATCTTTAGTTCCTTTGTGCCTTACAGATGCAAACCAATGTTGGGTGTAGTGCACAAGGCTTCCTGGGGCACTGGGCTGGTCTTCGCTCTGTGGGCTGATCATGACTATAGTTGGGTATTTTTTTTTCTTTTGTGAATAGTAAATTTGCCAGAAAAATGCATTTTCCAGGGCACTGGAACTATTCCTGAATTCGGGCAAAAATAAATAAATAATTTTGTTTTAAAACAAAAACAAAACCCTGAAACTGTTCATTTTGGCCACTTTCCATTTTTAAAAGATATTTTGTTTATAAATTTAATTGATTAAAGAAGTGACCCCTCCTTCCCCTCCCCTTCCCCCGCCCAAATTACCTGAAATGAAACAAAAAACAAAAAATAAATAAATTATTTCAGATCAAATTAAACTTCTAGTTTAATCCAAAACTTCGTACTTTTTCTGTGGTGGTTTTCGTTTGTTTGTTTGTTTGTTTTTACATTTAGGTGAGAAAAACCAAATGATCAACAAAACAATCAGTCTTTGTTTGAACAGAACCACATTTTTCCCCAGATTTTTCAGTTTGGCCTTCAAACTGAATGTTTCACTCAGTTCAAGCCATGACTCTGCTACCTCACCAACCCCTTTTTGAGTGGCTAGCACCATTGCTTTCAGACAGAGAAGTACAGGATTGTCACTGTGCTTGTCCCCTGCCTGGATTGCAAGCACAGGGAGGCTGTTGCACAGCAATGCATGGATTCATCAGGTTGCTTTGTCTGCAAAGCACCAAATACACCTCCCGTGCTGTATAAATGATGTTTCTGAGCACTGGTGGAGAAATTAGGCAAAAAAAACAAACAAACAACCCAGAATTGTGTTAAAATAGATGCAGCATTTGGATGACTACACACAAATAAGTTTTTTTTTCCTCCCTTGGTATCCTGCTGTTAATTGATTTCACTCATTAGACTGACCTCACACTTGGTAAAGTAACCCCCCCATCCTTTCATGTATTTATACCTGCTCCTGTATTTTCACTCCATGCATCTGATGAAGTAGATTCTAGCCCATGAAAGCTTATGCCCAAATAAATTTGTTAGTCTCTAAGGTGCCACAAGGACTCCTCATTTTTTTTGCTGATACAAACTAACATGGCTACCACTCTGAAACCTGAAACCAAGACTGTTTACCAGTATTAGAGATGAGACAAATAATATAGGACAGTCTGAATCGCTCTACAATTGGATGTTTTGAGAGATCTCAAAGTAAGGTCACCACATAGCCAACTAGCAATTCATACATTTTGCTTCAAACCATGAGCTTGATTCTCTACTGCCTTGCACTATGTTTACACCTGTGCAAAGTGGCTGTTAAATGATACCATTCAGAGCTGCCCAGGGAATTGGGCTAGACACTGAGGCTTGGGATAGGTGGGAAGCTAGGCCAAGAAACCAGCTCCCATCCTGATTTGGAGTGTTTACACCCACTATGAGCAGGTGTGAATGATTACACAGGGATAGGGCAGTGGAGAATCAGGCACGGTGGTTCACCATATTCTCTTGGGAGCTGCCATTGGGAGACAGGGTTGTTATTCTTGAAGAAGGGATTAGGCCTCTGTCATAAATATAAAGGGAAGGGTAAACACCTTTTAAAATCCCTCCTGGGCAGAGGAAAAATCCTCTCACCTGTAAAGGGTTAAGAAGCTAAAGGTAACCTCGCTGGCACTTGACCAAAATGACCAATGAGGAGACAAGATACTTTCAAAAGCTGGGAGGAGGGAGTAAAACAAAGGGTCTGTGTCTGTCTGTATGATGCTTTTGCCGGGGACACAACAGGAATGGAGTCTTAGAATTCAGTAAGTAATCTAGCTAGGTATGTGTTAGATTATGATTTCTTTAAATGGCTGAGAAAATAGCTGTGCTGAATAGAATGAATATTCCTGTCTGTGTGTCTTTTTTGTAACTTAAGGTTAGGCCTAGAGGGATTCTCAATGTTTTGAATCTAATTACCCTGTAAGGTATCTACCATCCTGATTTTACAGAGGTGATTCTTTTCTTTTTACTTCTATTAAAAGTCTTCTTGTAAGGAAACTGAATGCTTTTTCATTGTTCTAAGATCCAAGGGTTTGGGTCTGTGGTCACCTATGCAAATTGTTGAGGATTTTTACCAAACCTTCCCCAGGAAGTGGGGTGCAAGGGTTGGGAGGATTTTGGGGGGAAAGACGTGTCCAAACTATGTTTTTTTCAGGAACCCAGATAAAGTTTGGTGGTGGCAGTGGAAGTCCAAGGGTAAAATAGTTTGTACCTTGGGGAAGTTTTAACCTAAGCTGGTAAAAGTAAGCTTAGGAGGTTTTCATGCAGGTCCCCACATCTGTACCCTAGAGTTCAGAGTGGGGAAGGAACTTTGACAGCCTCAAAGGGCCATTCCCTCATAAGGGAAGACAGAAGAATTCTGCAGGGCCCATCCAAAGCAATCCTGTAATTTCTGACAGTTACACCAGTTGCGTCTGTGGAATTGATGTTGTCCTACTTTCAGTGTATTAAGTACAATGCAGAAACAAAGGAGACACTGTTAAGCAAATTGGCACAGGTATTTTGTAGTGTGTCTTGCTGGCAGCATTAAAAACTAATTCAAGACTTGATCTGCATCTTTGTTATATATTTAGAGGGAATCATTAAACCAAGAATTCATTTCTTCTGCATTACACAGTGCTGTATTGCTGCTACTACAACAATTAGGGCACCAACACAACTCCATTGAGTCACTAGGATTATTCCTGACTCACACCAGTGTCAGTGAATATAATAAGTGTTAGTCTTCACTACTCATGAAGAAGAAGGGTTGTAGAAACAGGGCTCATAATGTTTCTTGATATATTACTTGTGGTGTAATAAGTTCTGCCAGGCTGACTTCTTAAGCTGGTGGTTACAAGTACAACCTCCAAGAGCAGTGATGGCCTGCATAGGCATATGCCACTATAAGAGACAGAAACAGGTGGTGGTTCTGAAGAAGGAAAATTATTTTCAATCAATTTTTTAACTGATCTATACTAGTCGATTCTTTACTGGTATGAGCTTCGGCCTGTTTACTTTTAGTTCTAAAGACATAAGGCAGCTGAATGCTTTGTCTTCACCTTATGAACTACAAAATGGGAAAATGTCAGTGGATAAGGAATGGCTATGGGTCAGATTCACCATTGCCCTGCTGCCTGTGGATAGTACTAGCACAGGCTTCTCCACAAGGCACAGCACTGGTTTCACCAGCTCTGTGCTGTCCCTGAAGAAGTCCAAGGGCCATGTCATAGTTGGATATGGGGTGATCCAGAAGAGGGAGTGGGTGGATCATGGATGGGAGGAGGCAAGGCTGAGACAGTTCTGAATCCAGGCTATTTCCCAGCTGCACAAGCCCAACAAGGGCTATAGAAGTGCTTGGCGCAAGTCAGGGTTGCACTCAAAGCGGTCCTAGTCTGTGCCAGGAAATGAAACCAGCTGCGAGAAGCCCTGAATAGGGAAGGCTCAAGCCATCTTTCCCCTGTCCCTGAACTGGTGCAGGGATGAATTGCCTTGTGTGAATATTGATTGTGTGTATTGCAGGTGACACTAATTCCAATTCTGCAAATCCTCAGTCTTATGAATGATCCTATATAAGTATTGCTGATTAGGGGACATACTAAAATGAATATCCTCTCTCCATTAATATCTCCGGGCATTCTCTTCCCACAATCTCTATATTAAAACCTATGGCATTATTTTTTATTGACATTCTTCTTAATGAAGGAAGCAAGTCTATTACTCTGTTATCTACATGTACAAAAATGCACACATAATTTACATTATTACATATAACACACACAAACCCTTGTAACATTAGAATGAAGGTAGCTCAGGTCACAACTATATTTCCTATCAACACAGCCCACTGCTCTACAAGTGTGTTTCAATAATATGATATTGAACATGTAGGCTGAGACTGATCTGGATGTCAATGATGAACTTCAGCAATTTGTAAAGCAGAGTGATTTTACTGCTGCTTTAAGTACAAACCTTGACACAGCCCTAACTACGTAGTTGCTATTGACACCTCCCTAATGTGTATGTTTGTGTGTTGTCTTTGTATACCTTCTAGTTTACAAGAAGCAAAATCTGAATGATATAAAAAAGGCTTTAATGTAATTTAAACTGGTATTAAGTAGTAACTGGGAACTCATTCTGTTAATGAGGAAAGAACAAAGATCCATATTGCATTGATCTTGTAATGTGGAGAGGGTCTTGTTCTAGCCAACATTTATAATCGTTTAATATGTATATTTTGCATTTCTTTAGATTGTTGTGTTTCTTCTTCTTGCAAGGTATGGGGACAGCTAATTAGCACCCTTTCCAAACTATACTGATAAGGCAGAATGCAATTTTTCCCACTATCCCTGAGAACTGTTATGCTTTTTATGATGCCTCTTTAAACAGGAAGAAACATGTGAAAAGCTTACAGAAAAAAGTAATGTGAAAGAGAAGCTCCTTGACAACGCTACTTCAACAGCACTTGTGCCAGCTGCCTATTAGCTATATAGATATCGTTTTCTCTTTTGCACACAAAAGCATTGATAAATGTCAGGATATATTCTGTTAGCATTTTATTTTACTGAAACGGAGCCTAATTAGCTATCTTGAGAAGCTGAGATATTTTAGTATCGAGGACTGGAAAATGCTATTTACCAAAGCCTGCAGAATGGGAATTGGAACAAAATTCATGGACCCTGTTTGAACAATAGCCCCCCCATCTCTTCATTTCACAGTATACAGTAAATATCATGAGTTGCTGATATACCTTTCTTTTTTCCTTCTCCAATTATGGTTGCGCCTTTAAGAAAGAACTGCTGTTATTCTGTATCTTGCAGAATAGATGCCTTAAGCTTTTAGAAGCACTCAAGGTAAATGTTTTCCCGTACTGTTAATCCTTGATAGACAACAATTACAATTGTGTGCTCTTATGTTGTTCTTTCCAAAGCCCATCATGAGGAAATTGCTAACACTCTGCTGTTCCTCTCCCCAACATCACTCAATACCCATGAATATCTGGCTAGCAAAAAAGATGAAATAGCTTTTGCATTTGAGTAGTTAAAATTATTCATGAATTTTCAAAACTTTATATTTTAGACCTGATTTACAAACTGTAGCTTTTCATTTCTCAGACTGAGCTGTTTTTAGCTTTAAAGGAAGTTAGTTACATAGCATCACCCTCCAAATTAGAAGCATTCTTCCTAAAAATACTGTTCAAAATCCTTTAATTTTCAAAAACTACCTTAGTATTTGAAAGTAAACTAGAATCATAGAATCATAGAATATCAGGGTTGGAAGGGACCTAAGGAGGTCATCTAGTCCAACCCCCTGCTCAAAAGCAGGACCCATCCCCAATTAAATCATCCCAGCCAGGGCTTTGTCAAGCCTGACCTTAAAAACTTCCAAGGAAGGAGATTCCACCACCTCCCTAGACAACGCATTCCAGTGTTTCACCACCCTCCTAGTGAAAAAGATTTTCCCAATATCCAACCTAAACCTCCCCTACTGCAACTTGAGACCATTACTCCTTGTTCTGTCCTCTTCCACCACTGAGAATAGTCTAGAACCATCCTCTCTGGAACCACCTCTCAGGTAGTTGAAAGCAGCTATCAAATCCCCCCTCATTCTTCTCTTCTGCAGACTAAACAATCCCAGTTCCCTCAGCCTCTCCTCATAAGTCATGTGTTCCAGACCCCTAATAATTTTTGTTGCCCTTTGCTGGACTCTTTCCAATTTCTCCACATCCTTCTTGTAGTGTGGGGCCCCAAACTGGACACAGTACTCCAGATTAGGCCTCACCAATGTCGAATAGAGGGGGACGATCACGTCCCTCGATCTGCTCGCTATGCCCCTACTTATACATCCCAAAATGCCATTGGCCTCCTTGGCAACAAGGGCACACTGCTGACTCATATCCAGCTTCTCATCCACTGTCACCCCTAGGTCCTTTTCCGCAGAACCGCTGCCTAGCCATTCGGTCCCTAGTCTGTAGCTGTGCATTGGGTTCTTCCGTCCTAAGTGCAGGACCCTGAACTTATCCTTATTGAACTTCATCAGATTTCTTTTGGCCCAATCCTCCAATTTGTCTAGGTCCCTCTGTATCCTATCCCTGCCCTCCAGCATATAGAATCATAGAATCATAGAAGGTTAGGGTTGGAAGGGACCTCAGGAGGTCATCTAGTCCAACCCCCTGCTCAAAGCAGGACCAATCCCCAGTTTTTGCCCCAGACCCCTAAATGGTCCCCTCAAGGATTGAACTCACAACCCTGGGTTTAGCAGGCCAATGCTCAAACCACTGAGCTATCCCTCCCCCCGTCTACCACTCCTCCCAGTTTAGTATCATCCGCAAATTTGCTGAGAGTGCAATCCACATCATCCTCCAGATCATTTATGAAGATATTGAACAAAACCGGCCCCAGGACCGACCCCTGGGGCACTCCACTTGACACCGGCTGCCAACTAGACATGGAGCCATTGATCACTACCCGTTGAGCCCGACAATCTAGCCAACTTTCTACCCACCTTATAGTGCATTCATCCAGCCCATACTTCTTTAACTTGCTGACAAGAATACTGTGGGAGACCGTGTCAAAAGCTTTGCTAAAGTCAAGAAACAATACATCCACTGCTTTCCCTTCATCCACAGAACCAGTAATCTCATCATAGAAGGCGATTAGATTAGTTAGGCATGACCTTCCCTTGGTGAATCCATGCTGACTGTTCCTGATCACTTTCCTCTCATGTAAGTGCTTCAGGATTGATTCTTTGAGGACCTGCTCCATGATTTTTCCGGGGACTGAAGTGAGCCTGACTGGCCTGTAGTTCCCAGGATCCTCCTTCTTCCCTTTTTTAAAGATTGGCACTAATTGAGCCTGATTCATATAACTATAATGATCCCTCAGAAGCCTCTGTTCAACATGAAAGCAGCAAAATATTTGCACCCAGAGATTCTATTTCACTTTAGAAGGCACACCATTTGCTGCATGGAGCAGCTCTGCCCTTTTTACTGATCAATAAAATGTTAAATGTAACTGAGAGAAATCCACAGACAGATGGTTAGAGCTTATCAAGGTGTCTTATTTAAAAGAACAGTATTCCTTCTGAGTTAAAAAACAACCACAAAATCCAGACAAATCAAAACACATAATGAATCTCATTTCTGGGCACTAAGAGGATATTTTATTCAAAGGAACTTGAGCTCAAGTTTCCTTTTATTGCCCACTCAAATGTGTACCCTGCAAACCCCTCTATATATGTAAGATCTGAGCCAGCAAAGCACTTAAGCATTTGCTTGACATTAAGCATGTTTGTAATCCCATTACTTGTGTGTGTGCAAATGTTAGTGTTTGAAAAGTGTGTGTGCAGGTGGTTGTACATTCACAAGAGGTGGCCACTAAAATGGATTTACATCAGCTAAGTATCTGGCTGTTTATTTGAAAACTTCCAGCAGAATGAGGCTCCTGATTTGGGTTGATGGGAGCTTTTGTATTACGAAATGTAAACTAAAACAGTAGCATCTTAGTCTGTTCCACCGTTATTCTTATATCCTTGCTAGTGCATGATAAATGAAGGAAGATTTGGAAAACAATCTCAAAATTTAGCTGCTTACCTGAAAAAAAAATCTTATCTTTCCAAGTATATCAAACTGGGTGGGGCACTGTTAAAACAGGCTTTTTTGAGAGCATTCTAATACTTCCTGATATACCTCCTTTAATATGATATGTATTTCCTGCACTCTGTGTAACTCCCACGAACAGGAATTGTCCCCATAGACCCTGCCAAAAGTTTCCTGACTGCAGCTAGCTCATATTTCTGTGTAGATCTTTTATGGAGCAAAGACTGAAAGCTCTATCTATGAAGGTTGTTAACATTTATATTGTTTGAGTACTATTTGGAGTAACACTGCAGATTGTATTGAAGGATTCATAATGTATAGTTTGGCTTGTTCTGCTTATGATTCCAAAGGTTTCTACTTAGTTTTCATTCCACAGATGAATTTTATGGACATCAATGAATCCTATTTTTGTAACATGTATAATACATAGTGTTCTCAGTGGACAGATTTGGCTGTGAGCTTTTTCTCTGCAGTTCTCTTTATGTTTCATTTAGATTTATTTTCTAATGCTGAAGATTATAGGAGTGATCCTGTGGCTCCTCCATCTGTTTTGTCACAGAAATTCCTCAATGACTGTATAAGAAGTCATAGGGAGGAACACAATTGGTAGGGTGTTGGAAAGGATAAGAAAAAACCAGCAATCAATTATTTAAATGAGCACAAATGAGCTTAGAATGCCTAAAGGAGACTTTGTGACACATTTAAATGGAACCTGGGGAGAAGTTTCTAGCAATAGTAGCATTCAAAGGATGACATTCTGGGAACCAGGGGTTAGAACTTGTTCCAGAGACAAGAGCCTGGGATCCTAGAGAAAGGAAGCTATGACTGTTGTTTAAAGGAGAAATATAAAGGACACAATTGGCCAAATTTAGTTCAGAGTGCACGAAGGAGGTGAATCTCTCTTGGAAGTCTCTGGTTTCATTCTTTTTCAGTTAGGTCAGTGTAAATTAGGAATGACTTGACCTAAGTCACTGCAGTGTCACTCGTAAAGCTGGTTTCGAGATCAGAACTAGAGGCTATATCCTTCACTAATGTAAATTAGTACAGCCACATGGAAGTGAATGGAGCTACATCTGTTTGCAATGCATCAATTGAAGCTTTGCCCTCAGATCTTTTGGATAAAATGCAACAGTGATTTCAACAGTGGTGCAAGTTGCCTATTGGAAGCCCAATTCTGATGTAACTTATACCAATGTAACTTGAATAGGCCCGATTTACTGCACAGCTCTGGCTCAATAGCTACTTGCATCACTGCAACAGAGCAAAGCAGTTAGACTGTACCAGTGAATTCATCCCTATATGTTGAGAGTAGTGCATCTTGCCTTGATTTGTCATTCAGTGTGTGCTCAAAACCAAAACATAGGGTATCATAAAAACAACTAGTAGGAGCAGTTACCATAAAGCAGGCCAAATTAGACTCTGTTACACCAGTTGAACAAAACCGGCCCCAGGACCGATCCGTGGGGCACTCCACCTGATACCAGCTGCCAACTAGACATCGAGCTGTTGGTCACTACCTGTTGACCCTCATGATATAGCCTGATTTCTCTCCACCTTACAGTCCATTCAATCATCCATACTTCTTTAATTTGCTGGCAAGAATACTGGACTAGAAGCTAAATATAAGTCAACAGTGTAACACTGTTGCAAAAAAAGCGAACATCATTCTGGGATGTATTAGCAGTAGTGTTGTAAGCAAGACATGAGAAGCAATTCTTCGACTCTACTCTGTACTGATTAGGCCTCAGTTGGAGTATTGTGTCCAGTTCTGAGCACCACATTTCAGGAAAGATGTGAACAAAGTAGAGAATGTCCAGAGAAAAGCAACAAAAAATATTAAAGGTCTAGAAAACATGACCTATGAGGGAAGATTGAAAAAACTGGGTTTGTTTAGTCTGGAAAAGAGAAGACTGAGAGGAGACATGATAACAGTTTTCAAGTAGGTTGTTACAAGGAGGAGGGAGAAAATGTGTTCTTCTTAATCTCTGAGGATAGGACAAGAAGCAATAGGCTTAAATTGCAGCAAGGGAGGTGTAGATTGGACATTAGGAAAAAATTCCTAACAGTTGGAGTGAATAAGCACTGGAATAAATTGCCTTGGTAGGTTGTGGAATCTCCATAATTGGATATTTTTAAGAGCAGGTTAGACAAACACCTGTCAGGGATTGTCTAGATAATACTTAGTCCTGCCGTGAGTGCAGGGGACTGGACTAGATGACTTCTCGAGGTCCCTTCCAGTATTATGATTCTATGATTCTGCTGCATTAATGCAAAAATGTAGTTGCCCTCTAAGTGACCCAAGAGATTACTTAAAGAGCGTAAAGCCTAGTGTACATGGTGTGTGCCTTTTTGTTAAAAGAACTGGAGGTAAAACCCTGTGGGACTGGAGGCTTAGTCAGATGAGAGTCGTATTTGTGGTGTCACTAATCCACCATTTTTTATAAAGAAAATCATAATGATCATTGATTATTTATTATGTCTTTTGCAATAGAGCCCTAAGGACTCCAGATTGGGATCAGGGTCTCATTGTACAAGGCACTGTACTAACTAATAACACAAAGACTATTCCATGCCTCAGGAAGCTCACACATGTGGACAATGCAAACAAGGTGGGGGGAAAAAGTTGAAGAAAAAGGAATGGTAGAGACAGATGTGTTTCCATGAGGTAGTATGTCTGACAAAAAAGCATTTCATTGAGGAAAAACAAAAACAAAATCTTTCTAAAAGTATGGAGATGCAAGCTCTCACTTCAATCGAGGGAAGCTCCAGTGAAAATAAAGGATTTACACTGCTGTATACAGGAACAGAATCAGCCTAGAAAGAGTGCAATACCTAGAAAACTAACCGTGTTAGGAAATCAGACTTGGGGTAAAAAATGTCAAAGTGACTTAGGCTCCTATGTCCCATTTGCAAAAGAAACTCGGGCTCCTGAGTGCCTAAGGCCCCGATCCACAGAGGTACTTTGGTTCTCAAACCCCAGATGTAATTACTACTCTGGTCCACAAAACCCCTGCTCAGGTTCTGCCTAACCTTATAAACTTCCAGAGGCAGCTAAGATTCTGCCTCTGGGCCTGTGCACTGCCACAATGGGCAGGTGCCCAGATACCTATCTGTACCTAAGCCCTGGTGCAATCTTCACACTAGGTGACCATAGGTGGGAGAACCTCTGTTTCACCTGTGGGGCCCAATCCAGTTGGTGTGTGCTGAGCACATCTACCAGATCAGAGCCCCTTCAAAATCCAGCAGCAGAAGGGGGTGGTGCTGGTACCAGTGCCTCCCTTATAACTGTTGTACCAATGATTAGAGCACTCACTGGGAATGTGGGATACCCAGGTTCAGTTCCTGCCTCTGCTTCAAGAGGAGAGATGGAGTGAGACCCACACCAGAATATCCCATAGCCCAGTGATTAGGGCATTCTTCTCAGAGATGGGAGGCCTCTGTTACAATCCTTTCAGCCCATCAGGCAGAAAGGGAATTGAACTTGTATCTCCCACGTACAGTTTGAGTGCTCTAGTCACTGGGCTAAAAGTTGCAGGGGAGGCAGCGGCACCACAACCTCCTCCTCTGGCAGTTCTTGCAAGAAATAGCCCAGACTTAGGTGCCAAAGCCCCACCGAGGGCCAGGCTTACAAAACACCTCCCTTGTTGTCATCTGCTGTCAGCTAGCTTAGGTGGGGAGCAGCCTAGGGTGATGGCTTCTGTGGATCCCATCCTTAGGTGCTGGGGTGCTGAACTCGAGCTTTGTGGATTCCAGTGATTTTTCTAGATGCCTAAAACGTAGCTGTTGCAATGATGAGCATCACAGTGCCTAAGTCCTTCTGGCGATCTGGGTCCAAGTCACTTTCGACAATGGGACTTTGGCTTCTAAGACATGTAAGCATTTTTTAGAATGTTAGCCTCAAACTATTGCTTGACATGTCACATAGGCTCACTCTCTACTGCCCTTTCACATAATTTTGGGTGAAAGTATTAATTCAAAGTGCAACATAACTAAGTTAACATTGAATATGTCTTTGCTAATAATCAGGTCAGTTATTATAGAGAAGCGAAGCTGAAATTAGAAATGTTATAGATGTACAACTATTCTCAGCTACGTATCAGTCACTGGATACATGCCATCATTATGACCAATGTATTTGAGAGGACTTTAACTTCCAAATAAATAATGGCAGGCCAAATACTGCCAATAGGTACAGTGATATACATGAGCAATAACTCCACTGATTTCAGCGAAGTTTCTCTGCATTTACACCAGGGTACTAAGGACAGAATTTGGCCTGGAGTTTTCTTTTTCTTAACATCTGGACTCCAGTTAATGATTACCTTAATTAAAATGTATAAACTGTTTGTCTATTTGGTATTTCTCTATTTAGCAATTTAAAATAAGTACATTTAATGAACAGATGCATGTACCCAAACCTGTTTTTCTCTCCCATTATAATATAAAGCAATGTTTTCTGTTTCTTTGTGTATATTTTAAAACATAATACAAACTCAGAAAAGTTGCAAGTTTTATCAAGTCAACCTTTCCAACAAATGGAAAAACAGGGACAAAAATAAGACAAGAGCAGAGTACAGTTGTAAAGAACAGGTGTGCCTTTTACGGGGTTCTGATAATTGGGTGATGTTGTTGTCAGCAGAAGGATGGAGCCATATCTCTTTTTTCGGATATCCATTGGAGGTCATGTTGGAGGAAGGTAATATTTCCCTCTTTTGCTGTGGGAAGAGCCAGAAGATGCAGTGTTAGATGAAGAGATCCAATGTTAAGTCCAAGAAATATCACCCACCCTCAGGTTCAGTAGATCTGATACCCCCTACATCCATAAATTTAAGCAGAAAATAAAGAAAAGTATAGAAACATCACCAAAGTAACAAAAGCAAAAGTGAGCCACATCTTGTAGACCACTCTGAGTTTTTAACTTCCCTAGTCCAGAGAAAGCTACTAGACTTTTCATAGCAGTGCATCCTGAGTTTTACAGAAGTCTGTTTAACACAAACAATATTGACTCAAAACCCACATAACCTTGGGCAACACAAAACAGACTGAACCATGTCATTGAAAGTTTAACAGACTTCCCAGACTGCATTGCCCTTTTTTTCTTTGCATGACTTTGGTTCTTTGAGATTAGACTGTCTCAAGATTCTGTGGTGATAATCCATGGTCCAAAGGCTTTAAACCTGTTTCAGTCTGCCTCCCGAAGGCAGGCTGGTCACATTGTGACAAGAGCAGCTGACTTAATCTTAACCATGTATTTTTTAATCTGACCACCCAGAAGACTAAACCTGTCCTAAACTGCTGAGTTCTTTTAAAGTATCACACATCTTGCTGGCTGGACTGCTGTTTTTCTAACTTTAAAAAAAAAAGTTTTTTGCATCAAATTACAGTATATAATATGCATTAAGGGACAAATCTAGCCCTTCCTGGGGCAAAAGAAATGAACAGGTGATAGGAGAGGTGACCAAGAATCTGCTGCATACATCCTCCTGTCCACCCAAGAAAGCTGCAAGAGACTACAGTGACAGTTTAGTGAAGTAGCCACTGTGAAACTTGGTCTTGGTTTGCCCCACCCACCAGACTTTTCATAGCTCCTCACCAGTTAGCACTGTGGTGTCACCCCGGGCTTGTGGGGGCTGCTATGGACCAGGCCTCCTAATTGCAATATTGTCATTGCCACCCCTCTCCCCCTGCCAGCTGGACAAGAAGCAGCAGTGGCAGCCTGGGCTGGAGCTGCGTGCAGCATGAGTCAACCCCCAACATCTGCATCAGGCCAGCCATCAGTGAGACATTTAACCCCAGCCCACCACTACCCCTACTCCCCAGGATAGGACTGGTTTGCCACCTCCCCAGTCCTCTCCGGGAAGGAACTGGTTTGCTATTCCCCACCCCGCTGCCCCCAGCAGCTGCAGCATCAGCACGGGGTGGAAGCAAGAATGCTGACACAACTTTGCCTCTGTCCCTGCTCAGAGTTTTTTCTGAAATGACACCCCAGCTCCACAGCCTGGGTACCATGGTAGGTTTCCTCCCATCTGCTCACTGCCATGCTCAGCTCTGTAGTTCAAGCACTGGGAGCTGGATTTATCCCTAATGGTGAAATCAAAACAGTCATCCACAGCAAAAAGCTTACTTAAATTCTGCAGACCTAGGTCTTATTGATGACTTCCTTGGAGTCCAAGAACTGTATCCAAATTGCACAAACAATTACAAAATTGTTAACCAAGTATTAAATCACACAACAATATTTGTTTGCATTGTACTTTTCTTAGTGCCTGGTGGATTCTATCAGCAATAAAACATTGCATTTGATCACGTCTGACCTCTCTCTTCTGTTATGGGGGAAGCTGCTGTCTATCATACTGCCCTGAGTTCTAGTCTTTTTAACTGATGATAATGTCTACTTACATGAAACAAAGCCATCAGTCACTAGGATGTAGTGCACTGCTACCTGGAAAATATAACCATCTGAGTGTTAATCAAGCTATCTTAAAATACACACTGAACACACTAATATTACCAATGATGTTTGGCCATGAGGCCTTCATCTGGACCAATATGTGAAGAAAAGCATCCAGTTAGTTGCACCCCTAAGTGCTAATTATGTTTATTACTTTTCTTTTACAGATGGCTCATGAGAAAGACCTTCAGGTCAAAATATACTTCAGAATTATTTTCCATTTACAGTGTATCTTTAACTAACACTTTCCCCAATCTGCAATTCTGATACTTTGCTGAAGAACATTTGCTTGCTTTGTCATTTGATTAGGGATACCCAACACAAACTGTGTAGGTCTTAGGTACCCATTATGGTACCTGTTACTGTACAATCTGAGTGTCTCACAGTCTTTAATAGATCATCACAATACCACATAAGTAGAACACTACTGTTGTCCCTGTTTTACAGATGGGGAGCTGAGGCACAGACAGACTAAGTGACTTACCCAAAGTCTGGGACAGAGCAAGAAATTGAACCCAGGTCTGTAAGTCCTTGACTAGCACCCTAACCACTGGACCTCATTAATTATGTGATTGGGCTCTTGTGAGTATATTATTTGCAGACCAAAGATGGTAACTCATACTACTTAGCACATACTTATTGTTTTTATATATTCAGATGCTGCACAGTGGATAACGTATCCTCATATATTAGAAAGTATCTTTCTGAAAAGATATGTGTTAGCAAAGGAGTACAAATGACAAACTAAAATGAAAGAAAATATGGCCTAATGGTTTCAAATAAGTTAAATTGCATGAAAACAAAATATAGTTTTTGTCTACATCCTCATGAATATCAGATCATGGATTTATGTAGTACATCACTCTTACATTGTGTTATATACAATCCTGTCTTATGATTCTTCACATTTCAAAAGGAAATAACTCTGGATTGGACATCTATCTGTTACTGTAATCATTTGAACAGAGGATATACAATTCAAATTGACAGATATTGTATGGATCTGTGTCTGATCTCAGTGAAAAGATTCTTAATTGCCAGAGAGGGCTTCAGGGGAAAATACGATTTACACAGCCAAGGAAAGACAATAGTCCAGTTCCCATGACTATTTCATTCTCCTCAGCACAGTGGACAATGTCCTATGGTTCTTGATCCTGCATATTCTTTGAATACATAACCCCATCAACTTCATCATGAGTTCAAGTTGCAGTGGGGGAGGTTTAGATTGGATATTAGGAAAAACTTTTTCACTACGAGGGTGGTGAAACACTGGAATGCGTTACCTAGGGAGGTGGTATAATCTCCTTCCTTAGAGGTTTTTAAGGTCAGGCTTGACAAAGCCCTGGCTGGGATGATTTAACTGGGAATTGGTCCTGCTTCGAGCAGGGGGTTGGACTAGATGACCTTCTGGGGTCCCTTCCAACCCTGATATTCTATGATTCTATGATTCTACAGAGGGAGCACATGTAGTCCCATATGCAATGGTGTTTGAAGACCATTGTTAGAATGCTATGATGGTAGGGTTTCTTGTCCCTAGGGAAATATTACTCTAGAGCTGAAGATTGTGCGAGTGAAAGAAAAAAAAAGCAGGAATACTGGGCCAAGGGCAATTTCTGCTCCTTTCCTCTGCAGCTGTTAACAGCATCATTATTTTCATTTTCATTGACAGTGACTCAATTGTGGAATTTATCTGAGATTAACATGTGCTTCTACTGTATTCCTCCACCATCTGTACCATCACTTTCTCTGTATGTTCCATTAGATCTTTGACTCTATCAAAACTATAATTGCTCCCACTAATAAATAATTAGCAGGAAATGAATGCTGCTGCAATTATTGGAGGTGTTGCTGTCTGTCTCTGTCTCTTTCTCTCTCTCTCTGCTAATACTGATGATTTTTCTTTGGATAATTTCTCTGAAATCCACATTCACACAGTCCACGTACTCATGCCATCTCACTGGGAATTCAGGATCTAGAATCAAAGAAGCCAAAAACAGACTCTTTTTTTTCCCCCTTATACAATAAAAAGTATCCATAGGTGGCTTTGGAAGAGGAATAGGATCATGGCTTCCATGTCTACCCTCTCTTCCTCCGGATAAATGTGGACCCTTAGAAACACTCAGAGGATGCAGTGAAAGGTTTTTATGTGGCATGTCTGGGGCTGGGGGGGTGGCAGAAATGTTTACAGTTTACAGGCACAAATGTTTGCAGAAAACAAATCTGGAAGCACATACCAGTATTTGTGATGGTTGTAACTGCATGCTCATACAATCAGGAATGAGAAGCAATATCATATGACTTCTGGAACCAATCATGACAAAACAAAATGGCGCACATTTAGAATATTTGTGACCAATCAATAGAGTGTTTCTATTTTGTTTTAACTGAATAAATTTGAGTAATGAATCCATTCACAGAACATGCCATCTGTTCAAGGATATTCTGCAAGCAGGCTAAATTCATTGAATAAACAGTTCAGTGCAGAGTATTTGGTCCGCTCAGCATAGCACTCAAAGTGCTCTGCAAACAGTAGTTTAACTAAGCTGCAGAACTCCCTGTTGAAGGAGGTAAATACTGTTATTCTAGATGGGCAAAATCACATGAGACATACAGGAGTTATGCTGCAAGAGCAGATCCAATCCATTATTGTTATAACCAAGTCTTACCTTGAGTTTGTAAAGAGATTCAATAA
The DNA here is from genome assembly GCF_965140285.1 of Lepidochelys kempii. Taxonomy (NCBI): domain Eukaryota; kingdom Metazoa; phylum Chordata; order Testudines; family Cheloniidae; genus Lepidochelys; species Lepidochelys kempii. The sequence goes on along the minus strand of NC_136382.1, from coordinate 181,515,137 downwards.
CGTTATTGAACATGACTTTTATAAACCATTCCTGTTATATACTGATATGGCTTCTAACCCAATAATAGCTGTAGTAAGACAGAAAAAAGGATGGGAAGCTCTTGGGATGCAGTCAGTGATGTTTGTGTCATCCCTTCCTGCATGAATTTTACATTGGGGGTGTGACATTATTGACATCAACTGTAACCATGTAGACCATTGTTGCAACCAAGGTCCTACAGTGGCACCAAATCTTGTACAAATGAGGTCAAGTAAGGTGTCTATGAAAAGGTTATGATTTGCTGATTATGATTATGCTATCTGGGTGCATATATCATTTTTGTATTTAAAGTTATAAATATTGCCTCTATGCTGTCTGTATTTCACACTTGTGCCAATCTTCTGAATGACACCCCAGACAATTTGGCATCAGCACTGCCTAGCCTGCTTGATGGTCCATTAAGAACCATCAGCTATACAGTTGAGCCATTGAGAGAAGGCAGATACACCTTGTGACTCAGCAAGGCATGCCTATGGACAGAACTCAAAGGTTTTTTCATGGCATGTTCTGAGCACCTTGTGTTTGGAACAAAGGAAGCAAAAGGACTATAAGAGGCAGCTGCATCATCTCCATTTTGTCTTCAATCCTGTTTCTTACCTTTGGAGGAACTTTGCTGCACTGAAGCTCTGAACAAATGACATCCAAGCTGTGGATGTACTCCAGAGACTTGATTTGACCCTGCAGTTTATTCCATCACTGCTACAAGTCTGAACCAAGAACTTTGCCATTACTGTATGTAATTGATTCCATTTAACTAATTTTAGCTCTCATCTATATTTCTTTCTTTTTATGAATAAACCTTTAGATTTTAGATTATAAAGGATTGGCAACAGCATGATTTGTGGGTACAATCTGACTCGTATATTGACCTGAGTCTGGGGCTTGGTCCTTTGGGATTGTGAGAACCATCTTTCTTTTACTGGTGTATTGGTTTTCATAACCATTCATCCCCATAAGGAGTGGTGCTGGTAGTGATACTGGGAAACTGGAGTGTCTAAGGGAATTGCTCATATGACTTCTGGTTAGTCAGTGGGGTAAAACCAAAGTCCTCTCTGTTTGGCTGGTTTGGTGTGCCTTGGTAATAAAGGACACCCAGCTTTGGGCTGTGACTGCCCTGCTCTAAGCAATTTGTCCTGAATTGATACTGTCAGTTGTGTCCTGCCAGATGATGTATCATTACAACAGGGCAAGGGTTTGGGAGGGGAACAGGGCAGGTGATATGGAGATGAAGTAGCTTCCACACCTGGAAACTCAGATCTGGCCCTGACCCTTCTGCAGGTTTTGGACAAGGATTGGATTGATACAGATTTAGAGATGGGCCTCCGAATACACAGAGGGTATGTGTGTGTTTGGATTTGACATCTGGATTCAGGATGATTTGTACGCAAACAGAGTTGGAGTCTGCAAAAGAAAATGCTGAATATGCCCTAAAGCAGTAAAAGAATTCCATTATAGAGCCTAGTGATCCCTCGGGCTCAGGTTTGGAGGGAGGCCACGCTGTGTTGCTGCATCAGTCAACAAGCAGTCAGTTAATGGTCTATGGCTCTGGCACTGTGGCAGGCAGAGTGGTAAGTGATCCCTAGTCCAAGCCTCGAGGCTCGGGCAGGGGAAGTCACAGTCAGGGGTCCTGGCTAGGGTTGACAGGTGCCCGGTTTTTGACTGGAAAGTCCGGTTGCTGCAATCTGCCTTTGCTGCTGCCATGAATGGAGCTCAGATAGGAAGAGCAACTGTAGCTGGAGGAGCTGTTGGAAATAAGCTTCTGTGAGGAACTGGCTGGCTTCCATGGAGAGGTACTGCCTGGGGGAGGGATCCACATTTGAAATCAGAGCAGGGCCACTGATGCCAGCCTGTCACCTTCTCAGGCTCCCAGGGCCCCAGCTCTTTCTGAATCCTCACTCCGGGGGGGACCATCCTGCTATGCCCCAATTGCCCCGACCTTTCATTAGGACTGGGTGCATGGAAACAATGCAGCATATGGTTGTGCATTGTCAGCAACTCCTGAACTGATGGGTGCTAGATCTAATTATCTCTTTCTATCTACCTCTTTCTTTGATAGTCAATTAGATGACAATTACTTGGAAAAGCCCAGAAGGCTCAGAGTAGAGAGCAGGGAGAAGAGACCTTTAAGTTTCAGTACATGTTCTGTGCAAAGCTGGTTAACTTTTCCTTTCAGCTGCCTATAAACAAACCTAGTGGAGAAAAAAGAAAAGGAGTACTTGTGGCACCTTAGAGACTAACCAATTTATTTGAGCATAAGCTTTCGTGAGCTACAGCTCACTTCACGAAAGCTTATGCTCAAATAAATTGGTTAGTCTCTAAGGTGCTCAAGTACTCCTTTTCTTTTTGTGAATACAGATTAACGCGGCTGCTACTCTGAAACTAGTGGAGAAAAGGTTTCTTTCCCCCCACAATGCCCCCACACGCACACACACAGAAAATCTGTTCTGATTTTAATGGACCAAAAGCAAAATAATTCTATAATCAAAAAGATACATTTCCTGCTTTTCCTTCCTCAAAGATCTTTTTCCAACCCAGTTAACTTCTTATTTATTATCTGTAGTAAGTATGTTTTCACATTTGAATGATGTGAAGGAGTCAGAGTTCTTTGGACATCCCTCAGCTATTTTGGGGTGTTGAGAGTGAATGACAGACCCTCAGTTAATTACATTTACCTTACTTTATGTGCTCATTTTTTGTCATTAATTTTAAATGACGTTTTCAAAACCCAACTTTAAAATGTTGTGCACTCCAACAATTGTGATTTAATTGTCCAAATAGGGAAATCCTGTCTTGAAACATGCGATCCAATTTTAAAATTATATAAAAAAGATTACATTAGAAAGGGGTAATATTTTAAAAGGATTCAGCAACATCCCCATTATTGTTACCCAGTACTGTGCCTCAAACTGTAACAAAGGGAAATGGGTAAGTTAGTGTTCACGGGTACTTCAAACAAAAAGGCATTTACTCTTAGACAAGCCATCTCGCTGATGCCTAATTGTTGCTCTAAGAGCATGTATCGGTACATCGAAGCCTCACTGAATAACTTGTCAGCATATCTAAGGGGGACAGTGAGCGGTCCAAACAGTGATCGATTTTCTTCTCAGCCATATTTAAATGTCCTGCTCTAATTGGGCAGGTAGGCAGGCTCTCCATCAGCTCCTGGCAGGTAGACCATGGGGGTGGAGGGGAGTGAGCCACCAGAGGGAGGATCCGGCTTTGAAACATTGGAAAACCCCTCCCCCCACCCTCTGGGGGGAGCCAAGCAGGGACCAGGCTTCAGACTAAGCCTTCTGGCTAAGGCAGCCCAAAAACGGCCTGGGTCCCACAGTCTCCTGACTGGGACAAGCCACAAGCAAAGCACAGGCCTTCTGGCCTATGAGTAAATAGGCTGCCACCCAAGAGATAGGGTTGGCAGAGGAAGGGTAGGGGGACATTGGCCCACTCTACTTCTCCACTGGGTTCCAGCCCAGGGCCCTAACAGTGGCAGATCGTTTCACCACTGGGTCAGTGGGGATCCCACCAAAAGACAGTGATTCATGCTCTGGCAACAAAACCAGGCTAAAGTTTGATTTCCCGGGCTACTTCCTACTATAGTCTGGGCAGGGTTCTACTGGGCAGGTTCTTTAGTCCTAGGGTCCTCTGTCTCCTCGCAGTACACTGCAGACGTCAGTCCCAGCAACTCCTCTCCAGGTTTGGTCTCCTCTGGGGGCCAGGTGCTGCACAGTGCAGGTTCAGCTCCGGAGTTCTGCAGTGTGCTGGAGATGTCTGCCTCCTTCCCTAGCTCTGGCCCAACTGAGCTGTAGGGGCTCTCTCTTTATACTTCCTGTCATGCCCCTTCTAGCATGGGGGGAAGAGCTGGCCCAGCTCCACCCACCAGAAGGAGTGTAGTAGTCCTCCGGGCTCAGGCTCAGTGGGAGGCCACTTGGCTTCACTACAATAAGTTTGCATTACGCCTTTACTGCAATGTCAATTACATCATTGCTAGCTTTACAAAGATGTCATCATGCATGATGCTAATTGATTATACTTCCTTTCAGTGATTCACAGACAGACACAGCTCTGACAAGTTAATTTTGCACTAGCAAAAGACACCACCTACTTTTTTATTTTGGCTTTTTCTGTAACATAGACTAAATTATTCTATGCTTTATGATTAACTTTAAAATGTCCCATTAATTTTCCATCAACTAAATTATCACTTCGTACATCAGTAATTTCAGCTGGCCTGTGCTGCATGAAAATTTATGCTAACAACTAGTAAAATGCTAAGTAAACCAAATGGTTCTTGCTATATTATCTGCCAATTGTAATATCCTGTTCCCAATTGTAATAAACCCACCAAGCTAAGTATACAGGGCCAAATTCTGCTCACTATTACACTGATTTAAATTCAAGTGTTACTTTGATCTACCTTTGAGCAAAGGTTGGCACGTGGGTGTCCAAAAAAGGTTACTCTCTGAGTATGAAACAAGAGAGAACAAGTATATATACAGATGTATAGATGGAGGGAGTACAAGGAAACAATGACACAATGTTGGTCAGCATGATGGGCTGTAGTCTCAGCACATCAGGAGTCTAATTATTGTTTAGTTTTTTTGTTAGCATCAAAGAGAAGGACAGTTTGAAGAAAAGACTTGACGGAGGCTAAACATTTAGATTTGTGGATCTTTACATTACTTATTAGGTGGTCTGTGGTGATGAGAAGATAAGCAGCTGGCACACTTAAGTGGTAGTGTACCAAATATAATGCCTCCATGGACTAGTAAGGAAGCTTTGCGAACAGGGACTGCTAACAGGGAGTTTTGAGAGGGAGTTCTACAGGTGAAGAAGAAGCAAATATGGGACCCTTGGGATCAGTGGGTGTCTGTAGGGTGTGTTTGTGTTTGGAGGTTACTTGCTGTGTGCTGAGCTTGTGTTTGTCTGTCTGTTTGTTTGTTTGTTCATTTGTTTGAAAGACCATGTGCTGTGGCTGGCAGTTGGAAGCTCTGAGTTTCTAAACAAGGTCTGAAATCTAGAAGATTCTGTTCATTGGCTAAGTCTTAGTCAGGGGACGGGGCTATCAAGAAGGCCAGGGCTTTATAAAGCAGTGAGCAAGTGACCAGGGAGCTTTGTGAACAGGGACCGTTAACAGGGAGTTTCGAGAGGGAGTTTGGAAGGGGAGTGGGAAGGGGGCAAGATACACTTGCCATTCTTTAAAATCTTTAAACTAAACTATAATCAAAACTTCTTGATTTAAACAAAAAACCCTATCTTTAACCTAGGTAGCTGTAGGAGAAAATGCAGGCAGAAGCCCAGCAGCAGAGTGGGGGCTATCTTGTTTATTGCACTCAGTGTTGCATGTCTGATTACCTGCCCTGTGGGCGGGTGGCGTATATGTACATTCGGTGCAAGGAGCTCCTGGCCCTCAGAGACCATGTATGGGCTTTGGAGGCGGCCAGGGTGGTGGAACTGGAGGAGCTAAGGGAGGCAGAGAGGTATGTTAATGAGGCTTTCCGGGGCACTGTAGATTTGTCCACCTCTGGTCAGACAGCCCCTGCTCCGTTAAGGAGGATGAAAGGCCCAGGGAAGGAGAGCAGTCAATGGGAACAGAGGGAAAGTTTCCCATAGTTGGGACCCTCCTTCCAGATGATGTTGGGGTATCCTCTCTCACTGAGGTTACCTCTCCAGGGGAGGGAACTCCAGTCATTAGGAAAAGGCAGGTGTTAGTAATGGGAGATTCGATCATTAGAAACATAGTTAGCTGCGTTTGTGATGACTGGGAGAACCGTATGGTGACTTGCCTGCCTGGTGCGAAGGTTGTGGATCTCTCGACGCATCTAGGTAGACTTATGCATAGTGCTGGGGAGGAGCATGTGGTCGCGGTACATGTAGGTACCAGTGACATAGGGAAGGGTAGGAGAGACGCCCTGGAGGCCAAATTTAGGCTGCTAGGAAAGAGACTGAAATCCAGGACCTCTATGGTGGCATTCTCAGAAATGCTTCCAGTTCCACATGCAGGGCCAGGTCAGCAGGCAGAGCTTCAGAGTCTCAATGCATGGATGAGACAATGGTGTAGAGAGGAGGGGTTTAGATTTATTTGGAACTGGGGAAACTTTTGGGATTGGGGAGCCTATACAGGAAGGATGGGCTCCAACTAAATCAAAGTGGATCCAGACTGCTGGTACTTAACATTAAAAAGGTTGCAGAGCAGTTTTTAAACTGAGAGATGGGGGAAAGCCGATTGCTGAAGAGGCACACGTGGATCGAATAGAAACTTCTCTTAGAGGAGATTCTATTGATAGAGATTCTCTAGGTTTTAGTCAGGAGGAGAGGATGGAAGAGGCTAAAGTATGGGCCAGATCAGACGAGAAACATTCACATAAAGCATCTGACATATCAGAAAAGGGCAGACAAATAAACAGTGACAAGTTTGTAAGTGCTTGTACACAAATGCTAGAAGCCTAAATAATAAGATGGGTGAATTAGAGTGCCTCGTGTTAAAGGAGGATATTGATATAATAGGCATCACAGAAACCTGCTGGAGTGAGGACAATCAATGGGACACAATCATTCCAGGGTACAAAATATATCGGAAGGACAGAACAGGAGGTGGGGGGGGAGGGGTAGTGGCATTATATGTAAAAGAAAATGTAGAATCAAATGAAATAAAAATCTTAAATGAATCCACATATTCCATAGAATCTCTATGGATAGTAATTCCGTGCTCTAATAAGAATATAACAGTAGGGATCTATTATCGACCACCTGACCAGGACAGTGATAGTGATGATGAAATGCTAAGGGAGATTAGAGAGGCTATCAAAATAAAATATCAATAATAATGGGGGATTTCAGTTATCCCCATATTGACGGGGTACATGTCACCTCAGGATGAAATGCAGAGACAAAATTTCTCGATACTTTAAATGGCTGCTTCTTGGAGCAGCTGGTACAGGAACCCACAAGGGGAGAGGCAACTCTCGATCTAGTCCTGAGTGAAAAGCAGGATCTGGTCCAAGAGGAAACTATAACAGGACTGCTTGGAAATAGTGACCATAATATAATAACAGTTAACATTCCTGTGGTGGGAAGAACACCTCAACAGCCCAACACTGTGGCATTTAATTTCAGAAAGGGGAACTATGCAAAAATGAGGAGGTTAGTTAAACAGAAATTAAAAGGTACAGTGACAAGAGTGAAATCCCTGCAAGCTGCATGGACACTTTTCAAAGACACCACAATAGAGGGTCAACTTAAATGTATACCCCCAAATTAAAAAAACACAGTAAAAGGAGTTAAAAAGAGCCACTGTGGCTTAACAACTATGTAAAAGAAGCAGTGAGAAATAAAAAAGCATCTTTTAAAAAGTGGAAGTCAAATCCAAGTGAGGTAGATAGAAAGGAGCATAAACACTGCCAAATTAAATGTAAAAATGTAATAAGAAAAGCCAAAAAGGAGTTTGAAGAACAGCTAGCCAAAAACTCAAAAGGTAATAACAAAATGTTTTTTAAGTACATCAGAAGCAGGAAGCCGGCTAAACAACCAGTGAGGCCCCTGGACGATAGAGATACAAAAGGAGCACTTAAAGACGATAAAGTCATCACAGAGAAACTAAATAAATTCTTTGCTTCAGTCTTCACAACTGAGGATGTTAGGGAGATTCCCAAACCTGAGCCGTCTTTTGTAGGTGACAAATCTGAGGAATGGTCACAGATTGAAGTGCAACTAGAGGAGGTTTTGGAATTAGTTGAGAAACTTAACAGTAACAAGAAAAGGAGGACTTGTGGCACCTTAGAGACTAACCAATTTATTAGAGCATAAGCTTTCGTGAGCTACAGCTCACTTCCTCAGATGCATATCGTGGAAACTGCAGCAGGCTTTATATATACACAGAGAATATGAAACAATACCTATTCCCACCCCACTGTCCTGCTGGTAATAGCTTATCTAAAGTGATTTCCAGCACAAATCCAGGTTTTCTCACCCTCCACCCCACCACACAAATTCACTCTCCTGCTGGTGATAGCCCATCCAAAGTGACAACTCTTTACACAATGTGCATGACAATCAAGCTGGGCTATTTCCTGCATAAATCCAGGTTCTCACATCCCCCCCACCCCCATACACACACAAACTCACTCTCCTGCTGGTAATAGCTCATCCAAACTGACCACTCTTCAAGTTAAAATCCTATATAAAGCCTGCTGCAGTTTCCACGATATGCATCTGAGGAAGTGAGCTGTAGCTCACGAAAGCTTATGCTCTAATAAATTGGTTAGTCTCTAAGGTGCTACAAGTCCTCCTTTTCTTTTTGCGAATACAGACTAACACGGCTGCTACTCTGAAACCTGTCATTATGCAAGGCACTGCATTTAGCCGTATGGAGTGGAAATCTATTAACTGCATGAAAAAACTTGTACAGATACAGACAGACATCATCTTCCTTTCCAAATGCAAACAGATGGACATCGTACCAAAAGGACTGAAGGTAAAAAATCCATTACAATCTACATACCACACAGACTATGCTGACAGCTTGTGCCACACACTCTCAAAGAAACTGCGGAATCACCTGATCAACATCCTCTACAGCAAACAGGGAAAGATTAAGAATGAGCTCTCAAAAATGGATACTCTCATAAAAAACCAACCTTCCACAGAAACTTCCTCGTGGCTGGATTTTACTAAAACTAGACAAGCCATTTACAACGCACACTTTGCTTCTCTACAAAAGAAAAAGGACACTAAACTTTCTAAACTACTACATGCTACAAGGGGCCACAGCAATGGTTCCCTCAACCCACCTAGCAATATTGTTAACCTATCCAACTATACTCTCAGCCCAGCAGAAGCAGCTGTTCTATCTCGGGGCCTCTCCTTCTGCCCCTCCACCCCCACGAACATGATACAGTTCTGTGGTGACCTAGAATCCTATTTTCGACGTCTCCGACTCAAGGAATATTTCCAAAATACCTCTGAACAGCATACTAATCCACAGAGGTCTCCCTACCAACACTACAGAAAGAGGGATTCTAGGTGGACTCCTCCTGAAGGTCGAAACAGCAGACTGGACTTCTACATAGAGTGCTTCCGCCGACGTGCACGGGCTGAAATTGTGGAAAAGCAGCATCACTTGCCCCATAACCTCAGCCATGCGGAACGCAATGCCATCCACAGCCTCAGAAACAACTCTGACATCATAATCAAAAAGGCTGACAAAGGAGGTGCTGTTGTCGTCATGAATAGGTCGGAATATGAACAAGAGGCTGCTCGGCAGCTCTCCAACACGAGTTTCTACAAGCCATTACCCTCTGATCCCACTGAGAGTTACCAAAAGCAACTACAGCATTTGCTCAAGAAACTTCCTGAAAAAGCACAAGATCAAATCCGCACAGACACACCCCTGGAACCCCGACCTGGGATATTCTATCTACTACCCAAGATCCATAAACCTGGAAATCCTGGGCGCCCCATCATCTCAGGCATTGGCACCCTGACAGCAGGATTGTCTGGCTATGTAGACTCCCTCCTCAGGCCCTACGCTACCAGCACTCCCAGCTACCTTCGAGACACCACTGACTTCCTGAGGAAACTACAATCCATCGGTGATCTTCCTGATAACACCATCCTGGCCACTATGGATGTAGAAGCCCTCTACACCAACATTCCACACAAAGATGGACTACAAGCCGTCAAGAACACTATCCCCGATAATGTCACGGCTAACCTGGTGGCTGAACTTTGTGACTTTGTCCTTACCCATAACTACTTCACATTTGGGGACAATGTATACCTTCAGATCAGCGGCACTGCTATGGGTACCCGCATGGCCCCACAGTATGCCAACATTTTTATGGCTGATTTAGAACAACGCTTCCTCAGCTCTCGTCCCCTAAAGCCCCTACTCTACTTGCGCTATATTGATGACATCTTCATCATCTGGACCCATGGAAAAGAAGCCCTTGAGGAATTCCACCATGATTTCAACAATTTCCATCCCACCACCAACCTCAGCCTGGTCCAGTCCACACAAGAGATCCACTTCCTGGACACTACAGTGCTAATAAACAATGGTCACATAAACACCACCCTATACCGGAAACCTACTGACCGCTATTCCTACCTGCATGCCTCCAGCTTTCACCCTGACCACACCACACGATCCATCATCTACAGCCAAGCTCTACGATACAACCGCATTTGCTCCAACCCCTCAGACAGAGACAAACACCTACAAGATCTCTGTCAAGCTTTCTTACAACTACAATACCCACCTGCAGAAGTAAAGAAACAGATTGATAGAGCCAGAAGAGTTCCCAGAAGTTACCTACTACAGGACAGGCCTAACAAAGAAAATAACAGAACGCCACTAGCCGTCACCTTCAGCCCCCAACTAAAACCCCTCCAACGCATTATTAAGGATCTACAACCTATCCTAAAGGATGACCCAACACTCTCACAAATCTTGGGAGACAGGCCAGTCCTTGCCTACAGACAGCCCCGCAACCTGAAGCAAATACTCACCAACAACCACATACCACACAACAGAACCACTAACCCAGGAACTTATCCTTGCAACAAAGCCCGTTGCCAACTGTGCCCACATATCTATTCAGGGGACACCATCACAGGGCCTAATAACATCAGCCACACTATCAGAGGCTCGTTCACCTGCACATCCACCAATGTGATATATGCCATCATGTGCCAGCAATGCCCCTCTGCCATGTACATTGGTCAAACTGGACAGTCTCTACGTAAAAGAATAAATGGACACAAATCAGATGTCAAGAATTGTAACATTCATAAACCAGTCGGAGAACACTTCAATCTCTCTGGTCACGCGATCACAGACATGAAGGTCGCTATCTTAAAACAAAAAAACTTCAAATCCAGACTCCAGCGAGAAACTGCTGAATTGGAATTCATTTGCAAATTGGATACTATTAATTTAGGCTTAAATAGAGACTTGGAGTGGCTAAGTCATTATGCAAGGTAGCCTGTTTCCTCTTGTTTTTTCCTTACCCCCCCCCCCCCAGATGTTCTGGTTTAACTTGGATTTTAACTTGAAGAGTGGTCAGTTTGGATGAGCTATTACCAGCAGGAGAGTGAGTTTGTGTGTGTATGGGGGTGGGGGGGATGTGAGAACCTGGATTTATGCAGGAAATAGCCCAGCTTGATTGTCATGCACATTGTGTAAAGAGTTGTCACTTTGGATGGGCTATCACCAGCAGGAGAGTGAATTTGTGTGGGGGGGTGGAGGGTGAGAAAACCTGGATTTGTGCTGGAAATCACTTTAGATAAGCTATTACCAGCAGGACAGTGGGGTGGGAATAGGTATTGTTTCATATTCTCTGTGTATATATAAAGCCTGCTGCAGTTTCCACGATATGCATCTGAGGAAGTGAGCTGTAGCTCACGAAAGCTTATGCTCTAATAAATTGGTTAGTCTCTAAGGTGCCACAAGTCCTCCTTTTCTTTTTGCGAATACAGACTAACACGGCTGCTACTCTGAAACCTGTCATTTAACAGTAACAAGTCACCGGGACCAGATGGCATTCACCCAAGAGTTCAGAAAGAACTTAAATATGAAATTCTGGAACTATTAACTATGGTTTGTAACCTGTCCTTTAAATCAGCTACTGTAACCAATGACTGGAAGATAGCTAATGTAACACCAATATGTAAGAAAGGCTCTAGAGGTGATCCTGGCAATTACAGACTGGTAAGTATAACATCAGTACCGGGCAAATTAGTTGAAACAATAGTAAAGAATAAAATTGTCAGACACGTAGAAGAACATAAATTGTTGCGCAAAAGTCAACATGGTTTCTGTAAAGGGAGATCATGTCTTACTAATCTATTAGAGTTCTTTGAGGGGGTCAACAAACATGTAGAAAAGGGGGATCCAGTGGACATAGTATACTTAGATTTCCAGAAAGCCTTTGACAAGGTCCCTCACCAAAGGCTCTTATGTAAATTAAGTTGTCATGGGATAAGAGGGAAGAATCTTTCATGGATTGAGAACTGGTTAAAAGACAGGGAACAAAGGGTAGGTATAAATGGTAAATTTTCAGAATGGAGAGGGGTAACTAGTGGTGTTCCCCAAGGGTCAGTCCTAGGACCAATCCTATTCAACTTATTCATAAATGATCTGGAGAAAGGGGTAAACTGTGAGGTGGTAAAGTTTGCAGATGATACTAAACTGCGCAAGCTAGTTAAGACCAAAGCAGACTTTGAAGAACTTCAAAAAGGGCTCACAAAACTAAGTGGTTGGGCAACAAAATGGCAAATGAAATTTAATGCGGTGTGACAGGGTCAGGCCAGATGGCTATAGGAGAGTAATTTTTTTTTAAGCAGAAAAAAATTTATTTGCTTAACACACTTACACAAATCACCAAAGAAGATAAAACAAAACTATGCAACAAGACAAAAGCAAATGCAATGTATAACACAGCAGCCTTCAGGGGAGAGAAGTGTTCAGGCTTGCCTGGGCCTAGAGTGGGGGGGCTTCCTCGACACTCATGGTCTTCCACCCCTCGAGTTACCTAGTGCCATGCCCAGTGTCACCAACTATTCCTCTCCTGAGAGTGCCCAACAAGATGGGCAAGGCTGCGGGTTGGGCAGTTTGGGGGGGACATGCACCCATGTGTGAAAGGGCCCCTCCTAGGTGGTGGTGATGATGGTATCCACAGCGGCAATGGCTGGGGCTGGGGTCTCTCACTCTTTCCCTCAATCAAAGGGTCAGACAGAGGGAACTGGATGGGGTCACTGAGCAGAGAACCTTGGACAGTGCCCACCACTCCTCGAAGGCATCAAGGGAGTCGGTGGATGCCGCCCAGAGGAACTCGGCCCGGATACGTGAGTGTACTGAGGATCGGAAAACGGCCCTCCAGTTGCAGGAAGCTTCAACCTCCTCTCTCTGGTTTTATAGATGTCTGTTTTAGCTAGGGCTAGGAGGAGGTTAACTAAGAGATCCTGCAACTTTGTGGAGCCACGGATGGGGAGTGTGTAAATGAAAAGGTGAGGGGAAAAATGCAGCCAAAAGCATAATAAAATATTTGTGAGGAGCCAGAAAAGGGGCTGCAGCCTGGCACACTCTAAATATATGTGTGCCAGGGTTTCCCTCATGTTGCAAAAAGGGCAAGTATCTGGAATGGGGTGAACTGTGTCAAAAACACGCCCGTGCTCACAGCTCCATGAAGAAGCTGCCAACTGATGTCCCTGACAGGTCTCGGGACCAAGGTGGAATACAGGCTGGCTCACCGGGGCTGCTCACCCTCCAAAGGTGGCAGGCGGTCCAGCTACTTTGTATCAGGGCGGGACACCAGGGTGAGGGCGTGAAGGGTGTGAAGCGTGAGTCTGTATAGATGTTTCCTTGGCGTGGTTTGGAAGCATACCAACTGCAGTTCATGCAGCCGGCTCACAGTGAAAGGGTGAGGGGTTTGTTGGGATCTACGGGGAAGGGGCCCAATTGAAAGGTCCGGTGGGCCTGGGGTAGAGGGTGGGCGGGGTGCGCCCTCGCGCAGGGCTCGGTTGAAATAAGCCCGAGCAGCGGGTGTCAAAGTGGCCTTCACCTCCTGAAGTATGCTCTGTGGGGTATGAGGTCTGGAGAGCCCCATGTGTCTAGCAAGCGTCAGGGGATCCAGCCTGTCATAAATATAAAGGGAAGGGTAAACCCCTTTGAAATCCCTCCTGGCCAGGGGAAAGCTCCTCTCACCTGTAAAGGGTTAAGAAGCTAAAGGTAACCTCGCTGGCACCTGACCAAAATGACCAATGAGGAGACAAGATACTTTCAAAAGCTGGGAGGAGGGAGAGAAACAAAGGGTCTGTGTCTGTCTGTAGTCGTCTTGGCCAGGGACAGAACAGGAATGGAGTCTTAGAACTTTTAGTAAGTAATCTAGCTAGGTATGTGTTAGATTATGATTTCTTTAAATGGCTGAGAAAAGAATTGTGCTGAATAGAATAACTATTTCTGTCTGTGTATCTTTTTTGTAACTTAAGTTTTTGCCTAGAGGGGTTCTCTATGTTTTTGAATCTAATTACCCTGTAAGATATCTACCATCCTGATTTTACAGGGGGGATTTCTTTATTTCTATTTACTTCTATTTTTTATTAAAAGTCTTCTTGTAAAACACTGAATGCTTTTTCATTGTTTTCAGATCCAAGGGTTTGGGTCTGTGGTCACCTATGCAAATTGGTGAGGCTTTTTATCCAACATTTCCCAGGAAAGGGGGAGTGCAAGTGTTGGGAGGATTGTTCATTGTTCTTAAGATCCAAGGGTCTGGGTCTGTAGTCACGTAGGCAAATTGGTGAGGCTTTTTACCAAACCTTGTCCAGGAAGTGGGGTGCAAGGTTTTGGGAAGTATTTTGGGGGGAAGGACGCGTCCAAACAGCTCTTCCCCAGTAACCAGTATTAGTTTGGTGGTGGTAGCGGCCAGTCCAAGGATAACGGGGGTAATATTTTGTACCTTGGGGAAGTTTTGACCTAAGCTGGTAAAGATAAGCTTAGGAGGTTTTTTCATGCAGGTCCCCACATCTGTACCCTAGAGTTCAGAGTGGGGGAGGAACCGTGACACAGCCAGTCTCCCCGGGCGTAGTCTAGGAGGTCTCCGACTCTTGTGACTTCCGCCAGGACCAAACTCTGGCGCACCGAACGGGACTCTGCCACCTGCACATGGAGCTGGGGGTTGTGTAGCAGGGGCTCCGTGAGGAGATCTGCTCCCACGGTCGCCGCTGTGGACCTGGCCGTTGAGAACAGTTTCCAGGTCCGAAGGAGGTCCTGGTAGAAGACCGGCAGCCCGGAGAGGTCTCACGGAAAACCTCTCAGACAGAGATAAAAGAGCTGCCGATCGTATTGGAGCCCTTGGAAGCAGCGTAGGAAGGCGTGTGCCAGTATGCTCCACGTCGAACTACCTGCACTATAAAGGAGCTTCTGCAGGGCCTGGAGGCAGAAGACACGGACTTGAGTGTGCAGACACTTCAGGCCCTGCCCTCCTTCCTTCAGGGATAGATGAAGAATCCCCAACAGGGGCCCAGTGCATTCCTGACCAAAAGAACTCCAGAATCGATGTCCGGAGGTTGGTCAGGAAACCCGGGGCTCGGACCAGGGTGTTGAGCTGGTACCAGAGCATGGACAGGACTAGTTGGTTAAGCACCAGAGCTCTCCCTCGGAGGGAGAGACATCGGAGTAGCCTCGTCCATTTCCGGAGCCGCTCTATCACCCCGCCTTCTAAATTTTACCAGTTCTCCGGCGGAGAAGGGTGCGTGGCAGAAAGGTAAACGCCTAGGTAGAGCAGCAGACCCATGTTCCACCGGATAGTCTGAAGCGCAGGTGGGAGGGAGCTCACTGGTCGCCAGTCCCCCACTGCCAAGCCAGAGCTCTTGACCCAGTTGGCTCGGGTGGAGGAGGCTGCCGAATAGATGGCCTGGCAAGCCTCCACCCACGTCAAGTCACCCGGGTTCTGGACCACGAGCAGCACGTCATCGGCGTATGACAACAGGACCAGCCGCAGCTCCGGCTCCCGCAGCACCAACCCCGTCAACCTCCTGCGGAGGAGACAATAGGAGACCACTGGATGGTCTGAAGCACGGGTGGGAAGGAGCTTACCTGCCGCCAGTCTCCCACTGCCAAGCCAGAGCTCTTGACCCAGTTGGCTCGGGTGGAGGAGGCTGCCGAATAGATGACCTGGCAAGCCTCCACCCGCGCCAAGTCGCCCGGGTCCTAGACCAGAAGGAGTACGTCATCGGCGTACGCCGACAGGACCAGGACCAGCTCCGGCTCCCGCAGCACCAACCCTGTCATCCTCCTGCGGGAGCTGGAGATGCGTACAACTGGCCTGAGAGGGTGCACCCCTGCCGCACTCCTCGCCCGAAGCTGACCGGTTCAGTCAGGGTCCAGTTGAGCCTAACCAAACACTCCACGGAGGCATACAGCACCCGGAGAAAACTCACAAACTGAGGTCCGAATCCAAACGCCTGCAGAGTGCTCAGGAGGTACCCATGGTCTACTCTATTGAACGCCTTCTCCTGATCAAGAGACAGGAGGGTGAACAACAGATCATCTCTCCGCCCGAGTTCCAAAAGGTCTCAGACTAGAAATAGGTTGTCAAAAATGCTGCGACCTGGGACAGTATAGGTCTGGTCTGGGTGGATCATGTCCGCCATCACGGACCCTAGCCGCAGCGAGATTCCTTTCACTACAATTTTGTAGTCCATGCTAAGGAGTGAGACGGGACGCCAGTTTCGTAAATCGCGGAGGTCCCCCTTCTTCAGCAACAAGGCGAGCACTGCTCGCCTGCACGAAAGAGGGAGGACCCCGCCCTGCAAAGACTCAGCCCATGCAGTGACTAGGTCTGGGCCGAGGATGTCCCAGAACGCACGGTAAAATTCCACGGTCAGCCCGTCCATGCCCGGAGATTTATTGGTG
Organism: Lepidochelys kempii; assembly: GCF_965140285.1. Lineage (NCBI taxonomy): Eukaryota > Metazoa > Chordata > Testudines > Cheloniidae > Lepidochelys > Lepidochelys kempii. The sequence goes on along the minus strand of NC_136382.1, from coordinate 181,498,686 downwards.
GGCATACGACGGAGGGCTTCCGAGAACTCGGCCAGGGTGAGAGGCAGCTCTAGTTGGTCTAGGTCGCCCACGCTGACCGTGGGGAGTTCCTCCCAGAGCACCCCGCAAGCGCCAGGATCGGTCGGATCCGGGAAGAAAAGGCTTGTGTAGAAGTCACGGGCCCTCCCACACATCTCCTCCGGATCCATGAGGGGGGTGCCATCTTCCGCAAGAAGGCAGGTGACGTGTTTCTTGGCCCCCCTCGTTTTCTCCAGGGCATAGAAGAAGCGGGAGCCGCGGTCCATCTCCCGAAGGAGGCGGATGCGGGACCGAACGAAGGCACCTCGGGCCCGGTGGTCCTCGAGGGCCCGGAGCTCCTCCCGCTTCTCCCGGCATGCTCTGCAGAGGGACAGGTCCTCGGGGTTGGCGGCCAGGCACCTCTCCATCTCTAAGACCTCCCGTTCCAACTGCTCTATCGCCGCATTTCGCCGTCGGCTGGTGTCCCGAGTGTAGTCACGGCAGAAGAGCTTGGCGCGCACCTTCCCGAGATCTCACCATCGCTGCACCGAGAGAAAGGCACACCACTGCTCTCACCAGGCCAGCCAAAACTCCCGGAAGGACATCACAAAGCTCTCGTCCTCCAACAGGCGGCTGTTAAAGTGCCAATAGGCCGCCTCCAATCTCTCTGCACAGAGGGAGACCGTTATGGTGACTAAATGATGGTCGGAAAATGGGTCCAGCCGAATGGCTGAGGAGTGGGCCTGTGAAAGATGGAAACGGGATAAGTAAATACGGTCCAACCGAGAGTGGTGTGACCGATGGGCCTCCACCCGGACAAAAGTGAATGTAGAAGTGTCATCTGGGTGATGATCACGCCAGATGTCCACTAGGGAGTGATGTTCGACTATTCCTCGGAGAATATTCGCGGCGGCCGGGCTCGGCTCGGCCCCTGAACGGTCCTGTTCCTCGAGGGTGGTGTTAAAGTCCCCTCCCAGGACCAGGCACTCGTGCGAATCTAGGGTGCCGAGAAAGTTGGACACCCGCTGATAGATTTGTGGCCGCTTTGGGCTCGTTTGCGGAGCATAGATGTTAACAAGGTTGACCACGAGCCCCTCCATACGGACTCGAAGGTGCAGCAGGTGGCCCGGCACGGCCTCAGTGACCCCTAGCACCTCGGGCCGTAGGTTTGGGGAGAACAGGTTCACCACTCCAGCTTGCCAAGTCGTGAAGTGGCTAAAGTATACCCCATCCCCCCACTCCAGCCGCCACCTGTCCTCGGCTGTTGGGTCCGTATGGGTCTCCTGCAGGAAAACTACAGAGTACCCCCCTTCCCGAAGGTAAAAGAGCACCTGGGACCTGTGGAGAGCCATCCTACAGCCCCTGGTATTCAGGGTTGCAATAATAAGAGGCGTCATGCTGAGGGCTCGGGGGGTGGGGGTTTCTTGTTGGTGGGGGTGTTTGTGGCCCCCGGCGGGTTGCGCAGCAACCCGTGACCCATCCTGTGGATGAGTAGATCATTTCGGAAGCCGCGGGCCCGTTCGTAGGCCGCGGCACCGCGCTTTCCTTGCCCCCTGCCCTCCTTTATAAGGGCCCTTGTGGCCTGGAGGATTTGGTCAAAGTCTCCCCATAGCTGAAAAGCCAGCTGTACCCTATTGTGGGCGCCACGGGTGTGTTCTAGGAACTTCCGTAGTGCATGCCGCAGCTCATGGGGGGGGTGGGGTTACGATTTCCGGGGTGTTCCCTGGTGGGGCTCTTAATGCAGCCTCGTGGTCCGCTAAGGCGGGTAAACAGGGTGCGGACCACCGATGGGGCGTCTGACAGGCTGGGGTTATTAAATCCATTTCACGCCTTGGGGTGGAAGGGGATGGCAGGGAAAAAAATTGCAACTCCTAATGTGTCGTGACTAGAAAGTGCAAAGGCTGCTCCCTAGGGGGAATCTGCAAAAGGCAGGAAAGAAATAACCCCAGGGGCGGCATTAGCATTGCAGGAGGAGGGGAATTGGGCAGGGACAGGGGTGGGGGCAGGGGCAGAGGTAAGGCTCTGGGCTTCATCAGGCGAGCAGCTAAAAGAAGGTGCCTCCTGAGCAGAGTCGAGGGTTAAGGGGTAAGGGAGGGGGCTCCCAGTGATGCTAGGCGCTGGCTCCGTGGTGGTCTTGGCGGCCATGGCATCAGGTGGTGGACCACCTTCTGCGGTGCGCTCACCCGGGAAGGCAATTAGCGGGAGGGAGCATGGGGAAAGGGGGGCTGGGGTAAGGCTACCCAGATCGAGGCCAGCCGGCAGTAGATCATCTTCTCCCTGGGTGACCGGGGTCAAATCTAGGGCCCCAATCTGCGCATACACGGAGGAGAGGCCAACTCCTGCAACCCCGGGAGCCTCTCCTTTAGGGCCCGCCTCAACAGTCGCCTCGGGGTTCATGGGGGGTTCAGGTGGTATCCGGGCAAAAGGAGCTTCCTCAGGGGTCTCGGAGGGGAGGGGGGATTCTGCCCTCCAATGCCAGTCTGTCTTCCCCTCCCTACACCAGCGGATGGATCTCACTCGTGGCCGTAGCGGAAGGCTCAATATCAGTGCCTCCCTTCCTGGTCTTCCATGGGGCTTCTGCATCGGATGGGTGCAGCGGAACTCGAGCCTTCCGCTTGCCTCGCTTCCCCTGGACTAGGGTCCAGCCCTCCATAGTGTCATCTGGGGGCTGGTTAGCAGGGGTCGTGTCGGGGGGCAGAGGCGATGATTTAGGGGTTTGGGGAGGTAGCGGTGAGGCAACATGAGGGGCGGGGGTTTCTCCTTGGGGAGGGCCCTCTCCTATACCCGGTAATATCCTTGCCACACCCTCCTCCATAGGCTCTGTTGGATTGGTACTAGCAAGGGTGGAACTCCCTTGCTCGCCCGGGCGTTGTAGGGAAGGTATCTCTTGGGCCCGGATGGGAGCAGCGATGGGTCGAGTAGGAGGAGGGTTGGTTTCAGGTGCTGGGCAGCCAGGGGCGTCGGCAGTGACGGGGCCGATGTCCTGCCGGGTCTCGGGGGTTTCGGGTGCCCCTCCCCCCCGGGCCAAAGGGCAGTCTCTGCGGACATGCCCCGCTGAACGGCAGAGGTAGCACCAGGCCTCTCCGGTAGAATAAAAGACCCGTTAGCAGGCTCCCTCGTAGGGGACTAGAAAGGACCCCTCAAGCGCCTCTCCGTCACGCGCCCCTGCCGGTGGTAGCAGCTGCACTTGCCAGCGAAACAAAAAAATGTGACGGAGGGTGGGGTCCTTGCAGCCCAACGGGAGAGGGCTGATGACAGAGACAAGTTTCCCCAGGGTGGAAAGAGCGGGTAACAGGGCAGCATTGGGTAAGAAGGGAGGAATGGAGGTAAGGACGAGGCGAACGCCCAGGTCTTCTAACGGTTCTAGGGGGACAAACACCCCCCCACCGTCAGGCCCCTCTCTACCGCCTCCTGGGCGGCATCCTCCGAGGCTAAGAAGAAAACGACCTTCCCATACATCTTGGAGGCTGCCACAATAGCCGTGGGTCCTACCACCTTCGCCAACGCCTGCACGTATGTCTCCACGTGGGGTGAGGCAGGCACCAGGAGGCAACGGACGCCGTGCTTCCTGGTCAAGGTGGGGAAAGGGCCTCGGCCGCTGGTGATGGTGGCAGAGGCGGGGGGGGGGCGAGATGACGAGGCGGCAGGGAGGGGAGAGCCCGCTGCCGCCCGGGCATACGTCCTGGGGGCCGGGGGAGGGACAATCGCAGAGCTGGTGGAGGGAAACGCAGGGAGGGGCGGCACGGCTGATGACGAGGCCGCAGCGGTGGGGGCAGCCCCTGCCATGGAGGGCTCAGTGGTTTTAGCGGGGCCCTTTCCTTTCCACCCGCCCTGGCCCTTCCGGGAGGGGTTTCCTAGAATCTGGGTGGGTGGTGGGTGCAGCAGCAGCAGCAGCAATCACCCTGGTGCCTCCTGCTACCGGAGCCCCAGCAGGGGGGTGGCAAGTATCTTAACAATAGTGGTGGTGGGGGACCTTGGGGGTCGGGCAGGGGTGGTGGTGGGGGAGGGACAACTAATTTTGTTGAAGCAGTCTCGCCCCTCTCGTTCCCCGCCATTGTGAGCAGGGAGAGACAGGGAGACACCGGAAGGAGGAGGTGGGAGGGGAAAAAGCGGAGTAGCCCCTCCTTCCGCTAGGCTGCGGGCAGTAAGGGGAGGAATGCCTAGGGGGGGGACTGGGAGGAGGGGGGGAACAAAATCGGGGTCCAATAATAGGAGCAAGTTGTGGGATAAGCAATCCGGGGGGGGGGGTGCAGACCCACACACGTTTGTCCAAAGAGTCTCGGTTGGTTGGCTGTTATGTCCGGTCCGGAAGGCAAAGTTCAAAGCGAACAGCTGGATCCGAAGGGAGATGGCAGGTTGCCAGCAGGGACAGATGGCGGGGGGGCCGTGACAGTTGTAATAACGATGGGGGGGTAGGGGCACCGATGGATCGGGGGTGGGGGTCTCCACGCCACACCCCCTGTGCCGCCACAAACGCAAGTAATCACAGTCAAACTCCCCCCCACGAGAATATAATTCAGAAAATTACTCAGTCTTACGGCCCCTTCACGATGATTTATAGCTCTCTTGGATTATTTCTTCTGTCTGCTGAAATCTTCTTCTCCGGCTGTGTTGGCTGTGTTCCAAGGCTTCCGGCATGTTAAGAATGTTGTAAAGTCCGAGCTGTTGGCAAAACGGCTGGGTCTGGGGGTTTCCACTCCCCCCTCCGGACAGCAAATTGGCAATCTTCCCCCCCTCCTCCGGGGGCTCAGCTGAGGCAAATAGCTGCGCCCAAAAGCAGGCGTGGGGGGAGGGGGTGCTGGCAAAGGACGTAGACGGGAAAAAAAAAACAAAGAATCAAGAAAAAACAAAAAAGCGTCTGGCCCGGTCGGGGGGAGACAAAGGCAGTTGCAAAAAGTAAGAAAAATCCGGGCCAGGGGCCTTTAGGAAAGAACAGAAAGCAGATAGCTGTGGAGCAAGCAAAAGACGTTCCGTTTCCCAACAGGAAAGGTTCCAGTACAATCAGGAACCTTCTGGAGACAATTAAGACAGGCTGAGTAGAACACCTGCAGCCAATCAAGATGCTGCTAGAATCAATTAAGAATGGCTAATCAGGACACCTGTGTTTTAAAAAGGAGCTCACTTCAGTTTGTGGTGTGCATGTGAGGAGCTGGGAGCAAGAGGCACTAGGAACTGAGAGTGAGAACTCAGACTGTTGGAGGAATGAGGTGTACAAGCATTATCGAACACCAGGAGGAAGGTCCTAGGGTGAGGATAAAGAAGGTGTTGGGAGGAGGCCATGGGGAAGTAGCCCAGAGAGTTGTAGCTGTCACACAGCTGTTCCAGGAGCCACTCTAGACAGCTGCATTCCACAGGGCCCTGGGCTGGAACCCGGAGTAGAGGGCGGGCCCAGGTTCCCCCCAAATCCTCCCAGCTCCTGGTCAGACACAGGAGGAGTCGACCTGGACTGTGAATTCAGAAAAACGGCCAAGCTGAGGGCTGCCGTGAAGCTCCAAGGTGAGCAAATCCGCCAATAAGCACAAGACCCACCAAGGTAGAGCAGAAACTTTGTCACAGTGGATAAATGTAAAGTAATGCACATTGGAAAAAATAACCCCAACTATACAGACAATATGATGGGGGCTAATTTAGCTACAACTAATCAGGAGAAAGATCTTGGAGTCATCGTGGATAGTTCTCTGAAGAAGTCCATGCACTGTGCAGAGGCAGTCAAAAAAGCAAACGGGATGTTAGGAATAATTTAAAAAGGGATAGAGAATAAGACAGAGAATAACTTATTGCCCTTATATAAATCTATGGTATGCCTATATTTTGAATACTGCATACAAATGTGGTCCCCTCATCTCAAAAAAGATATACTGGCATTAGAAAAGGTTCAGAAAAGGGCAACTAAAATGATTAGGGGTTTGGAACGGGTCCCATATGAGGAGAGATTAAAGAGGCTAGGACCTTTCAACTTGGAAAAGAGGAGACTAAGGGGGGATATGATAGAAGTATGTAAAATCATGAGTGGTGTGGAGAAAGTGAATAAGAAAAAGTTATTTACTTGTTCCCATAATATAAGAACTAGAGGCCACCAAATGAAATGAATGGGTAGCAGGTTTAAAACAAATATAAAGCTCTTCTTCACTCAGCACACAGTCAGCCTGTGGAACTCCTTGTCTGAGGAGGTTGTGAAGGCTAGAACTATAACAGGGTTTAAAAGCAAACTGGATAAATTCATGGAGGTTAAGACCATTAATGGCTATTAGTCAGGATGGGTAAGGAATGGTGTCCCTAGCCTCTATATGTCAGAGGATGGAGATTGATGGCAGAAGAGAGATCACTTGATCATTACCTGTTAGGTTCACTACCTCTGGGGCACCTGGCATTGGCCACTGTTGGTAGAGAGGATACTGGGCTGGGTGGACCCAGTATGGCCTTTCTTATGTTCAAAAGTATTGTTTTTTTGTTTGTTTGTTTGTTCATACATTTGTTTTTATTGTGGTAGTGCTTATAGGCCCCAGTCAAAAATCAGGGCCCCATTGTGTTAGGCACTGCACACATAAAAAACAGAGGGTCCCTGCCCCAAGGAGCTTACAATCCAAGTGTGAGACAAGAAGTGGATATAGACAGATAGGGGAAGGGTACAGGGTAACAGTATGTGCTTCACTTGTAAATAATATTAAAAATAGACATACACTCCTGCAGTATAAACTCTCTGCTTTTTGTGCAGAAAGGGAAAATCTTTATTTTTAAACAGAAACTCAGTGCTACTGAATGGCATTCACAGACTAGTAAATCTGATGCAGGGCATGGATCTATATAAAAGCTCCATTACTGTGTGTGTGCGCACACACACGTACCTCTCTTATTACATATGACTTCATAGCTAGTTTTCTCACTCATTTCATGCCTCCACTTTTGCCCTTTCCCCTTCATTTGTGTTTCCTGATCAATCTGGAATTTAATGAGTCTCTTCCACTTTTTAAATAGCTGTTTCTCCTTTTGCTGTAAAGTGTAAGACAGATGCTGTAGCAAAATGAATGATATTGCCCTGTGATATCACTATGCAATATGAATATAAGTGTGTGACTCTTCATTGCTGGCATAAGCCAGCTTCTTGCAAATTCCTAACAAAAGTTTTAAATAGTTTCCAAATATCAAGTTATAGCATATTACTTCTAATTAAAAAATTTCCTGTGAATTTAGTATTCAGTGTAAAAATAAAAACATCTTGCTTAGGCTTGTCTGCATTGCATCGTAATTTACTCTATGAAGATGTGATTTCTAAAGCCCACTAACATGTTATACATTGATTGGTCCATGTAGATCCTATTGGTGTGCTTTAATGTACTGCTCTTTGAAACACTACTACATTACAGCATACTAGGGAACCTTTAGTGAACATCAGCAGTGTCTACGTGGACCAATTAATGTGCAACATGTTAATGTGGTTTAGGAATTATATCCCCATAGAGTGCATTACCACACCGTGTACACAAGTGCTTAGTGCTTTATAGGCAACAGATCAGTGTGATTAGCAGGGGCCATATAGGTGAACTAGGTGGTCGCCTAGGTTGCCAAGTTAAATGGGGCACCAAATTCGAGGGGAAAAAATCAAATTTTTTAAAAAATGAAAAAGATGAAAAAAAATTACAAATAAAATAACAAAGATGTCATTATTTCAATTCCCATGCACATACGGAGGGAATATGAATTATCATTCATTTCTCTATGTTTCTGAGAATTTATTAATGTGTCAAATCTTTTATTTACTGTGAAAAAAATAATACTTTAGTGATTTTTTTTTCAATTTGCGACGTAGGGTCAAGATGACCCACTCCTCAATTTTGATAAGCAATAACTCAGCCACAATGAAACACATCTGCTGCAATGCTAGTGACACCTCACTCGAATATACATCAAGGTCACATTGACGATATCGCAAGTTGATACATGTCAAACGGTATTTTAACACAAGTCGCAGGTAGATGGTTAAGAATCAAGCAAATACTGTAGGAAATTGTGTTTCTTGGTGCTAAAGAATAAAGAATAATGTCTTTCAGCATTATAAATCCAAAATGTAAGTATCTTTAAGCGTTATTAAACCTTGGTGTTATTATCGGGCTGTATAATTATGAACTTTTCTTTGTTATAACTGGTTCAAATGTAATAAATAAGGTCAATAAAAGAAAAGTAACAGCGTTAATGGTTAATAGACTACTAAAATGATGATGTCACCCTCCAAGCGGGTAACTGTGAGGAAGGGGATTACTTTCCAAACAACTGGTGTCGGATTATCATTTTGTTTCCATGTAAACACTGTAACTAACTGTTTTAATAGGTAAGTGAGTGTATGTTACTAATCATTGAACTTTTAAGCAGTGAAAAGACGTGTTGGGATGGCTGCAATGTGGTTTAAATCACTAATTATGTGGTGGGTGTGTCAGCCATCCTTAACGCTATAATGCTTGCAGTCGGGAGCACAGTACATAACAATATTCAAATGCCCCATGGTAGAAAGAGGAAAAAGAAAACCCTCAGGAGCTGAGTATCCTAAATGAAAGGCTGAGAAGGAAAAGGACCAAGCAAAACAGCAGGGATCCTTCCTGAAATATCTTCTCTTTAATCCAAATAAAGATGGAAGCAGTTCACAGCATCCAGATGAAGGAATTTTACTTGGAGAGGAGGTGAGCTCACATCTGTATGGAAGCAGTTTGGAACATCAAGATGAAGGTATATTACTTCAAGATGAGGGTAGCTCACATCCACAAAAAAGCAGTTTGGAAACTCAGGATGATGGCAACTTACTTCTAGATGAAAGCAGCTCACAGCATCAGACTGATATGGAAGTGGAGAACATTTATTCACCTTCAGAGACACATGCATAAATTGAAGTAAATGAAGTAGAAAGAAGAAAGGATAAGGATGTTACAAACAAGGTACCGTATGGGGACCCAGCTTCGTGGCCCAGATGTGATGACAGTGTGTGGCAAATTCTCATGGAACATGGACCAGAAAAAAATCATGAATTTCCCTTCCCTAAGGATGGAAATAATAGAAAATTATCTGCTCAGCATTCAAGAGGAAACTCATTAATGGGGAAGAAATTCATTGAAATTGGTTACAATATTCAGTGTCGAAGGACTCTGTGTTTTGCTTTTGCTGCAAGTTGTTTAGAAACCAAGCAATTGGTATATCACTTATTGAAAATGGTTTGAAGGACTGGAAAAAACTTTTTCTTCAATTCTCTCTTCACATGAAAGAAGTACAGAACATTTGGAATGTTTTCAAAATTCGAAAGAACTTGAATTATGATTGAAAAAAAGAAAAAGTATTGAAGAAATTTTACATGTGATCAAGGAAAAAGAAGACTATTGGCAACAAATATTAGCACATCTGATAGCTTTAGTGAGAGTTCTCGGTGGGCAAATATTAGTATTCCGTGGCTGCGGTGGAAATGAAAAATTATACACTCCAGGTAGTGGAAACTTTTAAAATTTGTTGAATACCTAGCTTTGTTTGATCCAGTCATGAAGGAGCATCCACGTAAAAGAACTGATACTGAAACACAGGTTCATTACTTAGGAAAAATATGCAGAATGAACTGATTCAAATCCTAGTAAACGCCATTAAAAAGAAAACTGTAGAAGCTGCCCATTCTGCAAAATACTTTTCAATAATAGTGGACTGTACACCAGATGTGAGTCATGTTGAACAAATGACGATAATCATTCGTTTTGTGGATATGGAAATGTCTGCAGATGAAGATAATGTTGAAGTGCTCATAAAGGAACATTTTTTGGGTTTCGTACCACTGAAGGAGACGACTGGAGCATTTATGACTGAAACTATTCTACAAGTGCTTGAAACAATGTCATTATCTGTTGAAAACTTATGTGGCCAAGGCTATGATAATGGGAGTAATATGAAGGGTAAAGACAATGGTGTGCAAAGGAAAATGGTGGAAATCAATCCTAGGTTCTTTCTTTCTTCCTTGCAGTTCGCAGTCTCTGAATTTGGTTGTCAATGATGCTGCTAGACATTGGCTGTCAATGTTTGGAGGCAAGCAGTTTCTTTGACCTGGTGCAACGTGTTTATGTGTTTTTCTCAGGCTCAACATGCCGTTGGGAGATTCTGACTCACCATATGAATTCCCTAACTGTGAAACCACTTAGTCAGACAAGATGGGAGAGTCGCATTGATGCTTTGAAGCCTCTTCGCTATGAACTTGGAAACATTTATGTTGCCCTAATTGAAATTTCTGATGATACTACCTTTACTGGATCATCTGGCAATATGGCATGTTCAGATGCAAAAGCTCTTGCAAATGGCCTTTCCAAGTTCAAATTTGTGACTTCACTCATTTTGTGGTATAATATCCTTTTCGAGATTAACCTCACTAGTAAGCAGCTTCAGGAAAATAACTTGAACATACATTCTGCTATTCAAAAACTGCAGCAAACTAAAAATATTCTGGAGGAATTCAGAAGTGATGAAGGGTTCAAAAGAACACTGATAGATTCTTTCGATTTTGCTGAAGAAATAGACTTTCCGACAGAGTTTGAACCAGATCCAGTTCACATTCGGTGAAAGAAACAGCAGTTTTTGTACAAAGGAAGAGACACACCCACTGAGAACCCAAAGCAAAGGTTCAAAGGTTCAAAAAAACCCAGCAAAACAGATAAGAGAATTTTGTATAAAACTGGAGTAGGCATTGACTCTGAAAATTCAAAAGATCTTCAGGTTTTTTCAAGATGACTTAAGAAGTTTGTGAAAATAAACTCACAGACATTTTCCAAACATTTTTATAGCTCTACGCATTCTTTTAATTTTGCCAGGTTCCATAGGTAGTGGGGAACGTAGCTTCTCAAAATTAAAATAGCTAAAAACATATCTGTGTTCAACAATGGTGCTAGAGAGACTGATTGGACTTGCCACAATGTCAACAGAGCATGAAATAGCTGGAAAACTGGATCTAAAAGAATTAGTGACTGAATTTTCAAAACTAAAGCCAGAAAAATCATGTTTAACAGCACAGAATGATTTTTATTTGGAGTGTTTTGTAAATACAGGTTAAAAGTTCATTGAAGAGTTTTCTTATATCTTTCTATATTGGATGTGGTGGTAATGACAGATAAAGCAGGATAGAATAATGTATGATTTTAGATTTGTAATAATAAAAATTAAAATTAACATTTTAATGCATTTTTATTTGAAATTGCACTGAAATATCATCTAGGTGTTGTGTACAAATCTATTCTGAAAATTTCATGTCTTTATTTTATCTGATCTCAGAAACATTGGTTGGACAGACGGACGGATGGACAAACGGAATAATTAAGCCGCTAGGGTTTTTTTTGAATGCTTAAAAAACATTAAAAGGAAAAAAGGGGCAAAATGTTTCCCAGTTTACCAAAAACCTCAGCGTAGATCTGCCCTTAGGGTTTGGGGATTGGGGGCGCCGATTGCATGGTTTGCCTTGGGTGCCAGTTGCCAGCAGCTTGTCGAGGGCCGTCCTTGGTGATTAGTATGATATATCAATTCTACACTCTCTTCATGTAATACCATTGAAAAGGGTGCTAAAAGAAGAAAGGAGGTTTCCTCTTCCCAGTGGTTTATTCATAATGCCATCAGATTGCACTGTACTTATCTTCAAGCTGAGTGCCAGGTTTCTGTGCCTGTTCATTCAAATTGGTGTTGTCTAGGAACAGATCAAAATATTACACCAAGACTGTCCACTGTTACTAAGGGAACAAGAGCATGAAAATGGTACCACAGAGCCTGACAAATCCATGTCTTTGAATTCCCATGGCTGCCTGTGTAAACTTGGGTAGGGCAGATAACCAATGACTATCCTGATTCTGCCATTATGGTATAAAACAACATACTGAAACAGTAAGAAAAATAGGACAGAGATTAAGTTCTTTGAGTAATTTAAGGCATTATTTTTCTTTAGAAGCCATTCATCTGTCATTCTTTCATTCCTCTCTACAGTGGTTCTCAACCTTTTCTGCACTGTGAGGTCATGTTGCAACATAACAAAGATTCAACTTATCCTTCCCAACTGGCCATAAGGAAAGCCCTCCTGAGGCTACGTCTACACTATGAGCTAGGGATGTGCTTCCCTTGCTTGCATGTACCTCTCATCTAGGTAGCATGAATGTAAAAAGTAGCGTGGTTGTGGTAGCATGGGTAGCAGTGGTGGAGGTGGTGGAGGTACGTCTCAACTGTACCAAGTATGCACCCATGTTTTCAGGTGCATTTGTACTTAACATGGCTGAGCCGTGCCTCCATTGCCGATGCCATGGCTATTTATACTCATGCTAGCTCAATCAGGGCTAGTGCAAGTATGTGCACATAAGCAGGGGAATCCCACCCCTAGCTCATAGTGTAGATATAGCCTAAAGGTCTGTTTGAGAATCCCTAATCTCTGAGACCCTTGTAGCAATTAGACACAAACGCACCACATGGGTGTTTAGAACTAACGGCAGTAAAGGGGGTTTTCTTTCAAGGATTTCTTAGGAGAAGGATTTCTAAGGCTAGCTTTGCAGAATGTTTTTTTTTTTCAGGTTTGTGAATTGGGAATGTGCTGAGGATTCCACTGGATGGAATAGGAAGGTGAGGATAAGCCAGCAGTGTTGCTGTGGTTGTGTGTCGCTTTTCTGGATGACTCTCAGAATTCCTTGTATTATTAGGAGGGTTAGTTCAGATAAAAAAGGACCCAACCTGAGTTTCTGTCCATACCTCAAACACAACCCTATTTGAGATTTTAAAATGTTAGATTGTTTCCTCTGCATGCAACATCATCACACTGCCTGATAACTCTGATCAGGACCAGAAATGGAAGTGCAATGGAAAAGATAATTGTATTAGGGCAGAAGGGACCACTATGATCCGCTAGTCATAACACAGGCCATAGAATTTCCCCCTGTAAAATCTGCATCAAGCCCAAACACTTGTGGTTGAACTAGAGCATATCTAAAAAGTATATCCTCATCACTACCCTCACCCTAACCAGAAAGTACCAGAAATGTACAGCCCAGTTATACAGGCTAATTAAAGTGATGCAGATAATTTGGATAACCATTCATACTTTTAGCTGCTTCTTTTAGCTTTCTGAGATGTGCCCAGTGCCCATTACTGGTCTACATAGTGCTCTCTGTTGTACAGGATCATTTAATTTCAATACATCAGATCCCAAACTAATTATGTGAATTTCTCAGAGCTCAATCTATTGATTAGGTTCGATTTTTCAGTTCTCCGGTTTGTTCCTTTTTATGTACATGCGTAAATGGGATCTGGGAGGTAGAAATAAGTGTTTGTGTATATAGACTTGTACATTTTCCAGGGCCCTTCTGGTTTACCCATAAACTCCACTGCCTTCTTCTCTATCACTTCAGCTCCACATACTCTACCCATTCTAAGAGCCATGATGATTGACTGTCTTTACCAGTACACTGAAGATAGTTCAGTGTTTGTTTGCCAGTGATGCATTCTTTATTTAGGGAAGGTGATAACAGTTTGCATGGAAATGCAGCATAACTGTTCACACTGCCAGTGAGCGCCAGGGAATAGGTCCTCCCAAGTTTGCAAGTTTCTACTCTTTATCTGGTAGGCTTGCTCTTCCTGACAAGCCTACATTGTCTATTCAGGCCACCAGCATGAGGCACAAACACAGAAATTTGAATATCGGAAGGATATTTACATTTCTGGAAGGAGAAGCTGAAGGCTACATTCCTAATGAGATGACTATGTTTTACAGTGAGTTACTCCAGAAACTATCAGGTTAATTCTTAGTATGTTCATAGGGAAAAGCCAGAATCCATAGGTAAATTTCTGGCAAAACCCTTACTGATATCAGTGGAGCCATGATGTCAGCCCATGTGTTCCTCTTACTATTGGCTTGAGGGTCCTGAGAGAATTAGCTAGATGCACCTATTATAGCTAATATTCTAGTTTGTACATGAGTTTAATCAATCAGTTTGGAGACAAATGTACCAAAGAACGTCTTGGGAGCTGCTACTGCCAGAAAGATGCGTAGACTGATTCTCACACGTTGGAGGCATTTTCTTTGTTTAAGAGAAGATAGGCATTTTGTTAAGGAAATCCAAATGGATGGTCTGTGTTTCTTCAAAGCATGGCTGGGCTTCATTCATGATTTTGTTATTCCAGTTCTATAACACTGGAGCAAAAGCTAGAATAACATGGAGGTGAATCAGGCCCAACCTCTTTTAATATTTTCAAAAGGGAAAATTATTCTAATTTTTACCTCATTTTGAGACCCAAATATGAAAGTCAAAGGGGAAGTAAGCTGAAGAGGGGAAAACAGGAAAGTTGCATTGGGAACTAAAACAATGAACTCATCATTTTTAAGCATGTTTCTTACTAAGACTTGGAGAGGTACTAAGGTTAGAAGAATGGAGTGAGTGCAGAATGCAATGATAACTGAGCACATAAGATCACTGTTCAATAAATTAATCCCTGATCTAACTTCACTGGCTTCAACCCTTCTGACACTTTTCTTGCCTTCTCTACTTGAGAGGGTATTACTGGCAAATAAGACATACTGAAGTATCTTTAGCATTCCAGTGAAGGAGACACAGCCGTCAGACGGCTCTGGATTGCAAGGTGTGGACTGAGACCTGTGCACTAAACCTCTGTGGTGACATCACAATGCCTTCTGATCAATGGTAGCCTTCCCTTGCTTGGAGGAGGGGACATGCTCATAAAAGGAAGCACAAGGTGGAAGTAGTCCTGGTCCTGGTCCTCACTCCCATCCCCTTTCGCTTGCTGCAAAATTTATTTCAATAGAGTGTGTTAAACTAGGGACATGTTAGGATGTTTTGAATTTGATCATCAAAACACTTGCTTTTCCTCTTTCCCTGCTGCTAAGACAGATTGATGGAATGTTGCTGATTAACACCAGCTGAGAATCTGGTCCTTGATTTTGAGTTAAAGATCTAATAAGGTTGCAACCACTTAAAAAGTCCAATTTCATTCTCTGTCTTCACTGACCCCCTGTTACTTGCAGTATTTTTTTAAGGTAGTGTGGTATAAAGGTCCTTGTTAGCAATATTTGACAGGTCCTGTATAGCAGAAACAGTTAATGCTGCAGCACTCTCTATAATATTAACATAGTTTAGGGGCTGTGCACATAACCCCATGAATGGACACATTCAAAAAGTATCCCAGTAAGTTGAACAATAAGGAAAATGAACAAACCATGTGCTACTTAATCTTGTGTATGATACCATCAAACCTATGAAAGCAAATGACCTGTTGACAGCACCAGGTAACCCAGCTACAAAATCATTTGAGGAAACTGTAACAAAATTGCAGCAATGCCTGTCTCCTAATGTAGTGGTTACAGCTGAAAAATATCATTTAAATAAACAATCTTGGGAAGTGGGTGAAACCGTCACACAGAATATTGCTCTCTTAAAGACTCTATCAAAATGCCTCAAGTGTGAGACAGATTTAAATAATGTAGTGCATGACAGGTTAGCGTCTGGCTTCCAAAGTGAAACAAATCAGAAGAAGTTGCTCATGAAGGTTGACTTAACAGCTGAGTTAGCAGTATTCATAAAAACTGTAGGAAATGGCTCCCTGGAGCTGAATGCTGATGCTAAGGCCACTAAGGAAGTGGTGAAACTGACATTAAAATATTGAATAAAAAATAAATTAGTGCAGAGAAAAAGCATCTGACAGGATGGGAAAATCCTGTCTGAGAAGCAATTTGTGCAAGTCATTCATCTATGCAGTGCTTTGTGCTTTTTCTTCAGGGGAAAGTACTTAGTAAGCTCACAGACAAGAGTGAGTATGAGTACAGATATGAAGCAAGCTATTCATAGAAGATAAAACTGCTCGTCATGAAATGTGGATGAAGATCTGAATATTAAAAAAACAACATCCTAAGGTCCAGATCCAGAGCTCTAGATTGGTGCCAATTTGCAAAATTTGAAACTGAGTTCACATTCTGAATACCCTCAAAGTAAAATCATGCGTGACTGTATCCAGGGGGTTGATTCAGCTCCATCTCTAAATAGAGCCCCCGACCTCAAGTGTTGCAGAGAGGCAAGGAGCTTGTTTATGGACTTGCATCACTTATAGCCCTTGTGCTGCAAATTCTCTTACCTTTCCCCCTGAAAATTTGGGGTAATTCAGATTAAGCCCTCTGGATCCGGACCTGTGAGCTGGAATCTAAAACTGTTGGGAGGAAGTCGAATTCCACTTTGGGGTCTTGGCTGTTCTGTTCTCGTGAGAATTCAGCCAGCTTGTGCCTGAAATTTCAGGGGAATGAGGCTGTGGGCCTGTGAAAGGTCAATGCACCGTGTGACAGGCAGCAACAGCAATCTGGAGGATGGGGGAAGCATGAATGGAGGATACAGCCTGTTCATCACAATACTTTGGGACCTTGGCGGAGAGCCTTTGAAGCCCTTAAGAGGGCCCGTCTCCGGGTAAGTAGGAAACAGCACGTGACAGAGAGAGGAGTATTTTATAGTTCTCTGTCTGCACAAACCAGATTCTCCAAAATCCAGCAGGTTAATTGCTACACAGTGTCCAGACTGATAAAATCCCGTTGTGTGGTCTCCTGCCTACAGAACACTCTGATTTGAAACAGAAAATAGAAGGTCATATCTTGACTACCCCATCCCTGCCCTCTAAAGGCCATCAGAGTGACATCCAATCTCTACAGCATCCAGGTGTATTCATGATAATAGCAAAGAGGGTGATTCCCAAAGAAGTCTACTTCTGAACAGCAAACAGGGCACTCTCCATAGAGGATCCCAATTTAGAATGTCAGATACTGATTCTGCATCCACACCTATGGTGCATTACTGAATCCAACAGGAGCCTGCCACTGACTCAGTATTTCCAGCACAGAACCTGCATTCCACTGTATAAAAGGGGCCTTCCATGAACACTGTGCCCATGTTTGCAGATTGTGTTTCACGCTGGAAGTGGAATCTTTCCCTGCATTTTTTCTGAACTGGTTTTCTTCACTCTAAGAGAGATCATATAGCACTCAAAATTACATCGACAGCCAGCTACTGCCTAGATACTGGGTTCCAGACTATAATGTGGGCACAAGTAATAGGCTTCAGGTAATTATCAAGGCCTTTCACTGCACCATTGAAATACTGCATTAAAGAATATAATAGGAGCCTTTTACTGCACCATTTGAATGTATTAAAGATTGTAACTATGTATGTAGTCATCTTACGACTGATGTGAGAAGCTCAGAGGAGCATATTCATATAAGACACAAGGTAGGTGGACTCTGTTCCCCTCTGAGCAGCTTCAGTACTACCTCTGAGCTTGTGCCGGTCCCAGTCTGCCCTTATTCCCCTGCTTCAGGCTGTGGGGTGATTGGATCTCAACCTCCCCATGCTGTTCTGCTCTAATCCATGGTTGCAGAAAAGCTACATCTTGACCTCATGTTCTTCCTTTTATTTCATTTCTATATCTAGTCTTCGATGTCAACTACCCTTCCTTGTAAGATGCCCTAAGGAGAGTTTCCCTATGGGTTCTGAATTCAAAACCACAGGCCGGTGTCACAATCACAAAAAAAGGGGCTGTTTGGGTTTTTTCCCTGGAAAGGAAAAGCATGCCAGTTGAGGTCTTGCCATAGACAGAGCCAAAACACTGCTGTCTGAGCCTATTTCAGCCCAAAATAAGGTGAGACTCAGCAGTTTGGACTGAACTTTCCTTCCCTTGCTGGTTATAGTTGTCCCTTTGTTATAACCCAGCAGTGTGGGTGAATTCAGGCACTAGTGGGCAGACCCAGGTGAGGGACTCTGAGGTGGGAAGTCTATCTTGAGGGGAAGATTGGAGCAGTAGCAAATAGCTAGGAAAGGATGTTGTTGTTTGAAAAGTCTGAAGAAAGAAAAGGAGTACTTGTGGCACCTTAGAGACTAACAAATTTATTTGAGCATAAGCTTTCATGAGCTACAGCTCACTTCATCGGATGCATTCACTGGAAAATACAGTGGGGAGATTTATATACATAAAGAACATGAAACAATGGGCGTTACCATACACACTGTAAGGAGAGTGATCACTTAAGATGCGAATACAGACTAACACGGCTGCTACTCTGAAACTTAAGAGGAGCTATTACCAGCAGGAGAGCAGGGGTGGGGGGAGGGGGAAACCTTTTGTAGTGATAATCAAGGTGGGCTATTTCCAGCAGTTGACAAGAATGTCTGAGGAACAGTGTGTGGCGGGGCGGGGGGAATAAGCAAGGGGAAATAGTTTCACTTTGTGTAATGACCCATCCACTCCCAGTCTTTATTCAAGCCTAATTTAATGGTGTCCGGTTTGCAAATTAATTCCAATTCAGCAGTCATAGAATCATAGAATATCAGGGTTGGAAGGGACCTCAGGAGGTCATCTAGTCCAACCCCCTGCTCAAAGCAGGACCAATCCCCAATTAAATCATCCCAGCCAGGGCTTTGTCAAGCCTGACCTGAAAAACTTCTAAGGAAGGAGATTCTACCACCTCCCTAGGTAACGCATTCCAGTGTTTCACCACCCTCCTAGTGAAAAAGTTTTTCCTAATATCCAACCTAAACCTCCCCCACTGCAACTTGAGACCATTACTCCTTGTCCTGTCCTCTTCTACCACTGAGAATAGTCTAGAACCATCCTCTTTGGAACCACCTCTCCAAAGAGGATGGTTCTAGACTAGTCTCTCGTTGGAGTCTGTTTCTGAAGTTTTTTTCTTGATGCATTGCCACTTTTTGTTCTGTAATAGAGTGACCAAAGAGATTGAAGTGTTCTCCGACTGGTTTTTGAATGTTGTAATTCTTGACATCTAATTTGTGTCCACTTATTCTTTTACGTAGAGACTGTCCAGTTTGACCAATATACATGGGAGAGGGGCATTGCTGGCACATGATGGCATATATCACATTGGAAGATGTGCAGGTGAACGAGCCTCTGATAGTGTGGCTGATGTGATTAGGCCCTATGACGGTGTCCCCTGAATAGATATGTGGACACAGTTGGCAACAGGCTTTGTTGCAAGGACAAGTTTCTGGGTTAGTGGTTCTGTTGTGTGGTGTGTGGTTGCTGGTGAGTATTTGCTCAGGTTGGGGGGCTGCCTGTAAGCAAGGACTCGCCTGGCTCCCAAGATCTGTGAGAGTGATGGGTCTTCTTACAGGATAGGTTGTAGATCCTGGATGATGTGTTGGAGAGGTTTTAGTTGGGGGCTGAAGGTGATAGCTAGTGGCATTCTGTTATTTTCTTTGTTGGGCCTGTCCTGTAGTAGGTGACTTCTGGGTATTCCTCTGGCTCTGTCAATCTGTTTCTTCACTTCAGCAGGTGGCTATTGTATTTGTAAGAATGCTTGATAGAGATCTTGTTTGTCTCTGTCTGAGGGATTGGAGCAAATGCAGTTGTATCGTAGAGTTTGGCTGTAGCCAATGGATTGTGTGGTGTGGTCTGGGTGAAAGCTGGAGGCATGTAGGTAGGAATAGCAGTCAGTAGGTTTTTGGTATAGGGTGGTGTTTATATGACCATCGCCTATTAGCACCTTAGTGTCCAGGAAGTGGATCTCTTGTGTGGACTGGTCCAGGCTGAGGTTGATAGTGGGATGGAAATTGTTGAAATCATGATAGAATTCCTCAAGGGCTTCTTTTCCATGGGTCCAGATGATGAAGATGTCATCAATGTAGCGCAAGTAGAGTAGGGGCATTAGGGGACGAGAGCTGAGGAAGTGTTGTTCTAAGTCAGCCATAAAAATGTTGGCTTACTGTGGGGCCATGCGGTTACCCATAGCAGTGCTGCTGATTTGAAGGTATACATTGTTCCCAAATGTGAAATAGTTATGGGTGAGGATAAAGTCACAAAGTTCAGCCACCAGGCTTTCCATGACCTTATCGGGGATACTGTTCCTGATGGCTTGTAGTCCATCTTTGTGTGGAATGTTGGTGTAGAGGGCTTCTACATCCATAGTGGCCAGGATGGTGTTTTCAGGAAGATCACCGATGGATTGTAGTTTCCTCAGGAAGTCAGTGGTGTCTTGTAGATAGCTCGGAGTGCTGGTAGCGTAGGGCCTGAGGAGGGAGTCTACGTAGCCAGACAATCCTGCTGTCAGGGTGCCAATGCCTGAGATGATGGGGCGTCCAGGATTGCCAGGTTTATGGAGCTTGGGTAGCAGATAGAATACCCCAGGTCTGGGTTCCAGGGGTGTGTCTGTGCGGATTTGTTCTTGTGCTTTTTAAGGGAGTTTCTTGACCAGATGGTGTAGTTTCTTTTGGTAACCCTCAGTGGGGTCAGACGGTAATGGCTTGTAGAAAATGGTGTTGGAGAGCTGCCTAGCAGCCTCTTGTTCATATTTTGACCTATTCACGATGATGACAGCACCTCCTTTGTCAGCCTTTTTGATTATGATGTCAGAGTTGTTTCTGAGCCTGTGGATGGTATTGTGTTCTGCACAGCTGAGGTTATGGGGCAAGCGATGCCGCTTTTCCACAATTTCAGCCCGTGCATGTCGGCGGAAGCACTCTATGTGGAAGTCCAGTCTGTTGTTTCGACCTTCAGCAGGAGTCCATCCAGAATCTTTCTTTTTGTAGTCTTGGTAGGAAGGTCTCTGTGGGTTAGTATGTTGTTCATAGGTGTGGTGGAAATATTCCTTGAGTCGGAGATGTCGAAAATAGGATTCTAGGTCACCACAGAACTGTACCATGTTTGTGGGGGTGGAGGGGCAGAAGGAGGGGCCCTGACATAGGACAGATTCTTCTGCTGGGCTAAGAGTATAGTTGGATAGATTAACAATATTGCTGGGTGGGTTAAGGGAACCACTGTTGTGGCCCCTTGTGGCATGTAGTAGTTTAGATAGTTTAGTGTCCTTTTTCTTTTATAGAGAAGCAAGGTGTGTGTTGTAAACATTCAAAAACCAGTCGGAGAACACTTCAATCTCTTTAGTCACTTGATTACAAACCTAAAAGTTGCAATTCTTTAACAAAAAAAACTTTAAAAACAGACTCCAGCAAGAGAATGCTGAATTGGAATTAATTTGCAAACTGGATACAATTAACTTAGGCTTGAATAAAGACTGGGAGTGGATGGGTCATTACACAAAGTAAAACTATTTCCTCATGTTTATTCCCCCCCCCCCCACTGTTCCTCAGATGTTCTTGTTAAGGGCTGGAAATGGCCCACCTTGATTATCACTACAAAAGTTTTTTTCCCCCAGCTCTCCTGCTTGTAATAGCTCCTCTTAAGTTTCAGAGTAGCAGCCGTGTTATTCTGTATTCGCATCTTAAGTGACCACTCTCCTTACAGTGTGTATAATAACACCCATTGTTTCATGTTCTCTATGTATATAAATCTCCCCACTGTATTTTCCACTAAATGCGTCCAATGAAGTGAGCTGTAGCTCACGAAAGCTTATGCTCAAATAAATTTGTTAGTCTCTAAGGTGCCACAAGTACTCCTTTTCTTTTTGCAAATACAGACTAACACGGCTGCTACTCTGAAACCTGAAAAGTCTGAGAGATTCAGTGTATCCACTTCATCAGCCTGTGTCCCAGCAAATTTTTAAAGCTGCCCTTCCACAGCAAAAGAAATGGAGGGAGTACTGGCTGACCCAGGGGAAGCTGTAATTTACACCTCTCTGCTAGCTTAGTGAATCCGGTACTCTCATAGGTCAGGGCTTCCAAGCTGCTGAAAACAAAACTGAAGCAATAGCTCACACAAATGTCTTCAACCTGAAGCAGCAGGTTTTCTCACAACTCTAGATGTAGGAAATATAACAGCACTGTTGACATCCAGCCTTTCCCTGACATGACAAAGTAAGGTCAGGGTAACAGAGAAAACAAAAAGAAAAGGAGGACTTGTGGCACCTTAGAGACTAACCAATTTATTCGAGCATAAGGTTTTGTGAGCTACAGCTCACTTACAAGCTCATGGTGTTGGGGAGGGGAAGAGGGAGAAAGGAGTATGACTCATGGCAGGTGACATGATAGTTCAAATGACAATCCTGCATCAGTGTGTGTTGAAAGGAGACAGCAATGGTGCAGGAACATAGTGGCAGGAAAACTCATGGGAGCTACATACAATGCCAGTGATCCATGCTAGGAAATTCTCACAGATGTGCCAGTATGTAATATATTGTTTGAGTGGCTTGCTAATTAGTAGATGATTGACAAGGAGGGATGACTTGCAAAAGAAAAAAAAGTAGTATCTAGTCAGACATAAGACGTACATGCAGTCCATCACTCGGCATTAAGTAGCCATACTGTAGAGTGTCTGGACTGTATAGTACTTAGTGCTCTAGAAATATGTGAGTGGTAGGTAAGGTACAGATAAGTTATTCGCAAAAAGAAAAGGAGTACTTGTGGCACCTTAGAGACTAACCAATTTATTTGAGCATAAGCTTTCGTGATCTTATGCTCAAATAAATTGGTTAGTCTGTAAGGTGCCACAAGTACTCCTTTTCTTTTTGCGAATACAGACTAACACGGCTGCTACTCTGAAACCTGTCATTATGCAAGGCACTGCATTTAGCCGTATGGAGTGGAAACTCAGTATGCATCCGATGAAGTGAGCTGTAGCTCACGAAAGCTTATGCTTAAATAAATTGGTTAGTCTCTAAGGTGCCACAAGTACTCCTTTTCTTTTTGCGAATACAGACTAACACGGCTGCTACTCTGAAACCTGTCATTATGCAAGGCACTGCATTTAGCCGTATGGAGTGGAAACTCAGTATGCATCCGATGAAGTGAGCTGTAGCTCACGAAAGCTTATGCTTAAATAAATTGGTTAGTCTCTAAGGTGCCACAAGTACTCCTTTTCTTTTTGTGAATACAGACTAACACGGCTGTTACTCTGAAACCTGAGATAAGTTATTATTGCTTTTAATTTATTTAGGAAATGGAGATCCTAACAGAGCCCTAGACTGCCAGAAAGTGTCTCTGCTTGAAGGCTGACCGATGTTTCACCATTGCAATAGAAGCAGCTCCCTAGACTGCTAGTGGTTCATAGACAATTGGTTTTATATGTTAAGGGTTTGATCCAAAACCTTTGAATCCAACCTCCTTACTATCTTCTTCCTCTTGTTTTTTTTTTTTTTTTTTTTGCTATCAAACACTGACAACATCTTAATGTTTTGGTGTTGTTTTTTAAAGACATGCATTAGGAATTTAGTGTTAGACAGAAATAAATTCCAAACCTTAACTTAGTCCCTATTCAGGAAGTGGCAGACTCAGAAAAGGGATTCTTGGATTTGTGTCAGTTAAAGTTTCTGCTTGAAATATCTGAGCTGACATCATTTTGGAGATGGCTTTGCAAAGAATTTTACTTTATCAGAAAGTCACATTTGCTAAGTTTCAGAGTGGTAGCTGTGTTAATCAGTATCAGCAAAAAGAACGAGGAGTACTTTGAATTTATTTGAGCATAAGCTTTCATGGCCTAAAACCCACTTCATTGGATGCACACACAGGAAAACACAGTAGGAAGATATACATTTGCTTCAGGTTGGGGGGCTGTCCTTGCCTACAGATAGCCCCCAACCTGAAGCAAATACTTTCCAGCAACCACACACCACATGACAAAAACACTAACCCAGGAACCTATCCTATCCTTGCAACAAAGTCCATTGCCAACTCTGTCCACATATCTATTCAGGGGAAACCATCATAGGACCTAATCTCATTAGCCACACCATCAGAGGCTCATTCACCTGCACCTACCAATGTGATATATGCCATCATGTGCCAGCAATGCCCCTTTGCCATGTACATTGGCGAAACCGGACAGTGTCTACATAAAAGAACAAATGGACACAAATCAGATGTCAAGAATTATAACATTCAAATACCAGTCAGAGAACACTTCAATCTCTTTGGTCTCTTGATTACAGACCTAAAAGTCACAATATTACAACAACAAAAAAAAACAGCCTTCAAAAACAGTCATTACACAAAGTAAAACTATTTCCCCTAGCTTATTCCCGCTCCCCCCGCCACTGTTACTCTCACCTTCTTGTCAACTGTTGGAAATGGGCCATCCTGATTATCACTACAAAAGGTTTTTTTTCTCCTGTTGATAGTAGCTCACCTTAATTGATCACTCTCGATATAGTGTGTATGGCAACACCCATTTTTTCATGTTCTGTGTGTGTATATATATATATATATCTTCCTACTGTGTTTTCCACTGCATGCATCCGATGAAGTGAGCTGTAGCTCACAAAAGCTTATGCTCAAATAAATTTGTTAGTCTCTAAGATGCCACAAGTACTCCTTGTTCTTTTCACATATGCTAGTGGCAAATACAAATATCTATCTATCTATGACAAGAACAAAAAAGTGGTGTGAGCTTGGGAAAAGGAAACAAATAATTGTCTATTGAACCAAAATAACGAAGCAAGAGAGGTGCAGAAGAAGTGAAAAATAGAAGATTAAAAGCATTTTATCTGAGCCAACTCAGTAGCTTGGAGGCTAGTGTGCAGCACTGCTGTACAGAGATGAGTTGCTCACACTTTGGGCATATGGTAATGGGTGGAAGTGCTGTGGAGACAATGGACAAAACTCAGACATGAGTCTGTTAGTGTATTCAAGCCACTGTAATTTACACATGGGCTTGAGTAGTCCTTGGGGCAGGCTCTTAGACTCTGTGGGCCAAATTCAGAGTTGGTTAGGAGGTATCAATTATCCAGCAAACAAATTTGCGGATGATACTAAACTGGGAGGAGAGGTAGATATGCTGGAGGGGAGGGATAGGATACAGAAGGACCTAGACAAATTGGAGGATTGGGCCAAAAGAAATCTGATGAGGTTCAATAAGGATAAGTGCAGGGTCCTACACTTAGGATGGAAGAATCCAATGCACCGCTACAGACTAGGGACCGAATGGCTAGGCAGCAGTTCTGCGGAAAAGGACCTAGGGGTGACAGTGGACGAGAAGCTGGATATGAGTCAGCAGTGTGCCCTTGTTGCCAAGAAGGCCAATGGCATTTTGGGATGTATAAGTAGGGGCATAGCGAGCAGATCGAGGGACGTGATCGTTCCCCTCTATTCGACATTGGTGAGGCCTCATCTGGAGTACTGTGTCCAGTTTTGGGCCCCACACTACAAGAAGGATGTGGATAAATTGGAGAGAGTCCAGCGAAGGGCAACAAAAATGATTAGGGGTCTAGAACACATGACTTATGAGGAGAGGCTGAGGGAGCTGGGATTGTTTAGCCTGCAGAAGAGAAGAATGAGGGGGGATTTGATAGCTGCTTTCAACTACCTGAAAGGGGGTTCCAAAGAGGATGGCTCTAGACTGTTCTCAATGGTAGCAGATGACAGAACGAGGAGTAATGGTCTCAAGTTGCAGTGGGGGAGGTTTAGATTGGATATTAGGAAAAAACTTTTTCACTAAGAGGGTGGTGAAACACTGGAATGCGTTACCTAGGGAGGTTGTAGAATCTCCTTCCTTAGAGGTTTTTAAGGTCAGGCTTGACAAAGCCCTGGCTGGGATGATTTAACTGGGAATTGGTCCTGCTTCGAGCAGGGGGTTGGACTAGATGACCTTCTGGGGTCCCTTCCAACCCTGATATTCTATGATTCTATGATTCTATGAAATGGTTGTGAGGCCAACAGCATTGAACTGGGTCACACTGAGGTTTTTTTAGTGAAACTCACATGTTGAAGGCACCAGAAGAAGGTGTAAGTTACTCCAGTTCAGACACATTTCTGAGTTTGGCAAACTGGACCCAATTTATCCCTGTCTGAAGGTAAAAACCAGTGCAAGGCCCAGAGGTGGGGAAGATGACCATGTGCCACCTTTGTTCCCGCCACGCTGAGTTGAGTAGCAGGTTTGCTTCAGCCCTCGGCACAGCTGAACATAGCCTGAGGAAAAGCCAGTGTGAAGGGATCACAGCCCAGGAATGACTTAGGCCAGCAGTTCTCAAACTTTAGCAACCCGAGAACCCCCATTTTGATTTAAAGTTTTTTGGAGACTGTGATGTTCCCCTCCAGTGTTATCTGGACTGGTGATCTGCTAGGTCACTCCAATCCTTGACTCTGGGTGCCAGCCTTACCCTGATCTGCTGTGAGAACCTCCATTCCTGGGCTGTTCATGCACAGCCTCTGGCATGTAAGCTGCTCCTTGGATTGTGCAACCGAATGACACTAGCCAATATCTCCGGTCCCAGACACAGCCCTAGGAATCTCTGTCTTGCAGTGTCAAGTTATGCCCGCTGGACACTGCAAGCTTATATGAGTTCACCAGTTTAAGAAAGAAATGAATATGCACCACACTTGTTATCCCCAGGGGAGTCTCTGACATGCTTCAAACCAAACATACTACTTCAGGTAGAATAAACAAACAGATGCATTAACTACAAAGATAGATTATAAATGATTATAAGTCAAAGCATAACAAGTCGGATTTGGTCAAATGAAATAAAAGCAAAACACATTCTAAGCTGATCTTAACAATTCCGGTGCCCTTATAAACTTAGATGTTTCTCACCACAAGCTGGCTGGTTGCCCTTCAGCCAGGCTCTCCCCTTTGATCTGCGCTTCAATCACTTGGTGGTGATGTTTGTAGATGGAGGTGGAAGAGAGTGGAAGAGCATGGCAAACATCTCTCCCTTTTATCATGTCCTTTCTTCCCTCTTGGCTTTGTCCTCCCCCTTCAGAATCAGGTGAGCATTATCTCATCGCAGTCCCAAACTGACCAAAGGAAGGGGGGTGACTCACTCGAGAGTCCAATAGATCCTTTGTTTCTGTGAGGCTGGGCTGGGTTTGTTCCATACATGCCCTGATGAGTTGTGAATTGCCCCTCTGCTTCTGGAGAGTTTTTGCCTGGGCTTGCTTTAAGCCATGAGGATACATTTTCAGCCTCATAACTATATACATGAGATTACAGCCTATAACATTGCTATAATGATTACTATAACATTACCATCAAACCTATGAAAGCAGTTCAGCAGCATGCAGGAGGTGCTGGGAGGGAAGGGGAAGAGTTGAGGGAGGGAGGGGCAGGAGTTGATCAGCAGGGCCCGTGGCCCCCCTGGAGTACTCTCGTGGACCCCAGGGGTCTGCGGACACCAGTTTGAGAAAAGCTGACTTAGGCCCAATGTCTTCAACTCCTGTGGAGAAGTAAGCCAATCCGGAGTCAGTGTGCTTTGATCAGAGTCCAGCACAGATTGACTGAAGTTGTGATGAAAAATAAGTGCTCAGTAGCTTTCTATTTCCAGTAGCACTAGTTGCCTAATTTGCTCTAATGAAAATATTTCCGTTTATGAACTCTGATGTACTTTACGGCCTGTTTAAAATGCATTCATTGAAAATATTGATCTAGAATGAAGAGAAATGAGTAAGAAATAGATCCTTTCTAAATCAGCAATTAAAATTCAGAGTTGCTGGATGATGAGTCTCAGTTCAATGAGCATGATGGAATTGCTAAAATGATGAGGTGTACTATAGAAACTATGCTTGTGACCAGACTCCGCTATGCGAACTACCTCCAGTTATCAGAGTAGCAGCCATGTTAGTCTGTATTTGCAAAAAGAAAAGGAGTACTTGTGGCACGTTAGAGACTAACAAATTTATTTGAGCATAAGCTTTCATGAGCTTTCGTGAGCTTCCGATGAAGTGAGCTGTAGCTCACAAAAGCTTATGCTCAGATAAATTTGTTAGTCTCTAAGGTGCCACAAGTACTCCTTTTCTTTTTACCTCCAGCTAGGAGCACAGGGTAATATGAAATCTGGATCTCATCCTGTAAAATTTTATGCAAGTAGTTCTGTTGAAATAAATAAGATTATTCATGTTAATGAAGATTTGCAGGCTCTGTATTTAAGTCTTGTACAATTTAAAGAAAAATCTGGCTGTGCCTTCATTTTGGACTCTAACTGCTTTCATTATATTCTGCATATCATATGTTAAGGGCTATATTTGCCATTCTCCAGCACCTTATATAGTCATTTACACCAACACAAATTGGATATTATGTTGTTTCTTTTACTGTTTACACAACAATAATAATATGAAGAAACCCCACTGGTGCAGTTGGGTTCCAAATAACCATGTTTACTAACTATATACAAACATGCCAGAGCTATCTACATACATATATTTCTGGTGGCTTCTCAAACAGAGAACACAGGGAATACTGCTGCAGGGCTCACAGACAATTTAAAGGGACACTATAGTATTCCTATACACTACATAAACCTCACCCTTTCATGTAAAAGGACATTTAAAAATGTGATAAATGCATTACTATCACAAACTACTAAATATACAATGTGCTAAAAATAAAGTCTGAGAGATGGTTTACAACTGCTCCCTGTATAACATGTCATAGACAGCACAACAGTTTCTGGCAGGGTCTACTTCCTGATATAGCTGTATTAACATTGTTGCAACATTTTCCTGCTCTGCACTGTTAGAATTAGTTATAGCAGAAACACGAACATGAAGATCACTGGTATTATCACAAGTCTCAAACTAATTTCATAGGCACAGTTGCATCGTACTGTGTAAAGATCCATTCAGATGCTACAAGCTTCTTGGTGTCATCAAAAGGCTTGGTGTATTGCCTCCACTAACATTTATTTCTCTTGTGTAACAGTTCATTTAGGGGATGTCTGTCACTATGTTAGGCTAACACCTATGCCAATAACTGACAATCCCCAGAAAGGAGCATAATTGTGACATATTTTGCGACTGGGGTGCCTTAAGGACAGCTTCACTCTTGACTTGTCATTTATACCAACCATCTTTGTCAATGGTAGGGACACAATATGTAACTGAATCTTTGAAAAAAATCACATTTTTCCTTGTTTGCTCTAGGCACAGACTTGCAAGCACCTTTTGGAGGTTCTCAAGTCGCGCTTCACTAACTATTACGACCAGTGTATTGTTCAAGTAACAGTGAGAATAACCTTTGAAATAATCTATAATGAATTCCACAATTTTGACATTTTGACCCAGTTTGGGACAAAACCAAATTTGAAATCTCTGAATTTTCTGTGGAACAGAAGTTCCATTTTTCATCTCAGAAAATAACCCCTTTTGTGTGTTAATCATGAGGTGCTTCTTGTCACTGTCTTCAGTCTCCATTTGTAGGCAGGCTTGGGCTAGGTCAGTCTTGGAAAAACTATTGTGTACTGATCTGTGTCAAACAAGTCAGTTTTCCACAAACAGCCAGGCAAAACCCTTTTCTGTCTCAATGAACAATTTACTCACAGTCCAGTGGATATATGCTGTAGGTTCCTTTTTTTTTTTACTTTCACTAGGCTGAAACTGTCATTCTCTATTCCACTGTATTCCTGGGTTAGGATCCCACCTCATTACCAATTATTCCTTCCTTTGCTTTTTACAAAGCAATAACAATATGAAGAAACAACATAAGACATATTTGGGGCCTTGATAAAAGTGTTTGCTAGCCGTATACAAACATTCAAGGCCTAGCTACATATATACTACTGATCTAACTGGTTTCTGGCCACTTCTAAACCAAAATGGAACCAGATTGATGGCACTTAAAATTAAAACAGTCATAGAGCGTTTTTTAAACGAAGGGCTGGGGAAAAGCTGACAGGTGCGGAGGAACATGTGGTTTGGACAGAGGCATCCCTTAGGGGCAGATGTATTAATGGAGATTTTCTATGTCTTAGTAAAGAGGAGAGAATGGAAAATGATAAAATACAGGTAGAATATGATGAGAAACAGTCAAATGAAAGAGTCCCATTCAATTAAATCATGTAGTGTCAGATAGCGAAAAAAAAGTGACAAGTTTTTAAAGTGCTTATATACAAATGCTTCAAGTCTAAATAATAAGATGGGTGAAATACAGCACCTCATATTAAATGAGGATATTTATATAATAGGCATCATAGAAATTTGGCGCAATAAGGATAATCAATGAGACACAGTAATACCTGGGTACAAAATATATCGGAAGGCAGAACAGGTCATGCTAGTGGGGAACTATACGTGAAAGAAAGCATAGAATCAAATGAAGTAAAAAATCTTAAATGAACCAAACTGTACCACAGAATCTCTATGGATAGTAATTCCATGCTCTAAGAATAAAAATATAGCAGTAGGGATATATTACTGACCACCTGACCAGGATGGTGATCAATGCTCAGGTTGATTAGAGAGGCTATAAAAAAAAATTAAAAACATCAGTAATAATGGAGGATTTCAACTATCCCCATATTGACTGGGTACATGTCACCTCAGGACGGGATGCAGAAATAAAATTTCTTGACACCTTAAATGACTGCTTCTTGGAGCAGCCAGTCCTGGAACCCACAAGACAGACAATTCTTGATTTGGTCCTAAGTGCAGCACAGGATCTGGTCCAAGAGGTGAATATAGCTGGACTACTTGGTAATAGTGACCATAATATAATTAAATTTAACATCTCTGTGGTGGGGAAAACACCACAGCAGCCCAACACTGTAGCATTTAATTTCAGAAAGGGAGACTACAAAAAGTGAGGATGTTAGTTAAACAGAAATTAAAAGGTACAGCGCCAAAAGTGAAATCCCTTCAAGCTGCATGAAAACTTTTTAAAGACACCATAATAGATACTCAACTTAAACGCATACCCCAAATTAAAAAAACATAGTAAGAGGACCAAAAAAGTGCCACTGTGGCTAGACAACAAAGTAAAGGAAGCAGAGAGAGACAAAAAGGCATCCTTTAAAAACTGGAAGTTAAATCCAAGTGAGAAAAATAGAAAGGAGCATAAACTCTGGCAAATGAAGTGTAAACTTATAATTAGGAAGGCCAAAAAAGAATTTGAAGAACAATTAGCCAAAGACTCAAAAAGTAATAGCAATTTTTTTTAAGTACATCAGAAGCAGGAAGCCTGATAAACATCCAGTGGGCACTGGACAATCAAGATGCTAAAGGAGCACTCAAGGATGGTAAGGCCATTGCAGAAAAACTAAATGAATTCTTTGCATCGATCTTCACTGGTGAGGATGTGAGGGAAATTCCCAAACCTGAGCCATTCTATTTAGGTGACAAATCTGAGGAACTGTTGCAGATTAAGTTGTCATTAGAGGAGGCTTTGGAACAAATAGATAAACTGAACAGTAATAAGTCACCAGGACCAGATGGTATTCAGAGCTCTGAAGGAACTGAAATGTGAAATTGCAGGACTACTAACTGTAGTCTGTAACCTATCATTTTAATCAGCTTCCGTACCAAATGACTGGAGTCCAATTTTTTAAAATAGCTCCAGAGGTGATCTCAGCAATTATAGGAAGCTTGACTTCAGTACCAAGGAAACTGGTTGAAACTATAGTAAAGAACAAAACTGTCAGCCACATAAATGAACATAATTAATTGGGGAAGAGTCAACATGGTTTTTGTAAATGGAAATCATGCCTCACCAATCTACTAGAATTCTTTGTGGGGGTCAACAAGCATGTGGACAA
Source organism: Lepidochelys kempii (assembly GCF_965140285.1). Classification (NCBI taxonomy): domain Eukaryota; kingdom Metazoa; phylum Chordata; order Testudines; family Cheloniidae; genus Lepidochelys; species Lepidochelys kempii. The sequence continues at coordinate 181,467,302 of NC_136382.1, read as the reverse complement.
GGGGGATCCAGTGGATATAGTGTACTTAGATTTTCAGAAAGCCTTTGACAAGGTCCCTCACCAAAGGCCCTTAAGCAAAGTAAGCTGTCATGGGATAAGAGGGAAGGTCCTCTCGTAGATTGGTAACTTATTAAAAGATAGGAAATGAAGGGTAGGAATAAATAGTTGGTTTTCAGAATGTAGAGAGGTAAATAGTGGTGTACCCCAGAAGTCTGCACTGGGACCAGTACTATTCACCATATTCGTAAATGGGGTAAACAATGGGGTGGCAAAATTTGCAGATCATAGAATCATAGAAGATTAGGGTTGGAAGAGACCTCAGGAGGTCATCTTGTCCAACCCCCTGCTCAAAGCAGGACCAACACAAACTAAATCATCCCAGCCAGGGATTTGTCAAGCCAGGCCTTAAAACCTCTAAGGATGGAGATTCCACCACCTCCCTAAGGAACCCATTTCAGTTCTCACCACCCTCCTAGTGAAATAGTGTTTCCTCATATCCAACCTAGAGTTCCCCCACTGCAACTTGAGACCATTGCTCCTTGTTTTATCATATGCCACCACTGAGAACAGCTGAGCTCCATCATCTCTGGAACTCCCTGTCAGGTAGTTGAAGGCTGCTATCAAATCCCCCCTCACTCTTCTTTTCTGCAGACTAAATAAACCCAGTTCCCTCAGCCTCTCCTCATAAGTCATGTGTCCCAGCCCCCTAATCATTTTCATTGCACTCCGCTGGACTCTCTCCAATTTGTCACCATCCTTTCTGTAGTGGGGGGCCCAAAACTGGACACATTTCTCCAGATGTGGCCTCACCAGTGCCGAATAGAGAGGAATAATCTCTTCCCTTGATCTGCTGTCAATGCAGCCCAATATGCCATTAGCCTTCTTGGCAACAAGGACACACTGTTGACTCCTATCCAGCTTCTCATCCACTGTAATCCCCATGTCCTTTTCTGAAGAACTGCTTGCTTAGGCAGTTGGTTCCCAGTCTGTAGCAGTGCATGGGATTCTTCTGTCCTAAGTGCAGGACTCTTCACTTGTCCTTGTTGAAGCTCACAATATTTTTTGACCCAATCCTCCACTTTGTCTAGTTCACTCTGGACCCTAACCCTACCCTCCAGCATATCTATCTCTCCCCTCAGTTTAGTGTCATCTGCGAACTTGCTTAGGGTGCAATCCATCCCATCATCCAGATCATTAATAAAAAAGTTGAACAAAACCTGCTCCAGGACCAACCCCTGGGGTACTCTGCTTGATACTGACTGCCAGCTAGACATGGAGCCATTGAACACTACTTGTTGAGCCCAACAATCTAGCCAGCTTTCTATCCACCTTATGGTCCATTCATCAAGTCCATACTTTTTTAACTTGCTGGCAAGTATACTGTGGGAGACCATATCAAAACCTTTGCTAAAGTCAAGATATATCATATCCACTGCTTTCCCCATATCCACAGAGCCAGTTATCTCATTATAGAAGGCAATCAGGTTTGTCAGCCATGACTTGCCCTTGGTGAATCCATGTTGACTATTCCTGGTCACATTTGAAGGACATAAATCCACACCGCTTGGAGGTCAAGCATAGGAGTTTATTATGTACAGTGCTGACGGAGGTGTCACCAATTTATCAGGCTCAGAGACACTGTCAATCAATTGATTACAATGGAATATATGGATTTTCCATGGGCGGGAAAAGTGACTGGGTCAGAAGTCCCACACCCGCAGATAGGTTTAGCTGCAAGACAGGAATAGCACAGTAGCCAGTGGTCAAAAGGTTACATAATGTCTCCACTCCTGGTCTCAATGTTAACAAATTAACATTTAGCATTTAATTAGTACTTTAAAAATGTATTAGTATAGAATATATGTTGGATTCAATTTGGGGTCCATAGAAATGTCGTAGCTCCTTTGATTGTCCAACAGATACATATCTAGGGTAAAAGCAAAGAAACAGTGAAAGTATATGGCAATAAAGATTGCCTTTCAAGTTGCTTTTTTGTGTTTTAAGTCAGGCATTGGCTCCTGAGAAAGGGAGGTGGGAGCCCAGTTGTGTTTTGGCCTTCCTGACTACACCCCTGCATGCTCAAGCAATGTTTTTATATTCCTCCCTAGTCATCTGTCCAAATTTCCACTTCTTTTAAGTTTACTTTTTGTGTGTAAGTTCACTGAAGATTTCACTGTTAAGCCAAGCTGGTCGCCTGCCATATTTGCTATTCTTTCTGCTCATCAGGATAGTGTGATCCTGCACCCTCAGTAAGGCTTCTTTAAAATATAGCCAGTTCTCCTGGACTCCTTTCCCATTCATATTAGCCTCCCAGGGGATCCTGCTCAACAGTTCCCTGAGGGAGTCAAAGTCTGCTTTTCTGAAGTCCAGGGTCCGTATTTTGCTACTCTCTTTTATTCCTTTTGTGAGGATCCTGAACTCAACCATCTCATGGTCACTGCTGCCCAGGTTGCCACCCACTTCCACTTCCCCTACCAATTCTTCCCTGTTTTAAGTAGCAAGTCAAGAGGAGAATGGCCCCTGGTTGGTTCCTCCAGTAGTTGCACCAGAAAGTTGTCCAGATGATACAAAACTGCTCAAGATAGATAAGTCCCAAGCAGACTGTGAAAAGATACAAAAGGATCTCACAAAACTGAGTGCCTGGGCAACAAAATGGCAGATAAAATTCAATGCTGATAAATGCAAAGTAATGCATATTGGAAAACATAATCCCAACTGTACAAATAAAATGATGGGGTCTAAATTAGTTGTTACCACTCAAGAAAGAGATCTTGGAGTCATTGGAGATAGTTCTCTGAAAACATCCACTCAATGTACAGTGGCAGTCAAAAAAGCAAATAGAATGTTGGGAATCATTAAGAAAGGGATAGATAATAAAACAGAAAATATCATATTGCCTCTATATAAATCCATGGTATACCTGCATTTAGAATACTGCATACAGATGTGGTCACCCCATCTCAAAAAAGATATATTGGAATTGGAAAAGGTTCAGAAAAGGGTAACAAAAATTATTAGGGGTATGGAACGGCTTCCATATGAAGAACAAATAATAAGACTAGGACTTCTCAGCTTGGAAGAGAGATGACTGGGGAGATATGACAGAGGTCTATAAAATCATGACTTGTGCGTGGAAAGTAAATAAGGAAGTGTTATTTACTCCTTCTCATTACACAAGAACTAGGGGTCACCAAATGAAATTGAAAGGCAGCAGGTTTAAAACAAGCAAAAGGAAGTATTTTTTCATGAACGCACCCTCTTGGGAACTCTTTTCCAGAGGATGTTGTGAAGGCCAAGACTATAACAGGGTTCAGAAAGAACTAGATAAGTTCATGGAGGATGGGTCCATTACTGGCTATTAGCCAGGATGGGGAGGAATGGTGTCCCCAGCCTCCGTTTGCCAGAACCTCGGAATGGGCATCAGGGGATGGATCACTTGACTATTACCTGTTCTGTTAATTCCCTCTGGGGCACCTGGCATTGGCCACTGTCGGAAGATGGGATAGATAAACCTTTGGTCTGACCCAATATGGTCATTCTTATATACTTACAGAACACAGTGAGTGCCAATAGAGGGCTCACAAACTATTTAAAGGGATACTACCCTCTTCCTGTACATTACTGTATAGAATGCTTACATTTTAATTTGATACACCACCCACTCTGTACTCACTTTGCAGTGGTGTAAATGATTACACAAGATTCAGGGCAATGATGAATCAGACCCTATGTTCAAAAATTGACTAAATAATATGGCTTCCAAGTGATTAAAAAATTAATGCACAATTAATCGCATTGTTAAACAACAGAATCATAGAATCATAGAATATCAGGGTTGGAAGGGATCTCAGGAGGTCATCTAGTCCAACCCCCTGCTCAAAGCAGGACCAATCCAAAATTAAATCATCCCAGCCAGGGCTTTGTCAAGCCTGACCTGAAAAACTTCTAAGGAAGGAGATTCTACCACCTCCCTAGCTAACGCATTCCAGTGTTTCACCACCCTCCTAGTGAAAAGGTTTTTCCTAATATCCAACCTAAACCTCCCCCACTGCAACTTGAGACCATTACTCCTTGTCCTGTCCTCTTCTACCACTGAGAATAGTCTAGAACCATCCTCTCTGGAACCACCTCTCAGGTAGTTGAAAGAAGCAATCAAATCCCCCCTCATTCTTCTCTTCTGCAGACTAAACAATCCCAGTTCCCTCAGCCTCTCCTCATAAGTCATGTGTTCCAGACCCCTAATCATTTTTGTTGCCCTTCGCTGGACTCTCTCCAATTTATCCACATCCTTCTTGTAGTGTGGGGCCCAAAACTGGACACAGTACTCCAGATGAGGCCTCACCAATGTCGATTAGAGAGGAACGATCACGTCCCTCCAGCTGCTGGCAATGCTCCTACTTATACATCCCAAAATGCCATTGGCCTTCTTGGCAACAAGGGCACACTGTTGACTCATATCCAGCTTCTCGTCCACTGTAACCTCTAGGTCCTTTTCTGCAGAACAGCTGCCTAGCCATTCGGTCCCTAGTCTGTAGCGGTGCATTGGATTCTTCTGTCCTAAGTGAAGGACTCTGCACTTGTCCTTGTTGAACCTCATCAGATTTCTTTTGGCCCAATCCTCCAATTTGTCTAGGTCCCTCTGTATCCCTGCCCTCCAGCGTATCTACCACTCCTCCTAGTTTAGTATCATCCGCAAATTTGCTGAGAGTGCAATCCACACCATCCTCCAGATCATTTATGAAGATATTGAACAAAACCGGCCCCAGGACCGACCCCTGGGGCACTCCAATTGACACTGGCTGCCAACTAGACATGGAGTCATTGATCACTACCCGTTCAGCCCAACAATCTAGCCAACTTTCTACCCGCCGTATAGTGCATTCATCCAGCCCATACTTCTTTAACTTGCTGACAAGAATACTGTGGGAGACCGTGTCAAAAGCTTTGCTAAAGTCAATAAACAATACATCCACTGCTTTCCCTTCATCCACAGAACCAGTAATCTCATTATAGAAGGCGATTAGATTAGTCAGGCATGACCTTCCCTTGGTGAGTCCATGCTGACTGTTCCTGATCACTTTCCTCTCCTCTAAGTGCTTCAGGATTGATTCCTTGAGGACCTGCTCCATGATTTTTCCAGGGACTGAGGTGAGGCTGACTGGCCTGTAGTTCCCAGATCCTCCTTCTTCCCTTTTTTAAAGATTGGCACTACATTAGCTTTTTTCCAGTCATCTGGGACTTCCTCCGTTCGCCACGAGTTTTCAAAGATAATGGCCAATGGCTCTGCAATCACAGCCGCTAATTCCTTTAGCACTCTCGGATGCAACGCGTCCAGCCCCATGGACTTGTGCATGTCCAGCTTTTCTAAATAGAATAATAGAATACCATTTATTTAAATATTTTTGGATGTTTTATACATTTTCAAATATATTGCTTTCAATTACACCACAGAATATGAAGTGTAGTGTTCACTTTATATTTCTTTTTATTACAAATCTTTGTGCTGTAAAAAACAAAAGAAATAGTATTTTTCAATTCACTTCATACAAGTACTGTAATGCAATCTCTTTAACATGAAAGTTGAACTTACAAATGTAGAATTATATACAAAAAATAACTGCATTCAAAAATAAAACAATGTAAAACTTTGGAGCCTACTCAGTCCTACTTCTTGTTCAGCCAGTCACCCATACAAAGAGTTGGTTTACATTTTCAGGAGACAATGCTTCCCGCTTCTTGTTTACAATGTCACCAGATAGTGAGAACAGGGATTTGCATGGCACTGTTGTATCCAGAGTTGCAAGATAATTACATGCCAGATGTGATAAAGATTCATATGTCCTTCATCTTCAACCACCATTCCAGAGGACATGCGTCCATGCTGATGATGGGTTCTACTCAAGAACAATCCAAAGCAGTGCAGGCCGACACATGTTTACTTTCATCATCTGAGTCAGATGCCACCAGCCGAAGGTTGATTTTCTTTTTTTGGTGGTTCTGGTTCTGTAGTTTCTGCATCAAAATGTTGCTCTTTTAAGACTTCCGAAAGCATGCTCCACACCTTGTCCCTCTCAGATTTTGGAAGGCACTTTATATTCTTAAACCTTGGGTTGAGTGATGTAGCTATCTTTAGAAATCTTACATTGGTACCTTCTTTGCATTTTGTCAAATCTACGTGAAAATGTTCTTAAAATGAACATGTGCTGGTTCATCATCCGAGATTGCCAGAATATGAAATACATAGCAGAATGTGGGTAAAACAGAGCAGGAGACATACTATTCTTCCCCAAGGAGTTCAATCAAAATTTAATTAACACATTTTTTTTTAACAAGCAGTCATCAGCATGGAAGCATGTCCTCTGGAATGGTGGCCAAAACATGAAGGGGTATATGAATGTTTAGCATATCTGGCACATAAATACCTTGCAATACTGGCTACAAAAGTACCATGCAAACGGCTATTCTCACTTTCAGGTGACATTGTAAATAAGAAGCGGGCAGCATTATCTCCCCTAAATGTAAACAAACTTCTTTCTCTTAGTGATTGGCTGAATTAGAAATAGGACTGAGTGGACTTGTAGTCTCTGAAGTTTTACATTGTTTTGTTTTTGAGTGCAGTTATGTAAAAAAAGTCTACATTTGTAAGTTGCACTTTCATGATAAAGAGAGTGCATTACAGTACTTGTGTGAGGTCAATATACTATTTCTTTTGTTTATCATTTTTAAGGTGCAAATATTTGTAATAAATATAATAATATAAAGTAAGCTCTGTACACTTTTTATTCTGTGTTGTAATTTAAATAAATATATTTGAAAATGTAGAAAGACATCCAAAATAATTAATAAATTTCAGTTGGTATTCTATGGTTTAACAGTACAATTAAAAGTGTGATTAATTGTGATATATTTTTTGAAAAACAATTAAATTTTTTTGAGTTAATTGCATGAGTTAACAGTGATTAATTGACAGCCCTATTAAATAACTGTTTATTTACTTAACTCTTTGTAAAAAGTAACTATGGAAACGGATTAGGGGGACAGGCTAAGGGGGAGATGGCCAACAAGGTGCTCTGTTCTGCTCTGTGCTACCTTGTTTATGAGATGAGTGTTATGGCTAGAAATGTTGTCACCTCCCAGAAATAATCAAGTTTGCAACTAGACTGAAATAAGGAGACATAAAATTGTGTGTTACTGGGAGTGTTGGCCATTTATGAAAAGGCCCATTCTGTACTTCTATTGTTGGGTTTTGGTCCTTTTAAAGACAGGCATTCTGGGGCTTGTTATTTCCAAAGGGAGGATAAGAATTGTATGACAGAAGCAATGCAGGGTCAGGAATATAAAACAGCTCCCTGCAATCAGTGTGGAGATCTGGGAGAGCAGCAGGAGCAGACAACTCAAACTTTCTGTTGACGGGGTCTGGGCCAGGTCTGGAGGGGGAACCAGAGAAAGAATGTGGGAAGGGCCATGCTAGAGTAATCTGTGGAAGGGTTAGGCAGAAGGTCTAAGAAAGTAAAAATGTAGGAAGTGGGTATGAGGGTTGGGGGAGGGGAGAGTGAAGCAAGGATGACTGAGGCTGGAATGGACAGGAGTTTCACTATTTAGGTTCCCAGAGCAGGAGCCTGTGGTAGAGGAGGAATCAAGGCAACACTAAGAAGTAGTGTGGTTATACAACACTTTGCAACCAAGGGGAAGGGGTATTACAAGCAGTGCAACTAAGGGTATGTCTTCACTACCAGCTGGATCGGCGGGCAGTGATCGATCCAGAGGGGATCGATTTATCATGTCTAGTCTAGATGCGATAAATCAATCCCCGAGCGCTCTCCCATTGACTCTTGTACTCCAGTGCCATAAGAGGCGCAGGCAGAGTTGACGGGGGAGCAGTAGCAGTCAACTCACCGCAGTGGAGATACCACAGTAAGTCAATCTAAGTATGTTGACTTCAGCTACCTTGTTCACGTAGCTGAAGTTGTGTAACTTAGATCGACCCCCCACCCCCCAGTGTAGACCAGGGCTAAGAGAAGAAGGAAGCACAGATCCTAGTTAGAGGGCTGTGCCCAAAGGTGAAGGACTTGTTCTGTCGACTTTTGTTTGCTCTGGCAATGGAGGATTTTTTGTTGGTTTGACCAGGGGGCTGAACGACATAGCTACTGAAGGCACATTAAAAGGAAAGCTAGAGGGGGAGCTGCACCTACTGCTGGAGAAGGTAAGCCACTGTTAGGATAAGCACTAAAAATTAATATAAATATTGAAAAATAAATTTGTTTTGTCTCCTGTGAAACTTTGCTAGCTTGAAAAAACAAACAAATAAATAAATAAATTGCATACTGCATTTTGCCAGCTGTATTTTGCAGTAAGATTGTTTTCTGCCTTGGGGAAAATTGTGAATGCATCATCTGATTGATCTGCTTTGTTTTCGCAAGAGAGACTGAAGTGTTAATAAAAATTACTGATGTGCAAGTTCAGCATATTGTATGATCTGGATAGGGTATCTGAGCTTTTCAGCATTTGAATATCTGCATAAGCCCATAAGAATTTCAAATAGATCATATTGTGACACAGACACACGGCAAGGTTTTATTCTTCTCTTTGATATCTGAATAGTAAATATTCTTGTAAAAGACAAAAAGGAAATTTACTTCTCTCTCTGTCATGAGCTCCTTTCACTAGTCCCTGTGCATACAAATGTAAATACCAGTAATTTCTTTTTCTTTTTAATATGTTGGAGATGGAGTTTTACAGAACTCAGCTGCATAGATTAAAAAAAAACCTCTTGTATTCTCAATGGGGCCAATGTTTGTAAGTCATAAAATGCCTTATTTTCATTTGGTTTTGTGAGGTATGTTTATTTCCTACTTCCTATTATGTTTCCTTTGAAAGGATAGTCTCTTCTCTTCTCTGCTCTGATCCTTTCTGTAAGACAACAGAAAAGTATTGTTTAAACTGTGGGTTAGAGACCCTAGCACTGCTGCAGCCCTTCTAAAAGTATTTATTTATTTATTTTTACTTTACTCATTCAAACACATGAGAAACTTTAAAAAAGACAAGTGAAATACTGCAGTCCAATGTAGACACATCTATGTTACCAGTTCACATCTGTGTTACTAGACCTGGCCCATAAATAGACAACTTCATGGACCAAAATAGCAGACTTCAATGGAGTTGCAACTGGAGATCATTTGTAAGACTGGCCTGAAAACAAGAATTCCATTTCAGAACAAACATTGAGGTTTTGAAATCTGTTTCCATTCTGCATTGGACTGAAAATGAGACCTTTTGAAATGTTTTGTGGGGGAAAAAAAACTTGAGTGCGAGAGAGAGAGCAACACACCCCAAAATATCCTGGTAGATAGGGCACTCACTTGGGATGTGAGAGACACAGTTTACAGTCCCTGCTCTAAGTCAGGCAGAAGAGGGACTGTAATCTGAGCCTCCCACATCCTGGATGAGTATCCTAACTATTGGGCCATTGGTTATTCTGCAGGTTCTCTCTCCATTTTTGATCAGAAATTCCATGTTGGACCTGAGATACCTTCTTAAAGAATCAGTATTTTCCAGTGAAAAACGTTTCATTACAAAATTCCCAGTCAGTTCTAATAATTTGTACCTACACTTACGATTTTAACAACCTAAACAAACAAACAGAAATACAGTCAAAAGGAGATGTGAGTCTTGTGATATGTTTCTGAATATATCTGAGGTACTTTTGAGAATTTGTGGACACCACTGCTATGCAGTCTGTACTGTTATTAGTACATATAATGACAAAGCTTCAGATGTTTTGGCTGGCCGGGGAAAGCCCTGAAAGGTTTGGCTAAGCTTCAGAAAAGATTCAAACCTTTTGCTTTTTCCCTCCTTCCTCTTTCTACCTTCCACATCAAGCAGATTCTCTCTCCCTTCAACCTCTGTCCTTTCATTCTGTTCACCCATCAATTTCTTTTTTCCTCCCCATTAGTACATTGAGTTCTATGTAACCCTCTCCTTTGGTGATACTTCACTGGGACAGGAATTCTGGTGTGCTCTTTTCTGGGCATTGCCCAGCTACTGTATCTGTATCTATGTGCATCCTCTAGGGCTTCACGGTAAATTCTGAGGGAGAGCAGGCTTGTGATAGCTAATGACACAAGAACAGGAATTTTCAGGGAAAATGGGATATTCTTCAGGAGGTAAGGAAAAATGGAAGAGGTCACATATAAGGACCTACAAAAGTAAGGAGTGATTAAAGTTATAGACCTAAGAATCAGTCTGAGCTGCTTTACCTATTTCAGAGTAGATTTTCCCATTCTTAAGCTCATTGCATCCTGCACTACGTTTGGGAGCTAGGTAGTACAGTGGCTTGGAGTTGGTGCATAAGTCTTATTTCTATATTATTTTTGTTGGATAAAAGTGACACATTATCCACCGACCAAAAGTCTTCTTTTCAGCTACAGAACAGGTATTGGTAGGGCATTCATCTCACACAGGCTTGACCAACATGTTTCTATCCTGCTCTGGAGAGACCATGCATACATAAAGATAAGGGAGGAGTTAAATATCAATGCTCATTCATCAATGTTTAAAGAGCCCACAAGATAAGGGCTTTAGTGAAGCTTTGATGCCCCCAAAACCTTGCACAGTCCCTCTAAGTAGGGACAAATTTCATTTCTATTTGTTAGTATTGTCTAGGAGCACAAAATTGCCATGCCCAACCATACTGGTGTTACATTTAGTCAGGAGTCCTGTCTCTGACAGACGAGCACCAGATGCTTCAGAGGAAGATGCAGGAAACTCTGTAGTGCACTATAATGGACTGAACTGCTCCTAGAGGAAGTCATGCCTAACTTTCATCAGCTAGTGGATGGTTTATGCCTTGAATAATAAAGGCTTATATCTCTTTATAAAAATGTGTTTGCCTCATTTTATCTAACATAACTGTGAATGTTCTAATTATATGCAGAGATATGGAGCAAAATCTGTGGATCATGATGAAAAATGAGTTTCGAAGTACCTCATTTTTATTTCTACAGTACATCTGTTGACACTGCAAAATTGTCAAACTGGTGAGCACAATTGGCAATTTCTAAAAGAGCAAGAATATCCTGCCTGCTACAAGACACCTGACCCCCACCCCCATGTGTCTCATTTCATTGCCCCTGGCAGACAAACACTATCAGAATTTTGTTGAACACCAAGATTCATTCCCCCACTGTGGATGGCTGCTGTGAAATATTGTTTCGCATCATGGTTAATCAGCACTTGGTTGACCACCAGTGTTGTGTTGTTTAGGTACCAGATGGTTCTGTCAGACACTATAGCTCATTTTCCCCCTCCTATTTATTTACTTCATACTCCCCAAGAGAGCAAAAGACATTTGTAGCCTGTCATGTATTTGTTCTAGTATTTTTTTAGTTTACTTTCCTTTACTGAACTCTAACATGAGACACACACTAACTTCAGTTTCTTAGAAACATTACTGATTCTGGTATTAGTCTTTTGCTTGCTGACATGTTTTGTAGTTGTGTACATCTAGGGTGACCAGATGTCCCAATTGTATCAGGACTGTCCTGATATTAGGGATTTTGTATTCTATAGGACCCTGTCATAAATATAAAGGGAAGGGTAAACCCCTTTAAAATCCCTCCTGGCAAGAGGAAAAATCCTGGCACCTGTAAAGGGTTAAGAAGCTAAAGGTAACCTTGCTGGCACCTGACCAAAATGACCAATGAGGAGACAAGATACTTTCAAAAGCTGGGAGGAAGGAGAGAAACAAAGGGTCTGTGTCTGTCTATATGCTGCTTTTGCCGGGGATAGACCAGGAATGGAGTCTTAGAACTTTTAGTAAGTAATCTAGCTAGGTATGTGTTAGATTATGATTTCTTTAAATGGCTGAGAAAAGAATTGTGCTGAATAGAATGACTATTTCTGTCTGTGTGTCTTTTTTGTAACTTAAGGTTTTGCCTAGAGGGATTCTCTATGTTTTGAATCTAAATACCCTGTAAGATATCTACCATCCTGATTTTACAGGGGTGATTCCTTTACTTCTATTTACTTCTATTTCTATTAAAAGTCTTCTTGTAAGGAAACTGAATGCTTTTTCATTGTTCTCAGATCCAACGGTTTGGGTCTGTGGTCACCTATGCAAATTGGTGAGGATTTTTGCCAAACCTTTCCCAGGAAGTGGGGTGCAAGGGTTGGGAGGATTTTGGGGGGAAAGACGTGTCCAAACTACATTTCCCAGTAAACCCAGTTAGAGTTTGGTGGTGGCAGTGGATATTCCAAGGACAAAGGATAAAATTAATTTGTACCTTGGGGAAGTTTTGACCTAAGCTGGTAAAAGTAAGTTTAGGAGGTTTTCATGCAGGCCCCCACATCTGTACCCTAGAGTTCAGAGTGGGGGAGGAACCTTGACAGACCCTATTATCCCCCTCTCCCTGGTCCCAATTTTTCACCCTTGCTATCTGGTCATCCTATGTACTTCATGAACATAATTATGGTGGATCATCTAAATATATTGAAGAAGAAATATATATCTCAAATATAGTTGAATGAATAGATTTTTAGAGACTACAGTCTAGGGTGATACATTTTAGGTTGCAGTGCCATCAACATACTGATAATTCTCAAGCCTATGTCTCTTTATCACATATAGCAGGTGCAGTTTTCTTGCCTTCGCACTGTCTTATAAAGAGAGATCTGGAAGATGAGCTAGCTGCAGCTTAATATAGATACGAAAGAGGTGATGCTGGCTGTCAGAGGACAGCAACTGGATCTGTTGCTGTGATTGTCCCATTAGTGTGTTGTGTCACTTGCTAAAGAGGCTTTCAAGCACAGGACTTTTTACCATCCACCAAAGCTCTTGTATTTCATAGCCCCCTTTCCTATCAGCGCTTTCCTAAGAGATTGAAGAGTAAGGCAAACTTGGCCACATTTTTGTCACTTTTAGCGGGTACTACTGCCATCTGTTCTACTTCAGAAGACACTTCGAAACCACACAAATTTCATGAAATTGGAGTGGGTCAGTGCCATATGAGTACACTTCCCCTCTGCTTTGTACACTGTACTGCCTTTTCATCTGTCTCTGAGTGCAAGCCAAGAAAAGATGTTTTCCACAGCATTTTCACAGGCTTCCTAACAACAATGAAGTTCTTTATGCAGTTTCATTAAAGAAACATTTGGAAAATGGAAAACAAGTGGATATGTAATCCTGAAAATCCAAGTGATGAACTCTAGAGCCATTTGACTATTAATCCTGAACCTTTGACTACCTCACCTCCAGTGACCACTGGCCCATCTGAACTAAGCATACTTCTAACAATCTAAGTTGCAGAGACATTTCAAACCACCACTATGCATAATAGAACAATTTGCAAAAGTGATATTCTTCCTTTCCCCACCACCTGAGAAGTAATTTTCAGTAGGAAAGAAGGCTAATCCTGGGGTTCTACAAAACTTCATAGTAGGACAGGTATGTATCTATCTATGATCTGTGAAAGGAAGAAAAGAGGGAAGTGCAAAATACATTGATGAAACATTAATTTAATTTAGTCATAACTAGAGGGGATATTGGGGGGCTGAAAGAAGACCTAACAAAGCTAGGCATAGAGAAGGTTGTTCAGCCGCTCATACTATATTTACCTTCCATTAAGCACAAAAAACGAGGACACCCAGTTTAAAGAAAAGTAACAAATTTCAGATTGATAAAAGGAAATTATTTCATTTACACAATAAATGCTTATCCTATGGTACTCACTGCCAAATATTTTACTGAGATGAAGAATTTATGCCTGGATAACTATATTTATTCATTGTGAATTGAAGTAAATGGCAGTTCTCCCATTTGACTTCATCAGCTTAGGATCAAAGTTGTATTGTGGTGATGGGCACCACATAAAAACCCTGAAAGTGGCAGAGGAACATAGCAAATAATACCCACTGAACATTTTTTAAATGAAAGAATTTCTGAAAAAGAGTTCTTTGGTTTTCTCTTTTCTGTAAAGTTTGACAAGACCAACAATCATGATGAGTTTGTGTGATACAAAGGTTTTATTGACATGTATCTGGGATGTCCTGCATCACTCATTCATGTTTTTTTCACCCAGAAGTAGAGCTGGGGGGTGAATAATGGATTTTTCACTTCATTGGCTATTTGAGGGGCAAAATCATTCTGAGTAAGACAAAACATTTCATTTTAACACAACTGAAACATTTCAGTGCTGACACTTTCTTAACATTCTTGAATTTTTAAAAATAAAATTACAGGACATTTGAAATAATTTCAACTTGAAAAGTCTCAACATTTCATTTTGAAGATGTGAGAATGATATGCTTTTATATGTATTCATTAATTATATTTGGAAGTTAAAAAAAAAAAGTTTGGCAAAACTGAAGTGAATTTATGAAATTTTTGATTTTGCTCAACCTGCACATCTTGCCAAGAAAAGTTGCAGACAAAAAATTTCACTCAACTACATTCATGAGTTGTACAGTACTCATACTGGTGAAAATTTCATATCACACCATCATATATTTTCTCTTTGTCTCATATATTCACTATTCAACAATTTTGTTAATGCAGTGTTAAGGTTGGCTGGTTACTCTTCCAGAAAGTCAGATGCACCTTTACTTTAATCCCTGAAAACCAAGAAATACTGGCATACTTTTTCATAATAATAATAATGGTAATGTCTCCCCACACCTTAACAATAGTGGTGTTACCTCTGATTCTCACTGTAGCACACCTTATTGGTTATTGGTGAAAATATTGTTTAAAACTAAAGGCAGTTAAAAGAGTGATTAACTGGTCTTTGAGAAGTCACGTGCAATCGGTATTATTCAAAATGTGATAATATGATTTAGAGTTTCTAACATTTTAAACCAAAAAAAATGTATTCAAGCCCCTTTTTAGACTTGAGTTAGGGGAAAGGCTATACTGATTTGATTAAAAGAATTCTTCCCCTCCCCTAAGACTAGCTTCTTAAACACTTCTTACAGAATGATTCATAATATATAGAATTGCAAATGTGGCCTGGGACTTCTTGCCAGTTGTTAAATGTGTGTTTTCTTGTTTAAGCAAAGAAACAAAAGATAGAAATTTTATAGTGGAAGAAATTACACTGCACTCCTCTTCACACAATATTGTGATGTTTTGGAAATGAAATTCTGTTTTCTTTCTCTCTCTGTGTGTATATACTGCTTACCCATTACAGTAAAAGCTAAGACAGGAACCATTTTGGTTCATGAAACACACAAAAGTAGCTGTCTACATCTCTAATACGTGGAACTATGTTGCACAAGATACTTAGTTTGCTTGAGTAATCAACTTAAAGCAGCAGTGCAATAATGTCAGTCACCAGTCATGCAAGCTGAACTTAATTATACAGTAATTGCATATTTGATACACTAAAAGCAAAGGGAAGCAGTGTTTCATTGTACTTACCATGAAATAAACATGTATTACTCATTCACTTAGTTACTACACTGTAGCATTATTATAGACATTGCCATTTTGCTTTAAGGTGCAATTCATTATTTATTTGGTTGTGACATGCAGATGTTTATTAAAACTGTTAGAATAAACTTCTTCTGAAATGAACGATTGCATACTTTACAGGAAGCTGTCTTTCTCACATTCTTAGTTTTAAATGTTTTTAAAGCTGTGTTATACTACTTTCAGGAAACTTTTAAATCTTTCAGTGTTACAGAGGAGAGTTCATACTGTGGTCACCTACAGTATCGAAAAGAGCAGTATCTGAAAAATCTCATTCATGGCCATTCCAACTGGGCAACTGGATCTGTTAGCACACCTGTGGCCTCCCCCTGTCATTCCTCCATCTTGGCATACTATACAGTCTTGGAAGCAGATAAAAGTGTGCTACCACCTTTATACTGCTGCTTCATCTGCTTCAGCTGGTACATCCTCTGTGAGTATGTCTACAAGGCAGCCGTGAAAAAAGCTTCCGAGTGCAGGTAGACAGTGGGGCTAGCGGGGCTCAACCTAGCATATAAAACTAGCAGTCTGGATGTTGTCTCGGGCAGCAGCTCAGACTCTCAAGCTCACCCCCCCTCCCTGGGGACTGAGCTCAGGCTCGTCTCTGCCAGAGCCACAGCATCCACACTGCTATTTTTTGTGTGATAATTTGAGCTCTGATAGTCCAATACTGTCTGCTCAAGCTGGGAGAGTCTCTCCTCGGGCCAATGTAGACATACCCTCTGTGGTATAGAAGTCATTGTGCTTGCCTCCATCCCCTGTCACAACCCAATGGCCCCCTCCTTCGGGGGTCCCCTGGGGAGGCAGATCAGCATTGTATGCTGCTAATGCTGTTGCAGGTATCACAAAGCATTTGGGAAGGGTCAAAGGTGTGAGTGTATAGTGGACGAGTCCTTTTCAGGTTGCAGGAGGCCAAAGGGGGAGGAAGGAAGAGAGCAGAGAACAGGTTAACTCGACACCTCAGCTAGCTCCATCTGAAGATAAGACACTGGCCCCGGTCCAAGATCATGGGCTCGATGAGAAGTCGGCAGCTGCATTCACATTTTACCCCCCCCGCCCTCCGCCAGCCGTGAGAAAAGGAGAACTAAGCGGAGCAGGACTGCAGAGATAAGACCGAGAACCAATAAGATGGTGAAGACCAACGGGGCGGGGGTGAGGAATAAAGTCTCTGGAGCTTTGGACTGGTACAAAGAGTACGGGGAACAGAGGTCGCTGAACAAAATGCCCCCAAAAGAACCCAGGACTTTAAAACCCTTCTAAGAACTGAAGCAAGTTGGGGATCAACAGCAGACCCTGGACGACCCGTGCACAGGACAAGAACTCCCATCCACCCGTCCCCCTCTTCTTCTTACATTACTCCCAGGCTTGGCCAGCCTTGGGTAGTGCAAGTGTGAGTATGAAAGTGGGTTAGGGCTTGGGGAACGAATACTTTCTTCCTTCCTCTGAGTGACGTGGGGAATGGAATCCCCAATACTCTCTGCTGTTATTTTATTATTTTATCCATAAAGCTTTAAAACTTAGACCCTTGGTGTGCTTCTTCATCCCCTCCCCAAATAATCCTGCAGCCTCAGCCTAATCACCCGATGCCTCAGGCAGATTGGTAACTGAAATTTGTCACAGTTTTGGTGGAGAATTGCAGAGTGGGGGGCCCTGCAGAGCATACCAACTGTTCTGCCCTTGGCATTTCATGTTTGCTCTGTCTTGCACTGTTGGTATTACATGTTGAGGATTTTATGATTAGAGGTGTGCCCACTCTCAGCTGTAGTATGCCTGAGAATTGGAGAGGGGTTTAGCAGTCCTCTCTCCACCCCAGTTGCTGGGGGAAGGGTGCAGGTGGGTATACCCCTGGTTGTAGAAGTCCCAGGTAATTGGAAGAGGACTTAGAGATGCTCGCTCCAGGCAAACAATCCTCGGTGCATTTGCCCTCAGCCGTAGCATGCCTGAGTGGAAGAGGAGAACCTAGGGTGTCTCGCTCTGCCTGGGAAGGGTTTTATTTTGTGTATGGACACTTGGTGGTATTAGATCGAGTAATACGGAGGGAGGTTTAGCGTCTCTCTCTCCGGCCCAGGGAGGTGAAGTTGTATGCCTCGGTGCAGTCGTAGGCAGCATGAAAAATCAAGTGATTCAAAAAGACCTTAGGAGTGGTATTAATGATTTGTGGTAACATGTTCAGGAAACAGAAGGGTACAGCTGCGGACTCGGGAGTCCCACAGTCATGGGCATCAATGGTGGGGTCCTGGGAGGCTGGGTGCCCATGCCACAGGGGAGGCAGCAAAAAGGGATGGGACCCTCTTGCCTCTTTCAATGGGGTCAAGGACCTCTCCCTCCTGGAGAGGGCTCTCGCCAAAGTGGGATACAATCCCTGGGATTCTGTGGCAGAGCTTCAGATAAGCGTGCATACTTGGCAGGATTTGATAGACCTGTATGCCCAATATGAGAAGCAAAAGGGTAAAAACCTAGGGGCAGCTGTTGGATTAGTATGGACTGTGGCAGCCATGTGGTATCAAATGTTGTTGGGATAGAAAGAGGAGGCGGGGAAAAGAGAAGACGTGTGTACCTGTCAGCTAGTGGAAATTGAGCAACTGAAAGCACAAATCACTAATCAGGCAGCAACCCAAGCCTATGCCCAGGACAAGTTGCAGGCCTTGAGACAGGACTTCCAGGTGAAAAAAGCGAAACACACCTGCCTGGAAGCACTGGCTAAGCAAGTACTGGTCCTTCAGGGGCTTTTCAAAGATTTGACCATTCATTCTCAGCATACGCTGCAACAGCTGTGTGCCTGCCATGAAAAGGAAATTGAACAGTTAAAACATCAGTTGGCCATATGTTCAGTCCAGGTGGCGAGCCTCATGGGGGATAAATTGGGTGACCCTGGTGAGGATCCTCAATTTTGGGTGGAACCTTGTTGCACCCCTATAGCGGCCCTCATTAAGACGAAGGAGAGGTCCAGTGGGTGAAGGGGGAGGTCATATGTATGGCACCCTCAACTACAAGGAGAGCACCCCGTGGGGTGATTATGAAGAAGAAAGGGACCAGGAGGGGTGGGGGCTAATTATGGAGCCCACCTTCCTTTCTAAAGGGGTAGTGGAACAAAGCTTGTGCCCATGGAAAGGGACCATGCAGGAGAAAAAAAAATGATTGGGCCCAGACAAGCAGGCAGGCAACAGATAAAGAAATTGGAAAAGAAGTTGGAAGCCCTGAGGGTATAGTTGGCAGGAGTAAGGAAAGGAATAAATGCAGACATGGGAAATTCAGACCCTTGAAATAGTATTTGGAATAGAAAAATCTGAGTTGATTAAGGTGTCATTTGGAAGGATAAGCAAGTGATTTAGGGAAAGAGTGAGAAGTTAACTCTGCAGAGGCTGGAGGGAATTAAGCAGTTAAATGTTGTAACAGTTTTAAAAAGTAAAAGTGCTATAGAAAGAAAATTCCTGTTTTTTTTTTGCAGCCATTCTGAAGGAAAAATGCGCCCTTTTCCAAAGGAATGTCTGTAAATAATCCAGGCAAAGAGACTATCTAATTGAAATCATTTGACTATGGACAATTTACTCAAATTTGCTAAAAGAATATAAAGAACTTAACTGCCCCAAATGTATAAAGGGAAGGTAATTTATATACAGCTGTGTAAAAACAGAGCAGTGTATATTGTGGAAGGGGTAAAAGAAATGCAAACATACCACGCTACTTAATTCAAATCCTATTAGGGCTCCAAAGGGAGCCACAATAGGTTGTGTTTTCTTTTTCAGATTTTTGTATGTTTTAAAAGCAGGAGTTGAAAGTGAAAAATAATCAAAACACTGGTGAAAGTTGATTGTATCCCTTTTAAGACAGAGTCTCTAAGCTGCTAATGGCTTTGAATCCAAAAGCAAGCCAGAAGGTGTCTGTGTTAATGCAAATTACCTCACTGATAAAGGTAGAAGCCATTGAAACCTGGCCTGCCTATAGAACAAACACAGGGAAATATGGGGGTAATTCCTCTGTTTTGCCTGCAATCAGCAAGGGTATTTGTAAAAAAAAAGGAATATTTTAAGCAATGATCTGCCGCCCCCAAAGGGGTAGAAATATGGGGGTGTAGGGTTGTCTTTCAAAACAACAGGAAAAGCTGATACCAGCTGAAAAGCAACCCAGAATACCATGAATCTACTGTAATAATAGAAATTGTGTTTTGTGTTCTATATTTTGTTTTGTGGTGCTTGTTTTGTTGCTAGCACTATTGTGTACCAAATGCTGCAGGGAAACCTCCTTAGGTAGCAGACACCATATTAGGAGAAGTTGTTTTTGGAGCAGGGATTATAAATACTGTAGACCTGGAGGTGATTAAGAATAAGAGTGCTAAAGGAGTTGGCGGATGTGATTGCAGAGCCATTGGCCATTATCTTTGAAAACTCATGGCAATCCGGGGAAGTCCCGGAAGACTGGAAAAAGGCTAATGTAGTGCCCATCTTTAAAAAGGGAAGAAGGAGGATCCTGGAAACTACAGGCCAGTCAGCCTCACCTCAGTCCCTGGAAAAATCATGAAGCAGGTCCTCAAGGAATCAATTCTGAAGGACTTAGAGGAGAGGAAAGTGATCAGGAAGAGTCAGCATGGATTCACCAAGGGCAAGTCATGCCTGACTAATCTAATTGCCTTCTATGATGAGATAACTGGCTCTGTGGATGAGGGGAAAGCGGTGGATGTGTTGTTCCTTGACTTTAGCAAAGCTTTTGACACGCTCTCCCACAGTATTCTTGCCAGCAAGTTAAAGAAGTATGGGCTGGATGAATGGACTATAAGGTGGATAGAAAGTTGGCTAGATTGTCAGGCTCAACAGATAGTGATTGGTGGCTCCATGTCTAGTTGGCATCTGGTATCAAGTGGAGTGCCCCAAGGGTTGGTCCTCGGGCCGGTTTTGTTCAATATCTTCACTAATGATCTGGAGGATGGGGTGGATTGCACCCTCAGCAAGTTTGCAGATGACACTAAACTGGGAGGAGAGGTAGATACGCTGGAGGGTAGGGATAGAATACAAAGGGCCCTAGACAAATTAGAGGATTGGGCCAAAAGAAATCTGATGAGGTTCAACAAGGACAAGTGCAGAGTCCTGCACTTAGGACGGAAGAATCCAATGCACTGCTCCAGACTAGGAACTGAATGGCTCAGCAGCAGTTCTGCAGAAAAGGACCTAGAGGTTACAGCGGACGAGAAGCTGGATATGAGTCAACAGTGTGCCCTTGTTGCCAAGAAGGCCAATGGCATTTTGGGCTGTATAAGTAGGGGCATTGCCAGCAGATCGAGGGACATGATCATTCCCCTCTATTCGACATTGATGAGGCCTCATCTGGAGTACTGTGTCCAGATTTTGGCCCCCAAACTACAAGAAGGATGTGGAAAAATTGGAAAACGTCCAGCGGAGGGCAACAAAAATTATTAGGGGACTGGAACACATGACTTATGAGGAGAGGCTGAGGGAAATGGGATTATTTAGTCTACGGAAGAGAAGAATGAGGGGGGATTTGATAGCTGCTTTCAACTACCTGAAAGGGGATTCCAAAAAGCATGGATTTAGACTGTTCTCAGTGGTAGCTGATGACAGAACAAGGAGTAATGATCTCAAGTTGCAGTGGGGGAGGTTTAGGTTGGATATTAGGAAAAACATTTTCACTAGGAGTGTGGTGAAACACTGGAATGCGTTACCTAGGGAGGTGGTGGAATCTCCTCCCTTGGATATTTTTAAGGTCAGGCTTGACAAAGCCCTGGCTGGGATGATTTAATTGGGGATTGGTCCTGCTTTGAGCAGGGGGTTGGACTAGATGAACTCCTGAGGTCCCTTCCTACCCTGATATTCTATGATTCTATGAATAAATTAAGCTCTCTGTCCCAGTTACAGGACAGCCTAATACAAAAAAAAAAAAGAAAGGAAATGAAAAACCATATTGTACATGGGAAGTACTGAAATGCAGATACTTGCTTTGTCCACCTTGGAACACAAAATGTTTTGGGTAATATCAGAAAACACTAAGGTTTTGATACACTTGCTAAAGCAAAGCAAAAGATCACTATTTGATACTTATCAATACGAATGGATGCAGTGTGTTTCTGGCATAGTAAGGCCAGACCTTTTAAGTGGGGAAATTGTTGTTAAAAACACACACCAACAAGCTCTGGGAACAAGGATATGAAAAATTAGCCCACTCCTCATATGGCACATGCAATCCTTCTGGCTACCCCAGACCTCGGGCCAGTGGGCTGGGGAGTGAGGGAAGCTATTGGACACCAGAGGTTGTACCGAGTGGACTTCTCAAAAGAGGGTGTGCTTGTCCTTCCTGTTACTCCAGAGCCCTGTAGTAAAGACTTTTCACTAGGATCCTGTATGTGGGATGAATTGGATAATGAGACCAGAGTTCTGTATAATGGGTAATGTGTATGTGTTAATTCCTGGAAAGAAGTGTTTTGGGAGGATGGGAGTGTTAACAACCCACTAGTAGACAAATGTGAATGTAATGTAAGTACTGTGTTTACCAATAATTACATTTACTATTTGCCACAACCCAAAAAGTCTCCGCTTTGCCCAGTTGAGGGAGGAACTATGTGAAACCCGCGAAGCCATAGAGACCGCTTTAGATTCAGAAAAGGCCAAGTGTAAGGAATCATTATTAAAGATATCCAGGGGTAGCAAATTGAAGACATGGTAATGTTGCAAAAGCTGGGGAAGGCGGCCCACACTCTGGAACCAAGTGGGTAGGTCCGTACCCCATTGTGAATCACATCTCCCCGGTAGTGTACCAAACTAGGGATATGCAACCTAGCTGGAGCTACTATAAAGTGGATCTATAACTTGCTGGAAAACCATTCCCAGAGAGTCATCATCAGTGGTTCAGAGTCATGCTGGAAGGGCATAACGAGTGGGGTCTTGCAGGGATCCGTTATGGGTCCGGTTCTGTTCTATATCTTCGTCAACGATTTAGATAATGGCATAGAGAGCACACTTACAAAGTTTGCAGACAATGCCAAGCTGGGAGGGGTTGCAAGTGCTTTGGAGGATAGGATTAAAATCCAAAATGATCTGGACAAACTGGAGAAATGGTCTAAAGTAAACAGGATGAAATTCAATAAGGACAAATGCAAAGTACTCCATTTAGCAAGGAACAATCAGTTGCACACATACAAAATGGGAAACAACTGCCTAGGAAAGAGTACTGCGGAAAGGGATCTGGGGGTTATAGTGGACCATAAGCTAAATATGAGTCAACAGTGTAACACTATTGCAAAAAAAGCAAACAGCATTCTGGGATGTATTAACAGGAGTGTTATAAGCAAGACACAGGAAGTAATTCTTCTGCTCTACTCCGTGCTGATTAGGCCTCAACTGGAGTATTGTGTCCACTTCTGGGTGCCACATTTTAGAAAAGATGTGAACAAACTGGAGAAATTCCAGAGAAGAGCAATAAAAATTATTAAAGGTCTAGAAAACATGACCTATGAGGGAAGATTGAAAAAATTGGGTTTGTTTAGTCTGGAAAAAGAGAAGACTGAGAACGGGCATGATAACAGTTTTCAAGTACATAAAAGACTGTTACAAGTAGGAGGAAGAAAAATTGTTCTTCTTAACCTCTGAGAATAGGACAAGAAGCAATGGGCTTACATTTCAGCAAGGGAAGTTTAGGTTGGACATTAGGAAAAACTTCTTAACTTTCAGGGTGGCTAAGCACTGGAATAAATTGCCTAGGGAGGTTGTGGAATCTCCATCTTCGGAGATTTTTAAGAACAAGTTAGACAAACCCCTGTCAGGGATGGTCTACATAATAATTAGTCCTGCCATGAATGCAGGGGACTGGTTAAATGACCTCTCGAGGTTACTTCCAGTCCTATGATTCTATGAAACTATCTACATTTGCCCTCCTCTTGGCTCAAACTCCACTCTCAAAATATATAACTCTGATTTTATTTGTCTTCATTGTTTTTAGATTTCTACACTCAAAGATAAGAACTCTTGTCAATGGCTTTAAGGTAAGAACACATGTTTTTACCAAAATATGTGTTTGGGTGTGTTTATTATATATTAGAAACACATTTATAATGCACAACTTCCTGTGTTTAAACCCAAACTCCCCACAACGAACAACTACAAGGCAGAAAATAGAAATTTAAGACAAAGGTAATAGTGAAACACAAAGTCAAATCATGACCTATATTAAAAAAAAATATCTCCCATGAGCTGCTCTTCTCCCTCCAAAATGTTTGTCTAATATACTTTCTTCCTGGTTACAGGATTTTTTTTTTGCCTAGTCTGTTTTCAGAAGAGATGAGAAGAAGCATTTTTTATTTTACATTTCACAGTGAGCTAGGTTATCAGATTATTCTCAGTTCAAAGTAGAGATGAAAGCCACTACAAAAATATATGGCAGCTCTTTTTCTAAGAAAAAAATCTTTGTAGAGATGATATGGTTTCTGGTGTTGTACGCAACCATTCTATGCTGAGCAGTTTGTTTTTAGGAAAGGAAATAAGAGAATAACATTGGCTGAAGCTACAAGGGACTGTAGAGATGGAATGGGCCAGATGTTGAGTAGTGCAGAAGCCCAGTGGTTTCAGACCTGCAGGAACTCTGCAGGGGCCTGGACAGTTGTCAGGATGGCATGGCAGACACTTTATTCTTGGGACTTGAAGAAGCCTAGAAGGGGTAGGTAGCTCATTTTTATGAGCTACCTACCTTCACCTCCCTTTCTGTCTGTCTGTCTTTCCCTTGCAGGGATCATGGAGCTTACTTTGCCCTAGCCAATGCTGGGGAGAGCAGAAAAAGGTGTACCTCTGTGCCACTCAAAAAACAAACAAACCACTTTTCCTATACAGTACTGAGAGGAGGATTGTGTGCCATTTCTCTGACCTGACTGCCCTGGCATTGAGCTATCCACTGTATTTCTAACCTGATAACTCCATTTTGGAGCTGTCAGTCGGCTCCTCTGGTCTCAAATCTAGCTATGTTTTGCTGGTGAGAGACCCATTTCAGTCCAGACTGGCAAGTAGCTTACTGCAGGACCGAAAGGGGACTATCAAAACCAAATTAGGGTAAAACCAAGATTGTGGATCCATGAGGCAGAAGAAATGCCAAATAGAAAAAGTCTGTAATTTTTCAACAGCTTAATGGAAAATAACATCCTCGTTAAAGGAGAAAACATGAATAGCACTGTCAGCTTGTCAACCTGACCCTTGCAATTAAATAAACTTCAGTTACACTTATTTTTTGCTAGTCTTTTGAGAGGGGAGAAATATTCTTTTGATTGGGAAAAAAGTGTAAAACTTTATTTTTAATGTGGTTCAACTAAAGGTTAACTAAAGGAATGCTCAAAAAGAACAAGGAGCAAGAGGTAACAACGGATACATAAAAAAAAGATTGGCTATTATACAATTAAATAATTTTTGGTGAGTACTTAAATTAACTCACAATTTGCTGAACTCCCCCTTCAGACATGTGAATGTACTGATACACTTAACTGAAAGGAGCAGAAGTGGCTCCTTTTGAAGTCAATGGCAATACACCCTTTGGCTTCAATAGTGGAGGATCAAGTCTTTAGGTCTTGTGATAGGGCGCAATGAACATACCTGACAGCACTTTGGAGAGATAAAAAAACAGACTTAACTTATAATGAAGACCTGATGGGTAGGGGCTGGGTGATTATAAAGCCAGAAAGTTAGCAGCAGAAGGGGTCGATAGTGAGATAGACTCTGCTGTTACTCTCTGGGGGCTGAAGAAGCAAGAAATGGTCCAGAAAGGCAGCAAAGAATCTGAGGGAGTTATGCTTCTAATTATAGGGTCCCTGGGCTGGAATCCAGAATAGAGGGAGGACTGGGTTCCCCTACCAGCCACAAAGGAAGGTGGGCTGAAACCTCAGAGGTAAGCAGTGTAAGGGATCAGACAGAAGATCTGCTATAAGATTATTGAACTATAGCTTGAGTGGACTCTCTGTTATCCTGGAAGGGGGGACTAAAGTGTGACATGGACAGAGGGCCAACTTGTGGGAAAGAGAGATCACTGCAGTGATGGAGTGACTGTTGACAGGGGTTGCTGTATGAAGCGAGAGCCACTATGCCATGTCAAGCCACATAGAAGTGCTCGTGTGTTGAGTGAACCCCTTCATAGGTCCTGATCCTGCAAAGCATTGTTACTTACAAGCCATCTCATTGACTTCAGTGGGACAAGTCATATGTTTAGGTGCTTTACTGGCTGGGGGCTGGGCCCTCTAGACAACTTTAGATGAGAGAAAACCTGGAGAAGCAGAACTAATGACATATGGGGAATAGATAAAAATGTAGCAGCACTATCCCATGGTAACTAAAACTCCATTTATAATGCTCAAGCACCTCCTCCAATAGAAATACTCTTGAGAGGGCCAGAAAACCTCAGACATTCCTAGGGTCACTACATCAGAAAACATGGAGTTTTTCATAGAATCATAGAAGATTAGGTTTGGAAGAGACCTCAGGAGCTCATATTGTCCAACCCCCTACTCAAAGCAGGACCAACTCCAACTAAATCATCCCAGCCAGGGCTTTGTCAAGCTGGGCCTTAAAACCTCTAAGGATGGAGATTCCACCATCTCCCTAGGTAACCCATTTCAGTGCTTCAGCACTCTCCTAGTGAAATAGTTTTCCCTAATATCCAACCTAGACCTCCCCCACTGCAACTTGACACCATTGTTTCTTGTTCTGTCATCTGCCACCACAGAGGACAGCCTAGCTAATCCTCTTTGGAACCCCCTTTCAGGTAGTTGAATGCTCCTGTCAAATCCCCCCTCACTCTTCTCTTCTGCAGACTAAATAACCCCAGTTCCTTCAGCCTCTCCTCATAAGTCATCCGGATCTAATGCATCCAAGGGTGCTGAGGGAGTTGGCTGATGTGATTGCAGAGCCATTAGCTATTATCTTTGAAAACTTGTGGTGATCGTGAGGGGAGGGAGGAGGTCCCAGGCAATTGGAAAAAGCCATATATAGTGCCCATCTTTTAAAAAGGGAAGAAGGAGACTCTGGGGAACTATAGACCAGTCAGCCTGACCTCAGTCCTGGAAAGATCATGGAGCAATTCCTCAAGGAATCCATTTTGAACCACCTGGGGGAGAGGAAGCATATCTGGAACAGTCAACATGGATTCACCAAGGGCAAGTCATGCCTGACCATAGGTGCTAGAACTAGGGGTGCTGCAGCACCCCCTGGTTTGAAGTGATTTCCATCATATGCAGGGTTTATAGTTTGGTTCAATGGCTCTCACGCAGCGGACGTGATATATTTTGACTTTAGCAAAGCTTTCAATATGGTCTCTCACAGTATTATTGTCAGTAAGATAAAAAAGTATGGTTTGGATGAATGGACTATAAGGTGATAGAAAGCTGGCTAGATTGTCAGGGGTAAATGGGTAGTGATCAATGGCTTAATGTCTAGTTGCCAGCTGGTATCAAGCAGAGTGCCCAAGTGGTCAGTCCTGGGGCTGATTTTGTTCAACTTTTTCATGAATTATCTGGATGATGGGATGGATTGCACCCTCAGCTAGTTCACAGATGGCACTATGCTGGGGGAGAGGTAGATCTTCTGGAGGGTAGGGATAGGGTCTAGCGTGAACTAGACAAAGTGGAGGATTGGGCCAAAATAAATCTTATGAGATTCAATAAGGATAAGTGCAGAGCTGGGAACCAACTGCCTAAGCAGCAGTTCTTCAGAAAAGGACCTGGGGATTACAGTGGATGAGAAGCTGGATATGAGTCAACATTGTGCCCTCGTTGCCAAGAAGGTTAACGTCATATTGAGCTGCATTAGTAGGAGCATTGCCAGCATATCGAGGGAGGTGATTATTCGGCACTGGTGAGGCCACATCTGGAGTACTGCGTCCAGTTTTGGGCCCCCCAGTACAAAAAGGATGCAGACAAATTGGAGAGAGTCCAGCAGAGTGCAGTGAAAATTATTAGGGGGCTGGAGCACAAACCAGGGGGTGCTGCAGCACCACTAGTTCTAGCACCTGTGGTCAGGCATGACTTGCCCTTGGTGAATCCATGTTGACTGTTCCAGATGTGCTTCCTCTCCCCCAGGTGGTTCAAAATGGATTCCTTGAGGAACTGCTCCATGATCTTTCCAGGACTGAGGTCATGCTGACAGGTCTATAGTTCCCCAGAGTCTCCTTCTTCCCTTTTTTAAAGATGGACAATATATATGGCTTTTTCCAATTGCCTGGGACCCCTTCCCTCCTCCCCCAATCACCATGAGTTTTCAAAGATAATGGCTAACAGCTCTGCAATCACATCAGCCAATTCCCTCAGCACCCTTGGATGCATTAGATCCG
Organism: Lepidochelys kempii; assembly: GCF_965140285.1. Classification (NCBI taxonomy): domain Eukaryota; kingdom Metazoa; phylum Chordata; order Testudines; family Cheloniidae; genus Lepidochelys; species Lepidochelys kempii. Next base: position 181,439,536 of record NC_136382.1, on the reverse strand, counting down.
GGCCCAGGGACTTATGCACGTCCAGCTTGTCTAAGAAGTTTGTAACCTGTTCTTTCACCACTGAGGGCTGCTCACTTTCTCCTCATACTGTGCTGCCTAGTGCAGCAGTCTGGAAGCTGACCTTGTCTGTGACGACCAAGGCAAAAAAGCATTGAGTGCTTCAGCTTTTTCCACTTCATCTATCACTCAGTTGCCTCCCCCATTCATTGAGGGTCCCACACCTTCCCTGACCTTTTTCTTGTTGCTAACATACCTGTAGAAACCCTTCTTGTTACCCTTCACATCCCTTGCTAGCTCCACTCCCATTGTGCTTTGGCCTTCCTGATTACAACCCTGCATGCTCAAGCAATATTTTTATACTCCTCCCTAGTCATCTGTCAAAGTTTCCACTTCTTGTAAGCTTCTTTTTGTGTTTAAGCTCACAGATGATTTCTCTGTTAAGCCAAGCCGGTCACCTGCCATGTTGCTATTCTCTCTGCACATTGGGATGGGTTGTTCCTGTGCTCTCAATAAGGCTTCTTTAAAATACAGCCAGCTTTCCTGGACTCCTTTCTCCCTCATATTAGCGTCCCAAGTGAACCTGCACATCAGTTCCCTGAGGGAGTCAAACTCTGCTTTTCTGAAGTCTAGGGTCTGTATTCTGCTGCTCTCCTTTCTTCCTTTTGTCAGTATCCTGAACTTGACCATCTCATGGTCACTGCTGCCCAGGTTGCCACCCACTTCTACTTCCCCTACCAATTCTTCCCTGTTTGTGAGCAGCAGGTCAAGAGGAGCAGAACCTCTGGTTGGTTCCTCCAGCACTTGCACCAGGAAGTTGTCCCCAATAGTCTCCAAAAACTTCCTGGATTGTCTGTGCACTGCTGTATTACTCTCCCAGCAGATGTCAGGGTGATTGAAGTCTCCCATGAGAACCACGGCCTTGATCTGGAAACTTCTGTTAGTTGTCTGAAGAAAGCCTTGCCTACCTCATCATCTTGGTCTGGTGGTCTATAGCAGATGCCCACCACAACATCCTCCTTGTTGCTCTCACCTCTACACTTAACCCAAAGATGCTCAACAGGCTTTTCTCCAGTTTCATAATGGAGCTCTGAGCAATCATACTGCTCTCTTTCATACAGTGCAACTCCACCACATTTTCTCCCCCACCTGTCCTTCCTGAACAGTTTATACCATCCATGACAGTGCTGCAGTCATGTGAGTTACCCCACCAAGTCTCTGTAATGCCAATCACATCATAGTTCCTTGACTGTGCCAGGACTTCCAGTTCTTCCTGTTTGTTTCCCAGGCTTCTTGCATTCACGTACAGGCACCTAAGATAACTAGCCAATTGACCTACTTTCTCAGTATGAATCAGGAAGCCTCCCCCATTGCACCCTCCTCGTTGTGTTTGCTCCCAGTATCCCACTTCCCCACTTCCCTTTGGGCTTAGGTCATCGTTCCCTGGCAAACCTAGTTTAAAGCTCTCCTCGCTAGGTCAGCAAGCTTGACTTCAAAGATGCTCTTCTCTCTCTTTGTTAGGTGGATCCCATCTCTTCCTAGAAAACCTTCTTCCTGGAACAACATCCCATGGTTGAAGAATCCAAAGCTCTCTCTTCAACACCACTTGCATAACCATGCATTTACCTCCACAATGAGTTGGTTCCTACTTGGGCCTTTTCCTTCAACAGGGAGGATGGATGAGAACATGACTTGCGCCTCATACTCCTTTATCCTTCTTCCCAGAGCTATGTAGTCTGCAGTGACCTGCTCAAGGTCATTCTTGGCAGTATCACTGATGCCCATGTGGAGAAGTAGGAAGGGGTAGCGGTCCTAGGGCTTGATCCGTCTCAGCAGACACTCCGTCAAATCCTGAATTCTAGCTCCAGGCAAGTAGCACGCTTCTTGAGTCTCCCGGTCTGGGCAGCAGACAGATGATTCCATCTTCCTTAGGAGGGAGTCCCCGACCACCACCACCCATCTCCTCCTCTTGGGAGTGGTGGCTGTGGAACCCCCATCCCTAGGACAATGCATCCCATGTCTTCCAGTCAATGGGGGTCTCCTTCTGATGCCGTCCCGCAGAGAACTCTTCCAATCCATTTTCTGCCATAGAACCTGTGCAGAAAGCCTGAAAATGGTTTCTTACCTCTATCTGTATTGGGGGTACATGGGTTCTCTTCTTTCTTCTTCTGGAGGTTACATGCCAATTTTCTTCCCTGTTCTGCACTGCCCCCTCTGATTCTTCAGCATGCTGTGTCTGCAGTTCCAAACACTGACTTCTATCCAGAAAATCTTCATTTTCTCTGATGCAGCGCAGGGTTAATACTTGGTTCTCTAGTCCTTTAACCTTATCTTCCAATATGGAGATCAGCTTGCACATCGTACAAACGAAGTCACTTCTATCATCTGGGAGAAAGACCAACATCCTGTGCAGGTCACAACAGCCGATCGCTCACTATCCATAATGTCTTCCTTCTAAGAGCCTCTTCAAATGTTGCATTTACTGCTCACAGAAGCCTGAAAGGCAAAAACTCTGTGGGAACTCCCGCAGGTGAGGTTCAGTTTTTGTCTCCATGGAAATGCTAGTTTTTCTTACCCAAACTTGGAGATCCCAGGGGATGCACAGGTAGCCAGGATCTTCTGCCAGGAAACCCTGTGTTGCTTTATTATCAATGTTATGACTTGAGTCCCATTAAGTACAGCTATTCAAAACACTTTCCTTTTATCCAAGTCTCGTAACTTGGAGATTTTCTTTCTCCATGGAAACTAAATGAAGCATACACTTGGCTCAATTTAAAAATAAACTGAAAGAAAGAAAGTTCTATATGATGTGACTGATTAGAGAGACTGTATTTGCACTTCAGATATATATATTCACCCCATCCGACTACGAAAGGTGATGTTCCTCCTCGGCTAACTATGACTAGTTTCAGCATCTCTCAGTGAATAACATACTGTAGGGGGAACAAATTTCTTGGGCCTATCAATAGCAGAAAAATAAGTCAAGTAAGATTTTATGAGTATCAGAGGGGTAGCCATGTTAGTCTGGATATGTAAAACTGTCAAAGAGTCCTGTGGCATCTCATAGACTAACAGACGTAATGGAGCATAAGCTTTCATGGGTGAATATCCACTTTGTCAGATGCATGTAGTGGAAATTTCCAGAGGCAGGTATAAATATGCAAGCAGGAATCAGGCTAGGGATAACGAGGTTAGTTCAGTCAGGGAGGATGAGGCCCTCTTCTAGCAGTTGAGGTGTGAACACCAAGGGAGGAGAAACTGCTTTTGTAGTTGGCTAGCCATTCACAGTCTGTGTTTAATCCTGAGTTGATGGTGTCCAATTTGCAATTGAACTGAAGCTGAGCAGTTTCTCTTTGAAGTCTTGTCCTGAAGTTTTTTTGCTTCAGGATGGCTACCTTTAAATCTGCTATTGTGTGCCCAGGGAGGTTGAAGTGTTTTCCTACAGGTTTTTGTATATTGCCATGCCTAATATCTGATTTGTGTCCATTTATCCTTTGTGGCAGAGCTCCAACCTTGTCCCCTTGGGTCCCGTGCTTCCAGGCAGTTTATGCTAGCTTCAAAAGCACACTGCAACCTTCCACGTAGCCCTTCTCTCTCTAGAGCCAGGGATACAGTCTACTGAGCCCTTTTCATCATAAGCCAGCAATGGAGGTTGGTGAGATAATGCCCACAGTCTCTGTTGCTCTACTGCCCAATGCCAAAACAGTTTAGCCTCCTGTCCTCATTTTTTCCAGATAAGTTATTGTAATTAGGACTGCAAGCACTATGAAGCAGGGACTATACTTGTTAGTTTTTTGTACTGCACCTAGCACAATAGGGTATCTGCACCTAGCAAAAAAGCAAGGAGCTAGGCCAAAGCTACAACTAATAATTACCAATCATATAGAACTCATACAGTATTTCTAACACCATGACAGATTTTCAGGTTTAAAAATCTCTGCCTACTGAGATTGTATGAGTCATACTGTTTGCATCTTCAAAATTTGCTGTCATATCTAGAGGAAATAATTAATTCAGCTACAAGGATAAAGTTTTATTACAGCCTTTATAAAGGATTTGAGGATTACATTAAATAGTGCAGCAATCGAGCCGATTTTTTTTTCAATAGCACCTTACTGATGAAAGGTTTTCCAGTGCTCTGCACAAAGAAATATAAAGCAGTTTTCGGGATTTGGCAACAACTCCCCCAAAGACCTAGATTTTTAAACTTATTGTATTATAGGGAAAGCTGGGGGGGGGTACATTGTCCCAAAACTGTTTTAGATGAGGGAGACACAAGACAACCTGGCTATCTTCTTGGCTTTCTGAAAGCGCTAATGGATCTTTAACACCCAACTTTGAAGTAGGAGTAGACCTTATCTTTGTATCTCCTTTAAAGGAATGAACCTCTAATCCTTTCTCAGCACTTCACAGGTTCCTTGCACAAGACAACCTGCATGGGTGTAAAGAAGAACACTGAATTTTTGCTTTATCACATGTGACAGGGGTGGGCCAGATGGCTATAGGAGAGTAATAGAAGGCAGATAAATTAGCCCCAGGCTAAGTAGGTCCCTTTTCCCTTGGTAGGGTAACAGGGAAGGTGTTTTTTTTTTTTTTTTAAAACAGAAGGAAAGTTTATTGGTAACGCTTACAGAATTACCAAAGAAAACAAAACAACTATGCAACAAAACAACGCAATCAGAAGTAATAACACAGCAGCTTTCAGGAGGGAGAAGTGTTCAGGCTAGCCTGGGCCCAGAGCGGGGGGGCTTCCTCGACACTCGTGGTCTTCCACCCTCCTGAGTTACCTGGTGGCCTAGAGCGGGGGGGCTTCCTCGACACTCGTGGTCTTCCACCCCCTCGAGTTACCCAGTGCCGCGCCCAGTGTCACCGATCCTCCCTCTCCTGAGAGTGCCCGGTAAGATGGGCACAGCTGCGGGGTGGGCAGTTTAGGGAGGGGGGGGTAGACACCCATGTATTATAGAACCCCTCCTAGATGACAGGAATGATGGTATCCACAGCGGCAACGGCTGGGGCTGGCGTCTCTCGCTCTTCCCCTCAATCAAAGGGTCAGACGGAGGGAACTGGACGGGGTCACCGAGCAGAGAACCCCAGACAGTGCCCACCGCTCCTCGAAGGCTTCAAGGGAGTCGGTGGACGCCGCCCAGAGGAACTCCGCCCGGATACGTGAGTGTACTGAGGATCGGAAAACGGCCCCACAATCGCAGGACGCTTCATGGGCCAACCTCCTCTCTCTGGTTTTATAAATGGCTGTTTTAGCCAAAGCTAGGAGGAGGTTGACCAGAAGATCCCGCGACTTTGTGGGGCCACGGATGGGAAGTGTATAGATAAAAAGGTGGGGGGAAAAATGAAGCCAGAAGCGTAATAAAATATTTGTGAGGAGCCGGAAAAGGGGCTGCAATCTGGCACACTCTAAATACACGTGCGCCAGGGTTTCCCTCACATTACAGAAAGGACAAGTGTCCGGAATGGGGGTAAACCGTGTCAAAAACACGCCCGTGCTCACAGCTCCGTGAAGGAGCCGCCAACTGATGTCCCCGACGGGCCTTGGGACCAGGGTGGAATACAGGCTGGCCCACCGAGGTTGCTCACCCTCCAAAGGTGGCAGGAGATCCCGCCACTTTGTATCGGGACGGGACACCAGGGTGTGGGCGTGAAGGGTGTGAAGTGTAAGTGTATATAAGTATTTCCGTAAAGCAATTTGAAAGCTAACCGGCTGCAGTTTGTGCAGCCGGCTTGCAGTGAAAGGATGAGGGGTGTGTTGGGATCTACGGGGTGGGGGCCCGATGGAAAGGTCCGGCGGGCCTGGGGTAAGGGATGGGCGGGGTGCGCCCTCGCACAAGGCTCGGCTAACATAAGCCCAAGCAGCGGGGGTCAAGGCGGCCTTCACCTCCTGAAGTACGCGCCGGGGGGTACGGAGGCTGGAGAGCCCCATGCGCCGAGCGAGCAGCAGGGGATCCAGCCAGTCTCTCCGGTCGTAGTCCAGGAGGTCTCCGACCCTCGTAACTTCCGCCAGGACCAACCTCTGGTGCACCGAGCGGGACTCCGCCACCTGCACACAGAGCTGGGGGTTGTGTAGCAGGGGCTCCGTGAGGAGATCTGCCCCCACGGTGGCCACCACAGACCTGGTTGTTAGAAACAATTTCCAGGTCCGGAGGACGTCCTGGTAGAAGGCCGGCAGCCCGGAGAGGTCTCGCGGAAAACCCCTCGGAGAAAGATAAAAGAGCTGCCGGTCATATCGAAGCCCTTGGAAACGGCGCAGGAAGGCGTGCGCCAGTATGCTCCATGCCGAACTACTTGCACTATAAAGGAGCCTCTGCAGGGCCTGGAGGCGGAAAACGCGGACCTGAGTGTACAGACGCTTCAGGCCCTGCCCTCCTTCCTTCAGGGGTAGATGAAGAACTCCAACAGGGGCCCAGTGCATTCCTGACCAGAAGAACTCTAGAATCAATCTCCGGAGGTGGGTCAGGAAACCCGGGGCCGGGGCCAGGGTGTTGAGCCGGTACCAGAGAGTGGACAGGACTAGTTGGTTAAGCACCAGTGCTCTCCCTCGGAGGGAGAGACATCGGAGAAGCCTCGTCCATCTCCGGATCCGCTCTATCACCCCGCCCTCTAAATTTTGCCAGTTCTCCGGCGGGGAAGGATGCGTGGCGGAAAGGTAAACGCCGAGATAGAGCAGTGGACCCGCACTCCACCGGATGGTCTGAAGTGAGGGTGGGAGGGAGCTCACCTGCCGCCAGTCCCCCACCGCCAAGCCAGAGCTCTTGACCCAGTTGACTCGGGCGGAGAAGGCTGCCGAATAGATGGCTTGGCATGCCTCCACTCGCGCCAAGTCGCCCGGGTCCTGGACCACGAGGAGTACGTCATCGGCGAACGCCGACAGGACCAGCCGCAGCTCCGGCTCCCGCAGCACCAACCCTGTCATCCTCCTGTGGAGGAGACAGAGGAAAGGCTCGATCGCCAGAGCATACAACTGGCCCGAGAGGGGGCACCCCTGCCACACCCCTCGCCCGAAGCTGACCGGTTCAGTCAGGGTCCAGTTGAGCCTAACCAAACACTCCGCGGAGGCATACAGCACCCGGAGAAAACTCACAAACTGAGGTCCAAATCCAAACGCCTGCAGAGTGCTCAGGAGGTACCCATGGTCTACCCTATCGAACGCCTTCTCCTGATCAAGAGACAGGAGGGCGAACGATAGACCATCTCTCCGCCCGAGTTCCAAAAGGCCTCGGACTAGAAAGAGGTTGTCAAAAATGCTGCGACCTGGGACAGTATAGGTCTGGTCTGGGTGGACCACGTCTGCCATCACGGACCCTAGCCGCAGCGAGATTTCTTTCGCTACGATTTTGTAATCCGTGCTAAGGAGTGAGACGGGACGCCAGTTTCGTAAATCGCGGAGGTCCCCCTTCTTCGGCAGCAAAGCGAGCACCGCTCGCCTGCATGACAGAGGGAGGACCCCGCTCTGTAAGGACTCAGCCCAGACGGTGACTAGGTCTGGGCCGAGAATGTCCCAGAACGCGTGGTAAAACTCCACGGTCAGCCCGTCCATGCCCGGAGATTTATTGGTGGGCATGCGACGGAGGGCTTCCGAGAACTCGGTCAGGGTGAGAGGCAGCTCTAGTCGGTCTCGGTCGCCCACGCTGACCGTGGGGAGTTCCTTCCAGAGCACCTCGCAAGCGTCAGGATCGGTCGGGTCCGGGGAGAAAAGGCTTGTGTAGAAGTCATGGGCCCTCCCACACATCTCCTCCGGACCCGTGAGGGGGGTGCCGTCTTCCGCAAGAAGGCAGGTGACGTGTTTCTTGGCCCCCCTCGTTTTCTCCAGGGCATAGAAGAAGCGGGAGCCGCGATCCATCTCCTGAAGGAGGCGGATGCGGGATCGAACAAAGGCACCTCGGGCCCGGTGGTCCTCAAGGGCCCGGAGCTCCTCCCGCTTCTCCCGGCACGCTCTGCAGAGGGACGGGTCCTCGGGATCGGCGGCCAGGCGCCTCTCCATCTCTAAGACCTCCCGTTCCAACTGCTCTATCGCCGCATTTCGCCGTCGGCTGGTGCCCCGAGTGTAGTCACGGCAGAAGAGCTTGGCGCGCACCTTCCCAAGATCCCACCATCGCCGCACCGAGGGAAAGGCACGCCACTGCTCTCGCCAGGCCAGCCAAAACTCCCGGAAGGACATCACAAAGCTCTCGTCCTCCAACAGGCTGTTGTTAAAGTGCCAATACGCCGGCCCCGGTCTCTCTGCACGGAGGGAGACCGTTACAGCGACTAAATGATGATCGGAGAATGGGGCCGGCCGAATGGCGGAGGAGTGGGCCTGTGAAAGATGGAAACGGGATAAGTAAATACGGTCCAACCGAGAGTGGTGTGACCGATGGGCCTCCACCCGGACAAAGGTGAACGTGGAGGTGTCATCTGGGTGATGGTCACGCCAGACGTCCACTAGGGAGTGATGGTCGACTATCCCTTGTAGAATATTCGCAGCGGCCGGACTTGGTTCGGCCCCTGAGCGGTCCCGTTCCTCGAGGGTGGTGTTAAAGTCCCCTCCCAGGACCAGGCACTCGTGCGAATCCAGGGTGCCGAGAAAGTCGGACACCTGCTGATAAAATTGTGGCTGCCTGGAGCTCATTTGCGGGGCATAGATGTTAACAAGATTAACCACGAGCCCCTCTATACGGACTCGAAGGTGCAGCACGTGGCCCGGCACGGCCTCATTGACCCCTAGCACCTCAGGTCGTAGGTTGGGGGAGAATAGGGTTGCCACTCCAGCCTGCCAAGTCGCAAAGTGGCTAAAGTATACCCCGTCCCCCCACTCCAGCCGCCACCTGTCCTCGGCGGCCGGGTCCGTATGGGTCTCCTGCAGGAAAACTACAGTGTACCTCCCCTCCCGAAGGTAAGAGAGCACCTGGGACCTGCGGAGAGCCATCCTACAGCCCCTGGTATTCAGGGTCGCAATAATAAGAGGCGTCATGCGGAGGGCTGGGAGGGTGGGGGCCTCGTATTGGCGGGGGGGTTCAGGGCCCCCGGCGGGTTGCACAGCAACCCATGACCCATCCCGTGGGTGAGTAGATCGCGTCGGAAGCTGCGGGCTCGCTCGTAGGCCGCAGCACCGTGCTTTCCTTGCCCCCTGCCCTCCTTTATAAGGGCCCTTGTGGCCTGGAGGAGTTGATCAAAGTCCCCCCATAGCCGAAGAACCAGCTGTGCCCTATCGCGGGCGCCACGGGAGTGCTCTAGGAACTTCCGTAGTGCATGCCGCAGCTCATGGGGGGGTGGGGTTACAATTCCCGAGGTATTCCCTGATGGGCCTCTTAATACAGCCTCGTGGTCCGCTAAGGCAGGTAGACAGGGTGCGGACCACCGACGGGGCGTCTGACAGGCTGGGGTTATTAAATTCATTTCACGCCTTGGGGTGGAGGGGGATGGCAGGGGAAAAATTGCCACTCCTAACGGGTCGCGACTAGAAAGTGCAAAGACTGCTCCCTGGGGGGAGTCTGCAAAAGGCGGAAAGGAAATAACCCCAAGGGCGGCATTAACATTGCGGGAGGAGGGACCTTGGGCAGGGGCAGGGGTGGGGGCAGGGGCAGGGGTAAGGCTCTGGGGTGCAGGAGGCAAGCAGCTAAAGGAAAGTGCCTCCTGAGCAGAATCAAGGGTTAAGGGGGAAGGGGAGGGGCTCCCAATAATGCTAGGTGCTGGCTCCATGGTGATCTTAGCGGTCATGGCATCAGGTGGTGGACCGCCTTCTGCAGGGTGCTCACCCGGGAAGGTAAATAGGGGGAGGGAGCATGGGGAAAGGGAGGCTGGGGTAAGGCTGCCCAGCTGGAGGCCAGCTGGCAGCAAATCATCCCCTCCCTGGGTGACCGGGGTCAAATCTAGGGCCTCAATCTCCGCATACATGGAGGAGAGGCCAACTCCTGCCACCCCAGGGGCCTCTCCTCTAGGGCCCGCCTCAACGGCCGCCTCGGGGTCCGCGGGGGGTTCGGGTAGCGTCCAGGCAGAAGGGGTGTCCTCAGAAGTCTCGGAGGGGAGGGTCTCCCGTGGAGGGGGGACTCTGCCCTCCAATGCCAGTCCGTCTTCCCCTCCCGACACCGGCGGATGGATCTCGCTCGCAGCCCTGGCGGGAGGCTCGATAGCAGTGCCTCCTTTCCTGGTCTTCCGGGGGGCTTCCGCGTCGGGTGGATGCAGCGGAGCTCGAGCTTTCCGCTTGCCTCGCTTCCCCTGGACTAGGGTCCAGCCCTCCATAGCATCATCTGGGGGCTGGTTAGCAGGGGTCGTGTCGGGGGGCGGAGGCGATGGTTTAGGGGTTCGGGGAGGTAGTGGTGGGGCAACATGAGGGGCGGGGGCTTCTCCTTGGGGAGGGTCCTCTCTTATACTCGATAATATCCTTGCCACACCCTCCTCCATGGGCTCTATTGGGTTGGTACTAGCAAGGGTGGAAACCCCTTGCTCGCCCGGGCATTGTAGGGAAGGTATCTCTTGGGCCCAGACGGGAGCAGCGATGGGTCGAGTAGGAGGAGGGTTGGTTTCAGGTACTGGGCAGCCAGGGGCGTCGGCAGCGACGGGGCGGATGTCCCGCCGGGTCTCGGGGGTTTCGGGTGCCCCTCCCCCCCGAGCCAAAGGGCAGTCTCTGCGGACATGCCCCGCTGAACGGCAGAGGTAGCACCGGGCCTCTCCGGTAGAATAAAAGACCCGATAGCGGGCTCCCTCGTAGGGGACTAGAAAGGACCCCTCAAGCGCCTCACCATCACGCGCCCCTGCCGGTGGTAGAAGCTGCACTTGCCGGCGGAACGAAAAAATGTGACGGAGGGTGGGGTCCTTGCAGCCCAACGGGAGAGGGCTGATGACAGAAACAAGTTTCCCCAGGGTGGAAAGAGAGGGTAACAGGGCAGCATTGGGTAAGAAGGGAGGAACGGAGGTAAGGACGAGGCGAACGCCCAGGTCTTCTAACGGTTCTAGGGGGACAAACACCCCCCCTACCGTCAGGCCCCTCTCCACCGCCTCCTGGGCGGCATCCTCCGAGGCTAAGAAGAAAACGACCTTCCCATACATCTTGGAGGCCGCCACAATAGCCGTGGGTCCTACCACCTTCGCCAATGCCTGCACGTATGTCTCCACGTGGGGCGAGGTGGGCACCAGGAGGCAACGGACGCCGTGCTTCCTGGTCAAGGCGGGGAAAGGCCCTCGGCTGCTGGTGATGGTGGCGGAGGCAGGGGGGGGCGAGATGACGAGGCGGCAGGCAGCGGGGAGCCCGCTGCCACCCGGGCATACGTCCTGGGGGCCGGGGGAGGGACAATCGCAGAGCTGGTGGAGGGAAACGCTGGGAGGGGCGCCACAGTTGATGACGAGGCCGCAGCGGTGGGGGCAGCCCCTGCCATGGAGGGCTCAGTGGTTTTAGCGGGGCCCTTTCCCTTCCACCCGCCCTGGCCCTTCCGGCGAACCGGGGGGGGGTTTTCCTAGAATCTGGGGGGGTGGTGGTGCAGCAGCAGCAGCAATCACCCTGGTGCCTCCTGCTACCGGTGCCCCAGCAGGGGGGGTGGCAAATACCTTAACAATAGTAGTAGGGGGGGGACCTTGGGGGTCGGGCAGGGGTGGTGGTGGGGAAGGGACAACTAATTTTATTAAAGCAGTCTCGCCCCTCTCGTTCCCCGCCATTGTGAGCAGGGAGAGACAGGGAGACACCGCAAGGAGGAGGGGGAGGGGAAAGGGCGGAATAGCTCCTCCTTCCGCTGGCTGCGGACGGGAAGGGAAAAAATGCCGAGGGGGGGGCTGGGAGGAGGGGGGGAAACAAAATCGGGGTCCAGTAAAAGGGCAAGTTGTGGGATAAGCAATCTGGGGCGGGGGAGGGTGCAGACCCACACACGTTTGTCCAAAGAGTCTCGGTTGGTCGGTTGTTAGGTCCGGTCCGGAAGGCAAAATTCAAAGTAAACAGCTGGATCCAAAGGGAGATGGCAAATTGCCAGCAGGGACAGACTGCGGGGGGACCATGACAGTTGTAATAACGATGGGGGGGTAGGGGCACCGATGGATCGGGGGTGGGGGTCTCCACGCCACACCCCCTGTGCCGCCACAAACGCAAGTAATCACAGTCAAACTGCCCCCCACGAGAGTATAATTCAGAAAGTTACTCAATCTTACGGCCTTCGTCACAATGATTTATATTATTTCTTCTGTCTGCTGAAATCTCCGTCTCCGGCTGTGTTGGCTGTATTCCAAGGCCTCCGACATGTTAAGAATGTTGTAAGGTCCGAGCTGCTGGGAAAACAGCTGGGTCTGGGGGTTTCCACTCCCCCCTCCGGACAGCAAAATTGGCAATCCTCCCCCCCCTCCTCCGGGGGCTCAGCTGAGGCAAATAGCTGCGCCCGAAAGCAGGCGTGTGGGGGGGTGGCTGGCGAAGGACGTAGACGGAAAAAAAACACAAAATATGAAAAGAAAAAACAAAAAAGCGTCTGGCCCGGTCGGGGGGGGACTAAGGCAGGTGCAAAAAGTAAGAAAAATCCAGGCCAGGGGGCTTTAGGAAAGAACAGAAAGCAGATAGCTGAGGAGCAAGCAAAAGACGTTCCATTTCCTAACTGGGAAGGTTTTTTTTTTTTTTTTTTTTGAAACAAAAAGAAAGTTTATTGGTAACGCTTACAGAATTACCAAAGGAAACAAAACAACTATGCAACAAAACAACGCAATCAGAAGGTATAACACAGCAGCTTTCAGGAGGGAGAAGTGTTCAGGCTAGCCTGGGCCCAGAGCGGGGGGGCTTCCTCGACACTCGTGGTCTTCCACCCTCCTGAGTTACCTGGTGGCCTAGAGTGGGGGGGCTTCCTCGACACTCGTGGTCTTCCACCCCCTCGAGTTACCCAGTGCCGCGCCCAGTGTCACCGATCCTCCCTCTCCTGAGAGTGCCCGGTAAGATGGGCACGGCTGCGGGGTGGGCGGTTTAGGGAGGGGGGGGGTAGACACCCATGTATTATAGGACCCCTCCTAGATGACAGGAATGATGGTATCCACAGCGGCAATGGCTGGGGCTGGCGTCTATCGCTCTTCCCCTCAATCAAAGGGTCAGACGGAGGGAACCGGACGGGGTCACCGAGCAGAGAACGCCAGACAGCGCCCACCGCTCCTCGAAGGCTTCAAGGGAGGCGGTGGACGCCGCCCAGAGGAACTCCGCTCGGATACGTGAGTGTACTGAGGATCGGAAAACGGCCCCACAATCGCAGGACGTTTCATGGGCCAACCTCCTCTCTCTGGTTTTGTAAATGGCTGTTTTAGCCAAAGCTAGGAGGAGGTTGACCAGAAGATCCCGCGACTTTGTGGGGCCACGAATGGGAAGTGTATAGATAAAAAGGTGGGGGGAAAAATGAAGCCAGAAGCGTAATAAAATATTTGTGAGGAGCCGGAAAAGGGGCTGCAATCTGGCACACTCTAAATACACGTGCACCAGGGTTTCCCTCACATTACAAAAAGGACAAGTGTCCGGAATGGGGGTAAACCGTGTCAAAAACACGCCCGTGCTCACAGCTCCGTGAAGGAGCCGCCAACTGATGTCCCCGACGGGCCTTGGGACCAGGGTGGAATACAGGCTGGCCCACCGAGGTTGCTCACCCTCCAAAGGTGGCAGGAGATCCCGCCACTTTGTATCGGGGCGGGACACCAGGGTGTGGGCGTGAAGGGTGTGAAGCGTAAGTGTATATAAATATTTCCGTGAAGCAATTTGAAAGCTAACCGGCTGCAGTTCGTGCAGCCGGCTTGCAGTGAAAGGGTGAGGGGTGTGTTGGGATCTATGGGGTGGGGGCCCGATGGAAAGGTCCGGCGGGCCTGGGGTAAGGGATGGGCGGGGTGCGCCCTCGCACAAGGCTCGGCGAACATAAGCCCGAGCAGCAGGGGTCAAGGCGGCCTTCACCTCCTGAAGTACGCGCCGGGGGGTACGGAGGCTGGAGAGCCCCATGCGCCGAGCGAGCAGCAGGGGATCCAGCCAGTCTCTCCGGTCGTAGTCCAGGAGGTCTCCGACCCTCGTGACTTCCGCCAGGACCAACCTCTGGCGCACCGAGCGGGACTCCGCCACCTGCACACGGAGCTGGGGGTTGTGTAGCAGGGGCTCCGTGAGGAGATCTGCCCCCACGGTGGCCGCCACGGACCTGGTTGTTAGAAACAATTTCCAGGTCCGGAGGAGGTCCTGGTAGAAGACCGGCAGCCCGGAGAGGTCTCGCGGAAAACCCCTCGGAGAAAGATAAAAGAGCTGCCGGTCATATCGAAGCCCTTGGAAACGGTGCAGGAAGGCGTGCGCCAGTATGCTCCACGCCGAACTACTTGCACTATAAAAGAGCCTCTGCAGGGCCTGGAGGCGGAAGACGCGGACCTGAGTGTACAGACACTTCAGGCACTGCCCTCCTTCCTTCAGGGGTAGATGAAGAACTCCAACAGGGGCCCAGTGCATTCCCGACCAGAAGAACTCTAGAATCAATCTCCGGAGGTGGGTCAGGAAACCCGGGGCCGGGGCCAGGGTGTTGAGCCGGTACCAGAGAGTGGACAGGACTAGTTGGTTAAGCACCAGTGCTCTCCCTCGGAGGGAGAGACATCGGAGAAGCCTCGTCCATCTCCGGATCCGCTCTATCTCCCCGCCCTCTAAATTTTGCCAGTTCTCCGGCGGGGAAGGATGCGTGGCGGAAAGGTAAACGCCGAGATAGAGCAGTGGACCCGCACTCCACCGGATGGTCTGAAGTGCGGGTGGGAGGGAGCTCACCTGCCGCCAGTCCCCCACCGCCAAGCCAGAGCTCTTGACCCAGTTGACTCGGGCGGAGGAGGCTGCCGAATAGATGGCTTGGCATGCCTCCACTCGCGCCAAGTCGCCCGGGTCCTGGACCACGAGGAGTACGTCATCGGCGTACGCCGACAGGACCAGCCGCAGCTCCGGCTCCCGCAGCACCAACCCTGTCATCCTCCTGCGGAGGAGACAGAGGAAAGGCTCGATCGCCAGAGCATACAACTGGCCCGAGAGGGGGCACCCCTGCCGCACTCCTCGCCCGAAGCTGACCGGTTCAGTCAGGGTCCAGTTGAGCCTAACCAAACACTCCGCGGAGGCGTACAGCACCCGGAGAAAACTTACAAACTGAGGTCCAAATCCAAACGCCTGCAAAGTGCTCAGGAGGTACCCATGATCTACTCTATCGAACGCCTTCTCCTGATCAAGAGACAGGAGGGCGAACGATAGACCATCTCTCCGCCCGAGTTCCAAAAGGTCTCGGACTAGAAAGAGGTTGTCGAAAATGCTGCGACCCAGGACAGTATAGGTCTGGTCTGGGTGGACCACGTCCGCCATCACGGACCCTAGCCGCAGCGAGATTGCTTTCGCTACGATTTTGTAATCCGTGCTAAGGAGTGAGACGGGACGCCAGTTTCGTAGATCGCGGAGGTCCCCCTTCTTTGGCAGCAAAGCGAGCACCGCACGCCTGCATGACAGAGGGAGGACCCCGCTCTGCAAGGACTCAGCCCAGACGGTGACTAGGTCTGGGCCGAGAATGTCCCAGAACGCGCGGTAAAACTCCACGGTCAGCCCGTCCATGCCCGGAGATTTATTGGTGGGCATGCGACGGAGGGCTTCCGAGAACTCGGCCAGGGTGAGAGGCAGCTCTAGTCGGTCTCGGTCGCCCACGCTGACCGTGGGGAGTTCCTCCCAGAGCACCTCGCAAGCGTCAGGATCGGTCGGGTCCGGGGAGAAAAGGCTTGTGTAGAAGTCACGGGCCCTCCCACACATCTCCTCCGGACCCGTGAGGGGGGTGCCGTCTTCCGCAAGGAGGCAGGTGACGTGTTTCTTGGCCCCCCTCGTTTTCTCCAGGGCATAGAAGAAGCGGGAGCCGCGGTCCATCTCCCGAAGGAGGCGGATGCGGGATCGAACGAAGGCACCTCGGGCCCGGTGGTCCTCAAGGGCCCGGAGCTCCTCCCGCTTCTCCCGGCACGCTCCGCAGAGGGACGGGTCCTCGGGATCGGCGGCCAGGCGCCTCTCCATCTCTAAGACCTCCCGTTCCAGCTGCTCTATCGCCGCATTTTGCCGTCGGCTGGTGCCCCGAGTGTAGTCACGGCAGAAGAGCTTGGCGCGCACCTTCCCGAGATCCCACCATCGCCGCACCGAGGGAAAGGCACGCCACTGCTCTCGCCAGGCCAGCCAAAACTCCCGGAAGGACATCACAAAGCTCTCGTCCTCCAACAGGCTGTTATTAAAGTGCCAATAGGCCGGCCCCGGTCTCTCTGCACGGAGGGAAACCGTTACAGTGACTAAATGATGATCGGAGAATGGGGCCGGCCGAATGGCGGAGGAGTGGGCCTGTGAAAGATGGAAACGGGATAAGTAAATACGATCCAACCGAGAGTGGTGTGACCGATGGGCCTCCACCCGGACAAAGGTGAACGTGGAGGTGTCATCTGGGTGATGGTCGCGCCAGACGTCCACTAGGGAGTGATGGTCGACTATCCCTTGAAGAATATTCGCAGCGGCCGGACTCGGTTCGGCCCCTGAGCGGTCCCGTTCCTCGAGGGTGGTGTTAAAGTCCCCTCCCAGGACCAGGCACTCATGCGAATCCAGGGTGCCGAGAAAGTCGGACACCTGCTGATAAAATTGTGGCCGCCTGGAGCTCATTTGCGGGGCATAGATGTTAACAAGATTAACCACGAGCCCCTCCATACGGACTCGAAGGTGCAGCACGTGGCCCGGCACGGCCTCATTGACCCCTAGCACCTCAGGCCGTAGGTTGGGGGAGAACAGGGTTGCCACTCCAGCCTGCCAAGTCGCAAAGTGGCTAAAGTATACCCCGTCCCCCCACTCCAGCCGCCACCTATCCTCGGCGGCCGGGTCTGTATGGGTCTCCTGCAGGAAAACTACAGAGTACCTTCCCTCCCGAAGGTAAGAGAGCACCTGGGACCTGCGGAGAGCCATCCTACAGCCCCTGGTATTCAGGGTCGCAATAATAAGAGGCGTCATACGGAGGGCTGGGGGGGTGGGGGTCTCGTATTGGCGGGGGGGTTCAGGGCCCCCGGCGGGTTGCACAGCAACCCATGACCCATCCCGTAGGTGAGTAGATCGCTGCGGAAGCTGCGGGCTCGCTCGTAGGCCGCAGCACCGCGCTTTCCTTGCCCCCTGCCCTCCTTTATAAGGGCCTTTGTGGCCTGGAGGAGTTGATCAAAGTCCCCCCATAGCCGAAGAGCCAGCTGTGCCCTATCGCGGGCACCACGGGAGTGCTCTAGGAACTTCCGTAGCGCATGCCGCAGCTCATGGGGGGGTGGGGTTACAATTCCCAAGGTATTCCCTGATGGGCCTCTTAATACAGCCTCGTGGTCCGCTAAGGCAGGTAGACAGGGTGCGGACCACCGACGGGGCGTCTGACAGGCTGGGGTTATTAAATTCACTTCACGCCTTGGGGTGGAGGGGGATGGCAGGGGAAAAATTGCCACTCCTAACGGGTCGCGACTAGAAAGTGCAAAGACTGCTCCCTGGGGGGAGTCTGCAAAAGGCGGAAAGGAAATAACCCCAAGGGCGGCATTAACATTGCGGGAGGAGGGACCTTGGGCAGGGGCAGGGGTGGGGGCAGGGGCAGGGGTAAGGCTCTGGGGTGCAGGAGGCAAGCAGCTAAAGGAAAGTGCCTCCTGAGCAGAATCAAGGGTTAAGGGGGAAGGGGAGGGGCTCCCAATAATGCTAGGTGCTGGCTCCATGGTGATCTTAGCGGTCATGGCATCAGGTGGTGGACCGCCTTCTGCAGGGTGCTCACCCGGGAAGGCAAATAGGGGGAGGGAGCATGGGGAAAGGGAGGCTGGGGTAAGGCTGCCCAGCTGGAGGCCAGCTGGCAGCAAATCATCCCCTCCCTGGGTGACCGGGGTCAAATCTAGGGCCTCAATCTCCGCATACATGGAGGAGAGGCCAACTCCTGCCACCCCAGGGGCCTCTCCTCTAGGGCCCGCCTCAACGGCCGCCTCGGGGTCCGCGGGGGGTTCGGGTAGCGTCCAGGCAGAAGGGGTGTCCTCAGAAGTCTCGGAGGGGAGGGTCTCCCGTGGAGGGGGGACTCTGCCCTCCAATGCCAGTCCGTCTTCCCCTCCCGACACCGGCGGATGGATCTCGCTCGCAGCCCTGGCGGGAGGCTCGATAGCAGTGCCTCCTTTCCTGGTCTTCCGGGGGGCTTCCGCGTCGGGTGGATGCAGCGGAGCTCGAGCTTTCCGCTTGCCTCGCTTCCCCTGGACTAGGGTCCAGCCCTCCATAGCATCATCTGGGGGCTGGTTAGCAGGGGTCGTGTCGGGGGGCGGAGGCGATGGTTTAGGGGTTCGGGGAGGTAGTGGTGGGGCAACATGAGGGGCGGGGGCTTCTCCTTGGGGAGGGTCCTCTCTTATACCCGATAATATCCTTGCCACACCCTCCTCCATGGGCTCTATTGGGTTGGTACTAGCAAGGGTGGAAACCCCTTGCTCGCCCGGGCATTGTAGGGAAGGTATCTCTTGGGCCCAGACGGGAGCAGCGATGGGTCGAGTAGGAGGAGGGTTGGTTTCAGGTACTGGGCAGCCAGGGGCGTCGGCAGCGACGGGGCGGATGTCCCGCCGGGTCTCGGGGGTTTCGGGTGCCCCTCCCCCCCGAGCCAAAGGGCAGTCTCTGCGGACATGCCCCGCTGAACGGCAGAGGTAGCACCGGGCCTCTCCGGTAGAATAAAAGACCCGATAGCGGGCTCCCTCGTAGGGGACTAGAAAGGACCCCTCAAGCGCCTCTCCATCACGCGCCCCTGCCGGTGGTAGAAGCTGCACTTGCCGGCGGAACGAAAAAATGTGACGGAGGGTGGGGTCCTTGCAGCCCAACGGGAGAGGGCTGATGACAGAAACAAGTTTCCCCAGGGTGGAAAGAGAAGGTAACAGGGCAGCATTGGGTAAGAAGGGAGGAACGGAGGTAAGGACGAGGCGAACGCCCAGGTCTTCTAACGGTTCTAGGGGGACAAACACCCCCCCTACCGTCAGGCCCCTCTCCACCGCCTCCTGGGCGGCATCCTCCGAGGCTAAGAAGAAAACGACCTTCCCATACATCTTGGAGGCCGCCACAATAGCCGTGGGTCCTACCACCTTCGCCAATGCCTGCACGTATGTCTCCACGTGGGGCGAGGTGGGCACCAGGAGGCAACGGACGCCGTGCTTCCTGGTCAAGGCGGGGAAAGGCCCTCGGCTGCTGGTGATGGTGGCGGAGGCAGGGGGGGGTGAGATGACGAGGCGGCAGGCAGCGGGGAGCCCGCTGCCACCCGGGCATACGTCCTGGGGGCCGGGGGAGGGACAATCGCAGAGCTGGTGGAGGGAAACGCTGGGAGGGGCGCCACAGTTGATGACGAGGCCGCAGCGGTGGGGGCAGCCCCTGCCATGGAGGGCTCAGTGGTTTTAGCAGGGCCCTTTCCCTTCCACCCGCCCTGGCCCTTCCGGCGAACCGGGGGGGGGTTTCCTAGAATCTGGGGGGGGGGTGGGTGCAGCAGCAGCAGCAATCACCCTGGTGCCTCCTGCTACCGGTGCCCCAGCAGGGGGGGTGGCAAATACCTTAACAATAGTAGTAGGGGGGGGACCTTGGGGGTCGGGCAGGGGTGGTGGTGGGGAAGGGACAACTAATTTTATTAAAGCAGTCTCGCCCCTCTCGTTCCCCGCCATTGTGAGCAGGGAGAGACAGGGAGACACCGCAAGGAGGAGGGGGAGGGGAAAGGGCGGAATAGCTCCTCCTTCCGCTGGCTGCGGACGGGAAGGGAAAAAATGCCGAGGGGGGGGGCTGGGAGGAGGGGGGGAAACAAAATCGGGGTCCAGTAAAAGGGCAAGTTGTGGGATAAGCAATCTGGGGCGGGGGAGGGTGCAGACCCACACACGTTTGTCCAAAGAGTCTCGGTTGGTCGGTTGTTAGGTCCGGTCCGGAAGGCAAAATTCAAAGTAAACAGCTGGATCCAAAGGGAGATGGCAAATTGCCAGCAGGGACAGACTGCGGGGGGACCATGACAGTTGTAATAACGATGGGGGGGTAGGGGCACCGATGGATCGGGGGTGGGGGTCTCCACGCCACACCCCCTGTGCCGCCACAAACGCAAGTAATCACAGTCAAACTCCCCCCCACGAGAGTATAATTCAGAAAGTTACTCAATCTTACGGCCTTCGTCACAATGATTTATATTATTTCTTCTGTCTGCTGAAATCTCCGTCTCCGGCTGTGTTGGCTGTATTCCAAGGCCTCCGGCATGTTAAGAATGTTGTAAGGTCCGAGCTGCTGGCAAAACAGCTGGGTCTGGGGGTTTCCACTCCCCCCTCCGGACAGCAAAATCGGCAATCCTACCCCCCCTCCTCCGGGGGCTCAGCTGAGGCAAATAGCTGCGCCCGAAAGCAGGCGTGTGGGGGGGTGGCTGGCGAAGGACGTAGACGGAAAAAAAACACAAAATATGAAAAGAAAAAACAAAAAAGCGTCTGGCCCGGTCGGGGGGGGACTAAGGCAGGTGCAAAAAGTAAGAAAAATCCGGGCCAGGGGGCTTTAGGAAAGAACAGAAAGCAGATAGCTGAGGAGCAAGCAAAAGACGTTCCGTTTCCTAACTGGGAAGGTTCCAAAACACCCAGGATCCTTCGGGAGACATTTAAAACAGGCTGATTAGAACACCTGCAGCCAATCAAGAAGCTGCTAGAATCAATTAAGGCAGGCTAATCTGGGCACCTGGGTTTTAAAAAGGAGCTCACTTCAGTTTGTGGTGTACATGTGAGGAGCTGGGAGCAAGAGGCACTAGGAGCTGAGAGTGAGTACGCGGACTGTTGGAGGACTGAAATGTACAAGCATTATCAGACACCAGGAGGAAGGTCCTACGGTGAGGATAAAGAAGGTGCTGGGAGGAGGCCATGGGGAAGTAACCCACGGAATTGTAGCTGTCGCACAGCTGTTCCAGGAGGCACTCTAGACAGCTGCATTCCAAAGGGCCCTGGGCTGGAACCCAGAGTAGAGGGCAGGCCTGGGTTCCCTCCAAATCCTCCCAACTCCTGGTCAGACACAGGAGGAGTCGACCTGGACTCTGAATTCAGAAAAATGGCCAAGCTGAGGGCTGTCGTGAAGCTCCAAGGTGAGCAAATCCGCCAATAAGCGCAAGACCCACCAAGGTAGAGCAAGAACTTTGTCACACAAAATTTACAATTGTATGTTTTCTGCATACCTTCTTACAATCTCTGAGTTGTCATAGCTGATGCTTCCTCTTATGATGTGACTCTAGTGAACCACAATTACCAGCAGCCACCAGTGATGCCAACATTCTCAATAAACATTCAGACAACGCTTGCTTAAACAAAACTTATGAAGACTAAAGCCAATGTTGGTGGGCAGCTGGGAATTAAAGTATGTTGCGAAGTATTGCCTACTTATGACTTTTTCCTTAAAGTCCTATCTGCCAGAATCATATGATTACAATGAGAATCTCAGCTTTCATTAATAATAAAACATTTCTAGGTCTAATGATTGTAAAGAAAAGCTTGAACATACGGCACAAGTTCAGCATAAAGATTCAAGTCAGCTGACAAGTCTCACTTTTTAAGCCCATATTATAATTGGGAGGGGAGCGGGGTTGACATGATTTTTTTGAATGCTTGCAGTTGGCAATACTGACATGGTCACTGGGGATAAAGCTTCTAAATGAGTGCTATTCAAAGTAGTCGTCCATGGACCGGTGCCATCAGCTGCCGATCTGCGCACACATTGGAAAAAAAAATTGCCGGTCCCCCACATCAGATAGCTTGAGAAGCACTGTTCTAATCCTGTCTTGGGCAGGTGTTTGATATATTTTCCTTTGTCTCTTCTGCACATTGAGAATACTTGTAAAGCTTGTCATGCCAGTAAAATATTGTAGGAAGTAAATTGTGTTCTGACAAACACAAAAGGATTTATCCAGAATCATTTTGTGAGAGACCTCATTTAATCAAGAATTGTTACGATATTCCTGCACTTCCTTCCCAAAATGTGAATTTAAAGAAAACAATATACATTGGTCTAGTCTACAGCAACCCTGGCTCAAAGTCTGTTAGCATATAAGCCTGTTTGTGAGCCTGAGATAGAATTTTGGGGTTTGACTTTTAATACTCTTACATCCTTACTAATATGTGTGAAGAACAAAGGACAAAGATGCTGTGTGTTGCATTTCCCACAACCAGATGGGGCTTTTATTACAATGCGACAGATAAAGGATGGAGCTAAAATAGTTACAGGGTATGGTAGGAGCGTAATATATGAACGCACACTTGACAACTGCCTCAACTCCTTATCTCAAAGCAAGGTCAGGCAACCAGTCAGGAGGCGCATGTTAGGGGGCTTATTCCTTCACCCACTTACTTCCCTGGTCCTTCTTGCATGAACAGAGAGCAACAATACCCGAAGTCCAAAGGTGCAAACAATTCGATGTTTATTGGGGTGAACTTCCAGCAAGCATGATTCCAGTTTCCTTCCTTAGTATCCTCCTTCCCAGCTCTGACACCACAGAGCCTTACGCCTGTGTCCCTGTTCCCATTCCTACCCTTAGCCAAGCATGATTCCAACTTCCTTACTCCCATTCCCTGTTCCCATTTCCCCCTTTAGCAAAACATGGTTCCAATTTTCTTACCCCCATTCCCTGTTCCCATTTCCCCCTTTAGCAAAACATGATTCCAATTTTCTTACCCCCATTCCCTGTTCCCATCTCACACACCCACATGCCCACCCCAACCCACTCACTTCCTCATTGACTACAGATTATATAGTAAAACTTGAGTTCTGCTTAGCTATACCTTAACCAATCATTTTCCTGAAATTTAACTAACCAATCCTAACATATTGTAACATGATTATGTAACCAATTATATCCTACCACCTTAATTAGTTTACACCCAGCAAAATTAATTATACAGCAGACAGGAACAATCACAGAACCAGAGAGATTATACAGACAAACAGTAGCAAAGTGGGAACTATAATGACAAAACAATACAGAAGTGAGGATTTCACATCCCAGCTATTGATAAGTGAGTTCTTGCCAGACAGGATGCTATCAAACTAAGTTTTCTTTTACATTTTCTAGGCACTTCCCTTTCTCTGGAGGTGATAGGAATACAATCCTGTCCTGATAGTGCCTAACAGCCGAATAGCACCTTATTTCAATGTGACTAGTTTGGAATGTGAGGATGTGACTGTTCGCTTCCCAGCTTATGGCTGCCTCTGCTGCTTAGCCAAAGGCCTTAGCCTAAGAACAGGGCCTCAGACTGTCACAGTAAAAGAAGGCCCTTACACCAGCAGATAGTGATTTTGATTCTTTCTTTTATACCTCTATAATTAGCCAAGTGATAAGAATACACCTAAAGTCTTAGAGTATAGGCCTTTAGAGACAGGCCTGAATATCTATATCCTAACAGCGCAATGGGGGATTGAGGTGGGGGGAAGTAAAACACTAAAAGACCAGAGAAATGCCTGCCCCTGTCTGGAGCACAACCTCACTCCTTACCCCTCCCATGGGGTAAAAAAGGGGTGGGATGAAGACCCCGACTCACGACCCTCCAGAACAGAACATGACCTGAAATTATAAGGGGTGTGAAAAGGGTCATGCATTGCAGCTATGTATGGGCCTGCTAAGAAGGAGTTGGAGTGGGAATGGGGAAAGGGGAATGATAATGGATGAATGGGAGACTGGGAAGAGGGAAATGAGGAACAGAGACACAGGCAAGGCCCAACAGCATCAGAGCTGGAAACAGAACACTGGGAAGAGGAGGCTCCCTCAGTGTATTGAGCTAGGGTTTAGAAGAAGAAGGGGTTCTACCAGCGTATAGAACTGTAGTAGGGGGAGGGGAAGGGGAAAACTCTATTGGCATCTAGAGATAAGCCTGACTGCTGTGAAGGGCTTCAGACTTCTGGTCTTCTGCTTTCAGTCTGCGTGACAATAACCAGGGAAGGGGGTGAAGGGAAAGCCCTCTATCAAAGTCATTCACAAAAATCTTCATGAGGATTCTTGGCCAACAGAGAGGGCCTTGTCTGTTTGTGTCTTTTTCACTGTTTCTCAATCCAGGATGGAGTTGTGTCATTAATGTATATTCCTGATTCTTTTGCAGGTTGCTACACATGGAATTCCATCTGCACAATCTCTTTGTCTTCTTTCAGGTTTACGGACACTTTGTCTCATGGCTTCTTAAATGGAAAGTGTTGTTTCTGCTACTATGAGGAAATTTTTATAATCCAGCATATTTTTAGACACTGAGTAGAAAATGTCTCTCCACTTTTGTCTCCTTTATTGCAGAGTTTATATCATCTTCCATTCTGTAGTTTATTATTTGATCTTTCACCTCTAGTTTAAAACCATTGGTTCTATAGAGTTTCTTAGTTTTATACATGTCATTGTGGAGAGGTAGCAGTTGAATTTGTTGTTTATCTGGTGCGAGTGACTCATGCAGTACTGGTTGATCCAGGGACTTGGACATCCTTGAGTAAATCTGCTGGCTCCCCTGGTAAGATTACTGTGTTTGGAGAGGTAGTGATGTTATGTAAGAGTACATTCTGCCTTCATTTCACTATAGGTTTAGAACCTCCAGTGTGGTGGTATGCAAAGATTGTATGCAGGTTTGGCGTCCTGCCCAGATTTACTTGGGATGGGGAGATGATGTGCACTGCTCGACGTGCTAGTCTTGTATGAGATATAAACCAAGGCCTTTGTTTCCTCTCTCTCCTCATCTTCACTGGCTGTCAATGTGGAAGTTAAAAAAATCTAATGGCTCTTTGAGATAGTCCTAGTCTTGTGACTATTGGTCCATTCACTAATAAAAAGAAGATGTCAGGGTCTAAGGCATTCAGCAAGAGTTCACACAAGGCATCCTGGCTTTTTTATTTATTTACTGTAAATGCAGTTACTGGCCTTGAAAAGTATTTGAAGATATGACATCTAGAGTAAACAAAGTGCTTTAAAAAGCCAAAATTGAATTTTATTCTATTCCACTTCTTGAAACCATACCATTTCAAATCCTATATGATTTAGGAAGAAATGGGGTACTTCACCTGCTGAAGGGGCTGTCGCATTTAAGTGATTAATGTTTGTACAGCATTTGAATGCATTGATGTGTAAATGTGGTCACACTCTTACTTTCAGATGGTACTATCTTTTGACTTTACCAGTTCTAATGGTGTTTCCAATTATATGTCTATGAGGAAATATCTCTCATCCCCATAAAATGTTCAAATCACTATTTATTTACAGTTATGCTATTAAAATTTAGCTCTTTTCCTCCTTATCATGTTACAAAGGAGATCAGTATCACTTTGCCTCTGTGCCTCAGTTTATCTTTCTGTTAAGTGTCTTGTCCCAGCCCACACATCAGGCCAATGGCTGAGTCAAAAATAGAACTGACGTTTGAGTCCCAGTCCAGTGCTCGATCCACTAGGTCACACTGCTCTTTTCTCATTTTATTGTTTAAAGCCTACAAAGCACTGCACCTGTAAAATAAATTTCATAGAATCTTTAAATATCACCCCATTTTCCAATGATCTGCTTCTCCAAATCAATTGAACAATACCCAGCATGTTCTAAAATGTCTGATTTTAATAAGATACAAAACAGTTTTATAAGGAATAAGTGCAGATTAACTTCCTGTTCACAAACAAATTGTTCTATCACCGGTATGCTCTAGCAATTTATGACATTTGCCACCTAGATTAGCTGAATTTACCAGGGCATTTGCAGTCTCTTCCATTCACAGTATGGCACATTCCTGCAAGGACTATGGTATGGTAAACATCTAGTTTTGAGTGGCACCCACTCTATAATGCACTGAAAAGTACAGGGCTCTTTACTGAAATCATTTCAAAGCGATGGCAAGTGCCATAAAGTTAAACAAAAAGTTATTTTTAAGGCTTGTTATAATTCTTCATTTTCCCTTAATATTCAGCACTTTGTTCCCCTAAGAAGCTGCATATATACTAACAATGCTAGCCTCTTTGAATCTGGTTACATTTAGAATAATAGCTGGAAATATATGAAATTGTTTAATGCTCCTCTATTCTAATGTCTTTTAATGTTAATAGTTAGGGCCTCTGAAATATCAGAAGTTATCTAAACACAAAGATGAATTTCTGAGAGTCAAGCTAGGCTCCAGCATTCACCAGGTGAGTAGTAAAAGATACTTATTTCTCAAGGCCACTTTCATATTAGCTAGTTATAACTAGCTAAGAACCATGGCCCTTATTTTGGTATGTAATCTCTCCAAATAAATGCCTCCTCTTCCTCCAGTCTCCTTATTTGGAGAAGCTACAAAGAAAATGACAAATGTTGTAGGACTTTCTTGTCTTCTGGCCTGTTAATTATGTTAAATATTTGGCATGGCTGGGACTGATCTGCTATTTACTGAACTCAGTGGCAAAACTCCCATTGAAGCCCATGGCAGCAGCCTCATTGCGTGTAATAGATAATCATTCATCCATGGTTGGAGGCAACTGTGCTTCCCAATTTCATTTCAAAAGCTAATGAAGTTGGCTTCAAGTCCACTTAATATACCTACCAATGCTAGATTTGGATCAAGATGTCAGCTCTGTTTCCCAGGTCTGTTTAGGAGTATTATAGCAGGCAAAATGAGACTGTGTTTAGATAATAACCATAATATAACTGAGACAAGACACAAGCTTCTCAAAAAATATTTATGGATAGATAAAAATGCTAATACTCTAGTAACCACAGAGTAGTGACTGACATCAATAGTTAGAAATAGCAAAACTGATATATGTCACTTTACACTGATTTTTTTTCAAAGAAAGCTAATTTAAATGCAATTATATCCCCAAAAGATGTGAAAATATTTGGGATGCCAATCCTGATTACGTTGAAGTCAATGGAAATCTTGTTGTTGGCAACATGGTTGAGCAACTGATGTTAAACAGTTTTCCTGTTGAAACTTTCATGGATTCTATTACTACTAACCATGCCCTGTGTGACACACAGCCAGAAAGGGTTAAGCAACTTGCAGGCTAATTGACCCAGATTCAACCTTTAGGGACATATTGGTAGATAAAGGTTCTAGTTTTTTGTGTTTACATATATATTGTTAGAGGGTGATAACCAAACAGTTCCTGTTTATCACTGTATTCTGTTAATTCAGAGATCAAAGGAGATGTTAACATTTAAATGAACTGTGAATGGAGTAATATCATTGTTCTTATTTCTCTTTGAAGTATATAGTAAACTACCTGTAAACGGTAGGAGATAGGCAATTGCCTTATGTTAATCCATATAGCTAATTACCAGTGATGCTTTTAGGAAATAGGAGGTTACTTCAAAGAAACTATTCTTCACCTTCTGTCAAGAGGCTGACAATAGCCTGCCAGGGATCTACAGAAACTCTTGGGCCCTGATCCTTTCATCTCAGATCTGAATAAGCTTCATTAGGGGAAGTCTGAGTTGCAAGACTGAGATGCCCAATCCCACCTGGATCATCCTGATATTGGACATTGGATTGCAACCTATGGACTAATTCTGAAAGGACTCTTTGCAACTCTAAAGTTCACCATCTCTACTATGAAACTGTCCTAAATACTCGATTCATGTCTGTATGTATAATGATCTTTTAACCAATACTCTCTCTTTTCTTTTTTTTAATACATTTTAGTTTAGTTTATAAAAATTGGCAGTAAGCATGTATTTAGGTAAGTTCTGAAATATTCATTAACCCGGTGGATAATGTTTCCAATCCTTTGGGATTGGTAGAACTTTTTATATGATGAACAAGATTTTCAGTATTACTCATCATATTTGACTTGGTGTCTGGGTCGGAGCCCAAGGCTGGGTTGTTTTAAGGGAACTATGTTTTGGCTTCTGGGTAACCAGTAAGGTATTGTAGAAGTTGTGTTGTTGCTGGCTTGGTGAATCACCAAGATTATTAGAATTGCCACCAGTTTTGGGGGTTGTCTGCCCCATTCTTTGCAGTTTGCCCTAACTGAGCAATCTCAGTGTAGCCTCCCTGGTACTCTGGTCACACCCCATCTTATATTTTTGTGGGCATCTCTCATTATTCACAAAAAGAAAAGGAGTACTTGTGGCACCTTAGAGACTAACAAATTTATTTGAGCATAAGCTTCCGTGAGCTACGGCTCACTTCATCAGTGAAAATGCAGTGGGGAGATTTATATACACAGAGAACATGAAACAATGGGTGTCACCACACACACTGTAAAGAGAGTGATCACTTAAGGTGAGCTATTACCAGTAGGAGAACGGGGGAGAGGGCTTTTTGTAGTGATAATCAAGGTGGGCCATTTCCAGCAGTTGACAAGAACATCAGAGGAAGAGTGGGGGGTGGGAGGGTGGGGGATAAACATGGGGAAATAGTTTTACTCTGTGTAATGACACATCCACTCCCAGTCTCTATTCAAGCCTAAGTTAATTGTATCCAGTTTGCAAATTAATTCCAATTCAGCAGTCTCTTGTTGGAGTCTGTTTTTGAAGTCTTTTTGTTGAAGTATTGCCACTTTTAGGTCTGTAATCGAGTGACCAGAGAGAGTGAAGTGTTCTCCAACTGGTTTTTGAAGTTATAATTCTTGACGTCTGATTTGTCTCCATTTATTTTTGATGTAGAGACTGTCCAATTTGACCAATGTACATGGCAGAGGGGCATTGCTGGCACATGATGGCATATATCACATTGGTAGATGTGCAGGTGAACGAGCCTCTGATATTGTGGCTGATGTGATTAGGCCCTATGATGGTGTCCCCTGAATAGATATGTGGACACAGTTGGCAGCAGGCTTTATTACAAGGATAGGTTCCTGGGTTAGTGGTTCTGTTGTGTGGTGTGTGGTTGCTGGTGAGTATTTGCTTCAGGTTGGGGGCTGTCTGTAAGCAAGGACTTGCCTGTCTCCCAAGATCTGTGAGAGTGATGGGTTGTCCTTCAGGATATGTTGTAGATCCTTGATGATATGTTAGAGAGGTTTTAGTTGGGGGCTGAAGGTGATGGCTGGTGGCATTCTTTTATTTCCTTTGTTGGACCTGTCCTGTAGTAGGTGACTTCTGGGTACTCTCTTGGCCCTGTCAATCTGTTTCTTCACTTCAGCAGGTGGGTATTGTAGTTGTAAGAATGCTTGATAGAGATTTTGTAGGTGTTTGTCTCTGTCTGAGGGGTTGGAACAAATGTGGTTGTATCATAGAGCTTGGCTGTAGACAATGGATCGTGTGGTGTGACCTGGGTTAAAGCTGGAGGCATGTAGGTAGGCATAGTGGTCAGTAGGTTTCTGGTATAGAGTGGTGTTTATGTGACCATCGCTTATTAGCACCGTAGTGTCCAGGAGGTGGATCTCTTGTGTGGACTGGTCCAGGCTGAGGTTGATGGTGGGATGGAAATTGTTGAAATCATGGTGGAATTCCTCAAGGGCTTCTTTTTCATGGGTCCAGATGATGAAGATGTCATCAATGTAGCGCAAGTAGAGTAGGGGCATTAGGGGACGAGAGCTGAGGAAGCGTTGTTCTAAGTCAGCAATAAAAATGTTGGCATACTGTGGGGCCATGCGGGTACCCATAGCAGTGCCGCTGATCTGAAGGTATACATTGTCCCCAAATGTGAAGTAGTTATGGGTGAGGACAAAGTCACAAAGTTCAGCCACCTGGTTTGCCGTGACATTATCAGGGATACTGTTCCTGATGGCTTGTAGTCCACCTTTGTGTGGAATGTTGGTGTAGAGGGCTTCTACATCCATAGTGGCTAGGATGGTGTTTTCAGGAAGATCACCAATGGATTGTTGTTTCCTCAGGAAGTCAGTGGTGTCTCGAAGATATGTATCCGATGAAGTGAGCTGTAGCTCATGAAAGCTTATGCTCAAATAAATAAATTGGTTAGTCTCTAAGGTGCCACAAGTACTCCTTTTCTTTTTCCGAATACAGACTAACATGGCTGCTACTCTGAAACCTCTGATTATTCAGGTGTTCCCTCCTGCCGCTTTTCATTGTCCTCTTACTACCTATGTGTCTTCTGTGCAGACATACGACTCTGTTGCCCAAAGCACCAGTAGAAACCTTAGCTCCAACTGAGAGTTACTCCATTCCTCCCCTTAGCTTTACACTGCTTGTATTCCAGGACCATTCAAGGGCCCAGCGTCAGTTACAAGTTTTGACAACTCAAGGGTTGCTTTAACTTATGTGCTATTCACCATTGCCCCTTTCGACTGCAGGGAGCAAACAATTGCTGGAATTCAGTATGGTCCAGCCACAGCCACATTCTGCTTCAAATGCCTCTTGTCCTGGCATTCCTCCCAGAAGTCCTGGGTTTCATGGAACTGTTCTCCTTTGATCTCCAAATTCCCCTGTTCTGGTTGAAGTTAACACTTCCTGCATTTGTGGTGTCCTGTGGGAGAAAGGAGATGATTGTCCCAGGCCTCCAAGTTAAGAGTGCCCCCAAACCAAATGGTGTTGCAACCTGGAACACAGGGTTGCAGTGTGGCTCAACCTTGGCCCAGCTGCCCTTCCATCTCCAGCTGCAAAGGGGCAGATGGGCTAAACTTGAGTGGCTCTGCATCCAGTTTAGCCAATTGAAATGTTGAGAGATATGCACTGGCATACACCGTAAGTCAGGGATGGGGCAGCAGGGGAGAAATGTTCTTGGGGCACTGTGGAGACACCCCTTATTCAAAGTGTACTCCCTGGAGGCAATTCTAACCCTTACTGTACAAATGAATCCTATGGCTCCCCATTCAAAAGGCTTTAAAGATAATTAATTTAATAAAACAACTGTCACTGACAACTTCATCAGCATTGCACCAGTTAGTAAATATGGCAATAACACTGAAAGGAGGTAGTTATGGTAAGGAAGCAAACCAATGCTAACAGCAATGAAAAATTAGCTATAAAATATCAATTTTGAGAAAATCAAGAAAAAGATGGTTGCCAAAAGTTTGTCATTTGAAAAGATACAGAAGTCTGGATTTGTCTGCTAATGCTAGTCTGAAAAGTATCAACAGGTTTCTAATTAGAGAGCAAAACACACACCTCTCACTTCTATGGCCATATGTCACCCTCACATGTGCCCTGTGAACATCAGATGTCTGTCTAATGTAAACAACCTCAAGCACTTACATAATGCTTCATATTTCAAAGGTTTGTAACATTCTTGGCTGGCTGGTTCAGGGGAAAGGCAGGACCATATCTCTCCATTTCCCTGACAGCACCAGTAAGGGGACAAGCAGGGAGCAAGGACTGCACTTCCTGCAAGATTATGGCCAATCCCTGCACGGGAACACACAAGGTAGGCAGAGCCCAGAGCAGAAGCTCCTGTTCCAGATTCTGCACCTACATGCAGGTGGGCTAGAATCTAGCACTAGTTGAGCACTTGGAATTTTTTCTGATCTGATTTTGAGTTTTGATGTACAACGTCATACACATTCATTCAGGCGTTCCAACAGACTACACAAAATCTAATTTACACACACATCATATCCACCTAATTATCCTGCCAATCAAGAATAAACAGTATTATACTGTTTCATAAAAATGTAGGCTACACATTTCACTGCAATACTATTACACTTACATTGTCTGTTCACTTAGGCACAATCAGCAATAGCTACTATATTGTTGACATCTGTATTTCTGGAAAGGAAGCTTGTTAAATTGTCCAGAAAACGTGCTAACTAAGTAAATATAATACTCTAAATAATAATAAATAAGTAATCTCTTATTTTCATAATAAACAAAGTATTTGAATATCATTTTTGACTGCCATCTATGTTTAAATAGTACTTCATCTTTTTTTCTATTCTATCTATAACTCTAAGGCTTTGTCTACACTATCAAGTTTTGTTGGCAAAAGTTATGCTGCTTTAATTAAAGCACTTTATTAAAATCGCTGTTGCATGTCCACACTAGCTCCTTGTGTCAGCAGAGCACATTCACACTAGAAGCTCTTGCATTGACACAGAGAGCAGTGCACTCTGGTAGCTATCCCAGTGTGCAACTGGCTGCAGGATGCTTTGGGATGACTCAAGGGAAAGGTACAGCATCACATGATGCAGGTTTCTCAATCTCATCATTCCATGGGCATCCTAGTAGATTGTCAGCCACTTTTCAAGTGAAGCGTGTTGGGGGAGGGAGAGGAGAGTAGTGTGTCTGGGATGGGGGAGACAGCAGGCTGAGCGACCTATTCTGAGGCAGAGGGAGGGGGGTGCTGCTCCCACATCAGCCCCGGGCTCTCCTTGGCACAGCATTCTCTCCTGAAGCAGCCCGCTTTGCCTGCCTATGCTTCTGTGATTCCCTCTGAGTTCTCCCACAGCCTCCTCAGCTGCCCAGAGGGACATCCCAACCAGCTCTGTGAGCTCAGCATAGCAATCCCCCCGCCCCCATTCCACTCCCTGCAGCAGTAGTTCCCTCCCCCACATTCCTAGTGTAGGGAGAACAGGAGCATTCCATGTTAATGATTTGCTCTTTGTTCCCAGAGCAGAACAGCATGCTCAGTTGTGAGATACTTCCTGAAGCTTTGAAACAGGAGGGGCACATGCCTGCAGGGCAGCGGAGATTGAAACAGTTGGCAGAGTGGTCATGGCAGGCATTGTGAGATACTGGTAGAAGCCAGTTATGTTGACAAACCAAACAGCAGTGTCTACACTAATGCTTTGTTGCATTAACTTTTCCACAAAAAGCTTTATGCCTCTCATCTACTTGGTTTTGTTTTGCTGCCAAAAGTGGTTTTGTAGTGTAGACACCTCCACTGTTTTGTTTGTAAATGGAAGCTTTTTCTGACAAAACCTTGTATTGTAGACAAGGCCTAAGTCTGCGTTCTACCATCTGGCATAGTTTTGAAAATATTTTTAATAATTGCCTAAAATAATGGAGACTACAGTCAAATTGAAAAAAAAACCCTCATTGCGTGCTTTGCTCACAATGACTCAGGACAAGATCAGACCCAGGAGAATCAGACAAAAACAATGCACCGTGTAACAGAGTACTTACTAACAGCAATCTCACAGTAGATCTCTTACTTCTCTTTTCATCCCCACATGGTTCTGATTTTTGAGGCACTGATGAAGGAAAATGCTCTCAGGTGCTGCAGGGTCAAGAGGAATCTGATTTCCCTTGTAAAGACGCTCAATTTACTCAGTGTACCTTGCTGTAAGGTTTGTGGGAAGCTGGAAGTCTCCTTTTCTTACATCTAAGCCCTGGTCTACACTATGGGGTTAGGTCAAATTTAGCCGCGTTAGGTCGATTTTAAAATGAATGTATCCACACGACCAACCCCATTCCGTTGACTTAAAGGGCTCTTAAAATCGACTTCTGTACTCCTCCCAGTGAGGGGAGTAGCACTAAAATCAACCTTGCTGGGTCAAATTTGGGGTACTGTGGATGCAAATCAATGGTATTGGCCTCCAGGAGCTATCCCACAGTGCTCCAATGTGACCGCCCTAGACAGCACTTTGAACTCCGATGCACTAGCCAGGTACACAGGAAACACCCTGGGAGCTCTTGAATTTCATTTCCTGTTTGGTCAGCGTGGCAAACTCAGCAGCACAGGTGACCATCCAGTCCCCACAGAATCTCAAACGAGCTGCAGCATGGAGCGAACGGGAGACACTGGATTTGATCGCTGTATGGGGAGAAGAATCTGTGCAGGCTGAACTCCGATCAAAAAGAAGAAATGCTAATATACATGCCAAAATTGCACAGGGCATGATGGACAGAGGCTACAACAGGGACACACAGCAGTGCCGCGTGAAAGTCAAGGAGCTCAGGCAAGCCTACAAAAAGACAAAGGAGGCAAACGGACACTCTAGGTCAGATCCCCATACATGCCACTTCTATGATCAGCTGCATGGCATTCTAGGGTGGGACCCTACCATTACCCCAGCACACTTGCAAGGGGGGAGTCTCACGCAACACGGAGGGGGATTTTGTGGAGGAGGAAAAGAAGGATGAGGAGAATGCGCAGCAGGCAGGTGGTGAATCCATTCTCCCTGGCAGCCAGGACCTTTTCATCACCCTGGAGCCAAAACCCTCCCCAGGTGGGATTCCCAACCCTGAAGGCGGAGAAGACACCTCTGGTGAGTGCACATTTGTAACTACAGTACAGGGTTTAAAAGCAATAGTGTTTAATGTTGGATTTGCCCTGAAGGCTTGGGATGCATTTGCGGCCAATTCAACTACTGGAAAAGTCTGTTAACGTGTCTGGGAATGGAGCGGGATTCCTCCAGGAACATCTCCATGAAGCTCTCCTGGAGGTACTCTGAAAGCCTTTGCAGAAGGTTTCTGGGGAGACCTGCCTTATTTCATCCTCCAGGGTAGGACACTTTACCATGCCAAGCCAGTAGCAAGTAGTCTGGAACCATTGCAGCACAAAGTATGGCAGCAAATGGTCCTGGGTTTTGGTAGCATTCAAGCAACATTCGGTCTATATCTTTCTGTGTTAGCCTCAGGAGAGTGATATAATTCATGGTCACCTGGTTGAAATAGGGGACTTTTTGTAAGGGAACAGTAAAGGGACCCCATTCATGCTGGGCTGTTTGCACTTGGCTAAAATGGATCATCCCAGAGAATAGCCATGTGGCGGGGGAGGGGTGAAGGGATCATCCCAAATAGCCACACGGTGGGGTGGGGAGAGGTGTGTGCTGCACATTCCCCCGAAAACCACAGCCCCTCCTTTTAAATGGCAAACCCAACCAGCATTGCTTGCTATGGGAAAGGAGGACGCTGCAGTTTGAAAACATTCCCACATGTTATGAAGGCAAATAGAAGCCAAACCCAAGTACCAAAAGGCTTACCATGGCTGCCTGGAAACCGAATACTGTTGCCCAGCCTTGTGTGATGTGTCACCATACCAGCAGGCACTCAATATAAAAGGCAAAATGCGACCTTGTACCTAAAGCACATGTGCTGTCTGCTGTGAATTGCTTTATTCACTGTGAAAGAGTCTCTCCCTTTTGTTCTCAGAAATGTATCATCTTAAATTTTACTCTCCCTTTATATGCTTCTGCAGGTGCAAATGTTTCTATGCTCCCCCTATCATCTCCGTCCCTAAGGTTATCAAAGATTAGAGGGTGAAAAAAACGCACTCGCAATGACATGTTTTCGAGCTCATGCAGTCCTCCTGCACTGACAGGGCACAGCTGAATGCATGGAGGCATTCAGTGGCAGAGGCCAGGAAAGAATTAAGTGAACACAATGAGAAGAGGCAGGATGCAATGCTGAGGCTAATGGGGGAGCAAACGGACGTGTTCAGGCATCTGGTGGAGCTGCAGGAAAGCCAACAAGAGCACAGACCGCTGCTACATCCACTGTAAACTGCCTGCCCTCCTCCTCAAGTTCCATATCCTCTTCACCCAGATGCCCAAGAATGTGGCGGTGAGGCTCGGGGCACCCAGCCACTCCACTCCAGAGGATGGCCTAATCAACAGAGGGCTGACATTCAAACAGTTTTGATATGTAGTGTGGCTACAATAAGCAATGTGCCCTTGTCCTTCCCTCCTCCTCTCCTCCCCCACCGCACCCTACCCCACCCAGGCTACCTTATCAGTTATCTCCTTTTTTTTTCCTAATTAATAAAGAAAGAATTCATGGTTTCAAAACAGTAGTGACTTTATTTCCTTTGCCAGCTGTGATCGAAGGTGGGAGGGTTGTTGGCTTAAAGAGAATTAAAATCAACAAAGGGCACAGGTTTGCAGCAAGGAGAAACACATACAATGTCACACCATAGCCTGGCCAGTCATGAAACTGGTTTTCAAAGCCTCTCTGAGGCACAGTGCACCTACCTGTGGTCTTCTAATCACCCTGGTGTCTGGCTGTTCAAAATTGGCAGCCAGGCGATTTGCCTCAATCTCCCACCGCGCCATAAATATCTCTCCCTTACTCTCACAGATATTATGGAGCACACAGCAAGCAGTAATAACAATGGGAATATTGGTTGTGCTGAGGTCTAACCTGGTCAGCAAACAGTGTCAGCGAGTTTTTAAACTTCCAAAGTCACATTCTACCACCATTTTGCACTTGCTCAGCCTATAGTTGAACTGCTCCTTACTACTGTCCAGGCTGCCTGTGTATGGCTTCATGATCCATGGGAGCAAGGGGTAGGCTGGGTCCCCAAAGATAACTATTGGCATTTCAACATTCCCAACAGTAATTTTCTGGTCTGGGAAGTAAGTCCCTTCTTGCAGCTGCTTGAACAGCCCGGAGTTCCTAAAGATGCGAGCATCATGCACCTTTCCCGGCCATCCCACACTGATGTCAGTGAAATGTCCCTTGTGATCCACCAGTGCTTGCAGCACCATTGAGAAGTACCCCTTGTGATTTATGTCCTGGTTGGCAAGGTGGTCCGGTGGCAAGATAGGGATATGCGTTCCATCTATCACCCCACCACAGTTAGGGAAACCAATTGCAGCAAAGCCATCCACTATGACCTGCACATTTCCCAGAGTCACTGCCCTTGATAGCAGAATGTCAGTGATTGCATTGGCTACTTGAATCACAACAGTCTACACAGTAGATTTGCCCACTCCAAATTTATTCCCAACTGACAGGTAGCAGTCAGGCTTTGCAAGTTTCCACATGGCTATTGCCACTTCCTTCTCAACTGTCAGGGCAGCTCTCATCTTGGTATTCCTGCACTTTAGGGAGGGGGAAAGCAACTCACAGGGTTCCAGGAAAGTGGCCTTATGCATGCAAAAGTTTCGCAGCCATTGGGAATCATCCCATAGCTGCAAGACTGTGCAGTTCCACCAGTCTGTGCTTGTTTGCCTGGCCCAGAATTGGCGTTCCACTGTATCAACCAGCCCCACTGCCGCCATGATGTCCCAATTGCCACATCCTGTGCTTTCAGGAACGTCTGTGTCCATGTCCTCCTCACAATCGTCCTTGTGCTGCCATCTTTTAGTCAGGTTCTGCACATACTGCAGTATAATGTGTGAGGTGTTTACAATGCTCACAACAGCAGCTGTGAGCTGAGTGGGCTCCATGCTTGCCATGCTATGGTGTCTGCACGGGTAACCCAGGAAAAAAGGTGCAAAATGATTGTCTGCCATTGCTTTTACGGAGTTGTACTGACAACGTGTACCCAAAACCACCCTTGACAACGTTTTTGCCCCATCAGGCATTGGGAGCTTAACCCAGAATTCCAATGGGTAGCAGAGACTGCGGGAACTGTGGGATAGTTTCCCACAGTGCACCACTCCGTGAGTCGATGCTAGCCACGATAGTGAGGATGCACTCCGCCGACTTAATGCGCTTAGTGGGGACATACACAATCGACTGTATAAAATCGATTTCTAAAAATCGACTTCTACAAAATCAACCTAATTTTGTAGTGTAGATATACCCTAAGACTTGGGTCAACCTAGCTATGTTACTCAGAGGTGTGAAAATTTATACTCCTGAGAGACTTAGTTAAATTGACCTAAGTCCTGGTATAGACACTGCTAGGTCTATGGAAAAATTCTTCTCTGGACTTAGCTACCACTAGCTGAGGTGGACGGTGGTGGATTTACTGCAGTGGTGGAAAACTCCTTCCATTGCTGCGTCAAATCTGTATACAACAGCAGCAGAGGTGCAGCACTGCTGCTATAGTGCTTTTAGTGTAGACGTACTGTTAGGCAACAGATATCCACATGCCCACAAACTCTCCCTGGAGTTCCTGATACTATTTAGATGTTGGCACATTCAAGCATAGAGTTTGAATAGTTAGTTCTCAAAGGTCAAGAACAAAAGTGGGCAAAAGTGAGTGTATTTTTGGACAGCATAGTGGAGTGGGTTCTGTTTCCAGCCCAGTCACTGACCTACTCTGTGACCTTAGACAAGTCTCTCCATCGCTACGTGCCTCTGTCTTCCCCTCCAATTCTTCTCTGCTCTTCATAGCAGGAACTCTTCCTTACTATGTGTTTGTATAGTTCCTAGCACAGTGGTCCCCAAACTTTTTACCTCGCGCTTCCCTTTACCCCATCAGTAGCCCATTCCGGGGTTGGGAGCGGGGACAGGGGGCTGAGGCTGGGGCCACACCTGGAGGCAGAGCTGGGACCAAATGCTGGGGCCAGCAGCTGGGGCCTCGGGCGTAGAGCAATGTGAGCGGGGCTGGCAGCCAGGACCCCGGGCATGGGGCTGAGGCCAGGGCCAGGAGTGGAGCTGGGTGGCACTTCCTCCCTGCCCTCCCCCCCAAATCCCTCTGTGCTCCCCAGGGGGCCTGCCCCACAGCTTGGGGACCTCTGGTCTAGCGTGGTGGGGATCCTAATCCTGACCAAGGCCCCTAGGCACTCCCACAATACTACTACTAATACAAGATATACACAATATATACACATGCATGTGCATGAGTAGGCCATGCATCAAAGTGCAGAGTGATCTTTTGAAAAATCTGGTTCTCAAATTTCTGTAAATTTGGAGTAAAATATGTGACATTACCACTGACTATGTGAAATTATTATAATACTCAACCAACTTTGCATAACACTGCAGTTTCTTGCCAGTCCCCATGATAGCCTCAGTTTCTGAATTACAGCATAGTTCAGCTGCTGATAAAATATGATAACTGTCAAACTTAACTAACCAGCTGCCTTTTCAGAAATGTCATGAGTGTGCTGAAACCTTGGCGCCTTGTATCAGTTTGACAAATAGCTTTAAGCTTTCAAAAAGGTAAAACGGTTTATATACTACTTGGTCTCTGAAAAACCTTTCCCACCCTTAATTTTTTTTTTTTTAAAGCAGCAAAAGGCTCTATACAATTGTATGTTACCAGCACTTTTTCTGGGAACATTGTTTTTACTTAACTGGTGTATCTAAGCTGCTTTTTTTTTTATTGCCCATTATCTCCTTTTCCTATCTCTTCTTGTTACTGTAAACCAAAGACACAGGGCTGGATTACATGTGCAAGATAATGAATAGTCATTAACACTATTACAACTGGGTAAAAACATTACCAAATTAGAATAGCAATGTTTTACCTCCATTTCACAGTCACATTGCCCTGGGGGAACTGTTTATATGAGATGTGGAGTAACAGAATCAGATTAATAAAGATACTTTCCAACTCTAAAATTGAGGCTCTCAGAATCACTAGTCATTTTTGAAAATCTTGCCGTAAGTGGGAAAGCTGACCGGTAATGAGACTATCCCTCCCCTGCTCCCATACCATACCCTGCCTAGTAACAGGCACTTCTTGTAGCACCACCTACAAAGCTGTCTAGCTGCAGACTAGAATTATGATATATCAGAAGGAAAGATTAAGCATTAAATCTAGAATGTTATTAAAAGGCTTGTATTGCTCTTTCAGCAGATTTATAGCACTACTTAATGGATATAGTAGTCTTGTATTATCATCTGTAACAACCACACAGAATGTCTGTATATCAAGGTTTAAGTGAGCCTTAATAATCCTACCAATGTCTGGAAAGTCTGGGGAAAACTGAAAACTTGCAGTGCTACAGTAACATGAGAGTTCACACTGGACCAACTTTTTTATAAAGGAACTCAGCCTGGCCTTCAATTTTGTGCCCAGAATATTGTGGGTGCTATTTAGTTGTGGGGGAGAAATGGTAACATTTAGATATCTAATTACTCAATGAACCTGGGTAGCTAGAAATCTAAGTGTTAGCTCAGACTTGAACTCACAATTATTTGCATCTACAGATAGAAGACATTTTACACACTTCATCCAGTGAGCAGATAGACCAGTGGCGGGCAATCTGTGGGCTGCATGCAGCCCATCAGGGTAATCCGCTGGTGGGCCGCCAGACAGTTTGCCTACATTTGCATGGCTTCCCAGCGCTCCCAGTGGCCGCTCTTCACCATTCACAGCCAACGGGAGCTGCGGGAAGTGGCGGCCAGCACGTCCCTGTGGCCTGCACTGCTTCCCACAGCTCCCATTGGCCAGGAACGGCAAACCACAGCCACTGGGAGCTGTGGACGGCCGTGCAAATGTAAACAACCCGTCTGGCCGTCTGCCAGTGGATTACCCTGACAGGCTGCATTGCCCACCACTGAGATAGGTCCATCCTTAGAATTTCATATGGATCTTAACCCTTTTATATAAGATTATCTCCCAACTCTCTAAATTGAGAATATGACACTTCTGGTTTCTTAACCTGTTCCACTCTCATTTCAATGCTACACTCCACATGTTCCAACTGTCTACCAAAATTGTTCCACTATAAATAGTTCAAATGAATCATTTGCTGGTATACTAGTTCTTCATGGATTCTGTGAACATTATTCAGTATTATTCTTTCAAGGCCCTTTCATTGCCCATATGTTTAACTACTTTAGGCAACAAGCTGGGTGCATGGTGTTTTTTAGAGCTCTTTAAATGCTGCTTATTTTTGATGGAAAGACTGTGACTTTTCTGTTGTTGTTGTTCAGTGTGGGAGATTGAAAACACAAATCTGTAGTTCTTCGCACTCTAATTAGAACAAACCCCTTCTTAATTTAAGTATTTTACCATTACTTAGATCTAGTGAAAACTTTGAACTTCATGGTTAAATTTTTGGTTAACATTTTTAAAAATGTTGCTGTTTCATATTTTCCATCCAGCTCGCTGAATTTTTTTGAAAAAATTCAATGTACTTTTCTTCATGAGAAATTTTGCAAATGGACTGTGAAAAATGTTCATGTAAAAAAATGAACTCTATTAGCACCTTAAATACCAATTCTAGGGCAAAGCCAGGATAACAGCAAAAGCAAAAAAGAATAAAGACAACAGGAGGGTGAGGACCATATCTTTTTCTCATTGTAGGGACAATTCCTTCATTCCCTCATATCTCTCCTTTTCCTGGGAGCTCTATCTTCGCATTATTTTGTTGACAGGCTGGCAGTCTCCTTCTTTTATGCTTAGCAGAAATGTAACATGGATGGCATATTGCCTTTCATCATGACCAAATCCAAATGCACATTGGTCCCACACCAATCTAATTTACTATTAAATGGACATGGGAGAAACATATAGTAACATATAGTAACCCAAGTGATGCAAAACTGCAGACCAAGTTCATTACCAATGTTGGTGAAACTTCCAGTCTGGAATGAGATGAAGGGTTTAATGAACAGTTGCATAGATATGGCATATCCCGTATGTCAGAAAGAGAGCAGAATGCAGTGATCATTTTAAGCTTTCAGGTTTGTTCAAATTGAGAGAACTGAAAATGAAATGCAGCTGGTGGCAAGCACAGTAACCAAAGGTAAAACATTTCCTGATAACCCTTCAGACCACACAGCTACATATGAGTTTGTTTTTAACAAATTTGTTATCCCATATTATGAGTCCTGTCAGGTCCATGATGCTGGGTGTATGAAAGCTGCAAGTGGTGTTTAAAGTTATTCTAGTCACTATCTACAGTTGACTTAGGGCTGGATCAGAGTTACCACGAGCCCAGAGGGAGGGGCAGTATGTCTTTGTATTGCCCCGTAGCACACCTGGGAACAAACTGGGACTCTGATGCAGTTCAGTCCCTGCTTCTCCCTTGCTCTGTGGGGAAGTAAGCTGCACCTTCTGGCATATATTACTTCGCCCTCCATGCACTCAGATTACTTTTATTTTATTTACTTTTATTTCTTAGGTAACCAATTTTGATCTGTTCACTTACTATTTGTAATAACTTACAATCTACCATTATGTAGTTAATAAATCTGTTTTATATTTTACCTAAACCAGTGTGTTTTGCTTGAAGTGTCTGGGACATCTGCTCAGGAACAAGAGCTGGGGAAAGTCATCTCCTGACTGAGGGAGGGGCGGACTGGGTTATAAACTTTCACTGGTCAGGCTTCTGATCAAGGCAAGATGGTACAGCTCTGGGGCCCTCAGCTGGGGGAATTGGCTGAAGCCTCTCTATTATTGGTTCATGAGTGGCTGGCCAAAGGATTCATGTAACTCAGCTGGGTGTGTCGCTGCCTGTGGATAGCTGTGTAAGTGCAGAACCTGGTGAGGTTTGCAGTTTATAGCATCACTGTGTGAGAGGAAGCCCAGGATGGTAGGCCAGACGGCTCAGTGTTACCCCAGTTCCAGGTTGCACCCTGAGGAATCCGTCAAAACACCACTCTGGGTATGGCACAATATGTATGTGGAATTAATCACTCCATTGTACTCTTCCCCAGAAACCAATTCTTTTTGTTATCAACATTCTCCTAAAGAGACCAGTCTCTTATTCATTCCTCTGCTGTAGCAGAGCAAAATCTGCATGGGTTATCAGCTGGGCAGCAAAGGGCGGGGGAGAGAACTAAAATCCCATAAATGCAATAATTCACATACTACACATCACAGCTACAACTCACACATTTCAGCTTTGTTTACACCAGGGAGCCATCTACAAATAATTCCCACTGATTCCAGCACTATTACAGCTCTACCAGTGTTAGTGACACTGGGAACCCTAGTGTAGATGGGGCCCCAGCAGCTGTCTTCTGCACAGCCAATCTAATCAACACAGTGCTGTAAACAACCGCTGGAACTAGAGAGCTGTGTACATAACAGCTCCCCATTTTGCTAACATCACTGTTACTGCCACGCTGTTAGCAAGGGTGGGAATGTAAACATTTCCTAGTGGAGACCAAGACTATGCTGGCAGTGACCTGTGCTTTCTGTCCTTCTCTGGAACTATTGGGGATGGCATTTATAATAATCCTCTCAGTCTCAGATCTCGATTTCTAAGTTAGTTAGACACTCCCCTGCCTCACAATTTTCCTTAAAACTTGAAATCCTGGTTTAATGATGATAAACTCGGATATATTTCTAACTACAGTGCTGCACATATTTCTGTAATAAAAGAAGCCAAGAAAGCGACGCATTGTACTTGATTTGTGACATGACATGGAAGCAAAGCTCTGTTAAAGGGTCTTTAGATGTTCTGTAACAGGGCCCGAAGGGATATTATTCAATTTGTTTTACTATTTCTTAAATAAAGGACAGTATACTTCCAGTTATCCAAATTTTCTTTATCTGAAAATCCTAGTTATCCAGATCCACAGTGTGTCCCCCATGTTGCCCTATGTGAGTTCATAGCACTGTTTTTTTATCTGAACACCTGGTTATCCAAAACATTTGGATGTTCCCCAGACCATTCAGATAAATGGGAGTGGACTGTAGACTCATTACAATAGGGCATGAATTTACATGGCTCAGTAGCCATTTAATGTATTCCAGTCTTTCTTTTCTCCTGTTTGAATTCATCATTATATTGCCACAGCTTCTGAGATGCCTTATAGTACTTCTGGGAAAATGTGACTCTCTACATTACTGCATTTTAAAAGTAGTATTTATGATACAATATTCTGTAATGTAAATCCAATCCAATACCAACTAAAAAGAAAAGTCCTGTTGTGTGAGCATGCACAAGGGAATGAGTCCTGGTTACCTGTATGGTAGCAAAGAGGTTATCTGTCTGGTGCACTGTGGTAATCCACTGGTTACCTTATGGTAGCAAAGAGGCCTCTGTAGAGCTGCTATAACCCCCCTGTGAAGGCAAGCAGGGATGGGACACAGTAGGTAGCCTTGGTTCTGCATATATATACATACAGAGAACATGAAAGGGTGGAAGTAGCCATACCAACTGTAAGAGGCTAATTAATTAAAATGAGTTATTATCAGCAGGAGGAAAAAAAACTTTTGTAGTGATAATCAAGATGGCACATTTAGACAGTTGACAAGAAGGTGTGAGGATACTTAACATGGGGAAATAGATTCAATATATGTAATGACCCAGCCACTCCCAGTCTCTATTCAAACCCTAGTTTGCATATTAATTCAAGCTCAGCAGTTTCTCATTGGAGTCTGGTTTTGAAGCTTTTCTGTTGCAAAATTGCTACCATTAAGTCTGTTACTGAGTGACCAGAGAGGTTGAAGTGTGCTCCTACTGGTTTTTGAATGTTATGATTCCTGATGTCAGATTTGTGTCCATTTATTCTTTTGCGTAGAGACTGTCTGGTTTGGCCAATATACATGGCAGAGGGGCATTGCTGGCACATGATGGCATATATCACATTGGTAGATGTGCAGGTGAATGAGCCTCTGAAAGTGTGGCTAATGTGATTAGGTCCTATGATGGTGTCACTTGAATAAATATGTGGACAGAGTTGGCATCAGCCTTTGTTGCAAGGATAGGTTCCTGGGTTAGTGTTTTTGTCATGTGGTGTGTG
Source organism: Lepidochelys kempii (assembly GCF_965140285.1). Taxonomy (NCBI): domain Eukaryota; kingdom Metazoa; phylum Chordata; order Testudines; family Cheloniidae; genus Lepidochelys; species Lepidochelys kempii. Next base: position 181,395,482 of record NC_136382.1, on the reverse strand, counting down.
GCTGCTGGAGAGTATTTACTTCAGGTCTTAATTAATTCGCTTCTTACAGTTGGTATGGCTACTTCCACCTCTTCATGTTCCATCTATCTATCTATCTATCTCTTCTTACTATATGTTCCATTCTATGCATCCGATGAAGTGGACTGTAGTCCACGAAGCTTATGTTCAAAAACATTTGTTAGTCTCTAAGGTGCCACAAGTACTCCTGTTCTTTTTGCGAACACAGACTAACATGGCTGCTACTTTGAAACCTGCATTTTTATTTGTTAAGGGCAAGCTTGTTACTGGTCTTATGTGCCCAAACAAAGCAGGGAGGGAGGTGAGGCTGTTGGGGCAGCCTATGACTTTCCTTCATCTCTGGTCCACACTGGGTCACACAAAGGAATTGCAGGCTCTGTGGGGCTTATTTCCAGCCTCATCACTCATCACTAGTGTGCAGAGAGGGGTGGGAAATTGATGGAAATATGACACCACTCCCAAACACACTGGCTGGCATAGAGGAGCTTTTGCATGCAGAGGCTAGCAGCAGATTGTTCCAAGTGGGGTAGGTTTGCAGACCAATGCGGGCACCAGAGAAATAATCTACTGCACCTTGATTTCTGTGTTGAGCATTTACAAATTGTTTTCTATAATGTGGAATGGTAAGCTAGTCTGAGGTTCTCCGCACCTCCTTTGCAGGAAGTACAAGGTCTTAAAGGACCCATGTTTCAGGATCGAAGCTGAAGGAAGATAAATACAATTTTTATGTTCTCTGGTTCCCCAGATTTCTCCTACCAAGATGTATCCGTCCACTTGGATTCTTTGCACACTTAACTGAAATTCTGATAGCTATTCTGCTTTCCCAGGTTACAGAAACATTTTAAGTGTGAAGTCATAGCCCATGTTTACCCAACGGACATTACAGAGGCAAGCTGCTGCTGTAATGCAGATGCAAACTACAGCAAAGGAAGATTATTTTCCATAGGAACTCAAAAATCTTCAAATATGTTGAGGCTGTTTATAAAATGGATAGTGATCAATAATTCTCCAAGTCCACTGAAGATAACAGAAAAAGTAACAGGCTTAATCTGTGGCAAGGGAGATTTAGGTTAGATATTAGGAAAAACTTTCTAACCATAAGGGCAGTTAAACTCTGGAATAGGCTTCCAAGGGAGGTTTTGGAGTCCCCATCTTTGGAGGTTTAAGAACAGGTTAGACAAACACCTGTCAGGTATGGTCTAAGGTTACTTGGTCCTGCCTCGGTACTGGTGGCTGAACTAGATGACCTTTTGAGATCCCTCCCTGTTCTAGGATTCTATCCATGTGAATGCATGTTAATATCTAGACACATACATCTTTTTCATTGCTTATGTTCATATGCATATTTTAGTATGTTCTCCATAGTTGGGAAAATGACAAAGTTCATTGTGCCTCTCCATTCCTTGGGCAGCACAATAATGCACTGTCCCATAGACTTCTTATGATAGGGACTGTCTCTTATGTATGTACAGCACCTATACTTTGGGGCCCAGATCCTTGATTAGATGCTACCTATACAAATAAATACTACTAATATATTCCAGGAGTCCCACTTTTTCTTCTGACCTCTGGTTCACATCTTTTTCTTGTGACCTCTGTGATAAATGTATCTCTTCTTTCCCTTCAGATAAAGAGACTTTTTTAAAAAAATCAAAGATAATTGCATTTCTTTTGCTTCACTTCCATCTTTGAAGAGAAAAAGCACCATTTCATGTGCCAAACAGCACAGCTGACTGACAGAATATGTCAAAAGGTAAAAAGGAAAGGTGCTATTTGTTGGGGAGGGGGGAAAAGGGGGTATGTAGCAAGTATTTAAGAGCTCATCTCAACAATAAATAATTAGGACAGAAAGTAAAGAAGAATACATAATTCAACTGAATCTGTATACAAGATACAAATGCTGAGAAGAAGAGAGCATTGTGCCTGTAATTTAGTTTTCTATAACAATGCCTAAACTATCCATGTGGTTTACTGTGACCATATGTTGTGGGGCAAGTATATTCTGTCCCCCTTTGGGAAGGGTAAAGGCATTGTAACCCTGCGGTTAAGTCCATTGGACCATTCTGAACCTCAGTGCAGTAAGGCCCAGTGGCCAATGTCTATAAGGTCACCCTTCCTCTCAGGGCTATGAGGCCTGATGGCTGAAGTCCATATGCCTGCCCTTTCCCTCAAGATGGTATAGTCTAATGGACAGAGTCGATATGGTCACCCTTTCCTTCAAGGCCGTATAGCCTAGTAGACAGAGACATTATGGCTACCTTTCCTTTAAGGCGCTATGCCCTCGTGGCCAGAGTCAACATGGCTGCCCTTGCTTTCATGGCACTATGTCCTAGTGGCCAGAGTCAACATGGCTGCCCTTCCCTTCAGGTCGCTATGGTCTAGTGGCCAGAGTCAATATGGTCAACGTCCTCAGTGGGATTCTGTGGCCTGGTGGCCAGAGTAAATATGTATGCCCCCCTCAGTGGGGCTGCGTGACCTGGTGGCCAGTTGGAGGTGGCAGCCAGAGAAGCGGAATGCATTCCCTCCCTACTCCACCAGGTCCCAACCCAGGGCCCTGTCAATGGCAAGTGTGTTTGCCACTGTTTCAGTGGGAATCCAACCAAAACACACTGATTCAATGCCCAGTTTTATAACTGGTCCAGAATCTAGTTCCCTTTCCTATCATATCTCCTAATGCCATGGTCTTGGCATCTGTGGGGTCTCCGAGTTCCCTGGCCTGTGCTGCTCCCAGCAGCGCCAAACTCCCTGGGGCATTTGCAAGTACCTGGGTGTCTGCCCAGGCCCCAGTGCCTCTCTCTGGGACTTCAGCCACGCTTGGGATAGATCCTGCAACGTGTGTGCTTCTTCCTCGGCGGCCAGCCCTGACTGAGCTGAGCTGTTCCTTTTTATACTATTGCTCCAGCTAAAGCATGACCAACAAGGGTGAGGGGGCATGGCTTCCTCTGCCCAGAGTGTGGGCTTAACTCATTCCAGTTCAGTGCAGGGCAAGTACACCCTATCACACCATAGAAGACTCCACTTCATTTAAGTTCTTCATACATTTCAACTTATAACTGATATCTATAGACAAATCATAGAATCTTAGAAATAATGCCAAATGGCCTTATAACTACCTTGTCTCTATCGAGGTCCCTTAACTTTTTCACTCTATCAAGTTAAATGCCAATTAGCACACAACTTACTAATTAACAATTTTTGCAACCTATTCCAGCTATATTTTAAATACCAATTAAATACATGGTGAATAAATTTCATTATAAGTTTAATGTATTAATGAGAATACAATTGTGCATTTATTGCTTGTATGGTTTTAAGTTAATTACATGTCAAATGGATTTATCTTTTCTATAATTAATAAAACTTAATGAGTTTTCTCTTAATATTTGGAGCACATTTACCATATAGATAGTAAAAAAACTTCAAGGCAATAAGTAGCCCAGCATTAGTCTCTGCCTTGAGAACTGGCTGGCCTAAATCAGAATACCCATAACTGCTGGTAACCAACTGAGAGTTGATTAGAAACCCAACTTGATATTTAACCTAAAAAAAAATCAGAAACTATTGGTCCCTTCTTATCAATTTGTAAGATCCTGAATATGAATGTCTAGGGTTGGATCAAGTATTGTTTCATTAATTTGATTCAACATGCAGGCTACCAGATGAAAGAGAAGAAAATGAAAAGTCTATTATTTCTGTTGACACTGGAAGATAAATGTAGTCTAGTCATATGGGCAATTTATATAGCACCTTTGCTAATCACATAGCTGAATTTAATAAAGGAATTTCTACCTCTCCAGAAGATTACTTATCTAGCCAAGCAGAACAAATCTGAAAGAACCAAGAGACAAATACATTACCACAATGTGATGGGGTGTTCAAACCCTTTACCAGACAGGGGTTAAGGAGTGCTGTGCGGTCAGCTGGCCCCACACCAGCAAGACATGTCAGGACTGGATGAAAAGTCCAAAATGGGAGAAACCCAGCTCAGCCGTAGGTAGCTAGAGGAGGAAGACAAACCATTAGTCCCTCCAGCTCCCAGGGGAAGGCTTGACAGAGAGCAGAACCTCCACCCATGCCTATTGACTAGCACCCCGAGAGAAAGGCAGGTGGACTATACATTACCTTAAGAGGCTTTCAAGTGGTAAACCACTTAATCAATTCTCACTTAGATGAGAGGAAAGTGATCAGGAACAGTCAGCACGGATTCACCAAGGGAAAGTCATGCCTGACTAATCTAATTGCCTTCTATGATGAGACAACTGGTTCTGTGGATGAAGGGAAAGCAGTGCATGTGTTATTCCTCAACTTTAGCAAAGCTTTTGACATGGTCTCCCACAGTATTCTTGTCAGCAAGTTAAAGAAGTATGGGCTGCATGGATGCACTACAAGATGGGTAGAAAGTTGGCTAGATTGTCGGGCTCAACGGGTAGTGATCAATGGCTTCATGTCTAGCTGGCAGCTGGTATCTAGCGGAGTGCCCCAAAGGTCGGTCCTGGGGCTGGTTTTGTTCAATATCTTCATAAATGATCTGGAGGATGGTGTGGATTGCACCCTCAGCAAATTTGTGGATGACACTAAACTGGGAGGAGTGGTAGATACGCTAGAGGGTAGGGATAGGATACAGAGGGACCTAGACAAATTGGAGGATTGGGCCAAAAAAAATCTGATGAGGTTCAAAAAGGACAAGTGCAGGGTCCTGCACTTAGGACGGAAGAACCCAATGCACCACTACAGACTAGGGATCAAATGGCTAGGCAGCTGTTCTGCAGAGAAGGACCTAGGGGTGACAGTGGATGAGAAGCAGGGTATGAGTCAACAGTGTGCCCTTGTTGCCAAGAAGGCCAATGGCATTTTGGGCTGTATAAGTAGGGGCATTGCCAGCAGATCGAGGGACGTGATTGTTCCCCTCTATTCGACATTGGTGAGGCCTCATCTGGAGTACTGTGTCCAGTTTTGGTCCCCACACTACAAGAAGGATGTGAATAAATTGGAGAGAGTCCAGCGAAGGGCAACAAAAATGATTAGGGGTCTGGAACACATGACTTATGAGGAGAGGCTGAGGGAACTGGGATTGTTTAGTCTATGGAAGAGAAGAATGAGGGGGGATTTGATAGCTGCTTTTAACTACCTGAAAGGTGGATCCAAAGAGGATGGATCTAGACTATTCTCAGTGATAGCAGATGACAGAACAAGGAGTAATGGTCTCAAGTTGCAGTGGGGGAGATTTAGGTTGGATATTAGGAAAAGTTTTTTTCACTAGGAGGGTGGTGAAACACTGGAATGCGTGACCTAGGGAGGTGGTGGAATCCCCTTCCTTAGAAGTTTTTAAGGTCAGGCTTGACAAAGCCCTGGCTGGGATGATTTAGTTGGGATTGGTCCTGCTCTGGGCAGGGGGTTGGACTAGATGACCTCCAGAGGTCCCTTCCAACTCTGATATTCTATGATAATATTACAGAGTAACAGCAGTGTTAGTCTGTATTCGCAAAAAGAAAAGGAGTACTTGTGGCACCTTAGAGACTAACCAATTTATTTGAGCATGAGCTTTTGTGAGCTACAGCTCACTTCATCGGAACTCTATGCGAATTCATCGGAATTCTATGCGACTAATTACATGCTTCACTCCAGGTGGAATTTACCCCTCTGCAGAGGGTTCATGTCATTTAGGGTGACCAGACATCCCAATATTATTGGGACCATCCTGATATTAGGGGCTTTGTCTTATATAGACAACTATACCATCTCCCCCAAAAATAAGTTTTCTGAATCCTGATTTTTTACATTTCCTGTCAGGTAACTGTAAGACTACTTGTGTTCCATTTAAGCGCCCATTAATCCTTCAAAGTAGAGTTTATGTCCTTCTGCAGGCCCTCTTCAAATAGGCAAATGTCACCCTCCATATTTTGGTGACTATACTGTACTTGAAGGTCAGCACTGAATGAAAGAAAGTCATATTTACCTCCTGGGTCAATAAAGTTTGATGGTCATCTCAACAAGAGTCAATATCTGATTATTTTGTTCTATTGGCACAGTGCAGTCAGGATCCCCTCAAGATAGAGAGTTAAACACTTCATATGACTTCGTATTTGTATTGCCAACCCCAACAATTCATTAATCAGGATGATAAAAATCATGAGATTTTAAAAAGGAACCCGTTCTAAAAATTGCCTTTTGGTTTCATCCTTTCTTTTTTATGATAGCTGAAATTCTGATGTATTCACATGACTCCAGGAGCTGGGGATTTAAAAAAAATCACCAAATATCATGAAACTTGTGATAAAATTGCAGAAGTTGGCTGATTTATTTTTTCCTGGATGGACTGCCATTCTTATCTGCACCTGATTATTTTTCACATAGAATAACCAGTGCTCCAGGTGCTTGCTTTATAAAAAAAACCTTGGTGAGAAATTCTAATCTCTACCTTTAAAAATAATATCCACTATCTAAGCACACACACACACACACACTATATATATTAACACACACACACTATATATATAGTGTGTGTGTGTTAAAATATAATGTGTGTGTGCGCGTGTTAAAATGTGTGTTAAATCAGGGATTTCTCTGAGAAAGTTGTTTTATATATCTATTTATATATATCTCCACTATCTAAGCACACACATACTATATATATATATATATAATGTGTGCGTGTGTGTGTGTGTGTGTGTGTGTGTGCTTAGATAGTGGAGATATATATAAATAGATAGATATATAAAACAACTTTCTCAGAGAAATCCCTGATTTTTGCAAACCTCTTCATTTCATCTCTACTAAACTCCCTGCTTATGAATTGTTAAAATGTGAAATGCAAGTATAAGATTAATAGAATTTTGAAAACACACAGCATTACACTATGAATCATTGCCAAGAAAATATAAAGAACACAAACTTATACATTTAAGATGATTGCTAGCCTTTTCTCCAAAAGCTATTCTTTTCATCATTTCGGTCTACTTTGATCCGCAGTCCCTTGGTCAAAAGTTAGTTTAATACATCTTTCTTTTGACTGTAGTTATTTTCTTCCTTTGGAAGACAAAACAAAACTGTGTGTTGTGTGTCTCTCCAGAGGCATATCTACAGTTCCTCTGCTAATTATTATTTTTATATTCTTACTGCTGTGATCTCAGTTAAAGTTCATTTGTTCCACATGACCTTTTCTTCTTCATCATAATCTATCTAATATTTCAAATATTTGATGTGTATATAGATTTATGCCTTTTGAAACAAAAATGCTCATCTGAAATCTCAAATGTATGTTCATGCATAATTGTCTGTTATTTAGCCACTACCATATTTTTACTTGTCTTTGGGAACAATCAATAATGATGGCATACATTGTTTAAAACTAAGATTAGAGGAGATTACAGTCCCATTTCTAGTTGAATTTTCCAGTGTTCTATGATTCCTAGATTTTTCAAAGAACATTAGATTCATATATAAATTATTTAGAGATTATTTTCATGGACAAAAAAATCACAGCTAACAAATGCCTGCATCATTTAGCTCTATAGCCCATGAATGATACCTTAAAAAAATAGTGTGCAAATAATTCCTTAGTTTTCATAAAATTTTATAAAAAAAATCTAATAAAAGCTGTAAAATGATTTTTCTGTGAGTGCATGAGGTTGATGCATTTTCTCTTAGAAGAAAGCAACAAGTCTGCCTGTCAGTTTCTTGGCAATTATAATTACTATTCTAAGATGCTTTCTTTCTTTCTTTCTTTCTTTCTTTCTTTCTTTCTTTCTTTCTTTCTTTCTTTCTTTCTTTCTTTCTTTCTTTCTTTCTTGTAATAGGAATAAGCAAACAATCCCAAATTCACAATTGGGAATATAGTAGAGGGGCTAGAGTTGATTCACCATCTATTGCAACTCTGTCAGTAAGGTTCATAGGGGATTTTTTTTTTTATAAAGAATGGAAAAGAAATCAGCATATGCTTCACCTGCAACTGCGGAATTTGAGAAGATGCATAGAACCAGAGATGCTACAAATTCTTTACTTGAGATTCAAAGTGTTGTACACGCCTACCTTATAAAAGCAAGGCTTATACCTCCCTTTCCTGGCATACTTAAATTGCATCAAACACCAATTTTTATTTTAGTTTTGCAGAACAAAAAATTCAGCCCAACTATAGGTTGATAAGCCAATGCTAGTGCCAGTTCAGCCCATTTCTACTGAGAAATGAAACATCCAAGGACAGGCACTGAGATAAGAAAGGGTGGGGGGCTGGCTCAAATGTAAGTTTTCTACCAACTTTGAGCCCATAAGTGCAACTCTTACTCATGCTAGCATGCATTTACTCTTGAATATTCCCAACGGCTTCACTTAGATCAGTGGTTCTCAACCTATTTATCATTGTGGGCCCACAATGTGTTACCTGGGCTGCAAGTTGAGAACCTCCCCGCACCCTCCTACACAGACCCCTATGCCCTGCATCTTCTGCCCAGAGTCCCCTCCATCGAGTGGGACCAGGAGTGGAGCTAGGATTGCCAGCTTTCTATTTGCAGAAAACCGAACACCCTTGCCCTACCTCCTGCCCATTTCCCCTACTCACTCCATCCCCCCTCCCTCCTCACTCATGTTCACCAGGCTGGGGCAGGGTGTTGGGGTGTGAGAGGAAGCAAAGACTCAGGCTGGGGTGTGGGCTCTGGGGTGAGGCTGGAGATGAGGGGTTTGGGGTGCAGGAGAGGGCTCCAGGCTGGGGAAGAGGTTTGGGGTGTAGGAGGGGGATCTGGGCTGATGCACGGGGTTGGAGTGTGGGATGGGGTATCAGCGCTGGGCTGGGGGTGTAGGCTCTGGGGTGGGGCCAGAAATGAGGGGTTCAGGTTGCAGGAGGGGGAACCGGTCTGGGGCAGGGTATTGGGGTGGGGGGTGAGGGCTCCAACTGGGGGTGTAAGCTCTGGGACAGGACCAGAGTTTGGGCCATGGGATGGGGTTCAGGGTTTGGGTTCCAGGTGGCGCTTACCTCAGGTGGCTCCCGGGAAGCAGCGACATATCTCTCCGGCTCCTAGGTGGAGGCACGACCATGTTGCTCTGCCGGCAGTTTCCGGGAGTTACACAGATCTGGGCAGGAAGCCTGCCTGCACCGCCAACTGGACTTTAAATGGTCTGAGCAGCAGTGCTGACTGGACCCTCCAGGGTCCTTTTTCGACAAGGCATTATAGTTGAAAACTGGACACCTGGCAACCCTAGCGGAGCCCTGGGCGGGGGCCCGGGCAGCAGGGACCCTGGACCCCGCCATGTGGGACCAGGTGGCAGGAACCCTAGACTCCATTGTGTGGGGCTGAATGGCAGCCCTGACCTGCTGGATCCTGCCATGCAGGGCTGGGTGGCAACCCAGACTCCAATCCTGTGGGGCCAGCTGGCAGCCATGACCCCAGACTCCAACCCTGTGGGGTCAGTCACCAGTCACGTGTGGGGCATGGCAGCAACCTTGGACCCCAGATCCTCTGGGGCCAGCCAACAGCCACAGACCCCTACTGCATGGGGCCAGACCCCCACCCCGTGGGTCTGGCCAGTGACCCTGACCTCTGTGCAGCCGGGTGGCAGCCCCAGACCACCACCATGCTGGGTCATGCAGGGCTGGCCAGCAGTCCAGGACACTAGACCCTGCAGGGCTGGCTGGCCGCCCTGGAACCCCTCTGCACCAGGCTGGGAAGCCCAATCATAGAATCATAGAATATCAGGGTTGGAAGGGACCTCAGGAGATCATCTAGTCCAACCCCCTGCTTAAAGGCAGGACCAATCCCCAATTTTTGCTCCAGATTTCTAAATGGCCCCCTCAAGGATTGAACTCACAACCCTGGGTTTAGCAGGCCAATGCTCAAACCACTGAGCTATCCCTCCCCCCACCTCAATCCCACCACACTGGGCAGCCATGAATCCGGACCCCGCCTTGTGGCCCAGCGGCCGTTAGCACACAGCTGGGCCGCAGCTCCTATGCTAATTGGGCCGCATGCGGCCTGTGAGCTGCAGATTGAGAACCACTGACTTAGACTACATGAGTAAGTGCTCATCCGGGTAAATAAGGCTCAGTAATCTGGCATTTTAATGACTCTTTCTCTCTAACATAAGATTTCCCTGCCTTAGTTCCCAACACTATTATGATCAGACATTAAGCAGATAAGATGACAGTACAATGCAAAAGAACTTTCTGGTTCAGAAGGCATTCTGCTCCCTGAAAGACATTGGAAGGCTGTTTTGCGGGTAGTGTGATTATCTGTGGAATAACTGCAGTTTCCCTTAGTGTTGCAATAGCAGAGAGTCTGCTGCACACTGAATTGGCTTTTCCTGCTGGTAAGAGCCAATATTACACACATTTTTTTCCTCACACAGATGGGTAAATGCTTTGCCTAAAAGTTGTAGTCACCCCCCCCCCCCCGCCCCCACACACTTACAGACCTGTGAAGACGTGTTTCTCATGCAGTTATTTGGAGCTCATTGGGTTGAAGCCTCCTGCTTCCCAGAAGGCAATAAAAAAGTGTGAGTGAATATCCTCTCCCACACTATAATAGTAAATTCTCCCACAAATGAAACTGGTGTGTTTGTTGCTGGAATCAAAGCACGTGAAAATATTTCTGGTTTATCCAGTCCCCCTGGCCCACCCCTAAAAAGGCAGGAAAATCCTAGTTTATACAGAAAAATTACAACTGCCAAAATGTCTCCTTCTGTTGTCTCCTGCTGCTGTATATTAATGGAAACATCTGCTGATACTAATAAAGATGACTGTGGAACTAAACTCATTGTCTATTCTGTGTTACCATATTATAAAATGTTATTGCGGTTGGTAGGTCCCTCCAGCTGCTGGGCCAGGAGTTGTCCTCCTCTTGGTCACCCCAGCTGCTAGAACAATGCTAGAATGTAACAAAAAGGGACAGCAATGTGTTTTCTCTCTTAAATTTATCTATACCTTTGCCCACTCAATACACAGCCATTCATAAAGCAGCCTGAGAATGACTTGGAAGAGCCACACTAAAACACACCCTAAGATTGTTCTCTTAAAGATTACCCGTGCCTATTGGATACATAGATGTCAATGGCTCAGTGTAATTCTTAAATTTATTCCCAAACTTCACCACTGGTACAACTTCACAGTAGTTAAATATGCTACACAATATGCTACCCATATGGGTGCTATAGTGATAATTTAGTCCGTTCTGTAATGGGAAAATGGATTAGATTTGTACCCCAGATTTTAAAAGCTGATATCATATGTTAGGGTCTGCCAAGGTCTGAAATAAAACTAGGGGTAATTAGTATGTGTGTGACTCAGACGCTGCTGCAGTTCCAGATATTATTTATGTAAAAAGTGAAGAATATGTACAGTATATCTTGTATTGCAAATCAGACCTAGAGATGAGGGGATAGGTTTTTTTCTCCCCTCCTAGGAAAAATTGAGACCTTTTTTGCCATAAATAAACTGACAAAATGCAAAAAAATTAGTTGAAAACTGCTGACACAGAACATTTTGGACCAAAACTTTGAAAAACAATTGTAAGGTTTTTAATATTTCCCAACCAAAAATATTAAATTTTCAGGGACACTTCTTGCAAAAAAATCCCAAAAAGGTAAAAACAATTCCCTGTTTTAAAAAAAAGTAGTGATGGAAATTTTTGAGGAACCCTAATCAGCACACTGTAGCAAGAATCTCTCTCTACATCCCACCAAGGGGACAATATTTGCATGCATATATCTGTAAAATATGTGCTGATTTTGTGATGTGGGCAAATGTCCTCTTGGATTAAAATACGGCTACCAATTCTTGTTTTCACTTCTAACCCAACAAAGGATATTAATTCAGTTCTTCAGAACTACAGGACATATTAGCCCATCATGATACCTAGACTGAGAACTTCAAAGATAAAACTAGAAAACATGAAGATTGAGAACACAACCTTGCTCCCACTGCAACTAATGCAGGATTCACTATTTTTTTTCCATCATGGGCCCTATATTAGGGCATTTTCAGTACTGAACCTAGATTAGGAATAATAAAATAACTAGTAATATTCAACCTTTGAGGACTGGTGTGGGTGAAATATACATGAGTCACTAGCGTGTTGAGATAAAGCAGAGTGACTTGCTGAGCTCTGGAGCCTGAAAAAGGAAAAGCATTTGCAGTTGATAGACACCCATCTGACGTCAAATCTAAAAGATCATTTTCAAAATCTGTTCATTTTCAAACATTTTATCGGAGCTAGTTAAGCGCCATATTCTTCCAAGAAATTAAAAAGGTCATAGAAGCCTTACTATATTTGATCCTTCATATCATGAAAACATTTGAATATGTAAAAGAAAGTATTAAATTGTATGAAAATTAGCTCCAGTCAAAGGACAGTGTTGGCAACAAATTAAAAATCTAGATGAGGAGATGACTCAAATGAGAACAGAATGTCCTTGCTAGTCTCTTCTTACTGTCTGTGCTAAGGACAAATTTGCAAAAGTAAAGCTGACTGAGACAGTACTGCTATTTTATAAGATTTTAACCCAGACAGTAAGCATTAATTTATAAAGGCTACTCCAAATCACTCCAGTGGGAAAAGAGAGAGTTAGTTTTTTCAGAACCATAGAGTGTATCATCACAATCAATGTTAGACTTCAGGGTTTTGCAAGTTTATATATTCATCTGTCTTTTAAGCAGGAAAAACTCTGAAATTCTTCATTATACGAGTCATATACCTCCTTTAACACTCTCCGCAACACTCCCACACCCTTCCAAATAATCATACTCCAGCTGCCTAGGCAGTCAGAAGATTCATGGTGATTTTGGCATCTCCATTTAAATTTTCCTGTTGAAAACGTTAGCACTGTTAGAATCTGTGGTTTTTTTGTTTTGTTTTAAGACTGAGCCAAATCCACTGAAACATGGCTGCTTTGTGCCACACAGTGGATATAATCTGACTGTGTCAAGTTTGTCAATGGTGATCACTCCAACATCAGGGTAGTCTGTAGGTGGGGTAAAACTGATATAGGGGCTCATATGCAAGATGCCCTTTCTGCTGCTGGTGTAGAAAAGGTTGCATGGGCAGAATGTCCCTTTGTCACGCTGCTTTAACTCAGTTGTGTGTTTGGTACCCTTGTGCTGCTTCACTAACACAGTGCAGAAAGCATGGGCTATATTGTGCAGTAGAAAGACCAGGACAGAGCTAGGAAGAGGATTAAGCTATTTTTGCACAAAACCCTCTGATTTATGCTCTGTGCAGTTTGGATGAAGATGTGGATCCATGACTGCCAAACCCAAGCATTCAAAACTCATGAGTCAGACCCCAGAAAATCATCAGGTTGGTTTAAAAACTTAAATTTGGGGTTTTTCATTTGCTGTCTTGTTTAGACTTGTATCCACATCTGTGAGGGCTAGAAATGTACTATTTTTAAAAGTAAGCAGAGATTCTCATGCAGTCCCTTACCTGCAGCAGCTGAAACACTTTAAGAAAAATGTTAAAGTGATACTCATACTAAATATCATGATACTCATACTAAAATTGACTTTTGGTGTCTATTCCAACTAATTATAATGCTGCCTACAACACTTTTTTAAAATAAAATTTACACAGGAATGAGTAGTTTGTTCCTTCAGACCTTTCAGGTATTCAGACAACATGGAAGGTGCCACATTCACGGGTGCAGTCCAGACCAGCGAGGGGTTGTGTCACTGTCTGCCCTGTAACCCTGGGTGCCTCACAATGCTTTGCTATTGTAGCTCCCAACTTGGGCCACTGACAACCAGCCTACCAGCATGGACCCTGAGTGTCTTAATGTTAAGACAGCCCTGGGTCATCGGCTCTGACTCCAGCAGCCTGTCTACAGCCCCACAGCCCCCCCCATCTGGCTTCCACCAGCTTTGGTTACAGCCAGCAAGATGACCTCCAATGCACATCCAGTCCCAAATTTTCCCAAAACCATGTGCCTTGAAGTGGTCCAGCCCTCTTCTGGACAGGTCAGACAAATCATAAGGTTTGTTGCTCCTGCAAGAGGCAAAACCTCATCACAACACTGAGTTGGCTTATAGTAAAAATGAACTCACTTAATCTTATGTATATTTTGCTGATAAATTTATTTCAAGTACAGTATAAGGAATAAAGACGTAAAGAGTTACAAGTAAAGCAAAACAAAATACACTTCTAAAAGTCTAAAACTTAATCTAGCAAGATACATGCTTTGTTCAAGATAGTTTGTCTCACCAGTCCTTCTTCCCAGCCATGGCTGACTTTCCCTTAGTCAGGACCTTCCACAAAAGTACAAGTTGCTCACTTCCCTTGTCTTCTTAAATCAGTCTCTAAGCAGTACAGATGCTAGCTCATGCCGAAGCCCCAGGTCAATCCACTTGTGTATTAGAATAGATGCAAGTAGTTGTTAAATGTGTAAGAATGTATTTGGTGTTTAAACTTCATGAAAACTAATGGGGTGTTACTTGCACTGTTTTCACTTATCTGTATCATAGAATCATAGAATATTAGGGTTGGAAGAGACCTCAGGAGGTCATCTAGTCCAATCTCCTGCTCAAAGCAGGAACACCAACGAAATCATCCCAGCCAGGGCTTTGTCAAGCCAGGCCTTCAAAACCTCGAAGGATGGAGATTCCACCACCTCCCTAGGTAACCCATTCCAGTGCTTCACCACCCTCCTAGTGAAATAGTGTTTTCTAATATCCAACCTAGACCTCCCTCACTGCAACTTGAGACCATTGCTCCTTGTTCTATCATCTTCCACCACTGAGAACAGCCGAGCTCCATCCTCTTTGGAACCCCTCGTCACGTAGTTGAAGGCTGCTATCAAATCCCCCCTCACTCTTCTCTTCTGCAAACTAAATAACCCCAGTTCCCTCAGCCTCTCTGCTTAAGTCATGTGCCCCAGCCCCCTAATCATTTTCGTTGCCCTCTGCTGGACTCTCTCCAATTTGTCCACATCCCTTCTGTAGTGGGGGGCCCAAAACTGGATGCAATACTCCAGGTGTGGCCTCACCAGTGCTGAATAGAGGGAAATAATCACTTCCCTCAATCTGCTGGCAATGATCCTATTAAAATATAATTGCCAACTTTTATATTGTGTACCCTGTAACTAAATAACCCATCAAACAAGACTTTTTATTAACTTGGATAGCTATATCTTTAAAATCCCTGCAATAGACTGTCAGACCTACCCAAAGTGGTGAGGAAAAAGCAGCTCAGAACATCTGCAGGAAACATGGAGTCAGTGGCAGCATGGAGAAACAGAAATTTATCTGATAGTGCTGCAAGCCACATCAGAGCAAATCACTGCAAAGACACAGGTATAAAAAGTAGGATTTAAGTGGTTTCAAGTAATGACAGAACAAAGTAAGTTACCAAGCAAAATAACAGAAAACATGCATGGCTAACTTAATACACTAAGGATCTAGTTACAAATACTAACTTCTCACCCTAGATGCTATCTCAGGTACAAGCCTTTTCAGACCAACGTTGTAGTTTATGGCCTGGGTCCGGCAATCACTCACCCCCCCATAGTTAGAGTCCTTTGTTCCAGTTTATTTCAGGCATCTCTTTAGGATGGAGAAGCCATCCCTTGAGCCAGCTGTAGACAAAATGGAGAGGCTTCCAGGGCTTTTTAATATTCTCTTGTGGGTGGAAACCCCTTTGTTCTTCTGTGTAAAATCACAGCAACAAGTTGGAGTTTGTAGCCACCTAGGCAAGTCACGTACCATGAACGATTCAGCTATTTGCAGGCTGATGCCATTGTTTACTTGGTAGTTTGAACATTCCCAGGAAAGCTCAAATGTGGATTGTTGTCTCCCAAAGTCCACTGTAATTAAGTACTCCCAATCACTTGAATAGCCACTTCACAATATGTCGGTCAAATCTTCCTTAAGTGTTTCCTACAGAAAACACTTCAAATACAAGCATAGAGCCAACACTCATATTCAGATATAAAAATGATACATTCATACAAATAGGTAGATCATAACCTTTGAAAAGATATGTTACATGGCATATCTAGCACAAAGCATTCTAGTTATGTCATATTTACACTCAAAAGCTGTGTGTAAACTGGGTACATTAGGGAATTTGTTTAAAAGTATGCTAAACAAAGGAATATGTGTTTACCTCAATTTACATATAAGCAGAAGTGAGATTGTAGGACTGACAAGAAAGAAGTCAGCCCTTGTCAGATGGACCCTCGTGACACATGGCTTAAGGAGAAGTAGTGAAGACAAAGTCCACAAACAAGTCCTTGACTCTGCACTGAAGAGGGCTGAAGAGCATGTTACAACTCTTACAAACCATGTCATCAACAATATAAAAAACCCAGACATTGAATCACATCCAGAAGTGCTTATCAACATATTTACTGGGCTGCATGTAACATTGGATTAGGGTGACCAGATGTCGCTTTTTTATAGGGGTTTTTTAGTCTATAGACGCCTATTACCCTCCACCCCCGTCCTGATTTTTCGCACTTGATGTCTGGTCACCCTATGTTACATGTACAAAAGTCTGTATGGAAAATAGCAAATGTTAGTGAAGAACAAATGGAGAAAGTTGTGAGATGTGCACTTGACTCTGTTGGGAAACTGCTTCTTCAGCCCAGTCAAGAAATCTGTCATCAAAACATTTGATTTGGCCGAAAAGACCAAATTTGAGTCTGGCAAGGGAGGGATAATCAAAGCAGCTATCAGTCCAGACCTTGTTTTCTGCAGTGCTCTGTTCTTAGCAAGATGCAAGGATGATGTTCCAGTAATATCTCTTCTCAGTTACCCAATAAAACCTGTGTCTATGTCCCTCTTCCATGCTGATGGAACAATGAGAACAGACAAAACTGAATTAGGGCAACAGCTAGAAGCTCAAGCTGAAAGAATCCATGAGCTATGAGCATGCAACAAAGAAACCACAGCATACATAAGAAGTGCAATGGCAATGATGGCTGGAGACAAATTCCGCACATTCAGAGAATTGCCTGTTGAGTACTTGAGGTAGGTCCTAAAAGGACTTGACAAAGCTAATTCTGTATTTGAAATCATTGACGGATATGACATTAACACTATGAAAACTGCAGACAGTGTACCTAATCCTCCATAGAAAAAGTTTCTAAATATGGCATCTAAAATGAAGTCAATTGTACAATTGTTATACCAATAAAATAAAAACCAGCAGGATCTCATTAAAGGGGAAAAGGCAAAATGCCACATTTATTGTGAATACAGAAAGAATCATAGTAAGCAGTTAGTTATAGCTATAACATTGCATTCAATTTCATATTTATTCACACATTCATTCATACACACACACAGGTTCTGCAAGGTTGTTATCATAGTTACCAGCCTTAGAGTTGCTCATGCAAGAGTTTGCTCATGGGCCAAAAGAAATCTCATGAGGTTCAACAAGGACAAGTGCAGAGTCCTTCACTTAGGATGGAAGAATCCAATGCACCACTACAGACTAGGGACCGAATGGCTAGGCAGCAGTTCTGCAGAAAAGGAACTAGGGGTTACAGTGGACGAGAAGCTGGATATGAGTCAACAGTGTGCCCTTGTTGCCAAGAAGGCCAATGGCATTTTGGGATGTATAAGTAGGGGCATTGCCAGCAGCTGGAGGGACGTGATCGTTCCTCTCTAATCGACATTGGTGAGGCCTCATCTGGAGTACTGTGTCCAGTTTTGGGCCCTACACTACAAGAAGGATGTGGATAAATTGGAAAGAGTCCAACGGAGGGCAACAAAAAAGATTAGGGGCTGGAACACATGACTTATGAGGAGAAGCTGAGGGAACTGGGGATGTTTAGTCTACGGAAGAGAAGAATGAGGGGGGATTTGATAGCTGCTTTCAACTACCTGAATGGGGGTTCCAAAGAGGATGGCTCTAGACTATTCTCAGTGGTAGCAGATGACAGAACAAGGAGTAATGGTCTCAAGTTGCAGTGGGGGAGATTTAGGTTGAATATTAGGAAAAACTTTTTCACTAGGAGGGTGGCGAAACACTGGAATGCATTACCTAGGGAGGTGGTGGAATCTCCTTCCTTAGAAGTTTTTAAGGTCAGGCTTGACAAAGCCCTGGCTGGGATGATTTAGTTGGGGATTGGTCCTGCTTTGAGCAGGGGGTTGGACAAGATGACCTCCTGAGGTCCCTTCCAACCCTGATATTCTATGATTCTATGATTCTATGCCAAGCCACTGGCCAGGTGGCCTGGACATGAGGGGGGATCAGGGCCTTGTCAGATGCTCATCTGATGCTCCTGGAAGTTGGTTTTTAGAATCAGACCCCAAAGTTCTCACTTTCTAGAGTCCATTTTTATAGGAATTTCTTCCTATGCCAGTCTATGGGAATTGCTTCATCATGCTGCTGCTGAATCAATCAGCAGATGGCACATTCCTGATGGCTCCGTGCTGCCAGATGTTATCTTGTTCTTTGGTTCTCCCATTCTTGAGGCTGTTGGTGGATTCCAGTCTGCCCTCTGGGGGTCCTCTGGTTATTTCGACTTGACGCCTTCTTCAGCCGATGGACACTAGATTCTTAGGCTGGCACCTCCCTGATCATTCAGTTATTATCCACACCAAGCATCCATCCACATACATCCTCTATCTCTATTTTAAATCACAATTGTTAACAAAGTGAGATGAATACACCAAAAGGGGGGGAGTCTCTGGGTGCTGTTTCTGTTGTTACAGAGTATTGCTTTGAGTCTCTCTCTGTGTGAGTAGTTGTTGTTACAAAAAATTGCTTTGAGAACAGACTCTGTCTTAGAATGTACTAACACAATTAGCAGCTTGCAAGTTTCACACACAGAGGAAGAGAAACAGTACCAAAAACCAAGAGACCTCTTAATTAGTAACACCCTGGAATTTAAACTATGAGGAATCAAACTCATTTGTGATTTTAATACAGAACTTCTTTAATATGATCCAACACAATTCCTCTGTGAATATATGGCTCAAAGTTCACTCAAGAGTGTATTTGTGGCACCTTAGAGACTAACCAATTTATCTGAGCATAAGCTTTCGTGAGCTACAACTAACATGGCTGTTACTCTGAAACCTGTCAAGAGTGTGTGTGCACACCCAACACAAACACCCCTCCTTGCTGGAGGCTTTTCCAATTATGAAGCAGCAAAGTCCACTAGTAAAGGTGCTGAAGATGGCCAAGACTTGTACAGTACTCAAGAGGAAGCCGACACAAGGATCTTTGTGTATGCTGTATGTGCCTGTATGGCTTTTGGGGCTATTGGAGTCAAAGGAACTATAGTTGTTAGACCACCTGATAGAGATGTTTTGCTCCTTACTGCTCACTGCTTTCCAAAAATGGAACACAGATAACATGTGGATTGAAACAGGCACCAGTAACAGCACAACTGGCAAGCACTGCTTCATGTCTCTGCATGCAATTTGAGATGCACTATTTCTGCAACATACTTCTTCCTGTTCACACATTAACAGGATGTGACTCATTCCTTGGGGTTTTTAATGTTGTCAAAACAAAGGGAGCTTACTGTGACAGGTTCGGTCCCAGAGACCCCATTGGGACTGTCACCTGATGCACTGAGACTACCTCTGAGCCTATTTTCTCTGCCAGTTTGGGCCTTCAGAACCCTGCCTTGTCGAGCCAGACATGCTAGACTCCTCCAACACGGACCCAGGGTCTGAACCACGCCCCCAAAACTACAGACTTAACTGAAAACAGCTTAAGAAGTGCTCCTGTCTCCAGCACCTAGACACCCAGCTCCCAATGGGATCCAAATCCCAAATAAACCTGTTTTACTCTTTATAAAGTTTATACAGGGTAAACTCATAAATAGTCCGTCCTCTATAACACTGATAGAGAGATATGCACAGCTGTTTTCTCCCCCAAATCTTCCTTATGTGTTTCCTACAGCACACTTCAAATACAATCATAGAGCCAATGCTCATAACTTCAGATATAAAAATGATACATGCATACAAATGGGATGAATATATGCAATAGAACATAACCTTTGCAAAGATATGTTACATAGCATATCTAGCACAAAGCATATTCCAGTTATGTCATATTTAGACTCATAAGCATATTTCCATAAACATACAGAGTGCAACATCACACTTACCACTTCAGAGATCTTGCCAAATTGGGAGACTGACAGACAAGCCAAAATTTCTGCAGCAAGGAAGTTGGTAGCAGTGCTGTACGACTAAAGCAAAAAAGAAAAAGACCCACAGAGACTGAATTGCTTGTGCTTCAATCTAGTCATCAAAAAGGACAAGTCATTGGCCAAACTCCTACATGAGGACAGTTTTGAAGAATCATAGAATCATAGAATATCAGGGTTGGAAGAGACCTCAGGAGGTCATCTAGTCCAACCCCCTGCTCAAAGCAGGACCAATCCCCAACTAAATCATCCCAGCCAGGGCTTTGTCAAGCCTGACCTTAAAAACTTCTAAGGAAGGAGATTCTACCACCTCCCCAGGTAACGCATTCCAGTGTTTCACCACCCTCCTAGTGAATTTTTTTTTCCTAATATCCAACCTAAACCTCCCCCACTGCAACTTGAGACCATTACTCCTTGTCCTGTCCTCTTCTACCACTGAGAATAATCTAGAACCATCCTCTCTGGAACCACCTCTCAGGTAGTTGAAAGCAGCTATCATATCCCCCCTCATTCTTCTCTTCCGTAGATTAAACAATCCCAGTTCCCTCAGCATCTCCTCATAAGTTATGTGTTGCAGATCCCTAATCATTTTTGTTGCCCTTCGCTGGACTCTCTCCAATTTATCCACATCCTTCTTGTAGTGTGGGGCCCAAAACTGGACACAGTACTCCAGATGAGGCCTCACCAATGTCGAATAGAGGGGGATCATCACGTCCCTCGATCTGCTCGCTATGCCCCTACTTATACATCCCAAAATGCCATTGGCCTTCTTGGCAACAAAGGCACACTGTGGACTCATATCCAGCTTCTCGTCCATTGTCACCCCTAGGTCCTTTTCTGCAGAACTGCTGCCTAGCCATTCGGTCCCTAGTCTGTAGCGGTGCATTGGGTTCGTCCTAAGTGCAGGACCCTGCACTTATCCTTATTGAACCTCATCAGATTTATTTTGGCCCAATCCTCCAATTTGTCTAGGTCCCTCTGTATCCCTGCCCTCCAGCGTATCTACCACTCCTCCTAGTTTAGTATCATCCGCAAATTTGCTGAGAGTGCAATCCACACCATCCTCCAGATCATTTATGAAGATATTGAACAAAACCAGCCCCAGGACCGACCCTTGGGGCACTCCACTTGACACCAGCTGCCAACTAGACATGGAGCCATTGATCACTACCCGTTGAGCCCGACAATCTATCCAACTTTTTACCCTCCTTATAGTGCATTCATCCAGCCCATACTTCTTTAACTTGCTGACAAGAATACTGTGGGAGACAGTGTCAAAAACTTTGCTAAAGTCAAGAAATAACACATCCACTGCTTTCCCTTCATCCACAGAACCAGTAATCTCATTATAGAAGGCGATTAGATTAGTCAGGCATGACCTTCCCTTGGTGAATCCATGCTGACTGTTCCTGATCACTTTCCTCCCATGTAAGTGCTTCAGGATTGATTCCTTGAGGACCTGCTCCATGATTTTTCCGGGGACTGAGGTGAGGCTGACTGGCCTGTAGTTCCCAGGATCCTCCTTCTTCCCTTTTTTAAAGATTGGCACTACATTAGACTTTTTCCAGTCATCTGGGACTTCGCCCGTTCGTCACGAGTTTTTAAAGATAATGGCCAATGGCTCTGCAATCACAGCTGCCAATTCCTTTACCACTCTTGATGCAATGCGTCCGGCCCCATGGACTTGTGCACGTCCAGCTTTTCTAAATAGTCCCTAACCACCTCTATCTCCACAGAGGGCTGGCCATCTCTTCCCCATACTGTGCTGCGCAGTGCAGTAGTCTGGGAGCTGACCTTGTTCGTGAAGACAGAGGCAAAAAAAGCATTGAGTACATTAGCTTTTTCCACATCCTCTGTCACTAGGTTGCATCCCTCATTCAGTAAGGGGCCCACACTTTCCTTGGCTTTCTTCTTGTTGCCAACATACCTGAAGAAACCCTTCTTGTTACTCTTGACATCTCTTGCTAGCTGCAGCTCCAGGTGTGATTTGGCCCTCCTGATTTCATTCCTACATACCCGAGCAATATTTTTATACTCTTTCCTGGTCATATGTCCAACCTTCCACTTCTTGTAAGCTTCTTTTTTATGTTTAAGATCCGCTAGGATTTCACCGGTAAGCCAAGCTGGTCGCCTGCCATATTTACTATTCTTTCGACACATCGGGATGTTTTTTTCCTGTAACCTCAGCAGGGATTCCTTGAAATATAGCCAGCTCTCCTGGACTACTTTCCCCTTCATGTTAGTCCCCCAGGGGATCCTACCCATCCGTTCCTCTGTGAAAGAGTCTGTAAAAAAAAAAAAGCATCTTGACAAACAAAGATTTAGATGTTTTCACACATGGGTAACCAGATTTAGGATCACCATTGCAACATGGATAGAAAAAAAGTTGATGCTGAACTACTTCCTGTACTCTTCAAGGGCCCACTGGCATCTGAGTTTCTACAAGACCTTATTTCTGCTTGTACCAGTAGAGGACACTGCACAATCAGCTGTGTCTGTAGTTAGAACAATCTTCCCTGCACAAAACTGTGTATATACCAAGGCAATGAAGACTGTGGTAACCTCCATACTCTTGACAGAGATCATACTGATGAATTAGAGGATGTTTAAAACAATGTTGAGTAGAAATGTCACCTGTACTATTACTTTTCAATAATTCCTTTACACATTTATAATTAGATTTTGTTTTACCCTTCAGATTGCTGTGGTAATATTTTGAGGTCACAAATAAATCAAATATTATGTCTTGAAACATATATCCAATAAACTAACAGAAACCAATGAAATATCTTAAAGTTGTTGTCAATGTTCCTTCCGAACTCTAAACTCTAGGGTACAGATGTGGGGACCTGCACGAAAGACACCCTAAGCTTATTCTTACCAGCTTAGGTTAAAAACTTCCCCAGGTCCAACTTTGCCTTGTCCTTGAACCCTGTGCTGCCACCACCAAGCGTGTTAAACAAACAACAGTGAAAGAGCCCACTTGGAGATGTCTTCCCCCAAAATATCCCCCCAAGCCCTACATCCCCTTTCCTGGAGAAGGCTTGATAAAAATCCTCACCAATTTGTACAGGTGAACACAGATCTTAAGAACAATGAAAAATCAATCAGGTTCTTAAAGGAAGAATTTTAATTAAAGAAAAGGTAAAAGAATCACCTCTGTAAAATCAGGATGGTAAATACCTTAAAGAGTAATCAGATTCAAAACATAGAGAATCCCTCTAGGCAAAACCTTAAGTTACAAAAAGACACAAAAACAGGAATATACATTCCATTCAGCACAGCCTATTTTACCAGCCATTAAACAAAAGGAAATCTAATGCATTTCTAGCTAGATTACTTACTAACTTTACAGACATTTCTGAGACTGCATTCCTGATCTGTTCCCGGCAAAAACATCACACAGACAGACAGACCCTTTGTTTCCCCCCACCTCTAGGTTTGAAAGTATCTTGTCTCCTCATTGGTCATTTTGGTCAGGTGCCAGCAAAGTTATCTTAGCTTTTTAACCCTTTACAGGTGAAAGGGTTTTGCCTCTGATCAGGATGGATTTTATAGCACTGTATACAGAAAGGTGGTTACTCTTCCCTTTATTTTTATGACAGTAGTAATTTTAACATTGAGTGTATCATTGCTTATCCCTTCTTCTATGGTAACAGCACCACTTGAGAGCTCCACATCATACCTCATCTCAAAGTAGATGTAATAAGCTTTCAAATGATGTGTGATGTGTATGTGTGTAAAGAATGTATATTAAATTGAT
The DNA here is from genome assembly GCF_965140285.1 of Lepidochelys kempii. Lineage (NCBI taxonomy): Eukaryota > Metazoa > Chordata > Testudines > Cheloniidae > Lepidochelys > Lepidochelys kempii. Next base: position 181,371,610 of record NC_136382.1, on the reverse strand, counting down.
GGAATTGGTGTCTGCTGCTTACCTACTAGTTGCCAATTTCATTTTTTCTGTCAGCTAGGAAACAAGGATACATTAAGGATTGTAGCAGGTTTGAGACGGGAGATCACAGCTTCCTACAGGCCCTTCATCCTTTCCACTTTTGATATCTATCTCCTGGAAACTTGAAAGGTTTTGAATGTCGTGAGGGACAAGAAAAAAACCTGGTTTGCTGATGCTGCCTCTGGTAGTTTCTGCATGGAAAGCATGGTAGGGGAAGGATGATAAAGCACTTGCCCTCTTGCTGTATCCTTTGATTTCTGCTGTGCCTCATTTCTCAAGTCTGAGTCATAGAATAAGAATTACTCCTGTGCAGATTGTCAGCATAAGGCTATGCATACCACCTAAGTCCCACATAAACCCTATTATGCACTAGCTGGTGCATAATCCTTGTGTTGGCACTTTGCACAGGGATGGATTCACCTATAGAGCCCAGCCTGAAAAGCTGGTATAATATTCAGAACTATGTATGTGCTCATGGATCATCACATGCCAGAAGCAAGCAGCCAACACAATAGTAATGAATGGTTCAGGAGCTGATCCTAATATAGTAGGATCTGATTTGCAGAGGTGCTGAGCACCCAGAACTCAAACAAGTCAATAGGAACTGAACGTGATCAGCATTTCTAAAAACCAGGCCCTTAGTCTATATCAAGGGGCTTATATTTTAAGCCAAAGGAAAAAAGAGAGTTTCTTCTTGGGAATAAATAAAAAACCACCGCAGTGTCTTTGATGATACCATTTATGTGATTCATCAACATGGATTATATCCTTCCTCATATCACTTAATGCAGTCAGAAATGTAGCAGATCTTTTTGGTGAAACAAGAGATCCAAACCCCTTGGTTTTTTCCCCAGAAGCATTTGTTAAAAGCACATAATAATCAAGATAATAAATAGACTAAAGTTGTGTTTCGAGCACCTCAGTCTCTGAGAAGATTGAGATCAGGTGTTTGCTAGTTACAATTGAGAGGTTAATTACTGGGTATAATTATTATCTGCTCAAACAATTGCCAGTTGGCTGAAGCAGATAGTAAAAGCCAATGATCAAACACATCTTAAACACAGTCAGGGGTCATCAAGTCAAGGTAGTCTGGCAAATATATGTGAATTCATTGCTGACCTACTGAGGAGGACACCTGGATTTCTGGGGGTGCTGTTTTGGTCTGAGAAAAGCACCATGCTGGAAAAAAATCCTCAAGATAGATCTTATACCCTTACTCACACTGAGTAGCATCTTACCCCATATGTAGCACTAACGTGCTATTCTGTGTGACAACGGCTGTCTGGACTATCAATGGATTTAAGCAAGTGTCACATGGTTAAGCAAGTACTTAAGTCCATTGATAGTCCAGGCAGCCTTTATCACACTGAATAACACCTTACTTCAAAGTTACCTCCTTTAAACCAATAGTGCTACATGTGAAGTAAGATGCTACTCAGTTTAAGGTATGTATATATGTATGTAAGTTCCACTGAAAGAAATAGGACTTCCATATATACTTAAAGCATGTGCACAAGTGCTGTTCTGAATAGAGATGTTTCCTGACCTGGGTCCTTATTCTGGGTCACGTCTTTCAGTCCTCTCTCAGGCAGAGGCCCCAGTAAAAATAAATGAAGAACTCTGAAGGAAGATTGTAGGACTGGGCTCACTAGTTTTTGTTCTTATTGCTGAAGAAATGTAGAAGATGCTGTACAATTGATTTCTTATAACTGTGGAACCTTTTTGACATCCAAAATATTCTGATTCTAGCTCACAGGGAACACCAGAAATCAGTATCTATCCCTAGCCAATTCACCTATTTACAACCAGTCTTTTTTTTAACATCTCCAAAACCTATAGACAACTGTGAGTGAGAGACATATGGTACGTTCTGCAAAGAGCAAAGTAGTCTCCTGCCAGATGTGTTATGATTAATTGCCAGCTTACAGAAGGTAGGAAGTTTTGAAGCAAGGGAAAAGATAAAATGGCCTGGGAAAATTTAAAAGGGTCAAGCAATTTAACTGGCTAGAAAATTATTTGATAACCAATTAAGGCAAAAGAGAGCATGTTAAAGGTGAATCAATTCATAATGCCACAAGATAATGGCAGGTCTGTTATGCACACATCAGACCATGAAAGATTTGCAATTTTTTTGGTCTCACTTATGAAGATGAATAAACAGGGCTAGTCAAATCAGGTTAATCTAGAAATGACAAACTCAAAGATGATGATAATAGCAAATGCAGGTGAATTAATATGAAACTTTAAAAAGTTAAGAAAAATAATTTCCCTTAATGACTTCAGTTCATATGCACATTTCTATGTACATTTTTATACATTTATATAGAATCCCCACCTCAAATGAAAAGACTATTAAAGTTGCAAAGTCAAGCTGTAATAGGGCACAGACTCACCTCCTGCTGGCTGTCTGGGAATTAACTCTTTTTTACCAGCTCCGGAGCACCCTCTGCTGGTGCCTTGCTGTCCCCCATGCCCTTTTTCCTGGGGTGCTGCCTCTCTAAGCAATACCCCACAGATGCGGTGATAGGGCAGTTGGAGAGGGAGGTTTTAGAGCTAGAGAGGCGTCTGGCTTGCGGCCCCGAGGATCCACCCCTCCGTGCAGCATACTGGGAGAAGCGGGAGTTGCTCCGGGCCCTGGAGGACCATCGAGCCCGGGTCGCTTTTGTTCGATACCGCAACCACTTCCTTCAGGAGATGAATTGCGGCTCCTGCTGCTTCTATGCCCTGGAGAAAAGGAGGGGGGCCAAAAAGCAAGTCACCTGCCTCCTGGCAGAGGACGGCACCCCCCTCACAGATCCGGGGGAGATGCGTGGAAGGGCCAGGGCCTTCTACGTTAACCTTTTCTCCCCGGATCTGACCGACGCCGATGCCCGCAGGGTGCTCTGGACTGAACTCCCGACGGTCAGTGTGGGCGACCGAGACTGGCTGGAGCTACCTCTCTCTCTGGCCGAGCTCTCGGAAACCCTCTGCCGCATGCCCACTAATAAATCTCTGGGCATGGACGGGCTGACCGTGGAGTTCTACCGTGTGTTCTGGGACGTCCCCGGCCCAGACCTTGTCATCGTCTGGGCCGAGTCCTTGCAAAGCAGGGTCCTCCCTCTCTCATGCAGGTGAGCTGTGCTCGCCTTATTGCTGAAGAAGGGGGACCTCCGCGACTTACAGAACTGGCGTCCTGTCTCACTCCTCAGCATGGACTACAAGGTTGTAGTGAAGGCCATCTCGCTGTGGCTGGGGTCCGTGCTGGTGGACGTGATCCATCCCGACCAGATCTACACCGTCCCAGGCCGGACTATCTTTGAGAACCTGTATTTGGTCCGGGATCTCTTGGAGCTGGGGTGTTGGGATGGTCTGTCGTTCGCCCTCCTGTCCCTGGACCAGGAGAAGGTGTTCGACAGGGTGGACCATGGGTATCTCCTGGGCACCCTGAGGGCATTTGGCTTCAGGCCCCAGTTTGTATCATTTCTCCAGGTGCTGTATGCCAACGCGGAGTGTCTGGTCAGGCTCAACTGGACCCTGACTGAGCTGGTCAGCTTCGGGCGGGGAGTACAGCAGGGGTGCCCCCTCTCAGGTCAGCTGTATGCTCTGGCGATTGAGCCCTTCCTCCGTCTCCTCCGCTGGAGGTTGACAGGGTTGGTGCTTTGGGAGCCGGAGCTGCGGCTGGTCCTGTCGGCATACGCCGATGATGTGCTTCTCGTTGTCCAGGACCCAGATGACCTGGTGTGGGTGGAGGCCTTCTAGGCCATTTACTTGGCGGCCTCCTCCGCCTGGGTCAACTGGGTCAAGACCTCTGGCCTGGTGGTCAGGGACGGGTGGCAGGCGAGCTCCCTCCCACCCACGCTTCAAGCCATCCGGTGGAGCGCAGGTCCACTGCTCTATCTTGGCATTTATCTATCCGCCACACATCCTTCTCCGCCGGAGAACTAGCAGGATTTGGAGGCCAGGGTGGGTGAGCGGCTGCGGAGATGGACAGGACTGTTCTGATGTCTATCCCTGCGAGGGAGGGCACTGGTGCTGAACCAACTGGTCCTGTCCATGCTCTGGTACCGACGCAACACCCTGAGCCCAGCCCCGAGGATCCTGGCCAGGCTCCAGAGGATGGCTCTGGAATTCTTCTGGCCAGGGCTGCACTGGGTCTCTGCAGGGGCTCCAAGTCTTCCCCTGAAGGAGGGAGGACAGGCTGTGGTTTGCTTGCACAGACAGGTCCATGTCTTCCGCCTACAGGCCCTGCAGAGGCTCCTTTATGGTGCAGGTAGTCCGGTATGGAGCATGTTGGCGCACGTCTTCCTCCTTCGCCTCCAAGGGCTCCAATATGACTGGCAGCTCTTTTTTCTCCATCCGGGAGGCCTTCCACAAGACCTTTCTGAGCTGCCGGTCTTCTACTAGGACCTCCTCCGAACCTGGAAACTTTTTTCAGTGACCAGGTCATTTGTGGCCACCAAGGGAGCGGACCTCCTCGCGGAGCCCCTGCTACACAACCTCAATCTCTGTGTGCAGGTGGCGGAGTCTCCCTCGGTGTGTCGGAGGTTGGTCCTGGCAGAAACTACCAGAGTCAGAGACCTCCTGACCTACGAGAGGGGGGATTGGGTGGAGCCCCGCGAGCTCAGATGGCGCATGGGGCTTTCTACCCTTCCAACCCCTAGGCGCGTACTCCAGGAGGTGAAGGCCGCCCTGTCACCCGATTCTCTGGCTTTCCTGCAGCGAGCCCTGAGAGAGGGCGTTCCCTGCCCACCCCTCACCCCGGCCCTCCAGACATTTTTCTCAGGCCCCTGTTCCATGAGCCCCCCCGGCCTCCCTGTTCCCACACTCTGAGCCGGCTGCATACCCTGCAGCTGGTCCAGTTTCGAACTGCGCCCAGAAACCATCTGTACACGCTCGTGCTCCATACATTGCATTTCCTCACCCTCATGTCCCACCCCGACACCAAATGGCCGGACTATCTTCCACCTAAAGAGGGTGAGGAGCCCCGGTGGGCCAGCTTTTATTCCACCTTGGTCTCACGGCCTGCTGGGGACATTAGTTGGCGGCTCCTTCATAGAGCCATGAGCATGGGCGTGCACCTGATGCCGTTCACCGCTACACCTGAGGCCTGCCCCTTTCGCAGCATGAGGGAGAACCTGGCGCACACCTATCTTGAATGTGCCAGATTGCAGCCCCTATTCTGGCTCCTTCAGAACCTCTTATTGAGGTGCTGGCTGCACTTCTCCCTACACTTGTTCCTCTTTGCAAACCCTATCTGTGGTCCCACGAAGTCGTGAGACCTCCTCGTCAATCCCCTCCTGGTATTATAGATGGCAACTTTGGCCAGAGCCAGGAGGAGGATGTTAGACAAAGGGGTGCTCTGTGACTGCTGGGCCTATTTCCGTTCCTCCCTAGTTTCATGCATCCAGGCAGAGTTCCACTGGGCAGTGTCTGCTGGCTCCCTCGACAGCTTTGAGGAGCAGTGGGCACTGTCCAGGGTTCTCTGCTTGGTGTCCCCATCCGGTGTCCTCATTTTGAACCTCTGACCTTCACTCCGATCCCTGTTTTTCATTAGTTGTCCCCCACAATCAGTTGGTCCCTGGGTCCAGTGGTCCCTCCCATTAGGCTGGGGGAGGCACCTTTAGCAGTGGGTGGGCTTGCGCCCGCCCACCTCCCAGATTTTTTCCAATATGACCCCGCTACACAAGCATTCACAAATTTTAAAATTCTGTGGTTAAGGTTGACTGTAGAACAATTATTTGGCCCTCTTGTGCATATACATGGTCACATACTAATTTTTCAACAGAATGCAATTCATTCAGTGTACAGAATGGGCAGTGCTCTCTGAATGAGAAACTATTCAATATTTGTTTTATCCTCATCAATCAGTGTGTCGTTGCCCTAGGCCTTATTTACTGCATGGTACTGAACCCTGCTTTGAATACAGAGTTATTAATTTCCTCATGGGCTTGTCTATGGCATTCATCGCTCCACCATGTGACAGCTTCACAAACATTAAAGAATTTAAATTCACAACACCCTGTAAGATGAGGTGGTTTTATTATTCCTATTTTACAGAAGAGGAATTACAGAATAGACATTAATCTCAAAAATATCTTCTAATTAGACCTTCCCAAATCAGGCCTGTGGCCAGACTTTTCAGAGAACTTTAAGGCATTTTATTTGTTCACAGCATCACGACCGTCGACTTCTGTTGCAGCATTGAGTGCTCATCACTTCTGCAGATAAAACTCCAGGTCTAGAGTTAGGCACTCAGAAGATGAGGAATACATAATCAGTGGTCACTTGTGAAAAGTTAGGTCCAAGCAGGGTATCATTGATTATGCATACCCAGTCCTATTTTAGGACAGGTTGGGGTTGTGATAACACCACGATTATAGTCTATCCGATGATCCCTAGACTGAAAACAGTATGTCTCAGTGGTAAGGGTCAAGATGACTACCCTCAGGTGAAGGGCTGTCTGGAATCAATATAGCTGCCCTTATGCTCAGGGCTGCATGGCCTAGTGGCCCGAGTCTACACAGGTGTCCTTGGGGTCAGGGTTGTGCAGCCTAGTGGCCAGAGTCAGGGAAGTGGGCCACCACCTACGGGTGGGTGGTGGCTGGGGTAGGGGGACCTGGGACCTCCCCCTCCACAGGGTCCCAGCCCAGGGCTCTTTCGGCAACAGGTGTGGTTGCCACGCAGTCTGCAGGGAATCCTATTGCAACATGTTGACCTTGCTCGGGTGGGAGATACCACTGCCTCCGCCTCCCTGGGCCACTTCCAACTGTGTATCCTGAGGGGTAAGTCCATACACCATCAGGGTCCCTGGGTTCCGTGGCGTGGGTAGCTCCCTGGAAGTCCTACTCCTGGCAGTTAGCGGAAGATAGAAGGTCTCCAGTCTAGTCTCTGGGTTCTCTGGTTACCACAGTCTGTGACTGTCGCTGCTCCTGGCCTGGAGGCTTCACCAAGCATCCTTTCTCCTCGATGGTCAGCCTAGAATAAGCTGGACTGCTCCCTTTTATACTGAGGCAGCAATTGGAACATGCCCGTCACAGTCTGAGGAGTGGTACTTCTACCACCCATAGCTTGGGATTAACCCTCTCTTGCCCAGTGTGGGGTATGCACATCCCATCACACAGGGGACTGCTGACACTCAGGAATCCTGGATTCTGTGCCAGGTTCTGAGGGGAGTGTGCTGTAGTGGTTACAGACCCTTCTGTCCCTATCCCTCATAAGCCTGACCCCTTCTGATGCAGGACTTTCCAAGGAATCCCTTCCCAAGCCACAATAGCCACCCCACCCCAGCTCACCCTTTCCCCTTGTTCCTGTTACCTCCTGACAAGTCCCAGTCCCCTCACTTGGCTCCATGTCCCAGTGTCCCCAGTCCCAGCTCTCCCTGTCCCCTTTCGCAGCCTCTTCCTGATGAACCAGGCGAGCCCAGCTCCTCACTCCTCTACAATACAGTCAAGCTGATTCATCCTTTTTTTCCTTGCTGCATGGGTGTCAGAAGGGGCCCATTTGACATCACAGGAGAGAGCCTCTCCTTGGTGTTAGTTCCTGTGGCTGGCACCACACTAGCTCCTAGCTATTGGAAAGATAAATTTCAGGGAAAGTCCTGCTCAGCTCTTACAGCCCTGGGATGCAATGTGCCCTGTACAGATGGAATGTTAGAAAATTTAGCTAACAAACTCCAGGGAGTGTCTATTGAGCATGTGCAAACTGATATTTTCAGAGGCCAAATTTGGGCAAATTTTACATGGACAGCAAAAGACATACCCCAACACCAAGATGACCCCTGCCAAATTTCATGTCCTTGCTCCAAAGCACTGGTAAAGTAGAGAGTCTTGACTAAACAGATGTATTCATTTTTTGTCATGGACAAAACATATTTTCCCCTAAACATATTCTGAAAAACAACTGAATCATTTTTGTTAAAATTTCCCAAACAAATTCAGCATTGTGTGGCAGATACCAAGTATGGAGAATTTAAGTCCAAATAGAAAATACGGCTAAGTTCTAAGCAAATGAAAATGGTGTCTTATAATAGGAAATGCTGGGCAACCTTAACTATAGGTGCTGCATATATGCATATGCATATACACATATGCCCAGGGACAGATTGAAGGGTCAGACCATGATGAGCAAACATGCATCTTGAGACCCAATAGTCACATCACCTTAGGCTTTTTAAAAGATTAAAAAAAAAATCACAGGCCTAAACAAAAGTGGAATTCCACCTAAATTGTGTTGTCTTATGTATTTTCAATTATTGGAACCTCACACCACAGTGACACTTTTCCTTGGCAAATTGTACTGCAATGTTGTCCAGCTCCAATCCTGCTGTCCCATCTTTCTCAAGTTACGTGGAGAGCAAGGTCACTCAGCCACGTCTGTGACAATGTTGAATGCATGTAGTTTTTCACACTCTGAAATTCATAGAGTTCTGGATTCCAAGTGACAAAATGAACACCTCAGTGTCCTTTGTAAAATCATACATCTTGAAAGACATAATCTATGAACCAAGTTTTAAGCAAAATATGAGCATTTTCCCATGAGTTGAAGAACTTCCTCCTTTGGCTCTTGTAAAGTTATATTTTGAAGTCCCTTGTGATGGAGGAAACCAAATAGAATAGCTACATTTTGAAATCCCTCATGTCAATATTTTAGTTTGCTGATCATATTGTCTAAGACCTCAAAATATTTCCTGTAATAGTAATCCTTTGCTTCTAATACAGAACCATGTGCAAATTCATCATCCATGCAGCGTAAGTCTCTCTTCCTGTGCATTTTAAAAACCCATTGCTTCCCACCCATTCTGAGATTCTTTTACAATTTCCTCTTCTTTTTCTTCAGATCAGAGTTTTCTGAGCCCATTCATTGTGCTCTCAAATGTTGGGAGGAATTGGAAAAGGTCAATTTTCTTTGACTAAATGATTCTAGCAGCTGCAGTCAGGATAACTAAGAACCTATGCCACCATAACATACTGAGGTAGAATATCCAAGCCATCAAAGATAGTTTGCTTTTTGCTTGATCTGTGTCCTCACTACTCCTGTGTTCAGAAACAGTTTAATCTTCTAGGCATTACATTATACTCTGAAAATTTGCTATCGTTGCCTTAGTGGCTTTCATTTGAACTTCCCATCTAGTTTTGCAGAGGGCCTTTAAATGTAAAAGTCTCTTTTATTCTTCAGAAGCCTGTTCAATTTCATCTCCTATGTCACCCTGCCATGTTCTTCAGGGGCCTGAAATGCATCATCAAATTGCTCTTCCCTTTGCAAAACTCTACTTTCTCAAGCAAGAGTCTGGATATAAAGATTAATGTTAGACTTAAGCGTTAGTTTTTCTCATAGACGGTTAGAGCCTGTGAAATATTTAGATATTTCCTGCAAAGTTGCAAAGAAAACCTTCAGATCTGGACTAGCCTTAACTTCAGCAGCATGCACCAAAACTAGGTTAACTTTATGTGCTGGGCAATGGGTATAACTGGTGCATAGATTTTGTCTCTCTTGCCAAAAAAGATATTTTCTCTCTTTTTTCTTTTTTATTGCAATTCTCCACAAGTTCCAGCCATACCAATAGCCCTGTCATATTTATGTCCAGACATGTATATGGGGTTTTATCCATACTTGCAGAATGAGTCACACGAGGATGAAGCATCTGCCTCACTTTCTGTCACAAAGCTTACAAATTGCTCTTTTATATCTACTTTTCTTTTGATGCAATCAATATTAACAAAGTGAAGCAAAATGGCCATTTGATAAACATGGGTAATATCTGAGGTTGCATCTGCAATGCCAGTAAAAAATGTAGCTTCTTTGCAGGTATTACCTATGTGCATCCTGGTTTCTGATGCTAAAAGACTTATAAGGTCACCAATAATTTTCTTGCTCAAGTATTTGATTATCTTGGTGTCATTGATATGTTAGGCAAAAGTTGTACTATGTCTGGCAACTAGCTTACTGATGCTCCAATAAATACCACAATTGTTGCTTTCAAGCACTTCACTATGGCTGTGGAAGGGAAAACCTAAACTAGGTAAAGTTCATCCTGTGTCAAGCAATATTTTTCGTACTTCTTACCATAGCCTAATATTTGCCAGTGTTTGTTTATCAAAACATGATCCTTTGCAAACTGTAGAGCTGCCACATGAGGCTGCATGTTATTTTCTCCTCCCAGATACAGATATTGACTTGCCATTCTTCCAATCACTGTTTACCATGTTGATTTTCAAGTTTCTGTATCCTTGAACAGCCAACAAATGTGACAGTATGCAAAATCTGAAAGATATGAGTCTGCTAAGCCACTTAACATGCAAATCTTCACGTGGTACATTTTTCATTCTGTAAAATGTTTGTAATGGAAAAAAATAAAATGTTGATTTGGCCTATCACTTTCAGTGGGCTGGCAAGGACCAATCTGTACAAGCATATACAATTGCTCAGGTGATAAAGCTGACTCTTGAAGGCGACTTTAATCAGATGGGAACATCAAACTTTATTTCAGCAGGAAGACTGCTTTGACCTGCTTCATTTTTGACCTGCTCTTCTATAGGGCCTTTGGCTTTGCTCCTTTCATCTTCACCTACAGGGTCTTTGGGTTGTTTTGGTTTTAAGATAATTTACAGGATCTCTGACTTTGTTGATCTGTAGCTTATCTTACAGGGTCTTCAGTAGCACTGGTTTCAAGCAAAATTTCTCAGGAAATGTCTTATACTACAGGTGCAATTTCAGTAGTACTACATAATTTGTTTTTTTTCCTGACTTAAACCATGACACAATACCAGGTTCATGCTTGCTGACTCGAGGGGCATTTCTTGACTTCCTGCTTCAGACTGCAGGAGTTGAGGAGAAAGTTTACAAAATGATAGTTTCTACCACTTAGGCTCTTTAGAGGCAGTTTGTAACAACAAAATCTCTTTTTCTTTTTGTTGTCTAAAACCAGATATTTTTCTTCTGTTTAGTTTTCATCTTCAGATATCTTCCAGTATGACAAAGGCCTGGTTCGAATGATTTAGTTATGGGTGTTCCTGCTTTGAGCAGGGGGGTTGGACTAGATGATCTCCTGCCGTCTCTTCCAACCCTAATCTTCTATGATTATATGGTGAGAATAACTGATTTAGAAGTATACACCTAAATAAAGTGAATTTTTGTGCTGCTTCATTTATCCTTCAGTTGAAGGGGTAATTTTTAAAAAATGTGGCTTTTTTGGTGTCAACTCTAGCAGAGATTGCAAAACTAGAGTGGGGCTGGTTGGGGAGAATGCTGTGGGGCTAGGAAGAGGCTGGAGCAAGCAGAGACATATCTCTGTGTCCCACAGCAAGAAAAGGATATGGAGACTTTGGAAACAAGCTGCATTTCCCAACAGTAGCCCACTCAGCACTGGATCATGCTCAAATGCTGTGGGATTTTGAAAAGACATTTCAAGACAAGTGAGTGTGGCTGCCCTGAGACTCCTATAAAAATGGGGGCTGAGGGCCAGGCACAGTGTTAGATGCAGGGAACCCATGCAATTGTATCAGCCTTGAGGCAGCAAAGAGGCCCCTTGCCATGGTGACTGACTCAGTTACTTGTGAGGGTGGGACTGCAGCATAGGTGGGGGCAGATGGCACTGGCAGAGATATAGTTAGTGCAGCTGCTTGGGGGCCCATGATCTTGGAGGGCCCCTTCAGGCTCAGTGCTGCTCGGCTACACAATATATGCCCTGCTCAGGCTGCTGCCATTGTTTGCAGCATGCTGGAACATTTAGAAAGAGCAATGCACTGGTCCCCACTGTCCACATTTGAATTTGCTATGGGAGGGTGCCTCCACAATGGTGGCTCTGCCATAAATACCGATTAGTAGGACTGGTCACAGGCCTCTCCTCCCCTCCCATTTTCCAGGAAAATTCAAATGGGGCAGCAGGAACCAGGACCTTGCTCTACCCAGTGACTCCGACTCTGGTTCTGGTGGCAGCAGACATGGTGATTCACAGCTTTGGCTCAAGCAACAGCAGTTCTGGCTTTGTCGGGGGTCGTACTGATGGCTTTAGCAGCAGCAGCACCACTGCAAGGCACAGGCGAGAGGGAGCAGACAGCATGGCACATGGAGCTGGACAGGGGTGTAGAAGCAGGGATGAGTATGGGGCAAGTGAGGGAAATGATACTTTACCTGAATGTGAAACGTGATGACATGTTATAACTGGCAGGTGAGAGAAGGAGATGGTCAGGTCTGGTTAGGGTGACCAGACAGCAAGTGTGAAAAATTGGGGCAGGGTGTGGGGTAATAAGCACCTATATAAGACAAAGTCCCAAATTTCTGGACTGTCCCTATAAAATCAGGACATCTGGTCACTCTGGGTCTGGTCAGCATTTCCTGATCTTGTTGACTGTTAAATCTGCCTCTACATATGACATCATCCTTTCTCAGCAAGAAGCAAACAGCTAATTTTATTGGCTTTCCTTTTCATGATAGGTCAGAGGCAATCACTTTGAACCAATCCTTCAAAAAAATTAAGCATTTGCTTTACGCACTAGTCCATAAGTAGTCCCATTGACTAAGCAGATGTGCAAGTTTTTCAGGATTTAAACCTTAGAATTGGCCAGATGTTGACACCCTCCTGTGGAGTAGTCCTTACTCCATTGAAATTTCCCACTGCAATCAATTGTACTTCTTGAGGAGTAAGTATTCCTCTATCCTCTGATAGCCAGAATTTGGGAATGGGCGACAGGGGATGGATCACTTGATGATTACCTGTTCTGTTCATTTCTTCTGGGGCACCTGGCACTGGCCACTGTTGGAAGACAGCATACTGGGCTACATGAACCTTTGGTCTGACCCAGTATGGCTGTTCTTATGTATGTTCTTGTGTTTTTATGTTCTACTTAGTGTGAGTAAGACTATTAGACTTTCACAGATAGAGATAACTGGCTCTGTGAATATGGGGACAGCAGTGGACGTGATATATCTCGACTTTAGCAAAGATTTTGATATGGTCTCCCACAGTATTTTTGCTAGCAAGTTAAAGAAGTATGGATTGGATGAATAGACTATAAGGTGGATAGAAAGATGGCTAGATTGTCGGACTCAGTGGGTAGTGATCAACAGTTCAATGTCTAGTTGGCAGCCAGTATCAAGCGGAGTGCTCCAGGGGTAGGTCCTAGGGCCGGTTTTGTTCAACATCTTGTTTAATGATCTGGATGGATGGGATAGATTGCACCCTCAGCAAGTTCATGGATTATACTAAGATGGGGGGAGAGGTAGATACACTAGAGGGTAGGAATAGGGTCCAGAGTGACCTAGACAAATTGACGGATTGGGCCAAAATAACTCTGATGAGGTTCAACAAGGACAAATGCAGAGTCCTGCACTTAAGATGGAAAAATCCAATGAACTGCTACAGGCTGGGGACTGACTGGCTAAGCAGCAGTTCTGCAGAAAAGAACCTGGGGATTATAGTGGATGAGTAGCTGGCTATGAGTCAGCAGTGTGCCCTTGTTGCCAAGAAGGCTAATGGTATATTGGACTACACTAGTAGGAGCATTGCCAGCAGATTGAGGGAAGTGATTATTCCCCTCTATTTGGCACTGGTGAGGCCACATCTGGAGAATTGTGTCCAATTTTGCCCCCCCCCCCCACTACAGAAAGGATGTAGGCAAACTGGAGAGAGCAGCAGAGGGCAATGAAAATGATCAGGGTGCTGTGGCACATGTCTTATGAGGAGAGGCTGAGCGAACTGGGCTTGTTTAGTTTGCAGAAGAGAAGAGTGAGGGGGGATTTGATAGCAGCCTTCAACTATCTGACAGGGGGTTCCAAAGAGGATGGAGCCAGGCTGTTCTCAGTGGTGGCAGGTGACAGAACAAGGAGTAGTGGTCTCAAGCTGCAGTGGGTGAGGTCTTGGTTGGATATTGGGAAACACTATTTCACTAGGAGGGTGGTGAAGCACTGGAATGGGTTACCTAGGGAGGTGGTGTCATCTCCGTACTTAGAGGTTTTTAAAGCCCGGCTTGCCAAAGCCCTGGCTGGGATGATTTAGTTGTGGATTGGTCCTGCTTTGAGCAGGGGGTTGGACTAGATGACCTCCTGAGGTCTCTTCCAACCCTAATAGTCTATGATTCTATGATAGATATTTAGCAGTTTCATTGTATTCCATTACTATAGCATCATCATCTTTTCAATTATTTCAGGTGCTACTTCTAAACCCAAATGCTCTATCAACTCACCGTCAGAGAAATAATTCAACTGTCTGGTGAGGGGGCTCCCGAATTTACAAGTGATAAATCAGATATGCATTTTCAGAGCCTGGCATTGGCAATCAGAGGCACAACTGTCTGTGCTATCAATGGAAATTGCAATGTGCAGTAGTCAAAATTATATAATACAGTTCATAGGATGGACTATGATTTTTTTTTCAAAGTGTATTGTGTACATTATGGATTTAATTCTCACTTTGGTATAAATACACTTATTTTCATCTAAAATAACAAAATGTGCAATCTGCAGGACATGTTCTGTAGAGAGGAGCAACATTTTATTGTGGAAAGATAAATATTATTCTGCAAGTAACTCTGATGTCCATATAGCAGCTGAGATAAATACAGAATCAGGGATTAGCCAGGAAATTCTGGGTGTGAATGCATCATTCTACCAATAATTCAATACATGCTGGGTAAATTCATAGTGCCAAGTATTAAGGCAATAAAAAGAAGAAAGCACTCCAAATTTTATACACAAAATTTTATATATAATTTTAAACACTTAAATAAAGTACAAATAAAAACAAACAGCTTCCAAGATTCACACAAAGTAAACCTAAATGGACAAATAATCATTTCTTTTAACATTGTGCTCCCCTCAACCCACCCTTGATCTGTAATTACTTGTCATGTTGTGTTTAAATTTAGGGTTCTATCCTGCAAGATTTGTGTTCCTGAAAGCTACTGAGTGCCCCCATCTCTCACCGGCAGCAGTGAGAATTGAGGACACTCAGCATATGGTAGGATCAAGACTTTGAACTGTTAGATTTTCAAAGAATCATTTTCTCTTGTTTGCTCTATAAGGTGCCAGGCATACTTATAGTACTGTACTGTCTCAATAACAATCAATAATATGAAATAAAAATAATTCCAAATTTACCAGCCAAATTCCTTATATTTTGAACTGAGTAGTGTGTGCCTTTGAGTTGGCAATTTTTGATGCAATTTGTTAGCTTTGGTGAGTCATTTCATATTGAGTTAGGAATAGCTCTATACATTAATTTCTATTATTTTTACATATATTGTTTTCATATATTCGTATGAACCACTCAATATTTAAAGCTGTACTCCCCTGAATTCTCACCTGGCTTGCAATGTATTGCAGCGCTAAATTAACATTGGCAATGCAGTAAAAAATATAGTTTTCTAGCTGTGAAGTCTGTGGTTTTGATGGTGCGGTCACATTGCTGATCAACCACTGCCTTCTAGGCCCCTGTGCACATTGCTATGACTGGTTCAATAAGCGTTCCAATAAATTAGGCCATGGTATTAATCCCAGAAACACAATATATTTACAGACATGCAGCAGAGTTGGACGGTGATAAAGGCTATAATTTTCAAGTTACCATTTCTTAACTGTCATGGATACCTACTGCAAACAGTGAGGTGTACGTCATAAGGAGCATAAGGGATTAAAGTTTCTCACAAAGGGTGAAATTCACACCGTGCAGGGGCTCAGAACAAGATCCTATGTACCTCTCAAATTCCACCAAACCCTTATTTTAAGAATTTATATGGGGCTTATATGGCATCTATGCCACATGCTGGCTCTCTGCACAGGGTACAATTCAGTTATAAAATTTTAGCATGAAATCCTGGCTCCATAAATCTGCATTGATTTCAATGGGGCCAGGAATTCATCCCTAGTATGATTTCCCTAAAGATTCTTGTCTACAAAAGCCTAGGTTAAAGTTTTGTCACAAAATTTTCATTGAAATTTCATAGCAGGGATCCAATAGTTGGAGTCTTTGTAGATAGCAGATGCTATTATAGTTGAGGAGGGCTGGAGTTTCTCTTGTCTTTCAATTCTTGATCAGTTTACAAAAAAAGCCAAAGGAAGGGTAGGTTAGCCGCTGAGAAATCAGCTGTTCTACTAGTTGAAACTGCTGATCCTATCAACAAACTGTGATATCTGGTATGTCATATACAGGAATATCACTTTCTTGATTTGGGATCAGGCTGAACTTTCATTTTAATACTGTGATAACATTTTCAATTTCTATGGGTCTCCTTCCTTCTTCAAAAAATGGGATTAGTGATTCTAAAGACATACAACTAGGCGAGGCAAACCAACTGAAGTGGAGCATGAAATTACATTTTTCAACTATCATTAGGAATGGGTTAATTTTGTACCACTGGCCATTCTTCCATTCTTGATACAACTTCAGTCACGGGAATGGATTCATTTGTCCTTTTTCCTGGTCAGCCGGTTAAATTTGATCATGATAGCTTTAATCGTCACCTTACTTAACTGTGAAAGATGGCTGTTAGTCAAATGTGGCAGCAGCAGCAAGAATAAGTACCTTATTTTCAATCTGTGTCAGCTGTCAGCTCTTCTTTCTTTTTTCATGTCAAATAAAATTCCATTTTTAACAATTATGCCCTCATTGGTCGCTTAATGTGACAGCAATTGTCCTTTCTGTCTCCTGCTTTGCCTCCCTTTCCCACTACTGTCTTCTTGACTTCCTCTTTCTCTGCCTCTTGCACTTTCTTTTCCACAAGCTATGCCTCTTTCTCTTACTCACTTTCTTAGTTATTCATTAATTATGAACATCATAGATATGCACAGCACTCTATAAACAAATGGGAATAGAGATCCTTGCCATGAGGGGCTGAAATCATTGTCCCTTTCTAACGTTTTTCCCTTCCTCTGCGCCATTAAAAATAAAACAAAACACTGAGTGCCTTTTGTCTACTTTCCAAATTCTTCCTTAAAGTCCTCCTTGCATTTCCCTCAGAACCCTCCAACTCTTTAGCCAGACCCAAAATATTGAGTTCTTCCTAAAACAGTTTCTTCTGTTTGCTCAGCAGAGGTTTTTTTTTTTTTATTATTTTCTGTATGTAGTTCCAGTGAAAGGACAGCTAGGTTTTAACATTATACATTAACCTTGACCAACTCACCAAATGTACTCTGACCCTTATCACATTGTATATCTTACAAAGAGTGAACTATATTTTGTCCTCAGCTGTATGCACGCAGCTCCACTGAAACAAATAGGTTTGCATTCATGTGATTTCTTTAATGGAAACAAAGGAATGGTTCATTTTAATGAGCATAAATCAGAAAAAATATAGGTAATTGATAAAGGAAGCTAAAGGTATTAACAAAATACATATGCCCAATAGGATTATGAACAATAAGCAGAATATTTTAAATGTAACAGGAACAAAATGAATCCTAACATTGTGTAGGTCCATTACTAACTGGAGCCAGAAAAAAAAAACCTGGAAATAAGGAGAATTTTTTTTAAACTACTAACCATTGGAACAGTTTAGAGATGTTCTAGTATCTCAATTCTTTGAATCTTCTGATCATCATCAGATGTCTTTCTGAAAGATATGTTCTAGTTCAATCGCATCCCTGGACTAGATGCAGTAATTACTGGGTGGTTCTATGGAATGAGTTATGCAGGAAGTTGAACAGATGATCATCATGGTACTCTGTGTCCTTAAAATGTATGAAAATAGTCAGAATTTGTCCCAATATTCTCATTCTCTAGAGTTAGTCAAAATTTTTTGGCCTGAACACTCTTCAGACAGAAAATGGTGATTCACCAAAATCAAAGCTTTACACAAGAACATATCAATTACCTTGACATTTTCAACTAGAAATTATCAAACCACTTCTTTCGATAAAGTCAGAATGATTTGTTTTAACTATTATTTTGACTTTTAACTTTACAATAAATCATATATAATATATATTAAAACATGTTGACTTTATATTGCAATATAAGATACATGTTTGAAATAATAAAGTCAAAATGAAATATTTTGACTTTATCAAAACTAACTATTGTATAAGGTCATTTTAATGTTTCCAAACATAATAATTCCAGATTTTCATTTTTTAAACACTTTTGAAATTTGACTTTCGTTTTGATTTAGAATAAAAACTAACTTTGAAATGGAATTTCCCTCAGAATGGAAATTTCAAGTTTTTTATCAGCTCTAGCATTTTCTAGCATCAAGTACATACACTGTTGAGCTTCCTTTGGTAAATTTGTGTCTGCAATTGATAGTTCAGGGAATATGATGGACATAACTGTCTGATATATGCCCATGCTGTATCACATTTTCAATTAATCCCCTTATACTTATACTGTATACATTTTCAATTAATCCCCACAAGATGTGAGGACATATCTGTTTGTACAAAAGTCTCCATTTGTATGTGCAGCTACGGTTTTCAGAAATATACTTGCATAATCTATGCCTGAAAGTGTTGTGCTATTTTTTATTGATTCTAATGAGATCAAATTTTCCTCTTAATTTGTGGGCAGAAAGTGTTCCCTGCTTACAGATTAAAGTCAGTTACTGTGGTGTGAAAGACAAGGGATTTATAATGAATAGATGGATATCACTGTACCAAGGACCAGATTCAACAAAATACTTAAGCATGTGAGTAATCCCATACCTTATAAGCAAAGCTCTTAAGGATGGTTGTAGCTTTATATCCTAGGGAAGTCGATGAAAATTAAATGTGCACTTAAATGCTTTGCTGAGTCAGGGCTCAAATCCAGAGGACCTTACTTAGACAAATGTAATTGTACAGTAATTTGAATTCAACAGGAGACTGAATTAGCATTATGTTTTCGTGCTTGGATTATCTTTGATCTGAAGATCATTGCTAATGGGCATAGCAGATAGTTCTAAGAAGAGAGAAAAGGAAGATATGAGAAGTGATAAATTACCTCATTCCCCATTTAAACTTAAAGATGAAATAAACTTATCTGTGCATATGCAACAAAGAAAATTATAACCTATTGGACAAAACTGGGTTCAACCACCAGTATTTTTAAGGCCAGAACACAAGTATCACCACTCAACACTATCAAAAACATTTTCATCATCCAGCATGAGAGCTATCAAAAGTGGATCTCACAGCTGTCCATGGTGCGTAAGATGGATCATCTTTCTAGTAAAAAAAAAAGGAGTACTTGTGGCACCTTAGAGACTAACAAATTTATTTGAGCATAAGCTTTCGTGAGCTACAGCTCACTTCATCGGAATGCATAGCTTATGCTCAAATAAATTTGTTAGTCTCTAAGGTGCCACAAGTACTCCTTTTCTCTTTGCGGATACAGACTAACATGGTTGCTACTCTGAAACCTGTCATCTTTCTAGTGTTGTCTGCAGCCATTTGTCTCTTAATTCCCTACTTTTTAAATGTTGCTAAGAGATGTTGGTTAGATCTAAAAGCCAATATCTTGTAATTAGCATTTTGCAAAAAATAAGGACCCACACCTTTCTTTCTTTCTTTCTTTCTTTCTTTCTTTCTTTCTTTCTTTCTTTCTTTCTTTCTTTGAATATATAGAATAAAAGCTGTTTTTCTGGCATGCTGGGAGAATGGGGGCTGCGGGTAAGTGAAAAATACTGGTTAACTAATTAGGAAAAGCTTTTCCACTAGGAGGGTGGTTAAACACTGGAATGTGTTACCTAGGGAGGTGGTGGAATCCCCTTCCTTAGAAGTTTTTAAGGTCAGGCTTGACAAAGCCCTGGCTGGGATGATTTAGTTGGGATTGGTCCTGCTTTGGGCAGGGGGTTGGACTAGATGGCCTCCAGAGGTCCCTTCCAACTCTGTTATTCTATGATTCTATGGGTCGGGGGTTCTGAGGGGTGCAGTCAGGGAGGGAAGTGGGAAGGGGCGGATGGGGGTGGGGGAACAAGCTGTTTGGTAAGTCACAGGCTTCCCTACACAGGTGTAATGTATTAAATTGCTCCACATAGGAATGTGCTACTTACAGTGTACTACTTAACGGCTGCCAGTCCTGGTGCTCCATAAGTAGTGCATTCCCATGGGGAGCAATTTAATACATGACACCCTGGTGGCTCTCGCAGCTGCTCTGCCGGGCAGGAGCTCGCAGCCCCACCACCCAGAGCGCTGATGGCTCGGCGAGCTGAGGCTGCAGGGGAGGGAGGACAGCCTCCCCAGCTGGGAGCTCAAGGACCAGGCAGGACGGTCCCGTGGGCTGGATGTGACCCGCGGGCCATAGTTTGCCTGCCTCTGATCTAGTCCAACCCCCTGCTCAAAGCAGGACCAATCCCCAACTAAATCATCCCAGCCAGGGCTTTGTCAAGCTTGACCTTAAAACCCTCTAAGGAAGGATGAGGAGGAGCAGAGGCAGACAGAAGGCAGGAGCAGAGGAAGGAGGACAGAAGCAGAGAGTGAGGGGGATGGGATCTAAGTTGAGGTGGTTAAAATCAGAGGGAGGGAAGAGGACAGGACCTGTGCTGAGGATGGGGCAAATAGGGACCTACAGGCTACGGACTCAAGAGAAGAAGAGTCTATAATATTGGAGTGAACTCGCTTCGAAAACCTGGAATTGAATTCAGGAGTTCTGAGTCACTACATCCCTCTGCTATCATTAAATAGTTGTGAAACCTATTGGCAAAGTGTATGTCTCATCTTCCTCTAGTGAGTGGTCCTACAGGATAACAGCCTTCTGCTAGCACTCATTACTCTGCTAGCTCAAGTTGTAGAGGTCTGTTGTGTGGAACTAAAGGTCCAGACCCTGCAGATGAACCAAACTGGAGGTCCACATGGTTCCACATGATGGAATGTTTGCTGTTACAGTTAGATTTTTAACAATTAGTAAATTACATGAAAAACTGTACATTAAAAGAACGTTAAGGTTGCAACGTCAAGTACTCAGACATTAGGAAATGCCAGCCTGAAAGCTGTCCGTGCTACCTTAATTTGGCCCTTTTCTGCATAAGCATTATGCTACAATCTTTAATTGTATGTTAATAGTTATGAACTATTTTCCACACCTTGATTTTTGATACAATATTGTATTTTTAATATTTCAGAAAAAGTAAAATATTAATACAAATAAATATTTTGTATTTATTCTCTCTGTCTGTATGTTCAATAAAACCACCGCTGGAAAATTATACAGAACAACAATGCAAGGAGGGGGAAAGTACATTTGAACAGAACTTATCTAGACACGAACAATCCACTATCAGATTAAATTTAAAGATTTCCTATGGAACCATGGCAGTACCTTAAAATTGACTAAAACTAGAATGTACTTTACTGACCGCCAAGCATTTGAGAACTGTTTGAACTTCAGGAATGGTTTTATTTCTGTGCTGGAGATAAATAAGTGGTCACAGATCAGGATATTACTTCCTACTCTAATTTATGTATTATATATTCTTAGTTTTATTTATGACATTGATAAAAGATGAACAACATAAACAGTGGCAAAGCTTAAACAGATATAGTCGCGCTTCAGGGCTTTATGCAAAACACAGCTTTGCCCTCCAGTGAAATCAACACTGTTTCCTTGCGTGCTGCATCCAACACCCTGCTGTCAAAATCAACTGTGTCCATGTGTGTTACTCCATCCTAGCCATAATGAGCCTGATTCTTATTTACATTAAAGCCCCTTTACACTACTCTAGAAGTGTAAAGAGGCCTCATAGTGAGTTTAAATGTAATTTAAGTCCACTTTAAGGCCTCTGTATGTTGCTAGGGCTGTGCAAAGGGGCTTTGTGAATGAGAATCAGGGGCAATAAACTGTAGTTGTAAGAACAACTGTTTTTCACTCAATGCAGAAGTATGTGTCACACAAAGCCAGCCTCCTCCACCACTAGAAGGCACCATGTCCAACCAGTTTCCTCCTCATGGATACCCCTCTGCTCATTTCCGTGTAGGATATAAGAAAGAGACAGTTGCTGTTAAGACAATATGGCTATGAGTGTCTCAGTACACCATCCAATGCTACTGAGCTGAGTGGTGCTGTTGACCCAAGCTGTTGTCACTGCGGCCATTTTATCTCCATAAATTGACCACTTTAATTTCTTTATCATTTTTGCTATGGTGTTCAGGAATTCACAACAAATTGTAAGAGTCAATGGGAACTGAAATGGCAACTCCACTACTGTGTGAACTGAACTGATACATAGTCTGCCAAAACAGCATTACCACTGCATTATAAAAATAAACAGAAACAGAACTTTGGGGAAATGGTCTACATTATAACATGTGAGGATAGTTATAGAGAAGACCCAGTGGAAGCTGTAGAGGATTGTGAGAAACTCCAGATGGAATTACAAGCATTGGGGTATTGAGCAACACAGTGCCAGATGAAGTTCAACTTGAATAAATGTAAGATAATGCACAATAACAAAATAGTTCACATACCTCATTGTACACAGATGTGCTTTTAACATTCAGGAATCTCTGAGGAACTTCTCCATAGGAACACATGCTGATAGTGCAGTGGAAATGTCCGCCCAATATCCAGTAGCAGTTTAAAAAGCATAGAGGATATATTATAAAAACGAGCAGAAAAAAATAAAGCATATAATTTCTTTATATTGAACACCACCACAACAGCTGCACTTGGAGTACTTTGTCAAACTTTTGTCATTTTGTTTTAAGGTAGATGTAGCTAGGTTTGAAAATGTTCAGAGACAGCAAGAAAGGTGGTTATTAGCCACTAGGAGTATTAGCATGGAAAGGAAAAAGGTTAAAGGGGGCTTGTCTGAGATATTTAACATTATGAAAGATATAGTGAAAATGGATAAGTACCTGCTTTTTACACTGTCCCATAAAACAAAGGGCCCCTTTATGAAGCTATTAAGTACATTTGGAACATCTAATGGGTAGTGAAATTCACTGCTGCAGGAGGTTATAGAATCAGATAGTGTGGCTGGGTCTGCAATGGAGCTGGATGATTTTATGGTCAATAAAAACATTTAAAGTTAGGCATGCTAAAATAGGGGAAACAAACCATATGATTCACAGCATAATTTGATAATTTAGGGGTCAGAAAGGAAACTCCTCACACTATATGTAGCATTATACACTTGGTTAGGTGTATTATGCTTCCTGTGAAGTATTGTTCACTTGACGGAGCACAGGTATGATCAACTATTTTCCTATGTAATTTTGAGACATATTACATATGGGAAGGAACATAAATGTGAAACTTAAATCAATATGTTGCCTTCAGTGGTTAAACCTATGTACAGAAGGAAACTGAAGCAGAAGCTAAACATTGTGACATCTGACCAACCATTCAATATACTCCTAGAATCAATGAGCACAATATCCTGGAAAAATTGAGTATAATAACTGTGACATTCCCCTGGTGTTATCTGGACCCATGATCTACTAGGTTTACTCCAATCCCCAAATCTGGGAGCCAGCTTTACCCTGCTCCTCTGTGAGAACCCCCACTCCTGGGCTGTTCACACACAGACTCTAGCATGTAAGCTGCTCCCAGCTACATGAGTGAGCACTTTTGGCCAGCCACTGCTTGGATTGTGCAACCAAATGACACTAGCCAATATTTCCGGTCCCAGACAAGCCACAATCTTATATGAGTTTGTCAATTTAACAAAGAAATTGATATGTACCAGGCTTGTTATCTCAAGGCAAGTCTCTGACACACTTCAAACCAAACATACTGCTTCGGGTAGAATAAACAAACAGATTTATTAACTACAAAAGATAGATTTTAAGTGATTATAAGTCAAAGCATAAGAAGTCAGATTTGGTCAAATTAAATAAAAGCAAAACACATTCTAAGCTGATATTAACACTTTCAGTGCGCTTACAAACTTAGATGCTTCTCACCATAGGCTGGCTTGTTGCCCTTGAGCCAGGCTCTCCCCTTTGATCAGTGCTTCAGTCTCTTGGAGGTGTCTGTAGACGAAGGTGGAAGAGAGAGAGCATGGTAAATCTCTCTCCCTTCTATCATGTTCTTCCTTCCCTCTTGATTCCCTTCAGAGTCAGGTGAGCATTACCTCATTGTAGTCCCAAATTGACCAAGGCAAGCTGGGTGACTCACTCGAGAGTCCAACAGATCCTTTATTGCTTCCTAGGTCAGTGTCCTTTGTTCCTGTGAGTCTGGGCTGGGTTTGTCCCATACATGCCCTGATGAGGTGTGAACTGCTCCTCTGCTCCTGGAGAGTTTTGCCTAGGCTTGTTTTAAGCCATGAGGACACATTTTCAGCCTCATAACTATATACATAAAATTGCAACCCATAACATTACTGTAACAACAATGCTCAGTGTATCATGAGCCTTCCTAAGACTCCCGACCTGACAAACTTTGCATTGGATACCACACAATCATATTATAGGGATGAACATGGGGGTACAGGGTGTTCCCCCAAGGTACAGAGCATCACAATAACATGATAAAATAAAAATGAGCATATGCTTTCTTAACCAACAACTAAATTCACATTGACAAAAAATTATTTTCATACCTCCTTGGCTAGATTCACAAAATGATTTAGGCACCTAACTTCCATTTTAGGTCTCTAAATCCCAGAATCAGGCCCCACAGAGAGTCACAAAACCCCTGCTCAGCAGCCCCTTAACTCAGTAAGAGCCTAACATCACTCAAAGCCTAAATTTTTGCAGTAAAAGTTCCCTATGTGCTTATGATTAGTACCCTGGAATGCAGAAGACTCTGCGTTCCCCCTCCACCTGAGGGAGAGAAGGATTTCCACTGCCACCACCAAACTTTATCTGGGTTTACTGGGAAACATAGTTTGGACACGTCTTTCCCCCCAAAATCCTCCCAACCCATGCACCCCACTTCCTGGGGAAGGTTTGGTAAAAATCCTCACCAATTTGCATAGGTGACCACAGACCCAAACCCTTGGATCTTAGAACAATGAAAAAGCATTCAGTTTCCTTACAAGAAGACTTTTAATAGAAGTAAAAAGGAATCATCTCTGTAAAATCAGGATGGTAGATACCTTACAGGGTAATTAGATTCAAAACATAGAGAATCCCTCTAGGCAAAATCTTAAGTTACAAAAAAAGACACACAGACAGGAATAGTCATTCTATTCAGCACAGCTCTTTTCTCAGCCATTTAAAGAAATCATAGTCTAACACATACCTAGCTAGATTACTTACTAAAAGTTCTAAGACTTCATTCCTGTTTTGTCCCTGGCAAAAGCAGCATACAGACAGACACAGATCCTTTGTTTTTCCTCCCTCCTCCCAGCTTTTGAAAGTATCTTGTCTCCTCATTGGTCATTTTGGTCAGGTGCCAGTGAGATTACCTTTAGCTTCTTAACCCTTTACAGGTGAGAGGATTTTTCTTCTGGCCAGGAGGGATTTTAAAGGGATTTACCCTTCCCTTTATATTTATGACAGTGCCTAACATCAAGAGAGGGTTGTCAGCTGAGAATCCCAAGCAGAGGGAGGTACCTCCTGCAACCTGGATTTAGGTGTTTGTCTGTAAAAGAGAGGCAAAGCTTAGCACACACTCCTCATCTTGGCATCTCCCATTGGCTACTTTAGGCAAGGAGCCTCCTGCTGGGCTGGCTTTTGTTAATCCCATTCTGAGGCACCTATCCCTCCCCATTCATTGTACAACCAGCTGAGGTGCTTAACTCAGGCTTTGTGAATCCCCATGATTTTCTAGGTGCCTAAAAGTAAATTTCTTTGTGAATCTAGTCCATTATTTTTGGAGTCATGTCTACTACCTTAGTTGTATTCCTCTGAAACACGAGAACTCAGATGCTCATATGTTCTCTGTTAGGCTCTGACTCAAGTTGTATTTAAAGCTATTCACAGTTCTCTAAGTGCCAGATTCTACAACCTTTACTTACCTTTAGTCCAGCCTAACTGGGCTCGATTGGCCCTTGGACTATGCTCCCACACAGGGCCATGAAAGAAAGTAAAACCCCCTTCCTTAAGCCCCTGCACAGACTACCTGAACATAAGGTCTACTTGCATAAGAGTGGGAGGGGCACTATGCCCACACTACTACTCACCATGTAGGTGGGTAGGGATGGGGAATGGTGGGGAGTATATGGAACTCGTTTCAAAGAATGTATAATAAAAAGACTAGACAAAAGAAGAAAGGAGTATTATCATCCCAATGTTGCAGATGGGGACCTGAGATCAATAGTTACCCGGGCTGTACTCTCCTCTGAGACTGAGCTGTGAGGCTACTTATTTTCTTAGTTTTAATTTTAGATAGGCTTTTGGTTTTGCTGGGGACTTCTACCTGTTGAGAATACATTTCAGTCATTATTAGTATTATTTTAACATAGGGAACTCAGAACTAGTGAGACTAATCTGCAAAGATAAACAGATCTTAAGAGTGCTCGTCACTGTTGATTGGTGCTCGATTAAACCCAGAATGTAGTTTACAGCTTCTCTTACTGCTGTAGGACCCTTTCTTAAACCTTTTACAGTTTTGAAAAAAAAACACCTACAATAAAAATAGAAAATTCTAGCGTTTTATGGCAATAGTTTTAAATAAAACTGTTTTGGCATCAAAAATTCATTAAAACTGAAGTGAAATCTCCCAGTATAAAGACAAATATCTAGGGATTCAATTACTGAAATTGCTTGCAATCATCTTATTCAAGCAATAGATCTTCTTTTTAGCTTACAAGTGGGAATCCCTAAAAAAAGAATTGACCTAAAATATGACAGAAAGAAATGTTTCAGTGCATCAGAAAGTAATAAAATCCAGATTCTTATATTTAAATATATAAAACACATATATATATATATATATATATATATATATATATATAACTTATCCTTTCACACAGCTCCTTACGTTAGGAACTGAGAAAACAATGGGTTGCAAATCTCATATTTTCAGCCTTCCTGTGAGATTTTTAGTGCTTCCTGAGTTCAGTAGTAATAGATACAACATGAAATCAGGTCTTCTCACAGTGTTTTGGTACCTCTGTCTCTAGTACCAGGAAAAATCAGGAAGAGCAGAGGCACCTGAAAACATTTACCAAAGTTTGTGAAATCTTGAAAACAGTTTGGGTTGGTTCTTATGTTTTTCAAACTGATTCATGAATATTTAGTTTAAATAACATGTGTCATCACAAGACAAAACAAATATATCACTGCAAGGTATTTGCATTTTACAGTGAACAGCTCCCAATTGTAATAGGTCTGGAGACTGAGGTGAGGCTGACCGGCCTGTAGTTCCCAGGATCATCCTTCTTCCCCTTTTTAAAGATGGGCACTACATTAGCCTTTTTCCAGTCTTCCGGGACTTCCTCCGATCGCCATGAGTTTTCAAAGGTAGTGGCCAATGACACATCCAACCCCCCCTGCTCCTTGTCCCCTGACCACCCCCTCCCGGGATTCCATGCCCCTAATCGCCCCCCATGGGATCCCACACCCTATTCAACCCCCCCTGCTCCCTGTCCCCTGATTGCCCTGCCCCCTATCCACACCCCTGCCCCCTGACAGGCCCCCCAGGACTCCCACACCTATCCAACCCCCCCGTTCCCCATCCCCTGACCACCACCCTGAAAACCTCCACCCAATCCAATGGCCCCCTGTCCCCTGACTGCCCCCCGGGACCCTCTGCCCCTTATCCAACCCTGACCCCCACTCCCCACCCCCTCACCATGCTGTTCAGAGCACCAGGACTGGCAGCCGTAAGTAGTACACCCTAAGTAGCTCATTCCTACAGGGAGCAATTTAATACACTACACCAACCCTCCATAGTTTCGGAATCCCGATGTGGCCCTCAGGCCAAAAAGTTTGCCCATCCCTGGACTAGATGACCTCCTGAGGTTCCTCCCAACCCTAGTATTCTATGATTCTATGATCCTCTCGCTCCTGAATACCGCCCTTCTTCCCTCCATTTCTCACCACTTAGTATTTCAACCACCTCCTTGCTGCCTGAGACTCAGTGGATGGTGCTTTGACAGCACAGAAAAGACAGTATCCTGACTTCAATCCTGCCACTCAGTGTCATAACAGGCCTGTCTGCCAGAAGGAGCAATTGCAGTGAAGTACTAAGTCCTTGCAGCCCTGCGCTGGAGCATGGTCAGTCACTTTGAGAGGATGGTGTATGCACAATCTGGTCAGCATGTAGGAGCTGCTAGGGGACGGCACATGCTGAGTACAGGAAGAACCTTTGAAGAATGTAGCTGACATATGCTAACAAGTCTCTACTGAATACAGTGAAACCTCAGAGTTATGGACACCTTGGGAATGGAAGTTTGTCCGTAACTCTGAAATGTCCATTAACTCTGAACAAAGCACAGTTCAGGCTCCAGATCCAGCAGCTGACATTCCAGGACACACTTCAGCAGCAGCTGAGCTTCTCCCTCCTCAGCCCAGCATGAGTTTGTAAGCTTGACCTCCTCCCAGCAGGGGCGTATTCTGTGTCTATGTGTGTGTCTGGGTGTGCACACATGTGGAAACCTTATGTCCCTCCCAGCCGGGGCAAGGGGTTTAAAAACCGAGTGTTCCCCACCCGGAAGCTGTGGAGAGGTAAAAGCAGTGCAGACCCCAGCTCTGCTCCTGCTCTGCTGGCTGGCTCTGGCTGCCTTGGGCTGCTAGCCATAGCACCAACTTCTGCTCGATGACCCCTCTGCCCCCGGCCCTGCCCCAATTCCACCCCTGCCCCAAACCCTCCTGCCCTTGCCCTTCCCCCATTCCAACCCCTTCCCCAACGTCTCTTCCCCAACTCCGCCCGCTCCCTGCCCCTATTTCAACCCTTTCCCCAAATCTCCGCCCCAGCCCCGCTTCTTCCCTGTCTCCTCCCCTGAGTACGCCACATTCCCACTCCTTCCCCTCCCTCCCAGAGCTTGTTATGCCACGAAACAACTGTTGTGGGGGGGCAAGTGCTAGGAGGTAGGCGGAGAAGCAGGAACATGGTGTGCTCAGGGGAGGAGGCAGAAGCAAGGTGAGGTGAGGCGGGTAGGGGAGGTTGGCTGCTGGTGGGTGCAGAACACCCACTAATTTTTCCCCGTGGGTGCTCCAGCACCCGGAGCACCCACGGAGTCGGCACCTATGCTGCTAGCCCCGGCATCTTACTGTAATTGACTGCCCCACATGTGGGAGTGGGTTGGGGTGGGAACAGGCAGCCCAGATGTGGCTTTAAGATGCAATAGGGGCACAACACTGTAAAGTATTTGCTTTTTTTTTCTTCTTTTTTTGGTCTGTGCGGCTGCTTGATTGGTTACTTCTGGTTTCACTTGGTGTCCAATTCACCGGTCAGTCCGTAATTCTGGTGTTTGCATCTTTGACATTCTACTGTACTTGTAAACTGAAATTTTACAGCAATTTATAACTTGATTTTTCATTGGGATGACATCAAAGCAACACCACCAGACAAATTTCAAATTTGTGCTCCAAAGAATGGAGCTGCTAGAATATCTCCATAAAACAGCTGTATGGGTTTTCTTTAACACTGGCAAAGTAATATATTTCCCACAATACCATTTTCTGAAATGACAACACAGGCAGACTCCCAGCATTGAAAATATTAGTCCAAATGGTTAGCAAAGTTATAAGCAACTAAAAACAAGATCTTACAATGGGAAGTGTCAAGCAACCTTAACTTAGACAACACTACCAGCTACAATATAGCTACTATGGCCAGACCCACATAGGCACCTCAATTAAGTGGCATGATTTGTGGAATTGCAAGATGCTGGACATTTTTAAAAATCTGTCCCTCTATCCTTAGATAATAACATGTAAATATGGATTTAGGAGCCTAACTTGAGGTACCCATATTTGGGAATTTGACCCCAGCAAAATCAGTGGGATTACTTCCAGAGTGAGGTACAACTAAACATGAATAAAGATGGCAGAATCTGGCCCCTAGACAGTTTGTTTTCTACACTACTGGAAATAAAATGGCTCTGATCTGTGAAGAGTTGGAGACCTGGAAAAAAAGATCACAGAAAACCTCTTTTAGCTCAAGTAATTTCAGTAAGAGCAAGGTACATAAAATATTTTACTATACCATATACCAGTCAATTCCATCTTTGAAGAAACCAAATAATTTGGACATAACTCTTCAATACATTTCCTTCTCCCTTCCCACCCTCCGGCCTTTCAGGGATATGGCTGAATATTTGCCATGTTGTGCTGTTTGTTTAGGAGAGTTGTAAGCAAATATGATATGTAAAAGGAAAAGAGAATTAACTTTTATTTAACTGAAACAATTTATACTTAGAGCTAAGCAGGCTGAAAATCTCCTTGTTCTTTATCCTGGTATCTATTAAAATGTAGAACATCTGTTGGAATCAGAAGTGGTATAATATATTCACTTTTCTTTCCATTCAAAAGATAGACTGATAGCCTGACTGTTTTAAAAATAGCCAGAGCTTCGCGAACCAGCTGAGCGGCGGCGAACCAGCTGAGCAGCGGGGGACAGCAGAGCAGCTCACAGCAGGAGTTTGCCTGGGACTGGTAAGTATCCGAGTGTGTGTTTGTTTGCTTGCTGAGGAAGTATCCGAGCGTGTGTTTGCTGGGAGGGCAGTGTGAGAGCCTGAGTGAGTGTCTGATTGGCTGCTAGCCTGCAGGGGGCGGGCAGTAGGGTGTCTGTTTGTTTGCGTCAGGGAAGCCTGGCTGTTTAAAAATAGCCAGAGCTTCGCGAACCAGCTGAGCAGCGGGGGACAGCAGAGCAGCTCACAGCAGGAGTTTGCCTGGGAGTTCGCCTGGAGCAAGCCCAGTGAGGCTTACGTCTTGCAAACTGCTCTGAGGAAGCTCATAGTAGGAAGGTGATATGGAAGGGGGGGGGTTCAGCTGTTGTGACCTGCACTGGATGTGCCATGTTTGTCTTTCTTCCACAGTACAGAAGCGACTTTGTCTGTACAAAGTGCAAGCTGGTCTCCATATTGGAAGAGAAGATTGAAGGTCTGGAGCAACAGATAACAACCCTGCGTTGCATATGAGAAACTGAGGATTTTCTGGACAAAACTCAGGATAGGCTTCTAGGGGCACAAAGCTCTAAAGATATAGAGCAGGTTGCACAGAGAAGCCAAGAGGCCAGTGAAGAAGCTTGGCAACATGTGACCTCCAGAAGAGGTAAGCGGAATGTCCGGGTTCCAGTAACACAGACACAGGTAACTAACCGCTTTCATGTTCTCTCCACAGGTATCGTTGCGGAGAGTGGACCAGATGATATGTCTGGGGCAAGAAAGCAGAAGGAGACTCCGCTGGTTGGAAGGCATGAGATGCTATGTCCTAAGGTTGGGGGTTCCACGACCACCACTCCCAAGAGGAGAAGGCGGGTGGTGGTGGTCGGGGATTCTCTCCTCCGGGGGACTGAGTCATCTATCTGCCGCCCTGACCGGGAAAACCGAGAAGTCTGTTGCTTGCCAGGGGCTAAGATTCGCGATGTGACGGAGAGACTGCTGAGACTCATCAAGCCCTCGGATCGCTACCCATTCCTGCTTCTCCACATGGGCACCAATGATACTGCCAAGAATGACCTTGAGCGGATCACTGCGGACTATGTGGCTCTAGGAAGAAGGATAAAGGAGTTGGAGGCGCAAGTGGTATTCTCGTCCATCCTCCCTGTGGAAGGAAAAGGCCTAGGTAGGGACCGTCGAATCGTGGAAGTCAACGAATGGCTACGCAGGTGGTGTCGGAGAGAAGGCTTTGGATTCTTTGACCATGGGATGGTGTTCCAATGAAGGAGGAGTGCTGGGCAGAGACGGGCTCCATCTTACGAAGAGAGGGAAGAGCATCTTTGCCAGCAGGCTGGCTAACCTAGTGAGGAGGGCTTTAAACTAGGTTCACCGGGGGAAGGACACCAAAGCCCTGTGGTAAGTGGGAAAGCGGGATACCGGGAGGAAGCACAGGCAGGAATGTCTGTGAGGGGAGGGCTCCTGCCTCATACTGGGAATGAGGGGCGATCAACAGGTTATCTCAAGTGCTTATATACAAATGCACAAAGCCTTGGAAACAAGCAGGGAGAACTGGAGGTCCTGGTGATGTCAAGGAACTATGACGTGATCGGAATAACAGAGACTTGGTGGGATAACTCACATGACTGGAGTACTGCATTGGATGGTTATAAACTGTTCAGGAAGGACAGGCAGGGCAGAAAAGGTGGGGGAGTAGCACTGTATATAAGGGAGCAGTATGACTGCTCAGAGCTCCAGTACGAAACTGCAGAAAAACCTGAGTGTCTCTGGATTAAGTTTAGAAGTGTGTGCAACAAGAGTGATGTAGTGGTGGGAGTCTGCTATAGACCACCGGACCAGGGGGATGAGGTAGATGAGGCTTTCTTCCGGCAGCTCACGGAAGTTACTAGATCGCATGCCCTGATTCTCATGGGTGACTTTAATTTTCCTGATATCTGCTGGGAGAGCAATACAGAGGTGCATAGACAATCCAGGAAGTTTTTGGAAAGTGTAGGGGACAATTTCCTGGCGCAAGTGCTAGAGGAGCCAACTGGGGGGGCGCTTTTCTTGACCTGCTGCTCACAAACCAGGTAGAATTAGTGGGGGAAGCAAAAGTGGATGGGAATCTGGGAGGCAGTGACCATGAGTTGGTTGAGTTCAGGATCCTGACGCAGGGAAGAAAGGTAAGCAGCAGGATACGGACCCTGGACTTCAGGAAAGCAGACTTCGACTCCCTCAGGGAACGGATGATCAGGATCCCCTGGGGGACTAACTTGAAGGGGAAAGGAGTCCAGGAGAGCTGGCTGTATTTCAAGGAATCCCTGTTGAGGTTACAGGGACAAACCATCCCAATGAGTTGAAAGAATAGTAAATATGGCAGGCGACCAGCTTGGCTTAAAGGTGAAATCCTAGCAGATCTTAAACATAAAAAAGAAGCTTACAAGAAGTGGAAGGTTGGACATATGACCAGGGAAGAGTAAAAAATATTGCTCGGGCATGTAGGAATGACATCAGGAGTGCCAAATCGCACCTGGAGCTGCAGCTAGCCAGAGATGTTAAGAGTAACAAGAAGGGTTTCTTCAGGTATGTTGGCAACAAGAAGAAAGCCAAGGAAAGTGTGGGCCCCTTACTGAATGAGAGAGGCAACCTAGTGACAGAGGATGTGGAAAAAGCTAATGTACTCAATGCTTTTTTGCCTCTGTTTTCACTAACAAGGTCAGCTCCCAGACTGCTGTGCTGGGCATCACAAAATGGGGAAGAGATGGCCAGCCCTCTGTGGAGATAGAGGTGGTTAGGGACTATTTAGAAAAGCTGGACGTGCACAAGTCCATGGGGCCGGACGAGTTGCATCCGAGAGTGCTGAAGGAATTGGTGGCTGTGATTGCAGAGCCATTGGCCATTATCTTTGAAAACTCGTGGCGAACCGGGGAAGTCCCGGATGACTGGAAAAAGGCTAATGTAGTGCCAATCTTTAAAAAAGGGAAGAAGGAGGATCCTGGGAACTACAGGCCAGTCAGCCTCACTTCAGTCCCTGGAAAAATCATGGAGCAGGTCCTCAAAGAATCAATCCTGAAGCACTTGCATGAGAGGAAAGTGATCAGGAACAGCCAGTATGGATTCACCAAGGGAAGGTCATGCCTGACTAATCTAATCGCCTTTTATGATGAGATTACTGGTTCTGTGGATGAAGGGAAAGCAGTGGATGTATTGTTTCTTGACTTTAGCAAAGCTTTTGACACGGTCTCCCACAGTATTCTTGTCAGCAAGTTAAGGAAGTATGGGCTGGATGAATGCACTATAAGGTGGGTAGAAAGCTGGCTAGATTGTCGGGCTCAACGGGTAGTGATCAATGGCTCCATGTCTAGTTGGCAGCCGGTATCAAGTGGAGTGCCCCAAGGGTCGGTTCTGGGGCCGGTTTTGTTCAATATCTTCATAAATGATCTGGAGGATGGTGTGGATTGCACTCTCAGCAAATTTGCGGATGATACTAAACTGAGAGGAGTGGTAGATACGCTGGAGGGGAGGGATAGGATACAGAAGGACCTAGACAAATTGGAGGATTGGGCCAAAAGAAATCTGATGAGGTTCAATAAGGATAAGTGCAGGGTCCTGCACTTAGGACGGAAGAACCCAATGCACAGCTACAGACTAGGGACCGAATGGCTAGGCAGCAGTTCTGCAGAAAAGGACCTAGGGGTGACAGTGGACGAGAAGAAGAGTGGACGAGAAGTCAGCAGTGTGCCCTTGTTGCCAAGAAGGCCAATGGCATTTTGGGATGTATAAGTAGGGGCATTGCCAGCAGATCCAGGGACGTGATCGTTCCCCTCTATTCGACATTGGTAAGGCCTCATCTGGAGTACTGTGTCCAGTTTTGGGCCCACATTACGAGAAGGATGTGGATAAATTGGAGAGAGTCCAGCAAAGGGCAACAAAAATGATGAGGGGTCTGGAACACATGACTTATGAGGAGAGGCTGAGGGAACTGGGATTGTTTAGCCTGCAGAAGAGAAGAATGAGGGGGGATTTGATAGCTGCTTTCAACTACCTGAAAGGGGGTTCCAAAGAGGATGGCTCTAGACTGTTCTCAATGGTAGCAGATGAGAGAACGAGGAGTAATGGTCTCAAGTTGCAGTGGGGGAGGTTTAGATTAGATATTAGGAAAAACTTTTTCACTAGGAGGGTGGTGAAACACTGGAATGCGTTACCTAGGGAGGTGGTAGAATCTCCTTCCTTAGAGGTTTTTAAGGTCAGGCTTGACAAAGCCCTGGCTGGGATGATCTAACTGGGAATTGGTCCTGCTTCGAGTAGGGGGTTGGACTAGATGACCTTTTGGGGTCCCTTCCAACCCTGATATTCTATGATTCTATGATTCTATGAAAAACATTCACAAAGATTTTCTGAAATGTTGGAGAATAGAGTGTAGTGTGCTTTGTCTGATAAGGGACTTCAGTGAATAAAGTAGAACACCAAAGTGAAACCCTAAGGCTAGTAGGAAAACTGGCATGAACACATTTTTGTTTCCACTTGCTTAAGCTTCAGGGAATCTGTTTTGGAGATGGTATCTTTAATATCTCACAATTCTTATTGTGCACTCACACTTTCTTTCTCTCACCCTCGTATTCGATTACAATAATAACTGAATGAGGAAACAGTATGACCCAACTTTCTGCCGCCCAAACCCCCCCCAAAAGAAAAAGTCCCAGGAGTTGGCAGCCGGTATCAAGCGAAGTACCCCAGGGATTGGTCCTGGGGCTGGTTTTGTTCAATGTCTTTATTAATTATCTGAATTATGGGATGGATTGCACACTCAGCAAGCTTGCAAATGACACTAAGCTGGGGGGAGAGGTGGATTCGCTGGAGGTTAGGGAGTGACCTAGACAAATTGGAGGATTGGGCCAAAAGAATTCTGATGAGGTTCAACAAGGACAAGTGCAGAGTCCTGCACTTAGGATGCAAGAATCCCATGCACTGCTACAGGCTGGGGACCGACTGGCTAAGCAGCAGTTCTGTAGAACTGCTGGGCTAGAGTGTACACATTCACTGGCCTTTGTGAAAATTCTCATCTCGGTATTAGAATAAGCACTGGGTGAAATTCACATTTATTTCCAGTGAAGTACCACTCTACTGGGATTAGAGCTGTGAGAATAATGAATCTTTTGATTTGCTGGCAATTCAAAAAATCTCAACATATTGTTTTGGATTGAACAAAATGTTTCTTTTTGACAAAATTGTCATGTTCTGATCATTTTTAAAGAGCTTTGATTTTTTTTTAAATAAAGTTAAAATTTTGAAATGAAAAGTAATTTCAAACTGAAAAGTCAATTTTTTTTCAAAGTTGTTGGAATTAGTTTTATTTTGTTTGGGGGGGGGGGGGTAGGGATTTTTCCCTCCATCCAAAACAATTTGACAAAACCAATATGAATTCTTGAAATGTTTGCTGAAAAAAAAAGTTTTGACCAAAAAACTTCACCCAGCTCTGACTAAGATATTTCCTGATTCTTGACTCATGATGCTCTGAACTGGCAGGAAAGGGTGTTGGATAATCAAATACAATGAATTTTAAAATATGCCTTAATTTTGTCTGATTGTCCACTGATTGTGACACAAACCAGCCTCCCTGTCTGTTTCCCTACCTATTAAAAGGGGATAACAATTCTCCCCACAGCAGTGTTGTAAGGATGAGTTAGATAATGGGCCTGATCCAACAAGTTCTTGAATCTGGAGCTTCCTTTATAATCAGAAGGACTTCAGTATCTGAAGGGATTGCAAGGCTGAGCCCACTGTTTGTCAAGGGCTTTGGAGATGAAAGTGCTATGTACTATTCTTTATAGATCCATTATTCAGACCTCAAATATGGAAACCCTGCTATTATGTAAAGAAAATATTTATTTTTCCCTTTAAAGAATAGTGCATTGTTTAAACAATTCTGAGGGTAGGTCTAGCAACATAGCTGTTATTATGCACAGCATATGATGTAAAAGTCAACTAGAAATAATAAGTTTCACATATAGCCAGAATATCAATGCAATTCATGGGAGCTGTCTACATTTGAAGAGCACAATGTAAATATTTAGCTTCAGGTATTGAAGAACCGCTACCTGCCACGACCCCCTCACTTAAGGACTATGGAACTCCCAAAGCTCCCCAATCCTAGGAACATTCTCCCCTGGAAACTGTATTCTCCTCCCTGACCAGAGGTCCCTTTACAGCTGATTTTTTCTTCATGGGCTGTTTTGCCTCCTGCTAATTTTATGTGGAGGGATTCTAGTCTTTCTCCTGGGAACTTCAGCAGTGGGTTGACTGGTAAAACCTTCTCCCATGGGTTCCCATGGCTGCCTTCCTCAGCCACTTCAAAACTGACATTCTTTTCACATTGCTTACCTTAGTTGTTGTGTTCCATGGATTGTGGGATATACTACAGTGTTGAGTCATAGGGGTCCTGACAAGCAGAAAGCTCAACAGCAGCCAACTTGCATGTTATTTGACTGGTTAACTTTACTCCAGTTTCAGTATTATCAGTGACCTCAGAGGAAGAAAACAATAAAAACTTAGGCCTGGTCTACACTACAGGGTTAGGTTGAATTTAGTGCATTAGGTCGATTTTAAAATGAATGAGTCCATACAACCAACCCCGTTCCATCGACTTAAGGGGCAATCAACATCTGTACTCCTCCCTGGGGAGGGGAGTAGCGCTAAAATTGACCTTTCTGGGTCAAGTTTGGGGTATTGCAGATGCAAATCAATGGCATTGGCCTCCGGGAGCTATCCCAGAGTGCTCCATTGTGACCGCTCTGGACAGCACTTTGAACTCTGATGCACTAGCCAGGTACACAGGAAAAGCCCTGACAACTTTTGAATTTCATTTCCTCTTTGGTCAGCTTGGTGAACTCATCAGCACAGGTGACCATCCAGTCCCCACAGAATCACAAACGAGCTCCAGCATGGACCGAAAGGGAGACACTGGATCTGATCGCTGTAGGGGGAGAAGCATCTGTGCAGGCAGAACTCCAATCAAAAAGAAGAAATGCTAATATATTTGCCAAAATCTCACAGGGCAAGTTGGAGAGAGGCTACAACAGGGACACACAGCAGTTCCAGGTGAAAGTTCAGGCAAGCCTACAAAAAGACAAAGGAGGCAAACGGTTACTCTGGGTCAGAGCCCCATACATGCCGCTTCTATGATAAGCTGCATGCCATTCTAGGAGAGGACTCTACCACTATCCCACCACTGTCCTTGGACACCTGCAAGGGGGAGTCTCACGCAACAGAGAGGAGGATTTTGTGGATGAGGAAGAGGAGGAGAAGGAGAATGTGCAGCAGGCAAGGGGTGAATCTGTTCTCCCCATCAGCCAGGACCTTTTCATCACCCTGGAGCCAATACCCTCCCAAGGCGGGATCCCTGACCCTGAAGCTGAAGAAGGCAGCTCTGGTGAGTGCACATTTGTAACTACAGTACAGGGTTTAAAAGCAATAGTGTTTAATGTTTGATTTGCCCTGAAGAATTGGGATGCATTCGCGGCCAGTACAGCTACTGGAAAAGTCTGTTCACATGTCTGGGGATGGAGCGGGCATCCTCCAGGGACATCTCAACGAAGCTCTCCTGGAGGTACTCTGAAAATATTCTGGAATCATTGCAGCACAAAGCATGGCAGTGAATGCTCCTGGGTTTTGGTCGCATTCAAGCAACATTCTGTCTATATCTTTCTGTGTTAGCCTCCAGAGAGTGATATCATTCATGGTCACATGGTTGAAATAGGGGAATTTTTGTAAGCAAAAGGACCCCATTAATGCTGGGCAGTTTGCGCTTGGCTAAAAGGGATCATCCTGGAGAATAGCCACGCAGTGGAGTGGGGAGAGGTGTGTGCTGCACATCCTCCCGAAAACCGCAGCCCCTCCTTTTAAATGTGAAACCCCACCCATTGCTTGCTTTAGGAAAGGATGGCGCTGCAGTTTGAAACCATTCCCACATGTTACGCATAAGAAGCCAACCCTGCGTACCCTTTGCATTATGATGGCTGCATGGAAACTGAATTCTGTTGCCCAGCTGTGTGTAATGTATCACCATACCGGCAGGTGCTCAATATAAAAGGCAAAATGCGACCTTGTACCTAAAGCACATGTGCAGTCTGCTGTGAATTGCTTGATTAACTATGAAAGAGTCTCCCTTTTGTTCTCAGAATCATCTTAAATTTTACTCTCCCTTTTTATCCCCCTGCAGGCGCAAATGTTTCTATGCTCCCCCATCATCTCCGTCCCTGAGGTTATCGCAGATGAGAGGGCGAAAAAAATGCACTCGCGATGACATGTTTTCCAAGCTCATGCAGTCCTCCCACACTGTTAGAGCACAGCCGAATGCATGGAGGCATTCAGTGTTAGAGGCCAGGAAAGCATTAAGTGAGTGCAAAGAGCAGAGGCAGGAGCGCAAAGAGCAGAGGCAGGAGGTGATACTGAGCCTAACAGGAGAGCAAACGGGCATGATGAAGCGTCTGGTGCAGCTGCAGGAAAGCCAACAAGAGCACAGACCTCTGCTGCATCCATTGTACAACTGCCTGACCTCCTCCCCAAGTTCCATATCCTCCTCACCCAGAGGCCCAAGAACGCAGGGAGGAGAGGGGGGAAGGCTCCGGACATCCAGCCACTCCACTCCAGAGGATGGCCCAATCAAGAGAAGGCTGTCATTCAAACTGTTTGATTTGTAGTGTGGCTACAATTAGCTATGTGGCCTTGTCCTTCCCTCCTCCCCCACCGCACCCCACCAGGGCTACCTTGTCAGTTATCTCCCTTTTTTTAAATTAATAAAGAAAGAACGCATGGTTTCAAAACAATAGTTACTTTATTTTGAAGGGGGGAGGGTGGTTGGCTGAGAGGGAATTAAAATCAACAAAGGGGGCAGGTTTGCATCAAGGAGAAATTGAGAAATTGAAGTTATCTCAAGTGTCTATAAAAAAATAAAAGAAGCCTGGGAAACAAGCTGTGAGAACTGGAAGTCCTGGCACAGTAAAGGAATTATGATGTGATTGGAATAACAGAGACTTGTTGGGATAACTCATATGACTGGAGTACTGTCATGGATGGATATAAACTGTTCAGGAAGGACAGGCAGGGCAGAAAAGGTGGGGGAGTTGCATTGTATGTAAGGGAGCAGTATGACTGCTCAGAGCTCCAGTATGAAACTGCAGAAAAACCTGAGTGTCTCTGGATTAAGATTAGAAGCGTGCACAACAAGGGTGATGTCGTGGTGGGAGTCTGCTATGGACCACTGGATCAGGGGGATGAGGTGGATGAGGCTTTCTTCCGGCAACTAAAGGAAGTTACTAGATCGCAGGCTCTGGTTCTTATGGGAGACTTCAATCACCCTGATCTCTGCTGGGAGAGCAATACAGCGGTGCACAGAAAATCCAGGAAGTTTTTGGAAAGTGTAGGGGACAATTTCCTGGTGCAAGTGCTGGAGGAACCAACTAGGGCTCTCCTTGACCTGCTGCTCACAAACCATGAAGAATTAATAGGGGAAGCAAAAGTGGATGGGAACCTGGGAGGCAGTGACCATGAGATGGTCGAGTTCAGGATCCTGACACAAGGAAGAAAGGAGAGCAGCAGAATATGGACCCTGGACTTCAGAAAAGCAGACTTTGACAACCTCAGGGAACTAATGGGCAGGATCCCCTGGGAGAATAACATGAGGGGGAAGGAGTCCAGGAGAGCTGGCTGTATTTGAAAGAATCCTTATTGAAGTGACAGGGACAAACCATTCCGATGTGTAGAAAGAATAGTAAATATGGCAGGCAACCAGCTTGGCTTGACAGTGAAATCCTTGCTGATCTTAAACACAAAAAAGAAGTCTATAAGAAGTGGAAGATTGGACAAATGACCAGGGAAGAGTATAAAAATATTGCTCGGGCATGCAGGAGTGAAATCAGGAAGGCTAAATCACACCTGGAGTTGCAGCTAGCGAGGGATATTAAGAGTAACAAGAAGTGTTTCTTCAGGTATGTTGGCAACAAGAAGAAAGCCAAGGAAAGTGTGGGCCCCTTACTGAATGAGAGAGGCAACCTAGTGACAGAGGATGTGGAAAAAGCTAATGTACTCAATACTTTTTTTGCCTCTGTCTTCACAAACAAGGTCAGCTCCCAGACTGCTGCACTGGGCAGCACAGCATGGGGAGGAGGTGACCAGCCTTCTGTGGAGAAAGAAGTAGTTTGGGACTATTTAGAAAAGCTGGATGTGCACAAGTCCATGGGGCTGGATGCGCTGCATCCAAGCGTGCTAAAGGAGTTGGCGGCTGTGATTGCAGAGCCATTGGCCATTATCTTTGAAAACTCATGGCGATTGTGGGAGGTCCTGGATGACTGCAAAAAGGCTAATGTAGTGCCCATCTTTAAAAAAGGGAAGAAGGAGGATCTGGGGAACTACAGACCAGTCAGCCTCACCTCAGTCCCTGGAAAAATCATGGAGCAGGTCCTCAAGGAATCAATTCTGAAGGACTTAGAGGAGAGGAAAGTGATCAGGAACAGTCAGCATGGATTCACCAAGGGCAAGTCATGCCTGACTAATCTAATTGCCTTCTATGACAAGATAAATGGCTCTGTGGATGAAGGGAAAGCAGTGGACGTGTTGTTCCTTGACTTTAGCAAAGCTTTTGACACAGTCTCCCACAGTATTCTTGCCAGCAAGTTAAAGAAGTATGGGCTGGATGAATGGACTATAAGGTGGATAGAAAGTTGGATAGATTGTCGGGCTCAACGGGAAGTGATCAATTGCTCCATGTCTAGTTGGCAGTCGGTGTCAAGTGGAGTGCCCCAATGGTCGGTCCTGGGGCCAGTTTTGTTCAATATCTTCATTAATGATCTGGAGGATGGTGTGGATTGCACTCTCAGCAAATTTGTAGATGACACTAAACTGGGAGGAGAGGTAGATATGCTGGAGGATAGGGATAGGATACAGAAGGCCCTAGACAAATTGGAGGATTGGGGCAAAAGAAATCTGATGAGGTTCAACAAGGACAAGTGCAGAGTCCTGCACTTAGGATGGAAGAATCCAATGTACCGCTCCAGACTAGGGACTGAATGGCTCGGCAGCAGTTCTGCCGAAAAGGAACTAGGGGTTACAGTGGACGAGAAGCTGGATATGAGTCAGCAGTGTGCCCTTGTTGCCAAGAAGGTCAATGGCATTTTGGGATGTATAAGTAGGGGCATTTCCAGCAGATCGAAGTTCCCCTCTATTCGACACTGGTGAGGCCTCATCTGGAGTACTGTGTCCAGTTTTGGGCCCCACACTACAAGAAGGATGTGGAAAAATTGTAAAGCATCCAGCGGAGGGCAACAAAAATGATGAGGGGACTGGAACACATGACTTATGAGGAGAGGCTGAGGGAATTGGGATTGTTTAGTCTACGGAAGAGAAGAATGAGGGGGGATTTGATAGCTGCTTTTGATACCTGAAAGGGAGTTCCGTAGAGGATGGATCAGACTGTTCTCAGTGGTAGCAGATGACAGATCGAGGAGTAATGGTCTCAAGTTGCAGTGGGGGCGGTTTAGATTAGATATTAGGAAAAACTTTTTCACAGAGAGGATGGTGAAACATTGGAATGTGTTACCTAGGGAGGTGGTGGAATCTCCTTCCTTAGAGGTTTTTAAGGTCAGGCTTGACAAAGCCCTGGCTGGGATGATTTAGTTGGGGATTGGTCCTGCCTTGAGCAGGGGGTTCAACTACATGACCTCCTGAGGTCCCTTCCAACTCTGATATTCTATGATTCTATGAAATACACACAACTGTCACACAGAAGCCTGGCCAGTCATGAAACTGGATTTCAAAGCCTCTCTGATGTGCAGAGTGCCTTGCTGTGCTCTTCTAATCACCCTGGTGTCTGGCTGCTCAAAATCAGATGCCAGGCGATTTGTCTCAACCTCCCACAGCGCCATAAATGTCTCCCCCTTACTCTCACAGATATTATGGAGCACACAGCAAGCAGCAATAACAATAGGAATGTTGGTGGCGCTGAAGTCTAACCTACTCAGCAAACAGCGCCAGCGAGCTTTTAAACGTCCAAAGGCACATTCTACAACCATTCTGCAGTTGCTCGGCCTATAGTTGAACTGCTCCTTACTACTGTCCAAGCTGCCTGCATGCGGCTTCATAAGCCATGGGAGCAAGGG